>NC_135309.1:141503879-142128879 GCF_048772815.1 Callospermophilus lateralis
TGAAAGATTTAAAATTCTCATTTTGCTAATAACTCAAATTCAAAATTGAAATAAACAATATATGACTCACAGAGAAAAATGAATAGGTAGGGAAACAGAATAATGAAACATATCATCTAAAGTGATTACCTATTTATGTAATTCTATGTGTCAAATTATAGAAAGTCCTTTGTTAGCAACCCTGTGATTAATTCAATTCAGGAAATATCTTCAAGCATCAACTACAGGAAGGTAATCTGCTTGAAATTTGGCCATGAAGTAATTACCATAAATTATATTAAAAATTTCATGAAAATAAGAACCCCTTTTCTCACATGGGGGAGTCTAGTGTCACTTTAGAATAACAATCTAGGAACCAAATGTTTAAAAAGAAAGAGAGAGACTAGAGCAAAGGGATTCCAAAATGGATAATAGGCATCAGAACAGGAAAACAGACTAAAATTTCCCATGTGTTCTTTCTCAAATTAGCGCATTTAGCCTAAAGAAAAGAGCTGATTGGCTTCTGAAAAATGTGTTTATTGTAGACTGAGCACTGCTGAGAATGAATGCTTCAAATCTTATGTACATGGTTCTATTCAACAAAGAATCAAGCCTAATTTCTGAAAATTCGGAAGAGCCAATTGTATGATTCCTCCCTAGAAATCATCAGATACATTGGGAAAACAAAAATAAATAAATAAATAAATCGAAGAAGAATATAGCCTAACATAATTTAAAATGCTGTCCGTACTTTGTGGTCCATAGCAATGATATCAAAAATGAAGATGTTATTTGCCTGTGCCTGAATTTTAGCAATTAAGGATGGTGAAAGTTACGGTGAAGGCGAAAATTTTGTTGGTACATTTTAATGTCTAATGAATTGTAATTTGTACCACATATTTCACAATTAAGACAATACTTTTACAATAGCCCCATAGCATTAAGAAACCATCTGTTTGTCTATTAAAATGCTTGTTCCTGTAAATTATGTCAAAAAGAACCTAGTTTCCTTCCTAAGTTGCTAAAAGATAGAAAACTTTAAGTCTGGAATTTTCATTTCTAGAAACATGGCAAGTGAAGGGTGGGGTTAATACATGTCTTGGTACAATCATCAGTGAACAGGGGCAGGTTGAAGAGTAACATAAAACACCAACAGATTTAATTCACCTTAGTGATGTGATTTGGGATCCTCATACAGATCTGGCAATCATAAGCAATTTCTCTTTGAAAGCCACTGTCTACTCATGATGATATTCTCTTAAATCCAGTCCACCTGGAAATGGTCTTTTATTCTCCTCAAATCTATGAGACAAAATGTACCAGTTTTTTAAAAAACCACCATGTAGTGATTATGATATGACACTCTCTTTCACCTCTACACATCCTAGTAGATATTTACCAAAGAGAATATCAAGGCAATCAGTAACTTTTGATCAGTTCAGTTAGAGCTCTACCAAAAGATGGTATTTTCATATCTCTCTGTTTATAACACAATGCAGGTTCAGAAAAAAAAAATCATGCAAAGACTGACTATGTTACCAAGAGCCTAGACATAAGTAGATTGGACATATTATGCCTGATGATTCTCCATAGAATCTCTCTATGTGAAATATCCCCCATGGGTTTGAATATCCAGTAGTTGATTTATTTAAATACAGTGAGGTTGTCATTGACATTATAAAGAAACATCACACTTTCTTCTGAAAGTCAGATAGTTAAAAAGACATTCTGCAAAACAAAATGTGCATGACAATATTCTGAAAAACCTACACCCAGGAGAGTGGCAAGTTACAAGACTTAACATCCTTGCTGTGGAAGAAAGGGCTCTCAGCACAGTTAACTACAGCTAGTTACATACCCACCCTGGAATTATCATACTGCCCTGCAGTATGATCATAATAAAATGTGAGGACTTGAACAGCTGTGATGTGACCTCTCAGATGAATAGAATATCTGCCTCCATTTAAGAAATCTAGAGGAGAACAAAGCGAAAGTGTCCTAAAATTAAACTGAAAATAATCTTAATATCAAGCATGTTATCTTGAACATAAAAGACAAGTTGTAACTCCTGATTTTCTTTACTGAAAAGCAATAAGAATAAGTTTACATTACTGGAGTTGGTATTGAATTAAAAACAAAAAAAGCCAGAGTAGGGGGGGATATTTCCAAGATAGATACATTGTGTGGATTTTTAATACAAGATGTTGTTGAAGGCTCCATATATTTTAGTTTTCAAAATCATAATGAGCAAAACTAATGTGAATCTTAGAAGTAAGAAACGTGGAAGCCAGAGCAACTGTGGGTTTGAGGAAATTCCGTGATTTATTTTAAGAGTTTAACATGTGCAGCACATTACTTCTTCATACACAGAGAAAGCAAAACAAAGTTAAGAGAAGTGCCCCGCATGGTGTTTATTCATACAGTAAACAGTGAGACCTGAATATTCTAGAGACGTAATTCACCAGACATCCTGGCCCCAAATGTTCTGAAAACACATAACTGTAGTCCAGTGTGGGCACCTTTAAAATTAGCGACTACATTTCTCCAGGCAATTTAAACAGCTCTGTTGTAAATGTAGATTAATATGTTAACCCAAATAGAGTATTTCTGTTGTTTACTTTAGAGGAAATAATTAAGTAAAACAAATAAGAATATTTGACATGTGGGAAGAATGTAGTCTATTTATGTATTTACTGGCATGGAGTAGTTAGATCATATTTACGTTATCTTGTAAATATTTTGGAAATTTTATATTGCTTTCCATAACCCTTACCATACCACCTTCCACTTTACATTTCCAAAAACAGTGTGCAAGAGTTTCCATTTTCCACATCTTCATCAGTGTTTGTTCCGTTTACTTTTAAATAGCCATCTTAATAGTTGTGGGATGATATCATGTGATGGTGTCGGTTTGCACTTCCCCGATCTTTAGCATTGAAAACCTTTTCATCAACCTATTAGATTTTTTTTATTTGTTCTAATTAATTACATGACAAGAGAATGCATTTTGACACATCATATATAAATGGAGTATAACTTCTCTTTCCTTTGTTTCTACATGTTGTGGGATCACACTGGTCTTGTAGTCATATAGGCAATAGGGTATTAATGTTCAATTTGTTCTACTCTCCTTCCCTATTCTCATACCTCTCCCCTTTCCTCACTCCCCTCTGCCTAATCCAATCTGTTCTAATCTATTCTTCCCTAGCCCTCTCCCTTATTGTGAATTAGCATCTGTATATTAGAGAAAACATATGGCTTTTGTTATTTGGGATTGGTGTACTTTGCTTAGCATGATATTCTCCAGTCCCATCCACTAATGGCAAATGCCATGATTTCATTCTTCTTTAAGGCTAAGTAATATTCCATTGTGTATATTTACCACATTTTCTTCATGCATTCTTCTGTTGAAGGGCATCTAGGTTAGTTCCATAGTTTAGCTATTGTGATTTGTGCTGCTATAAATATTGATGTGGCTGTGTCACTGTAGTATGCTGTTTTTAAGTCCTTTGGGTATACAGACAACAATAAACATTGGCAAAGATGTAGGGGAAAAGGTACACTCACACATTGCTGGTGGGACTGCAAATTGGTGCAACCACTATGGAAATCATTATGGAGAATCCGCAGAAAACTTGGAAAGGAACTAACATTTGACCCAGTTATCCCACTCCTTCGTTTATACCCAGAGGAGAAAATCAGCATACTATAGTGATGTAGCCACATCAATGTTTATAGCAGCTTAACTCTCAATAGTTAAACCATGAAACCAACCTAGGTTCCCTTCAAAATATGAATAGATTTTTGTATAACTTCTTTGGAGAAATACCAATATAAGTCATTGCCAATTTTTAACAGGTGTATTTGCTTTTGTTTGATAGAAATTAGTTATTAACATGCAAACATATATACTTGGGTCTTTTTTGGTGGTGGTGGTTGTTTTGTTATTGAGTTATGGTAGTTACTTAGGTATATTTTGGATATTAGCCTTTTATCACATTATGGTTTGCAGATATTTTCTTCCATTACTTAGACTGTGTTTTCATTCTGATTATTTTCTTCCCTGAACAGAAGCTTCTCTGTATGATACAATCCTACTTGTCTACTTTTGTTATTGTTGCTTCTGCTTTTGTGGCTATATTCAAGAAATCATTGCCAAGGGCAATTCCATGAACCTATCCACATTTTTCCTTATAGGAGTTTTGTAGATTTTGGTCCTTAATCCACTTTGAATGAATTTCTGTGTAGGGTATATGGTAAGGACCCAAGTATATGTGTTTGCATGTTAATAACTAATTTCTATCACCACTAATTAAGAGGCTATCTTTTCCCTATTTGGTATTCTTGGCAACCTGTTGAAAATCAGTTGTCCATGTATGGATACACGGGTTGATTTCTGAGTCCTCTACTCTCTTCTGTTTGTCTGTACATATGTATTTGTGCCACTATCACATTATATAAACTATTGTGGTTTTGTGCTCTATTTTGAAATTATGAAGGCTAGTACCTCAATCTTTGTTCTTTTTCAAAACATCTTTGGCTATTCAGGGTCTTTTGTGGTTCTATAGAATTGAAATTAGACTCTTGAAGAGGATTTCCACTCCCATGTTTATTGCAGCATTAACAACAATTGTTAATATACAGTAATAACGTAAGTGTTCATTGACAATGAGTGAATTTAAGAAACTGGTATATATTTCTTTCTTTAAAGCTAAAGAATATTCTTCAGTATAATGTGTTGCTGTCAGATGTGAGAACATGAATGAATCTGAAGGACATTGTGCCAACTGAAGCCAGTCTAAGAAAGACAAACATATCATGCTCTAACACATTTGAGATGCCAACAATAGTGAATCCATAGAAACAGAAAGGAAAATTAGGGGTACCAGGGACTGTGGGCAGTAAGCAATGTACATCTGCTATCCAATGGGCATAAAACCTTAGTTATATGTTCTAGAGATCTGCTGTACAATGCTGAACCTACATTAAGTATACCGCATTGCGCTGTTTATTTTTAAGTATAGCTCTTGTGTCAAAAATTATTAAACTAACATGAAAAAATAGTATGTCTTATTAAAAAGAGTTAATTCTTCAATTCTAAGGGTCTTTTAAGAAGCCAAAGCAATATAAAATAAAGAATAATATTGTTTTAAAGCGAGATATTATTATTTTTATTCCTTATGTTCCTCTAGAAATTCAGAATGTATATTAACCCCAAAATAATTAGTCAATAAAACTGCCACATTCTACGAAATAGTTGTGCTTCCTTATTCCCATTTTGTGGATGAATAAAGTAAGGTACAATTTCTTCAAAGTTACTCATATAGAAAGCGTCAGGTATGGGATTTGAACACAAGTAAACAAATTATCTCATCCATGACTTGTGCATTATACCACATAAATTCATTAATTCAACTAGAAATAAATTATTTCTAACCCCAAGAGCACTTTCATATGCATCAGCATTACTTAGGTCAAAAGTTACCAGAAATATCATTATTAAATAAAAAATATAAATAAAAAAATAGATTTATTCAAATATGTAAGACCTAGATATAAATACAATATAAAATTTTACTAAATTTCTAAAAAAAAGATAATACAGAATAAATTTTAAAAAACCAAATATTTACATTATAGCCCCTCTCTTGCTTTAGTTACTGCTTGACTCCAAATCCTACTTGGCAAATAGTATTTTAAATGTTATTTTTGTCTTAGTTACAAGATTTTTAAAAATAAATATCTTCCTTAGAATGGATTCCTATATAGCAATACTTTTCAATACTATTTGGGACTTTGAGCAATTAAAAGATGAAATATTTGTTATTAGAAAAACATCTTACTGAAGCACATAAATGCTTAAATAAGTGGAAATAATGCTATTTCTGGATGAAAAACTCAGTATTTAAAAATGACAAATCTATTCATAAATTCAATGCAACAAATTGCAAAATTAAGGATTTTAAACATATAATTATTTTTTCCAGATTCATAGAGAAATGATCAAAAAGATTAAAATCAAAAGCAAAAAATATGACAAAGAATCCAGAGGAGTAAAGTTGAACTCATATGTATGGGTCCATATGAATCTCAAATAATCTACAAAGTGAAATTCTGTTCAGAAACACTTTTGGACACAATTCAGAGACAGACTCCTGAATAAATAAAAAGTCTATTATATATTAGAAAACATAATATTTTATACCAGCTAAGAAATAATATACTGTTGACTAAACTATTGATTCAATTGCAAATATTTGGAGTAAAATGTAGCTCATTCAATGTGCCAAAAAGTTAGCACTTATTATTGGTCTACATAGGAAACAAAATGATAGACCCAAAAAACACATGAGTATTTCTTATTGAATAACTTATAGAACTAATTTATTTTACAGTTTCTATATTTTTCTTTTTCTTGTTAGATAAAATAGATGTTTGAAGAAGGGTAGCAACACTAGTCATTCTTCAGATTTTTGGACACCCAATGCAAAACAATTCTTTTCTATTTTATCAGATGAAGACAAAGTAAAAACGTAGGAGGATTAAGAAATCTGTTGGCTTTCTACCACTGTGTAAAAAAAAAAAAAAAAGTTTCATAGTATTTAGCCATTTATATGATTGTCTCTCTGAAAGAATTCCAAAGCTAAAATTAATAAGTGTTGAATTATCTGTCAGAGAGAGAAGATCGTATTGATTATAACACATAACTGAAAACTATCAGACTGAAGGTTTTAAAACCAAAAATAAAATAATTATATAGTAGTTCACCAATGACTATTCAAAACTTGTTTTGCTTTTTCAATCAATTACATCCTTGAAGGAAATCTTTCATTGTTCCTTGACAACAATTTTTTAACTTAAAAGGAAATTTTATTATTTGAGAAAAAAAATGTGAAGACTGAATCACTTGAATAGGTCTGTCATTGCTTAGTCTGGTCAGAATCTCAACTTTTCTGAAGTATATTTCTTTAACTGAACACTGTGGTGGGTAACTCCAACCACCCCCCCTTTAATATTAAAAGAGAAGTATAACTGTTCCATAGATACATTTTTATCTTAAATAAAATTTAAAGTATACCAGGAAATTTCAAAAATACATTCAATGAATATTTAGTATTTCACATTTCTCTATCTTCTGTTTTGTTCCTGAAAGAAGCTATTGTTTTACATTTCTTATCATTTTGATACTAGAAAGGACTAGAGGGAAATCTCAATGACTAGGATGTATCTTCAAACTTAGATACTAGTAGTCCTCCAGAATTGTTACCCAAACCGTTATCTATTTTAATGCAATGATAACTCTGACTAGAATCATGGAATCACCAAATTCTATTGACACTAAGATGTCTCAGAGATTTTTCTGTTGTCAGATGGGGAAATGTCACTATCTAAACCCCACACAACCATACTATTGGATCCTGGTCTAGTACAAGTATCCTGAATTTCTAGCTAGTGCCTGCCGTCCATATAGTGAGTAGAATTAAGTAGAAACCTTGGAAAAGGTTTGGATTATACAACTAAATTATATTACAGTAGAGTTTGAAAATCAAAATTTAATTATACCAAATGCATATAGTTTTAAATGCCTTAATTCCCCATATTTTGTAAATTAAAAAGTGTCTTAGTCTATTTAGATTGCTATAATAAAATAAAATATAGCTCATAAATAATGAAAATTTGTTTCTCAGAGTTCTGGAAGCTAGAAATCTGAGATCAGAGTACCAGCAACCTCAGGTTCTGGTGAGGGTCCTCTTTGTATTTATGATGGCTAGCTTTTCACTGCAACCTTGTCTGGTAGAAGGGACAAGTTAGCTGTATGGTTCCTTTTATAATGACACTAATTGTAGTTATGAGGGGTCCACTATCATGACTTAATTATTCTTTATTCCCAACCTCCTATGACTTTGGGGATCAGAATTTGAACATGAATGGGGGTGGGGCACAAAACTTCCATCTACAGTAATAGGCAAAATGGCTGATGATAACTACCACCTCATCTTTGCTTAATATGGAAAGGATGATACTTAAAACTCATCATCATTCCTTCTCCAGATGCATTATGGTGTCCATTTTATGAAATGTAAATTAAGAACTCCTCTAAGATAGTGCAGCTGATGGAACACAGGCAGCATGGTTGCTCCATAAATATCATGTTCTTAGTGTGCTATGCTGTTCCTCTTCCAAAAATGACAGCAAAATAATTTAGGGAATGTCCACGCAAATTTGACCTATATATTCCTTTTCCCTAATTTTAATCATATAAAATATATAAGATTAGCTAGTATTTATATTTGTTTCTTTTGTTATGTAGTCCGTGATGTGAAATCAGATGTTTTTTAAGATACTTAAGTGAGTATATTTAAATGCATCTTAAATATAAGCGCTTCCCAGGGAACTATTTTGGTTGTACTTCTCACATGTTCCCTTCAAAATTAGACAATGTGTATTTCTTGAGATAAGGAAAGCTTTGTAATTCTCCACCTCAGTGTTTTTCTCCTGGGCTATAACTATGTCCAGCCTTAGAATAGAGTAGTTAAGTCAAATTATTCATTTTTCCAAGTGTGGCTTTTTTTTTTACTAGCAATTGAAAGATATATAGAATTAATGGAAAGAGAAAAATTAAGAGATTTCCCAAACTTTCCTCTACTGTATTCCTAATGGATTTATATTTTCCTTCTTTAATTTTCCCTGTATTCCCTACTTTCTTTACCACATATGAATATATATATAAATTTCCACTGTCTAAATAGTTTGAGATATTTGCTCAGGGGTAAATAATGTGCATATCTTGTCTATTTTCCTGAAATTTTGTCAAACTACAAAAATGATTCATGCAAGGCTGCTGTATCTGAAACTATTTAAAGGAAAATTAATATGACTAATCAAATATAATAAATGGCTTCACACTTTGTAGAGTATAATTATTTCAAATTAGAGGAATTATAAGTTAGGCATATTACTACTCAGTTGAAATAGAATATTCTTTTCTTTTTCAATCAGGCAAATAATACACCATAATTAAGTAATGCTATAATGTAAATCTTTAAATTTTCAAACACAAGGAAATATAATGCAAAATTTGCCTGAAAGTCAAGTGGGAATTCACATTCCCAGAGAATTTCAAATAATACCCATTGTATTAATGGTAAGAAATAAGGCCTATCTCTTTCCCTCTAAGAATTAGATTGAATGAGAACAATTGGATACTACAGTTTTGCCACAGATGGGACATCTTTTCATTTGAATTCCTTGGCTCTTTCCTATGGGAAATCATGGGGTATGATCAATGTTCAGTTATTCTGTTAAATCATATCAAGAAAACTGTTGTTTTACTGCTAATATTGATCATCACTACATGAGATTTAATGGGCCCCATGTTGAATAAAAGATAGACTATCATAAAATAAAAGGTAATAAGGGGTTACTACCATGACTTTTTATACAAATAAAAATACATGGTGCAAATCAGAACATCTGATATGTTGGATCTACATGTCTGTTTCTTCTGATGAGACTGTAGCTCTTACAAGCAGGGTACATGCTTTTGTAAATTATATGTTCAATAAACACTTGATAAATTAATGAATGCAATTCATTAATTTATCAAGTGTTTGGTTTTTTTTTAATATATAGAGACCTCATAGTGAGTGACAGGAAGGCAAGCCCTGCAGCCTGTCACACAACGTAGCTGCCATTCACTCTCAAGTTGCTTACTAAACTGAACAAGTGACTGAACCTCAATAAGTCACCACTATTCACCTAAAACATGAACATAATACCTATTATACAGAATTTAAAACATGACTAAAATAAGTAACACTGGCAAACTGAATTTTTGAATATGTGAATTTTAAAAATCTTTTTGATCTTTCTTTTCATGCTGCTTTAAAGATTCCCTTTAATAATACCCACTTACCAATAATGTTCTAGGTGTTCTTAAGTGAGCACAATATAAACCAGACACAGAGTGTTCATCTTCAGCTATGCATTCTAAGTATCACTCAGACACTAGATTCTTCTAAAATTAGACACCCCTTACCAAGTCCATTTATTCAATATTTCTTTCACACGTATATGCAGAGTAGGTACTATGTTTTGAAGTAAATAAACTCTTTAATCAATGTAATAATGTATAATTTCATATTTCTTCTAACCCATTAAGTAATACAGATGGGATCATGTATGGTTATGAAAGTTCCCTGATAAAATCTCTTTCTGGGTACTCTAAAATGGAAAATTTCACTCCACTACACTCATGTCTACATTCACATTCAACTGAAAAATCAAGAATAGCTCCTGATTGATTTTAGTAGTTTTTGGTTCCATCATTTTAAAAATGTCAAAAATGTGAATGTAAACAACTACTGCAGTCCCTGAAAATATAGCCATGAATTTGGGTACCTCAGGAGTCTGTTTTTTATTGGAAAGGGACTTTGGAATTTTCAGCTGTAACTAAACATAAAGTTATTTTAATTATCAGGTTCAACTAATTTCTAAACCAAAAATATGCACATTTTGATCTGGGACAGTGGCACATGCGTATTATACCAGGTTGAAGCAGGAGCATTGCAAGTTCAAAGCCAATCTCAGCAAATTAGCAAGGCCCTAAGAAAATTACTTAGGCCTTTCCTCATCCTAAAAACATGGAAAAAAGATTGGGGGGAGGGGTTTATGGGGACATAGTCAGTGGTAAAGCGTCCCTGGGTTTAATTCTCAGTGCAAAAAAAAAAAAAAATGCACATTTTAGAGGTAAGTCGAGTAATTTAGAAAAACAACTTACTCTAAGGTAATTATGAGGCATGAACATGTATCAAAAATGCCATTCCAGTAGAATGACTTGGACATAATATTCCTATGTTCATATGTAAATACACGACCAGTGTAACTCTATATCATGTACAACCACAAAAATGGGAAGTTATACTCCATGTATTATAATATATAAAGAAACATTCTATTGTTATGTATAACTAAAAAGAACAAATAAATTTTTAAACATCATTTACATCAAGAAAACAATCATTATATGTATCAAACCACTTTTGCATCTAATGAATAGATGGCTTATTTTGCGAGATAAGAATGTCTTTAGTTTTTTATATATCAAGGAAAATAATGAACAATTGGACTTTTTTTTAAAATCTATCATATATCTGTCTACCTATATATCTATTCCGAAGAACATCTAAGGTTAACAACAATGACCTGTCCAATCAGAAGGTGCTATAATGACTAATACCCTGCATTCATCCAACAAATAGACCATACAGAAAGTTAATAGAAAGAAGCAATAGGAAAAATAGCTTGTTTTATCCCTTGAATCATCTTCTGCAGATGAGAAAGATCTTTGCCCCCGATTTAGAATGAAAGCAACTCAGGGCTTTCCATAACAAGCTCAGCCAATCTCAAGAGGGCATAGCATGTTTTCAAGATATTCTGTTTCTTTTCCAAATGTTCTACACATTAATTCCCCTGTACCCACATTACTTTGCAATCAACATCTGCCTTTTCTATTCAATACCCTTGTCTTCTACACTCAACTCACTTGGTTACTATATCGTTAGCAATTTAAATAGCAACTATTGTGAATCCATATCGTCACAAGAAGAGAAAAAAAATAGACATTAACTCAATGAATAGAATCAAGTGAAATGGAAAATACCAATAACAGTATGTTAAGAAATATGCGGACTTGTCACAATCCACAGAGCAGAGATAATTATTTATTTGTACAGTTAAAAGGATCTAGTTACTTTAGTTGTTTTATGGCTGAATTTAATTCTTACGTAGCACAATCAAGAAAGAGGTAAATGACTTACTTTAACTGAAATTTGATTAAATTTCTTATTTCAAATGGCACCCAGCACATTACTGAATGAAGAAAATATAATGTTTTAAATATGAAGTATACACTATTACTTATGTCTTATTGTTAGAAAAAATGCAAAATTCTTACAATGGTGCAAGATATTTTTAGTTTAAGACATACTTTTAATATAGACTAGTATATTCTAATGAAAATAATTTCATAGTTTAAATTAATGCAAGAAAGTTTTAGACAAGAATCTGCCATTTTTCAAAGGTATTAATGGTTTAGATATGAGATGTCTCCCCAAAAGCTTTTGTGTTGATACAGCAATGCTCAGAATTGATTGAAATGATTAGATTAGGAGAGCTATAACCTGATCAGTGATGGATTAATAATTTGAATGGATACCTGAATGGTAACTATAGGTAAATGAGGCATATCTGGAGAAAGTGGGGCACTGGGGGTATGACCTTAGGGATTATATTTTGCACCTGAGTCCCCTCCCTTTCCTTCTCTCTCTCTGTTTCTCTGCTTTTTGGCTGTCATGAACTCAGAAGCTTTCCTGTGACATGCCCTTCTACAATGGTATGTTCTTTTACCATGAAGTTCTGCCTCACCTCACTTTCAGAGCAATGGAATTGGTCAACCATGGACTGAACCACCAAAACGAAGAGTCGAAATAAATTTATCCTTCACTGAGGTGTTCTTATCAGTTATTTTTGTACAGCAAGGTAAAGCTGACTACACAAGATGAGAGAATATTTATTTTTATTTTTTTGTACCAGGCCGTTCTTTTTTTAAATTAGTTTTTATTTTGAGACAAAGTCTCCCTAAGTGCTTAAGCCTTATGGCCTTGCTAAATTGATGAGGTTGGCTTTGAACTTGTGATACTCCTGTCTTAGTCTAATGGGCCACTGGGATTACAGGAGAGTAGAAAATAATTTTAAAAATACCTTAAAGCCAAATCATGCCAAAAGAAAACTAAAAATTCTTGTTCTAAATAGGGAAAGTAGCTGACTTGGAAACGTTTTCCCATGTCATGAGAAAGGCAGATAATACTTTCTTTGGAAATTTTATTTCTCCTTTTTTTTTGTGTGACAGTTTTTTAGATAACCATATTCAAATTTTCAGGATTACATTGACCATATCTAAGACATTGAGTTACGTGACTTATTCATTGCACATTTCCATACCATAAAATGCATAAAATGATTCATTACTTAAAAAGTAAATTATAAGATTAAATAAAATAATATGTCTGTAGACAGGGTCTGGCACATATTATAGTCCATAACAAAAAGCCTGGTATTATGAAGGAAACAATGTTTTTTTGTTTTTTTTTATTTCTCCTTGGGAAGAGGTGTGCTAAAGAAATGAATTTTTCTGCATAAATATAGTAATTTTTTCCAATAATTTGGGCAGCTTTTCATCTAAAAACTAGTTTATTAAATAGTATTAATTAGCATAAATTAAGAGAGACAGAACATGAAGAACAAAATACAATTCAGTAAGCCATCATGACAAATGGCCAACAAAAAATCTTAACTCAGTGGTAAATTCATGGATATTTTACTGGAAAGACATTTTATTTGCCAAATAATTATAAATTTATTCTCCCCTTGGATTACAAAATTTGTTAATTTTCTGCTTAAAAGAATCAAACTATTAATATGAAATGCATGCTTTGAGGATTAGCTCAAAAAGTTGCTACTCATTATTGAAATTAATCAATGGCTAAAAGACTATGAAGATTTCTTTTACCAGAAAATATTAGCTGTAAAAAGATAAACTGCTAAGAAGTTTATGAAGACAATTAGTATTTGCAGCATTGTGAAACTTCATTTTAGTGAAGGATTTTGACATCAAAGTTACTTCATTACCATAAAATATCAGGACTTCTAATCAATTTTTAAAATCCATTGGCCTTCTATTTATTTCATGTATGTGTATATACACGTATGTATGTATATATGCATATATATACACACACAAACTTTTCAACTAATATACTATATACGAATTATATAAATATTTAAAACAATACCTAGGATGTCTGTTTTCTAATCTATATTAACTAGAAGATACTAACAGATATAAAACTTATTGCTTGTCTTAGAAAATATTATTTTTGGACCAACACTCTTTGATGATCATTGTTTCTATGCATAAAGTAGTAACCCACTGAAATTTAATTTCTATTAAAGAAGGCTTTATTTTATTCATAGAGTCACATTAAGACATATTAGTATCAACTATTGTGATATTCTAAAAGGTATATGCCTAGAAACTCTATAGAATATACATACCTACAAATGATACATTTAAAACACTTAAATATTTTTATAATATTCTAGACTCAAAGTTAAATCTATTACAAATATTTCATTCATATAAAATTAATGAACACATCTTTATAACACTCCAGTTTAAATTTAATTATAGTCTTATGTAGTTCACATTTGTGGGACAAAAAGTTAAAAAATACCTTGATTTTTTTTTTCTTTGTGCCTTTGGAATGGAATAGCAAGTTCTCTTAAGTTTAGGTTTTTATTTTGTATTGTTATAATTGTATTTTCTCTCCAAAATCCTTTAAGTTGAACCCACAGGGGAATTGAAGAAGAAGATGACAGATTAAAGGAAAAACTCAAATATACTGAAGTCCTTTATTATGTATTAACATTACAATTTCTAAATGTAAACTCTATGGAAGAAGTTCTTGTGAAAGTTTGAAATAGATTGAAGCCCACTGAACAAGGAGAGAAAACTTACATTATGTGTGTATGCATACAACATATATTTGTTCTTCATTTTTTGAGCAAAAGTTGCCTTCTTGTTTATTTATAGTGAATCTTAAATTTAATGATATTTTAAAATAATTGGAATATTACCACTGTGTTTTAAAGAAATTGAAAAATTATACATAAGACCACACCTGGAAACTACTGAAATTATTAGTTTTATTTTTATTCCTTAAAATTAGTGCATTATATTTAAAGGTTTTACAATTAAAATTATATGATACAGTGTTTTTATATGGAAACGTTGCACATGCACTACAGTTATATGTTATGGTGCTTCTACCAAGTTTGCATGTTTTGGACTATTCACCAACAATTACAATTATGTTTTTTAATGATAAATATGTCATTCAAATTCAAAAATATTATGTACTCAGTAAAATTCCAACTATGCAATGTAGGATTCACACTATAAGTTTGAAATAGAATAAATTATCTAAAGTACATAATAATTATCTGTGTCATTGAGTTATGAGGAATAGGCTAGGTGCCTATGTAGAGAGACCTAATGTTTATCTATATTTTTAAATATCAAAAATGCTGAAAGAAGAGAAGAAAATGAAGAGCAAGATTTTGGAGCAAGACTTGGGTAAGAGGAAATTATTAATGGGAGTAGAATGAGTAGAAAAGACACAATTTTATTGGGTCGCATATTGTAAACTTAAAAAGCCAGGAAGACATTGTCTTCTGGAAAAACATAAGGCAACTACAACATCTTGCCTGATGTCTGCCCTGTCCTGATCTATGTTCTGTGTTCATGATAATATTTTATTTTGTTTATCTTTTGATACATTTGTGTTTTTCCAGTACTTTTTCAGAATGCATATATTAAACCCCATTAATAAATGTAATTAACCACTTATCTGCCTTCAAACATACCCTTCTGATCCACCCTGCGCCAAAGTATATAAACTGTTTTAAATGAGATTGGGATTGGGGGGATTATATTTCTGAATACTAAAGAAAACATTTGAGGTCGAATCTTAGAATCTAATGCCTCCAATTTCTTGTTCAGAAAAAAACCACATTGAAAATCATATTAAAGTTCAGATTTTTTTCTTTACCCTTAAAAGTGATTTTCAAACACCTACTTGGAGTTGAGTTTATTTCTAAAAATTTGCATTTTAATATTCATTTTTAGTGAAATATGGAATTTTCTATGGATCTCACTTAGAAATAATACCCTAATGTAAGTATTCTATGCATTAGTCCTCTGATAATACACTAGCTTGAATTTTTTACTTAAAAGCTTCTGATAAGTGCTTTTCACATGCTTTTTCTACTAAAATAAAATGTATGCCCCTGGAATGCTAGGTTCAATTCTTAATTCTTTTTTTTTTTTTTTTTTATCCATAGAGTATAATCCAAAATAAGCACTACATGAAAGCAGCAATTGATAAATGTTTCCAAGACTTCTATTCCCTTAGAGAATAGAAAAATATTCAGCCCCTGTAAGCTTTTAAAAAATAATTTCCTGAATACAGGTTGGTACAATGTAATGAACTTGTACATGTTAAATATTCAGTCAAATAACTGAAGCCACAGATATACAAAGTTGTGTTTACGTGATCTACACTTGTGGAATTAGCAGATAATATGGAGAAATAGACATAGAAAAGGGAAAAAATGTGTAGATTGAAATTGTGAAGGTCGGAAGAAAGTTTTTAATAATTATCCCATGAATGACATTTTATGATAAATAATATAGGTGTTTACTGTTGTGAGAAGATGGCTTCAAATGTCCTCTCTCCAGCCTTAGAGACCAAATTAGTGTAACTTTAGTAATTTGTTAATGCACATTTGTATATATCACAAGGACATCCAGCATGTTTACATAAAAGGCAGTCTAAACATACTGCAAATTTGATTTTTTAAATCACTAGTATCTAACATTTGCCAAGACAAAAATAAGACTCAATTGAGATAACTCTTTCTTTATTTATTTTATTTATTTAAAACATAATCTCTCTACCCATGTTCATATTGTTCAAATCCAATGCATTTTATGTTTACTTGACTGAAGTTAAAATATCACATTTTATTGGAATGACAACTGAATGACAAGTGCTAAATGTCTTCGAGGGAAAATTGTTTAACAAAAACATATTTTGAAATTTCCTATTGAATCAATCATTATTTCTAACACTGAAATTTTCATAGAAATGAAAGATGGATGAGATGGTGATAAAGGCAAATAGTTTTTATGATATTATGGGGCTTTGCCTTGTTTTGTACTATGTTTGACAAACAGTGACATCTGTCTAAAATCTGTCAATATGATGGATGGAAGGCATAAATCACATTATCTTATGTCAACACTCCTCTCAGAACAATATTTTAACATATACTCAGTATTACATCCTGAGAATGACCCTTGGGTATAAAGGGGAAACATATGACATTCAATTGGATCTTATTTACACAGATTTTTAAAACCTCTTTTGACTTAGGAAACAAAATGTTCAAAGTAAAAAATTCAGTGATATAAAATGAATGCATACGGTTTGAGATCTGTTAACATGGTACTGAAATGAAATTGTTAAGCATACATGGTAAAGTGCCATGTCCACAATAGCACTTCTAGAGATATCACAATCCAAAGGCAATAAAGTATTTAATGCATAAATTTACATTTTGACAAAAATTTATTTAGATGCATTTGTTAAAAGTTCATGAAATTGTAATATATTTTATACCTGTTTTAGAGTTGATGGTATCTACAATTTTATAAACCATTGCAAAACATCACAAACCACTTGACTGCTATGAAGCATCACTTTAGATAATCATGTATCTTTTTCTCTTTAACTGTAATACAGATTCTTAACCAATATTTGTGATTGCAGTACACATGTCCTGATTGTATTTGGTTAAAAAGTTCTTTGCATTTGTCATCAAGGTGATCTCTTCTGCAGGGGTAAGGGAATCAAGATATTTAATTGTTTAGACAATGTTTTCAAGGTTTTAATATTTATGATTGAACTTAAATAAGTCACCCAGATTTTTGATTGTTATAACTGAGCATCTCTTCCTCAATCCTCAAATGCATGTTCATTTGAAAGTGTTTGTTCTGTCACTCTGTACTAGGATAAGACAGCACTCTTCTGGCCACGACCCTAAAGACTCAATCCTATAGGATGTGTGTTAGAGAAAGAAACATGCTCCCACAGAACCAAGTCTGCCCCAGGTCCTAACGAAATCCTCTCTCACAAGCTTCAATCTTTGTACAACTGTTTTTCAAATTCAGGGAATGACCTCCTAGCAGATAGTGTAGTGTTTAAAGAAACTCAAGATGTATCAATGTGTCAACTTTTCATTGGAAATTGTTGTTAATCACATGCATATAAAAGCAGTAAAGTTCAGACCTCCAAAAAGTGAAACCAAGAAAGTTACTTAAACTCTATGTGCTACAGATTCCTCACTTTCAAAGTGAGTGGATAAATGGACCTCATTTCATAAAGTGTTTATGGGAATTAGATGAGAAATTTTACATAAAACATTGACAGTAAATAAGGCCAGTGCCTTGAGCTGTTTGGGAATTCAAGAAACCTTTATGAATAAAGGACCTGATTGTGGTATCTATACTACTTTAGTTATTACACACTTTTATATTTATTACTAAGTCACTTTATATCCATTATATGAATATAAATTTATTCATATTTTAGTTCAAGGAAAGAGAACTCAATTTCTCTGTATTGAAAAAATCAATTGAATTTCTCTCCTCTCCCAAACAAACAGCTATATTATCTAGTGGTGTTTCTTTCTGTTGTTTCTACTCTCCTCTGGTTATCCTGAAATAGATTGGATATGGCACACTCCTGTAATTGTGGTTGGGGTTGAAGGAAATTAGCATCAACTCTCATGACACAAAATGAAGTGATATTATATAAGTTTTAACCAAAACCTGATGAATGAACAACTACAAACATTAAGCACTGAAGCATTATTAATTGTGATTTTTTTTTGTCTTTTTCTTTTGTTTGTTTACTACTAAATCATCTAGTTTAAATTATATTTGCTAAAAAGTAAAGCAAAAGTCCACTTCGTTTAGTACTCTGTAGTTTTAATGGATTCCTGTCTAATCATTTATGCAGACGAGAGGACTTGGTAGTCACTGAATGTGATCACAAGCAATTTACACATCACCTCAGTTCTAGCTCACAGGACTTGTCTGTTTATCTAACCTTGATGCATATTCAAGTTTCATACTGTGACTGGTTATCCACAGGAGTCCACTAGAAGAAAATATTAATTTGATTAAATTGTGCAATCTGATAACTAACCTGCAAATGAAATATAGTTTGCATCCAAGTGGGTAATTTAAACTGTCTGCCTTCTTTCTTTCCTGAACTATAGAACTATATGTGTATTCTTCATCATGATATTCATGTCTGAAATCACAGCACACAAAATGTTGTAGAAATTATATAAAGATTAATTACTCCATGTGCAACCTGATTTGAGAATAACTTCAGCAGTCTTCCTAGTTATGTTTAAGAATGCCAAGTGACTTGAATAAACTACCAGGTCCATATAGAATTCCCAGGACAAGATGCATTTTAGGTCAGGTAGGACAAGCCTCTGTGATGGATTGGCTATTACTCTGAGATGAATGCAGCCATGGTTCAAGTGAATCTAGATGTTCCCTTGATGTCCTTATTGAAATTCCCACTAAGGCTACAACCACTTACTGAACCATAAAGGTGGCAATAACCTTGATTTTTTTTTTAAAAAAAAAGGAAGATATTGGGAGATATAGAATAGGACAACCTGCAAAACTTTGTTTAAATAACTATATAAGAACCAATGAACAGTTAGATTTAATTATGAAACTATTAAAAACAACATATTCTTTCTGAAGGGTCCTTTTGAACTTTGCTAATATATGAAGAAATAAATGAACAGGACAATGCAATAGAGTAAAAACGATGATGGGAATCAAGTAGCCATTTTGTACTACATGGGAAGTAATTCAAAGAAGAAAAGTATTTTTAAATAAAGGAAATGTAAACATCATTATTTATGTCCTTACTCTAATTCTTCATTGACCTTACCTCCTCCCAATCAGAGGAACAGGCACTAAGGGAAAATTACAAGTGGAATTACAACATTATTTATGCAGAAGTGAAATCTGGGTAAAGATAAAACAAAATAAATGTTTTTAAAATAACCCATTTGTCAAGAGTGATAAGAGAGGAAGCTATGCTGTTAACTCCTTGATGCGGTAGAAAGATTATCCTGTCTCCGTCCCCTCCCTGGGCATTATTTCCAGGTGACCAATTGTCATAAATAACTGTCTGTCTCAACAACCACTGACTAAGCAGTGTAGGTAACCCACTTAGTATTATGAAAGCCATCACCTGAGTCAAAAGCTGAACATAGACATTGACACGTGTCAAATATATTTCAGTACCTCTTAATTTCATTGCAAAGTACAATGAGGATATGCTTCTCAACTCACTGGACAGTTTCAAATAATGTCCCTAGGTTAAATTAATGCAGATTTAGAGGTCTCTTCCTTTACTTTTTTTTTTTTTTTTTTTTGGTGGCACAAAGAAAAAATCAATTAACAGGATGCCTTTATTGTCAGTCTTTTAATGTTTTAAAAACTGTTCCTGATGTTTATGTGGTATTCATTTTATCCCATAGCATGTCAGTGGTAGCACTGCTAGCAGAAAACCTGACAGTAACACAGGAATCACCTCTCCCAGTGGGCTGCAGTAGCACCCTGAGAACATTTTCATTGTCCTAAAATTCAAGAACAAAAATCGCAGGAGAATATATTATTTCTTTATGCATTCAAGATTGAGGGAAAGATAGAAAGATTTTGAAAGAAAAATATATCAGTTCTTTCCTTTAAACTGGGGTGGGGGTTGCTTGCATAAAAGCTGATGAGGCTAGGAACATAATTTATCAAAATCAGGTATATGTGGACAGCTCATTGCTGACTTACATGGCATATCTGGATTTAGAATAAAGATAAGCCCTATTAGAAAGAAAGGCATTTAAAGAGATGACAGTTCTTGAAATTATGCTCAAGAGGAAAACAGGTTGTCAGGTGAAGCACAAGTAAAGTATTCCCTTCAGCATAACAGTTGGTTATAAGGAATCACAAATAAAACACATTAAAAGAGAGCCATCCCTGTGATCCATATCACTAGAAGCCATTTTATCACCTCCTGAATGGCAGGGTCATTGTTACTCTTATCAATTGTTCCTTGCAGAGCTTACATTAACAATTTATTAGAACAGGGACATCGGAAGCCCTAAGTTGTGGAGGAAAGGATAACAACACTGTCATCCTCAGGGCACTGATGACAACTAACTGCAATGCAGGAATAGACAAGAAACAAAACACTCCTGGGATGTAGCGGGCATGCGTGCTGCACTCTGATTAAGCCAGGGAAGGACCTGAGCACTGTAAAGTCCACATCACCTCAAAGTCTCAGGCTACAGGGTGTGGCTTAGGACAGTAGGGAACATTCCCCTCCTCCTACTGCCAGCCAGTCTAGCAAACATTCATTCACTACCAATAGGAAAGACAGACTTCCACAGAGGCACAGCACAGAGAAGAACCTAAAACAGAAGGAAGGAAGGAAGGAAGGAAGGAAGGAAGGAAGGAAGGAAGGAAGGAAGGAAGGGAAGGGAGTCTTTGAAAAATTAATCCTTACCTTAAATACAGAAAAGAATCTGAAGATTATGATGAATTTTAGCATAACCATACCAACAACAAATTTCAAATGTAGCCCAATTCTTAAGCAGATTAATTCCCCTATTCACTTCTTCATACTAGAAACATAGCAGAAGGCAGATTCACTTGTAGTTATTAAACTATTTACCTTAATTGCATCTGCCAAGTCCCCTCATTTTGCCATAGAAGGAAATGGAGAAAATCTCATCATATTCATAGATGCCACACTCAAAGGGAAAGTCTGAAAGAGAGGACTATAAAAAAGGGTGAGTCATTGGGGTACCTCTCTTAATTCTGTCTATTGCAATATGCAGAATATTCAGGTCAAAACTTACACAGGGAGACACACCAATTGGCTTCTATTCCCATTTATGGCAACAAAGAGATCAACAGCATTTAGGGCTCATCCTGTACATACCAAATGATTGTGATTAAGCAAACTATTGAACCAAAGCAAGGATATTTGATGCTTGCATAAATCCTTAGAATAGCTACAAATGAAATTTGGATAAGGTACTGTAATCATATATCATTTTTCTAAGGTGAAACACAATCATGAGGGATTCCCATCATTCACAAACAGAATAATTATTTGGTCTTGCAAAATGGGAGGTTCATCATCCCTTTGATTTATATTCATACCTTTGATTGTACTTGAAGTAATTTTATTTTCTATATGGAATTTGAAACACTGTTAATGAATATGGCACTTGCAAGGTATTACTGTTTGTCTATGTAACTGCAAATACTTAGCTCTTTCTAAGTGCAAATAGTGATCCAGAAACAAGATTTCACAATAATGTTCATTCAAACTTTCTTAATAAAGGGGAAGTGTGCATCAGCTCAAGAAGGATAGCAGATCTAGAGTTAGACTTTAAGAGGCTGGACAATCTATATCCCAAGATAAATGAATATAGACAGATATAAATTAGATGAATTTTTAAATGTTAAATATTATAAGCAAATAATGTATTAATCTATCTACAACAATAAAATCTCATCTTCCTTTTGGGAGGATAACAGAGGTTTCACGTAAAAAATGGCATTAGTCAGGAATTTGAAGATAGGTGCACTTTCTATAATTGTAAATAATATATCATTTTTAAAGGGAACAAATTGGATAATCTAATAAACAGGAAACAAGAAACATCGATTAAAAACAAAAATTTGCTTCAGTATAGCGATAGGAATTTTTTTTTTTTTATTTCTTTGAAGACAATTTAACCACTGTTTTCTTAAGAATAAATTTAATGGGAGAGATGATTGGCAAAAGTTTTAGGATTAGTAAGGTACTAAATGTGTATTTTGAGAAATCATTAAAAATGGGCTTATTGCTTTTGCAGTGAATAGAGAGAGGGATACTTGGGATACAGGACAGTACAAAAGTACTATCAAGTGTAATAAAGGATTTTCTCAGAGGCAACAAGAGCCTAAATATTGTAAGGGAGAAGGTTTTGTCATCACCTTGTTTGAGATTCTCCACTTTCTCTCCATTCAGTGTCTGGTCCTGTATACTAAGACTGAAATAAAAATGGCAGAGTTTTGCTCAAAACAAATGATTCCTCTGCCCTAAAATCAATACCCTCTGAAAGACAATTAAAATCACGAACTAAGAAACTATGAACCATGTGAGCATTAAAGGTGACAGATTGGGGAGAACTATACTCTAGGGAATTATAACTTCCCAGTTAAAGTGCTTGGAGCTAGAGTGTTTTTACACAATAATCATACGTAAGGGTAAGTCTAAGTTCAAATATTTCAAATACCATAGACACTAAAACTACTGTGATTGAGGCATACAAGGACTTGCCAAGAACTGATAAAATTATTAACAATCTTAGTTGAGGTCCTGGTTTTTGCATACAGTGAGGAATAGTGATCCAGTTTCAATCTTCTACATGTGACTATCCAGTTTTTCCAGCACTGCTTGTTGAAAAGTCTGTGTGATCTACCTTTGTTGAGAATCGGATGGCTATCTGTGCATGGGTTTAATTCTGTGTTCTATAATCTGTCACATAGTTCTGTGTCTGTTTTTATATCAATACTATGAAGGTTTTGTAACTAAAGCTCTGTAGTACAGTTTAAAATCAGGTACTATGATGCCTCTAGTGTTGCTCTTTTTACTCAAGATTCCTTTTGTTATTAGGGGGTCTTTTGTGTTTTCTTATGAATTTTAGAAAATTTTCTAGTTATGTAAAGAAAATCACTGCTATTTTGGTGGGTATTGCATGGCATCTGTAGGTTGCTTTTTTTTCCTTTTCTTTTCTTTTCTTTTTTTTTTTTTTTTGGTGGGGGATGGAACTCAGGAGCACTTGTAGATTGCTTTTGATAACACAGCCATTTAAGCAATGTTAATATTCTCAAACCATAATTTGATAGGTTTTGCCATCTGCTAGGATCTTCAATTTTTCAGTGTTTAATAATTTTTATTATAGCAGTATTTCAGAGGTTGCATTTATTCTTAGGTTTTTTGCTGTTTTTATTTTTATTTTATTTATTTATTTTTTGAGGCTATTGTGAATGACATTGTTTCCTGGTTTCTTTCTCAGCAAGTTCATTTATGGTGTATAGAAAAGCTACTGATTTGGAACTACTACAGGAAAATAGAGGAGAAACACTGCAACATGTTGGCACAATGATTTCTTGAATAGAACTCCAAGAGTTCAGAAAATAAAAGCAAAAGTTGACAAACTGAATTACATCAAATTAAAAATATCCTGCTAACAAAGGAAACAATCAAAAATGTAAAGAAAACAAACAAAAAGAAAGAAAATCATTGCTAGCTATGCACCTGGTAGAAGATTGATAACCATAATACATAAAGAATTTTTAAAAATCAGCAACAGAACAACAAGTAATCTAATCAACAAATGGGGAAGTAATCTGATCCATCACTTCTCAAACACAGTACAAATGTCAATAAATATATGAAAGATATTCAATTTCTTTAGCCGTCAGGGAAATGCAAAGCAAATATTCTTTGAGAGTCTATCTCACTCCAGTCAGAATGATATTATTTTTATTTCTTCTTATTAGTTATACATGACAGTAAAATGTATTTTGACATATTATACATATATAAAATATAATTTCCCATTCTTCTGGTTGTACATGATGATGAATTACACTGGTCATATATTAATTTATGCACATAGGAAAGTAATGTCAAATTAATTACAGTCTTTAGATTTCTGCTCCACCTCCCTTCTCTTCATTCCCCTTTGTCTAATCCAAGGTATTTCTATTCTTGCCTACTCCTCCCCTTATGGTGAGTTAGCATTCATTCTCATATCAGAAAGAACATTTAGACTTTGGTTTTGTTGGGATTGGCTTACTTCACTTAGCATGATAGTCTCCACTTCTACCCATTTAATAGAAAATGCCATGATTTCATTCTTCTTTATGGCTGAGTAGTATTCCACTGTGTATGTACGTCACATTTTCTTTATTCAATTATCTGTTGAAGGGCAATGCATCATTATGGCGACTATGACAACATTCTAAAGGAGACTAACTCACTGTGGTCTGAGAGTAGGGCCCTGCCAACAGGTATTTGGACTCAGGGGAGGGTGTGGGTGCCCTACTGTAGGGCTGAGCCTCCCTGGGATAGTGGCTATTACCAAAAACAAAACAAAGCAAAACAAAAAACAACCAAACAACACACGAAAAAACAAACAGCAAGTAACAAATGTTTTTTTCTCACTTGGAGAAGAAGAACCTCTTACATCCTGTTGGTGGGAATTCAACTCAGTACAGTCACCATGGAAACCACTATGGACATGCCTCAAAAAACTAAAAACGAATCTACCATTCAATACAGCTGTATCACTCCTGAGTCTACATCTAAAGGAAATGAAATAAACATACAGAAGGGATACCTTTATACCTATGTTTACAGCATCATTCACAAGAGCCAACATATGGAATCAGCATAGATGCTCACCAACAGATGAACAAATAAAAAAAATGTCTACATAGATATGGAGTTTTATTCAGCCATGAAGAAGAGTTAAATCCTGTAATCTGCAGGGAAAAAAAAGTGATAGAACTAGAATTTATCAGACGATTCAAAATCAACCAGACACAGAAAAGATGACTATCACATGTTTTCTTTCATATGTGGAAACTAATAAATGAATGAATAATATGACTTCAAAATAGATAACAAACGATTAGAGAAGGGGAAGAGGACTGGGGATAGACGAATGAAAAAAAAAAGGCAAGAAAGGGCAGGGGGGAAGGTGGATATGACCAAAGTGTGGTCTATTTATGTACATAGGAAAATATCACAGCGAGACCCATTAACTCATATGATCAATACGTTCGAATACTTATAATAAAAATAACAGAAGTGAATGATCAAACAATATCAATATAGTTTTAAAGATTGCATAAAAGTGGTTGGTGTATACTTCAAAGAAAAGGCATTGGAATATTGAAAGGGCTGATGATGATCTTGGATGAACAGTCAGCACTGAATTTGTCAACTCCTGACCCTTATTGTAAGAAATGGTGTGTAAAACATATCATATTTAATCATATGTGTAGTACACGAACTATGAGATCAGCAAAATGGAAGATAAATGGTGAAACAACTAGTAAAGCAAGCTCCAAGACTTCTCTAAGTATAGAATGACTATATGGGAAGGTCATGGCTGGGTTGTGACAAATATTTTGAGGAAAAGTTTAAGTGAAAAGGTACAAGATAATATAAAAACTTCAGGAAAGAGTTAAAAAAAAAGACATTGTTGAGAAGTAATTTTGGAGTAAAAGGGGTAATTAGGGTGAAAGTCAAGAAAGCTCATTTTTGGAATAATCAGACTGTTCTGATTAGTAACAGATTGGATATTGTGCCTTATTTAATTACCTGTTAAATACTGGCCTCTTAGAACAGTATCTCTCTAAAAAGTTCATGTTTTTGCCACTGAATATCTCTTCGCCCTAGTGTGTCCAACCACCTCTTTGAAGAGGTTCAAATAATTCTATAATGAAAGATAATTAACCACTCTGCAATGAACATAAAATGAGGTGTAAACTTCCATAATTTGCAATCATGGCTATATTCTGTAACTGGTGTTTCTCATGGGAATTTACCAGTTTAAGAATTGAAAAAATTATAGTACATGAAGAAAGAAAGACTGATGGAAAAGGAATAGATAAGGGTAAACCATGAACTTTTCTCTTATTTTCCAATTTATCTAAAATATAAATTTGTTAAAAGAAATAGCATAGCTAATATTTCTTATTTGTAGCATGTGTGAAAGTTTAAGGATATCATAATGATCAGGAGGTAGAAGTTTTTAATATTCAGTTATAAGAAATCTGTATTACATGTATAACTCACTTTTAAAGTCTTGGTAACTATATCTTTAAAGACTGCAGAGTGCATACAAAATATAGAATGATACATGCTTAAAGAAAAATTACACTTCAAAATTGTAAACAAAAATTTTATCTTCTCCTTTAAAATATAAATATAATAGAAAAGTTCCTGTCTTCAAAGATCACATGAATCCAAATTTTAATGTGTATTTCTCCTCTAAAGCATAATTTTTGTAGTTACATTTTATATGATTAAATATTACTACACATAAAATGGTTGAACCACTAGTATGAATATATTTTGTTATATGATTGTTATGACGATTTTTCCATTGAATTTATAGAGGTTTATTTTTCTACTTTTCATAAAGTTTTATTAATATTCAGCTATGTCAACAGAGTGAGAATAAATCATCTAAAGCAGCTCTTTGAAAAGAGTTTTTCATCAAATTGAAAACTTTAACCTAGAAATATCTATTAAAGAACACATTTTCCAACATACTACCTATAATTGTCATCTATTTGCAGCATTAGTTAATCAAAGCTATATTTTTAAATAAATTGTACATAAAATAAAAATTGTACATAAAAAAAGTAAACATTGAAGAGTGTCATCACTGTTTTAATTATCATAAATATGTTTGTGATCATATAAATTTCTGAAATATTGTATACAGGTAAAATATTATAGAATAAACGCTTCAGGGAGCACATAGAATATAATTATTTCTTTGAAATTACATAAAATAATTTTATCATTTTAGAGACATAAATAAATTATATTAGAGTATGCAGCACTGGTACATAGTACCACACAACAAAATGATAGAATTGCTAGACTAAAACAAAAATTTTTCCCATTGATTCCCTAGAATATTCAGAACATTCTATAAGTTGACTGAATCTAAGAGGAGACTGAATTACATTTATGAAAAAAATTAACATTCAGAAGCACAGTATATATAGGCACAATATGCCCACATATCATGATTAAACCATAGAAGTCCTATTAAAAATGCAAATCCATTGGTTATATAGGTTATATTGCAGAATAAAATCTATTGAAACATTACAACAATCAATCCTGTATTAATCTTTGAAATAAAA
Source organism: Callospermophilus lateralis (assembly GCF_048772815.1). Classification (NCBI taxonomy): domain Eukaryota; kingdom Metazoa; phylum Chordata; class Mammalia; order Rodentia; family Sciuridae; genus Callospermophilus; species Callospermophilus lateralis. The sequence goes on from NC_135309.1 coordinate 141,531,589, forward strand.
AAGATTCTTGACTTCTGTGGAGATTTGTGTCTCCAGAATCATAAACAATTAATTATTTTTCACAAGTCTTCAATGACATTAATAGTGTTTATAACTTCATGAAAAGTCTGTTTTTGTTATTCATGAAGAATAAGAGCTATGACTACCACATAGAGTTGAATTACTTCTTTTCTATCAACATAGATGTACAATCACTGATAAACCCATTATAATTTTTTTCAAAAAGTGAATACTAGCCACATTCATTTCTTTTTCTTTTTAATTTTTTTTATTGGTTGTTCAAAACCCTACAAAGCTCTTGACATATCATATTTCATACATTAGATTTAAGTGGGTTATGCACTCCCATTTTTATCCCAAATACAGATTGCAGAATCACATGGGTTACACATCCACATTTTTACATAATGCCCTATTAGTAACTGTTGTATTCTGCTACCTTTCCTATCCTCTACTATCCCCCCTCCACTCCCCTCCCATCTTCTCTCTCTATCCCATCTACTGTAGTTCACTGCTCTCCTTGTTTATTTCCCATTCCCCTCACAACCTCTTATATGTAATTTTGTATAACAATGAGGGTCTCCCTCCATTTCCATGCAATTTCCCTTTTCTCTCCCTTTCCCTCCCACCTCATGTCTCTGTTTAATGTTAATCTTTTCTTCCTGCTCTTCCTCCCTGCTCTGTTCTTAGTTGCTCTCATTATATCAAAGAAGACATTTGGTATTTGTTTTTTCAGGGATTGGCTAGCTTCACTAAGCATAATCTGCTCTAGTGCCATCCATTTCCCTGCAAAATCCATGATTTTGTCATTTTTTAGTGCTGCGTAATACTCCATGATGTATAAATGCCACATTTTTTTTATCCATTCATCTATTGAGGGGCATCTGGGTTGGTTCCACAGTCTAGCAATTATGAATTGTGCTTCTATGAACATTGGTGTAGCAGTATCCCTGTAGTACGCTCTTTTAAGGTCTTCAGGGAATAGTCTGAGAAGGGCAATGGCTGGGTCAAATGGTGGTTCCATTCCCAGCTTTCCCAAGAATCTTCATACTGCTTTCCAAATTGGTCGCACCAGTTTGCAGTCCCACCAGCAATGTACAAGAGTACCCTTTTCTCCACATCCTCGCCAGCACTTGTTGTTGTTTGACTTCATAATGTCTGCCAATCTTACTGGAGTGAGATGGTATCTTAGGGTGGTTTTGATTTGCATTTCTCTGACTGCTAGAGATGGTGAGCATTTTTTCATGTACTTGTTGATTGATTGTATGTCCTCCTTTGAGAAGTGTCTGTTCAGGTCCTTGGCCTATTTGTTGATTGGGTTATTTGTTATCTTATTGTCTAGTTTTTTGAGTTCTTTGTATACTCTGGATATTAGGGCCCTATCTGAAGTGTGAGGAGTAAAGATTTGTTCCCAGGATGTAGGCTCCCTATTTACCTCTCTTACTGTTTCTCTTGCTGAGAAAAAACTTTTCAGTTTAATTAAGTCCCATTTGTTGATTCTTGTTATTAACTCTTGTGCTATTAAGGAATTTGGAGCCCAACCCCACAATATGTAGATCGGAGCCAACTTTTTCTTCTATCAGACGCAGAGTCTCTAATTTGATATCAAGCTACTTGATCCATTTTGAGTTAACTTTTGTGCATGGAAAGAGGAGGGGATTCAGTTTCATTTTGTTGCATATGGATTTCCAGTTTTCCCAACACCATTTGTTGAAGATGATATCCTTCCTCCATTGCATGCTTTTAGCTCCTTTATTAAATATAAGATAGTTGTAGCTTTGTGGATTAGTCTCTGTGTCCTCTATTCTGTACCATTGGTCCACCCGCCTGTTTTGGTACCAGTACCATGCTGTTTTTGTTACTACTGCTCTGTAATATACTTTGAAATCTGGTATCGCTATACCACCTGATTCACACTTCCTGCTTAGAATTGCTTTTGCTATTCTGGGTCTTTTATTTTTCCATATGAATTTCATGATTGTTTTATCTATTTCTACAAGAAATGCCATTGGGATTTTGATTGGCATTGCATTAAACCTATAGAGAACTTTTGGTAATATCGCCATTTTGATGATGTTAGTTCTGCCTATCCATGAACAGGATATATTTTTCCATCTTCTAAGATCTTCTTCTACTTCTCTTTTTAGGGTTCTGTAGTTTTCATTGTATAAGTCTTTCACCTCTTGGGAATCAACCTAACATTCATTTCTTTCTGTTAAGAAAGATTAACCTTTTACCTGTAAGATTGAAAGCTACCAATAGGTATCAGAATTTGTACTGTGTACTTTAAAGGCTACTTTTCAGAAATAAGAAATTATACTGTAAGCAGAAATTATAAGTCATATAGTTTTCCACACATAATTTTATTTGTAGACTACAGAATAGAGAATTGCTTCTTTAACCAGTGTATAGTTTTAAAACTTAAGAGAAAGAATAAGTAAATAATAATTTTGTTCATTATTGGATATGGATGTTGGAAAAGACAGGACTATCAAATCAGATTCATAAAAATCATTAAAAACTATATAAATGTAATTATAACAACTATTACAATTTCACATTTTTGGCTCGAATAATATACAGTGGAAATTTTCCCTGAATAGAGGCACAAGGAGCAGAGCTCGGTTGTTGGTGAGACAAAGTGCTATGTTTGAAACATTGGTTTGAAATCAGTGGTTTGGGCCATCCAGGTGGAGATGATATGCAAACAGATCTTGGTCTGAAGCTTTGATGAGATCTGGGGCTCCTTATGCATTTATTCATCAGGCTTTGTTGTTGTAGTTAAAGTTGTATATACTTGGATTAGGAAAGAAGACTGTGAACAATAACATGTAAGGAAGCTTGACAGGAAAGAAGAGTCTGGAAGAAGAAGAAGAAGAAGGAGGAGGAGGAGGAGGAGGAGGAGAAGAAGAAGAGTAGAGTGGCCAGATAGAGCAATATGATAAAGGCATGATTAGAACACCAGGACCTGCTTCCTTAGTCTGCTAACCATTCCCATATACTTCTTATCTCACTTTATGGTAAATTCCTAAAAATACTCATGATCTTGACACCAAATCATGACCAATAGTACATGATGTTGATACAAAATAATAATTTGGTTATAAATATAAATAAAATTCATAAAAAACAGGATTGTCACACCAAATTATTCAGCCTCATTAGACCATGAGCAACCTGGATTTTTGACAATTTATGGAAAAGGAGTTCCTTAAAAGGATGTATGTGACTTCCTGCTGAAAATATACGTAGGAAAGACAGTGGAATGAATCTGGCATAACTTTCCTATGTACATATATGAATATACCACAATAAAACCCCACATCATGTACAGCTATAGGAATGGGACCTTAATTAGAATAAGATACATGCCATGTTTGTATAAATGTGTCAAAATACACTGTACTGTCAATTTATAACTAAAAATAACAAATTAAAAAATGATAGAAAATATACGCAGTAAATCAAAACTTAAAATGTTTTCTGACCTCTTATTATTCCCCTCTTATGCACTATGCAAATTATAGGTAGTATAATTTTTGTGTTGGTACAAATGTGAAATCCTATTTAAAACATTATGAGTGCCCCCTCAGGGGAGAAATATACAGATACACTAATACATCTTAGAGATTCCCCGGTGATGTTGCTCCTATAAATTCCTCAGTGGTCACAGCTTGGCATTGCTGTGTCCCATACTCCTAAGTAAGGCAGAAAAGACCATTTCCTCAAAATATTATATATCTTTTTCTTTTGGAATTTAACCATGCAATTTCTACTTTTTGCTTTGACATACAAATTATTTTATTTCCTCTATTACATTAGTCACTCTGTGTGTGTGTGTGTGTGTGAGTGTGTGTGTGTGTGTGTGTGTTACTGACCCTTTGTGTTAGTTAGGTTTTTAATCACCATTATCAAAATACCTAACCAAAACAACTTATGTGAGAAAAAGTTTACTTTAGTTCATGTTCCAGAAGTTTAGTTCATAGTGACCCAACTCCTTTGCCCTGGGCCCAAGGGTGAGGCAGAACATCATGACAGTGCCTACCTCATGGTATCCAGGAAGCACAAAGGGGAGGACAGACTGCAAAAGACATGAACCCTCCCAATGCACAGCTCAAAGTACCCACTCCCACCACCATACCCCACTTTCTACAGCCACCACATGGTTGGTCCATTCAAACTAGGATGAACTGATTGGGTTTCAACTCTCATAATCTGTTCATATCACCTCTAAAAATTCCTGCATTAACACAGGAGCTTTTGGAAGCCACCTGATATCCAAATCATAACATCCTTTTTATTTTTTTTTTTTTATTAATTTTGAGACAGGGTCTGAGTTGCTCAGGCTGACTTTGAACTTGAGATCCTCTTGTGTCTCAGCCTCCTGGGTCATGCAAATTATAGGCCTAGGCCACCATGTCTGAAGGCATGTTCTATTTCTTAATAAAGCAGAGTATTACTTCAGTGACAATGTAATTAGATCTTTCTATTTTATTATAAGACTTTCCAAAAATAACATCACAATGAACTATCACTGGAAACAGTGTTCATGCTGATTCTAATTTGCAGGGCTACCTTTGGTGGTCTTTCCTTTTCTTTCTGAGCTTTCTCTTCCCTTAATTCTAGCTGAGGCTCCCACTTTTCCTGGAGATATATTCTATTAGGTTGGCCTCCCTCTTTGAGGCAGGATTTGTCGATGGCCCAAGGTGTTCCTCCATAGTAACCACCCCTTCCAACACTTCACCTCCTCTAAGTCACTTGCTCTCAGGAGGCGGTATCCTGGAAAATTAACTGCTAAAATATGTCATCATAGGATATCAATTTTAACACCATTACAATACTCTAAATTTCTCAATAATACTTAATTCATAAATTGAAATTTTGGCTTAAAATTTTAAAACTAACAAAAAAAGCATATGATTCATATAGAACAAATTCAGAAAGTTTTTAAAATTTGTGGAATGTGGTTTGATCAGGAACTAAATGAATTTGGCATGAGTCCAAATTCTGATAGCTACTGTAACTATTCTCTTCTAATAGATGTGATTTTTGAATCTATAATAGGTCAGTATTAAGGTTAATAACTTCTATATATTATTCAGGAATATTATTTAACTTTAATACCCTAAGCCTAACAATAAATCTGAGAAAAGAAATATTTCTGATCATGGAGCTCTCCTGACAGTCCACAATTCAAATTATTTAATCAACCGCACACTGTGGTGACCCAAAGTTCGTAGATGAATTGTTCATTACTCCATGTTGAAGATGACATCTGTTGAAATACCAAAGCCACATAAAAGGGAAATACCTATTAAATCTACCACTTTAGTTATTTGATTCATTACATTAGTTATGTATGGCAGAAGTCTCATGTTCCTGGAACAAAACTCCTTCCCTTTGGATTAAAAAAGAAAATGCACAGTTACTTTGCTACATAAAAATTGCCCCTGAGAATAGAAAGTAGCATAAAATGATATACTCCAGTGATCAGGAGGAGAGAATATATTTCATGCTTTTCCCTCACTGTATTAACTCTAGTCAGCTTTTTCACAATCACATTCAGTCAACAGTCATTGAATGCTAACCATTTCTGCGGCCAATGCTGTGAAAGGTGCTTAAGCCAGGAGGCACCTGTTCATAGCAGTGAGTAATGGATAGCAATGAGAGTTTGCCTGGGGGTAGCGTGGAAGTAAAGGAGTATGTATTTTTATACCCCAAAAAAAATTCTTCAAAAAATGATTAATTCTCAAGCTCCTAAGAAATTTTATTTGATGCTAAGCTCTATAAATCATGGATTCCTCCCAAGAAAAGTTTTCATCATTCAGTTAAATCACAGTTGAGAGATTTGCTTGGAATTTATCATTTGCATCACAGCTGAAAAAGTAAATAGATTTAAATCCTTTGAATCTGAGTGGAACTGCATATGCAAGAGTTCTTTTCTCGGCAGATTGTTTGCATTGTGTGTGCAGAAATGATTTGCTATCATTGTGCTCACAGTCAGATAGCTGCAAACACTGGTCCCTTACCAGAGGCTGCAGTAAATACACACCACATGGGTACTTACATAAAAAGTAATCACCAGAATTAAGCAGGCATCAATAGATGTTTTTAATTGTAGATGTTAATTGTGCACAAACAATATTGATCTAGCTTATCATTAACATTTTTCATAAGATGTATTCTCAGTTATATGAATTAGAAATTCCTGGGAATGTATTTTTCCCCATGTGATATTTAATTTTTCTGTTTCATATAATTTACATTCTCATGACTATAGTGGTCTCTTAACCAAATGGCACATGTTAACATAATCACTGATGTCTCCCTTATACCAGAGCTCATCCACTCTCATCAAACACATGCAAGTACTCTTACAAAAAAAAAAAAATACATATTTTTTCAAAAAGCATAAAGTGATCTGCAGTTAGTCAACAAGAATGTCTTTAAAATTAAGAAACTAAGAAACTATTTATACTTAATTACTACTTATTGTTGCCAAGATATAAATGAATTATCAGTATTGTTGGAAGCTGATTTTGTGGTTTATGCATGTATTATGCATTTATTTTAGGATTGTTATCTTTGAGATTATAGAATATATGTTTAGTTAAATAACGTTTCAGTGCATGCTAACAACTGTCTAAACAAATTAATCTATCAGCATGTAAATCAGAAAGTATAATGTTTAACTATTATAGCACTGAAAATACTGAAATATATTTTTATAACTTTAGTGATGAAAAGATAAAAACCACAAATGAAGATTGATACATTTAAGTGTATGAAAAATGAGAAACTAAATTCTGAAAATAAAATAGTATTATAAAGCATGAATGACGAGATATACTTAAAGTTTATTAATATTTCATTGGTAATCTACCACAAATTGAAAGTGCAAAGCTGGAGCTGTGTATTTGGCTTAGTAGTAGAATGTATGCTTAGCATGTGTAAGGCCCTGGGTGGGATACTCAGCCTACAAAAAAATTAAAATGAAAATGCAAAACTGCTGTCACTATTGATTGTTCTACAAGAACTCTAACCCATTATACATATCATAGATTGAGCTTAAAGTTTCACTCATCTTTATGCTCAAATTGTTTTCTTTACTCATTTATTTAATTCATTTAGGAATTATATAGAGCCACGTTGCAAATTGTCTTAGTTTTGTGGTTCACAGTATGAAGACATATAATCTTGGAACAGAGGCGGGCCTCCTTGCTCTCAACCTGTCATGCAAGGACTTCCAGAGGCTTACACTGTCCGGCAACTTGCGTATTTTGTTGTGTTTTGAAATCGGCACTCAGAACACTCAAGGCATAGGTTTAGGGTATAGGATTCCAATAAGAAGAAAATTAGGTTTATGAAATGATAATTTTGAGAATAATTCAAGTTACCATGTAGAAAATTTGTTTAAATATTATGATATTTCTGACAAAAACCTAAGTTCAAGGTATATGTTATCTGTTTGTTTCTGCAAAGATAAATTCACCAAACAATGATTTAACTCATCCGTAACATTATAAATGCACCCGAACACAGAATTATAAAAATATCGCTAATGACAGTGGGTTGATTATGTGAAAATTAATGATAAAATTATATTTACAGATTCAAGTCACATTTTCAGGAGTGAATACTTGTCATGGTAACTTTTGTAAAAATTAACATGTTTAAAAAATCAATTGGTAATTCCAGAAGTCATGGAATAGGTGGATTAAGTCAACTTTCACTGAGTACTAGAAATGTTATAATTAAATATAAAGAATACATTTGTTCAAAGGCACAAAAACATTTCTATGATCTATAGGAGTAATGGAGAGAGGTGTATACAACATGTGGGGCTGCTTGACCCCACAGACATCTTCCAATGTCAATGGCATGATATGAGGGCTGAGACAATGAGACCAGTAGGAGAAGTACTGATGAAGTAAAGGGTCCACAAGGGGGAGGAAGCCTGGAAAATACTCAGGTTTTAGACAAAATTTGTACTCAGGAACTGAATCCTACTTTCCAATGATATAAATTCTAGACTATTTTATGGTAATCTAGGATGGAGGTTTGTACCACTAGCCACAGTGTCAGTGGCTCCTTCCTGGAGGTAAACCCATCATAAGTCACAAAAGGTATTGGAAGTTTTCAAATAAAATAGCAAACACACACAGGAATCATGGTAGTAAAGGAAAGTGACTAAAAGACAGGAACAAAGCTTATTTTTGCAAGAAGAATTCTCAGGGACTCCAGAATAATGTAGTATCAATCAGAATCTATGGGATCATGCTTATAAAATTAAAATGAAACACTAGAAAATGTAAATAGGAAACAATGAGATTCAGAAGCTAAGAAAATAAACATGTAATGATGGAAATCAATACTACAAAAAGGAATTTAATAATCTAGTTTATAAACCAAAGGAAAAAATTCACTTTTAAGCATAAAGAGAAAAAAAATGGTGGACACAACAAATATCATACACAAATAATACAAGAATATAGAACAGAGCCAATATTTATATACAATTGCAGTTTCAGAAAAGGGGAAGAGAGAAAGCAAGACTCTGCAATATGTTAAGAACTGACAGTTTTCCAAAGGTGGTGACAAATATCAGTCTTTGACTTTAGTAAACTCTACAACCTCAATTATACAAAGAACATAAATATAAAACTACTGATAAGTAGTACTAAAGACAAGTACAAAAGAAAAAAAACTTCCTATTAAATAAATAAAAAGATATTATCCTCCAATTAAAATTTTAAAAATTAAAGAAATTTAACTCCTGTGGCAATAACATAACATACATCACTCCACTCTCTGTGCTGTTGGTGTCACAGTTTACTCTGTATTCCTTATAATTCTCACACACAATTCATAATTTTGCTTTAAACTTATTGTCATTTAAAGTAATAAAAAAACTTATATATTTATATTTCTTTCCATTTCTAGGGTTTTTACTCCTTTTTGAAAATCTAGGTTCAGCCCAAATATGATTTCAACTTAAAGAATTACTTTTAATATTTCTTGTACTGCAGTTCTGAGAGTACATTGTTTTTGTAGTGTGAGCCATAATAAGTTGCCAAGAACAGAACAGATTTAACATCGCTCATGCATTTTCTCACACTTATGAAGTTCATAAGGCCATTTGGGTTAGGAGGGTGTTCCAGATGGCTAAAATTTAAAATGTTGATAACACCAAGTGTGGGTGAGAATGTAGAGCAACTGCAACTCTAAGTGTAAGAAACTGTGTCATGGTTTCTAACAAACTTGAACAGATGCCTACTCTCTGACCTAGGATTTCCTCTTCCATTTATACTCAAAGGAAATGAGTATGTGCTTATAAAAGGGTATCCTTGTGCTGGCTTCAGCAGCACATATACTAAAACTGGAAGGATACAGAGAAGATGACACGCAAATTGGTGAACGTTCCATATTAAAAAAAAAAGGGGGGGTATCTTTATGTTTGATTACATTGGTGTATTTCCTTTGCAATAGTTCCTCATTTGTGCTCTTTTAAAATTGTTTTTTTTGCATGTTTTATACTTCAATAAATTCTTATTTACATGACATAATGTAACATTTGGAAGACATTTACATAATTTTGGAATGTTTCTGTGATGTTACTTGTTAATTTTTCAATTCATGGAAATGAATTGAAATCATGAAAATTCAATTAATTGATTAAAGAAAGAGAAACTTCCCAAAGGTCCTTTCTATACTCTCCTCTATGTCATCTGAATTCACAAGTTAAGGATATGCATGTTTTAAAATTTCAATATTTTAAAGATTTTCTTTTAAATTTAAGCACAAAACTTTTTAAGATATAACAACTTAATTATTAATTATTTTATTGTACTAATTGTTGCTTTTTAAAAAAAAATTAGTTGTAGATGAACACAAATTATTTCTCCTTTCTTTCTTCTTCCTTCCTTCCTTCCTTCCTTCCTTCCTTCCTTCCTTCCTTTCTTTTTATGTGGTGCTGGGGATCGATTGAATCCAGTGCCTCATACTAGCTAGGCCAGCGCTCTACCACTGAGCCACAACCCCAGCCCCTAAATGTTGCTATTTTAAAAAGGAAATATGTAACTTTAGCTGACAAATTCCAAGCATATTTCATAGAGCTGCAACTCAATAAAAGTATAGTTGAACAAAACCAATATAATCTTTTAAATTTATATAAGGCAATGAAGTATTTATTCCAAATATAAATCAAAGTCAAATAAAAAAATTCACAGCCAAATCTCATACCATATACTCTCCACACAGCCAAGTTATAATCTTGACCTTTGACCATCTCTGCATTTTCAGGTTCCTTGCCTCTTCACTTCACAAAGTGCAGAGTGGTGAATATGAAAGATTCTATAGAATTACTTTATCTCAACAGATTGATCATTGTCCATTTGATTTCCAGTAAACTGGCTTGATAATTCAAGTCTGTCTGGTAAAGATCAGAAGACAGAAGAAGGTATAAATCAAATATTAGCACAGAGCAGGAGCATAGTAGGTACTACGGGGAAAGTTTCCCAACTCCTTGAACAAAATCCAAGAGAAAAAAAACGGCATCTTATGCTTACATATGTCTAGCTGCAGCAATCCTTCACCTATCTGGAGAAAAAGGAGTTATCATACAAGGCAGAAGCTTGAGGCCATCTGCCTAGAGTTCAAAGCTCAACATGATGGAGGAAGAGGGCATATTTCTTAGAAGACAGGACATAAAAGAGAAGGACCATGTGGTTCAAGGAAAGTTTAGAGGAATGTGAGGAACAAGGAAGGAAGACGAGTGAAAAGTCCTGCACAGATACTTCATGCTCCTAACACAATAAAATGATTAGATCATTTAATAAAATAACCACTAAAACATATTTTTCCTGATGATCACATTATAAGAATAATAAATAAACTTCAATTAACAGGAGAATACACTGCTTCCAATATTTGACTATTTTTAACAAAGGTAAGCTTCATTTTCTATAATCCAAAGACCATTCACATATAAGATTTTAACATTTTCTCCCCAAACTGATAGATACCTAAAACAGCTTCAGTATCAGAACTTTAACAGTCACAATTATGTATTAATGAAGAAAAATTAACCTATCTAAATTAACGTATCTTTATTATTAAGTGGCTAGAACACAGTTTAGTTTACAGGTTTGAAAATGTGCTGTCTTAGAACAGAGATAAAAGTAATTACACTTGTGTGTTAATGAGCAAATTAATTTTATGTTGTCAATATTGTTTTAAACCTCACAGTTAATTATTTTATAGGTACAAGAGTTTCCTAAAAAGTATGATGATGTGCTATATTTTATTTGATAAGAAATTTTGGATTTTCTCAGATCTCAAGTGAAGCTTTTAAGGAAATACATTTCGGTTTACTTATGCAGCATTGTAATTTTAATTGGAGTGTGTCTACACAATGAGAAAATCATTAACGTGCAATTCTCTAGAATTCTTTGATGGAAGAATCAAACATTTGGCTATGTATTGGTGAATTTTTATTCTAAATAGCCTAAGAGTAGTTTACAATGCTCAAACAAAATGAGGAACAAATATAAAAATTACAACAGATTTTGGGTGCGAAACTATGCACTCTAGAAAACAGAGATTTATTATCTTTAGTTATAAAAGAATTTTTCAATGAATTATAGATAGATAGGTAGATAGATAGATATAGATATAGATTTTGGTATCCAGTGAAAATATATTTTTGCTTTTTTAATCATTAGTTTTTAATGTCTTGTTCACAATGAATACTGTTTAGAATATGAATATTTATTAATGTTAATTACTTGAACATTTTTAGATATGGATACAAATATTTTCACATGTGACAATATGACCATAATCACTCCAGGTTTACAGATTTGCAAAATTAGTTTAATTAAAATGTGTAAATATACCTTTGCTTTTACTGAATTTCATATCAAATAGAGTTACAAATAATATTATTTATTTATTTGTTCAAATTAGGTATATATGACAGCAAAATGAATTTTGATTTATTGTACACAAATGGAGCACAACTTTGCATTTCTCTGCTTGTAAATGATATAGAGTTGCACCATATGTGCGGTCATACATGTACCTAAGGAAATGATGTCCATCTCATTTCACCATCTTTCCTGCCCCCATTATCCCTTGCCTCCCCTCTCTTGCCCTTGCCCCATCAAAGTTCCTCCATTCTCCCCCCCCCCATTATGGATCAGCATCCACTTATCAGAAAAAAACATTCAGCCTTTGTTTTTTTGGTATTGGCTTAGTTTACTTAGCATGATATTCTCCAACTCTATCCATTTAGCTGTAAATGCCATGATTTTGTTCTCTTTTAATGCTGAGGAATACGCCATTGTGTATATATATACCACAGTTTCTTTATCCATTCATCTATTGAAGGGCATCTAGGTTGGTTTCACAGTTTAGCTATTATGAATTGTGCTTCTATAAGCATTGATGTGGCTGTGTCGCTGTATTGTGCTGTTTTTAAGTCCTTTCAGTACAAATGGAGGAGTGGGATAGTTGGGTCAAATGGTGGTTCCATTCTAAGTTTTCTAAGGAAACTCCATACTGTTTTCCAGAGTGGTTGCACCAATTTTCAGTGCTACCAGCAATATATGAGTGTACCTTTTCCCCCACATCCTCACCAACATTTATTATTGTTTATAAAAAATTCTTAATAGTTGAGATTCTGGCTGGAGTGAGATGAAATGTTTGAGTAGATTCATTTGAATTTCTCTTTTTAATGCAGTGGGAGAAAAGACCTTTGCAAACGATAAATAGCTAAGACAATTTTTAATCATCAGACCTGTATTAGACCTATACAAAAAATGTGAAAGGAAGGCCAGAATAAAGAAAAATGATATTTTTAAAAATGGATATATACAAAGAATAGAGCACAATAAATGATAAAAACAAAAGTAAATGTATAAAAATTTCTCACTTTTCAATGTTAAGTGATAGTTGCAGTTTTATATTAAAAAATAATGTATTATAAGGGACATAACTGATATAGAACTATAATATCATGAGGGAGGAAATAGCATGAGGAAGGAAACATAGAAATATACTGATGTAAAATTCTTAAATTAGAAATAAATTGGTATAGTCTTATTTGAAGGAAAACTGTTACAATTTAAGAATACATATTCTAAAAAATAAAATAATTGCTAAAAAGAGAAAGCTATAAATAAAGCACTATAGATAGTAAGCCTTTAGTGGAGATAAAGTAAAATATTCAAGATTCCTTGTTGATCAAAAACTACTCAATCCAAAATATTTAATCTAAGGCAAGAAATAAGAAACAGCAACAGAAGAGAGATGACAAAGAACAAACACACAAATAGATAGGAATAACAGAGTTCAAGTCATATAGCCATATGGTTGTGTAGTTAATTGCATTAAAGACTAATATGACTTGAAAATTCTCACTAAATAGTACGTATGCATTGACATATTGGATAGAAAATGAAGAACTAACAATATGCTGTCATATAAAAGACAAACATTGCCAAAAATTCAGATGGACATTTCATAACAAAAAGAAGTTCAAATCAACAGGAAACTCCATCAGTTCTAAATTGTGTATTCCTAATAAAATAGCTTCTCAACATATGGGGAAACAAAAGAAGTGAAAGGAGAAATAAACCAACCTATAATTACTGTTGGAAAGTCTATATCTTGCACCCCTAAAAAATTTGTACAAAAAATAACATAAAAAAGACTTAAAATTTTTAACACACAACATAATTGATATTTATAGAACACTCCTCTGAACAACTAACAAAAAGAGAATATACATTCTTCTCAAAGGCACATAGAAAATTTATCAAGTCAGACAATAAGCTGGCTATAAAAATAAAAATAAACAAATTGCAATAAATTTTAAAAATCCATTAATCTCTGACCAAAGTTAAAAAAAATGCTGACAGAAAAAAGTTGACTCAACAAATGCTTAGCAACTAAAAAATACAGTTATAAAATAATCATTGGGAAATATATCACCATTTAATATAAACAGTAGTAGACTAAAGTGAATAGAAAAAAAAAATTAAAGTGGTAATTAAATGCACCAACAAAAGTAACATGTAGCCAACACAGATTTTAAATCACATTTATTAAATCTCTTGAATAAAAAAAAACCCTATTTACTTAAATTTTGTAGAGGTATTTTTCAGAATAAAAAATGGAAATCAATTAATTCAGTTTGAATCTACCATCTGTTCTGTAACATTTCAATTACTTACACATATGTATAGGTAAAATTAAAAGCTTTTCTCACCTGTAATATTAATGGAAAAGTCCCCAGTAGATTACTAACAACTTTAATGTAACACTGCATATTTCTAAAATACCATACAGGATTTATACTAGAAATGCTAGTATAGAAAAAAGAGGGATTCACAAATTCAAACATATCCTTTATTTATTAAGAAGTAAAAATACCTGAAGCAAATGTACTACATCAATGTAGTTTAGATTTAATAAGCAAAATTAAAGTTTGATAAATGGAAATAGAGATTATATATATGTAAGGTATATTAGAAAAGATATTTCTCTGTATATTTAAAATATTTTAAGTAGAACTTGATCATTTAGTAAACATGTTTAAAATCTGTTGCTATAGGCCTTTGTTTCTCTCAATGACAGATATTTCTATTAGACAAAACCTTCCTCATAGATAACAAGTTATGAAATAAAATTAACAATCAAAACAACTACTGGGAGCTACTTGGAAAAGAATAAAAATGGGCAGAATCTATTCAACTCACCGAATCTATTCAACTCGCTGATTGCTGAGAAGAAGCTTTTCAATTTGAAATCATACCATTGGTTGACTCTTGATTTTATTTCTTTCACTTTAGGAGTCTTGTTAAGAAAATAGGGGCCTAATCCAACATGATGAAGATTTGGGCCTATGTTTTCTTCTATTAAATGTAGGGTCTCTGCTCTAATTCCTAGGTTCTTGAGTTGAGTTTTGTGCATGATGAGAGAAAGGATGTAATTACATTTTGCTACATATGAATTTCCAGTTTCCCTAGCACCATTTTTTGAAGAGGCTATCTTTTCTCCTATATATGTTTTTGTCACCTTTGTCTAGTGTGAGATAACTGCATTGGTACGGATTTGTTTCTGTGTCCTCAGAGAGCCTACAGAATGGGAGCAAAGTATTACCATGCATACATAAAATAGAGCACTAATCTCCAGGATATGCAAATAACTCAAAACTTAACACTAAAAAACAAATAACCCAATCAATAAACGGGCTAAGGAACTGAACAGATACTTCACAGAAACAGATATACAATTGATCAACAAATATATGAAAAAATGTTCAACATCTCTAGCAATTAGAAATCAAAAATACTCTAAGATTTCACCTCACTCCAGTCAGAATGGCAGTTATTAAGAATGGAAGCAACAATAAGTGTTGTCAAGGGTTCAGGGAGGAAAGGCACAGTCTTACATTGCTGGCGGGACTGCAAGGTGGTGCAACCACTCTGGAAAGCAGTGTGGAGTTTCCTTAGAACACTTGGAATGGAGCCACCATTTGACCCAGCCATCCCACTTCTCAGTTTATACCCAAAGGACTTAAAAACAGCATAATACAGAGACACAGTCATATAAATATTTATAGCAGGACAATTCACAATAACTAATTTGTGGAACCAACCTAGATGCCCTTCAATAGATGAATAGATAAAGAAATTGTGATATATATACACAATGGCATATTCCTCAGCATTAAAAGAGAACAAAATCATGGCATTTGCAGGTAAATGGATGAAGTTGGAGAGTATCATGCTAAGTGAAGCAAGCCAATCCTGAAAAACCAAAGACTGAATGTTTTCTCTGATAATTCGATGCTTATCTTTAATGGGGATGGAGGAGCACGGGAGGAATGGATAGGGTAAAGGAGAGGGAGTGGAAGGGAGAGGACATGGGGAAGAAAGATGGTGGAATGAGATGGATATCATTACCCTAGGTAAAGATATGAAGACACAAATGGTGTGACTCTACTTTGTCTATAACCAGAGAAATGAAAAATTGTGCTCCATTTGTGTACTATGCATTGAAATGCATTCTTTTGTCATGTATAAAAAATTAGAACCAATAAATACTTTGATTAATTTTAAAAACATGGGCAGAGTCTGAGGGAGGTTCTGCACTTTAATGAAAGGAATAACATTTGCTGAGTGATGGATCTTGGTCTAAAAGCTGCTGGCGCCAGTTAAAAGCAAAATAAATAGATAAATAAATAAAAACAAACAAAAAAATGAGAAAGGTGGTTTGGGGAAAGCAGACTAACTAGAAATTAAGAGGGAAAGAAGAAACAGTCAAACTTAGCCTGTTGAGGCCAAAATCAGACAGGCAGATGGGCAAGGGTCAGATCCAGTAAATGGAGAGAGTGAAATATTAATTCTCTCAGAGCCCTTTATCCACCTTTATCAAGATAATCTGCCCCTGCTCCAACCTGTTGCTCAGGTAACCTGTCCCAGGGATTGTCTGTTCCTACAGAGGGTTGTTAATTATGCCCCCTTCCTGCCCAGGTCACTCCACCTTGGCCCCTCCAGCCCATCTGCTTCTGGCCTTTTGGCCATCCCAGCATCTCCTGGGCCTAGTCAAATTCTCAGGAAGGAGAGAAATGAGGGGAAGAGAGCAGGGGAACAAAGGAAGCCTAGGACATATTAAAAAGGTAGAAAACCCTCACTTCTTAAGATCCCAGGATACCAGCTATGGTTCCTTTTTTTTTTTTTTTATATGAGTCTATGTTACCCACTTTTAAACAAATCCTGCTTTATATGCTTGCTTCAACATGCTTCTCTAATGTGATACTTCAACATGTGAGGAAGTAGGGCTCCTCACTAGTAATGGGTGGTATCACTGTCACTATGTAACAGCAGCAGCAATCAGTTCTGGGGGGCCATTGAGGAGGCACTATTGATACCGCCAGTTACCTTAATCAGTCTTGTTTCCCTGAATGCTGAAGCATAACACCAGAGAAGGACACTGAGGCAACTGTAGAGTAGAAAGTAAAAGGCTCTATTTAAGGATAGTAAAACAGACTCCTCCCTGGAGAAAGAAGGGGACTGAAAGGCGGAATCCATGGAATGAGGAAGTCCCATCTCTTTATATCTAAGGTTTACTCTGTCCTTCTACATTCCTGTCCTTTATCTTACATGGGATGGAGCATGCAGGAGGGAAAGCCAAAAGGTGGGAAACAGGTGAGTTCACGGGGTGTGGGGGGGAGGTATCTGGGCAGGAAGGGCCTAGGGTGAATTAACTAGCAATCCCTATCTGATGGGGGCTGCTTCATTAACAGTCTTTAGGATGAGCCCAGGCCTTGGGGACATTAATTTTTCAATCTCCTAGGTGCAGTTTCTGGTTTGTGAGACTCAGATGGACTCCATTTTCTTTATTAGAGTCTAGTCTAATAGGCTATTAAACTATTAGTCTTGAAATAACTACCTATCTTTAAATCTGGCTTCATTATTAGCCCACTCCCTTTGGTCACTGTGGTTGCAATGGTGAGTGCCACTAACTGCATCACCAAGACTGTTTCAAGCTGTTGGTTGATGCTGTGAATAGAGACCTCAACTGTCCAGAACACATAGTATCAGGGCATGGTGTCTGATTCTGATAAGAAATATTCAAAGGAAAAACCTAAGTGGAAACTGTACTACCTTTTATCACCTGCTCTTAGAAATTCTATGATATTATTTTCACATGTGTCTCAGTCCTGCCTAGATTTATGGGAAAGGAACATCGGCCCCCCGTGATTCTTAATAAGGAAGTTCCTACATCACCTTTTAGTAGGTGCGTAAAGAATAGTGTATCACGGTAAATTAAAAAAAAAATAATTCCACAAAATATCCATATTGCAATATTAAGACCTGTGAATGTGATGCTATTCATAGCACAAAGTCTTGGCAGATCTAAATGAAGTTGAGGACCCTGAGATGGCAAATCATTACCCAGATGAGCTCATACATGTTCTTAAAAGTGGAGAGAGGCAGTTACAAGAGTATAAAAGAGATTCAGAAAGGTGTACTGGTGTTTGCCTTAAAGGTGGAGGAAGGCAGTCAGAGGTGAAGGAATGTGAGCACTCTGAACACTGGAAAAGAGGAGAAAATGGATTCTCCCTTTAGAGCCTACAGAAAGAAACTCAGCCTTGGTTTTACTCAGTGAGACTCTTGTTGGACTTCTGACCTGTCCAACTATAGGATGATACATTTGAATTGTTTTAAACCACTAAATTTGTGAGATATTTTACTACAGTGGCTATAGATAACTCAAACACATAGGATATTTCATACACAAGGGGAGTCTATGCATTTAAATGGATTCTGTCTACACCCTAAGCTAGGTATGCAATAAGTAGCCCAGCTAAAACTAAACTAACTGCAGAGGCATCTCAGCTGCTGTCCATCTGAAGAAAGTAGAGTTTATAAGTTGATTCCAGCCCAGGAAACTATCTACAAAATAAAATAAGTTAAGAATTTTTAAAGAGACAAGGATAATTCAAAGTCTCTACATTTACAAAATTGGAAACACAACTCAAATTTAAAAGGCATATTAAACAAAAAAGAACTTGACCTATATTGATGGAAAATGTCATGAATGTAGATTGATTATAAGATGATCCAGATGTGGAATTAGCAAAGTAATTTAAAGAGGCTAAGAGGCTTTTATACCTTAGCTGAATAAAAATTTAAGCATTGTCATAATTAGTGACTATAAAAGGAATCTCAACAGAGAAATAAAAGCATAAAAATAACCCAGTGGAAATGATAGAACAGGATATTTTATAGAAATAATTAATTAAACCTAGCAGGAAAAAAATCAGTAAATTTGAAAACAGATCAATAAAAATCATGAAACATACAGAAAAAGATAAAAATAATACAGGATCAGTAACTTGTCAGGTAATATCAAATGGTTTCATGAGAATATGATAGATTTAAAATAAAATAACTAAAGGAGAAAATGAGGGTGGGAAGAAAAAAAAAATGATGACAGTCCAAGGTCTCATAAACAGAGAGAACTACTTCAAAGACCAAAACATCAGCAAGCTCTGAGCATATAAAGATAGAGAAAATAAGGTAGAAAGAATTATAACCAAAATTAGAGAAATTTATATGACAGAGAAAGTGACACATTGTATCTAGGAATCCAGTACTCACATGACCTAAGTCCTGTCAATAGAAATAGTGACAGAGAGTGTCACTGAGAAGTGCATGCTCACTGTAAGTGCCCTTCAATAACAAAGATGAAATAAAGATATTTTTAGATAAAATAAAACTTACGAGAATGAACTGCCATCAGAAAAGCATCACAAGACACATCAAAAAACAACCTTTAGGCTGATAAAGAAATGACAACAGATGAAAACTCCAATCATCAGAAAGAAAAATGAACAGTAAAAATAATAACTGCATGGATTAGTCTAAAATATACTTTTCTTCATAATTTCTTTAAAATTTATATAACTAACACCCAAAGAATAATATAGCTATGGTAGTTACTGATAATAGTGTTTGTGCATTTTTTTAATGTAAATGTAGGGAGAGGGAGTAATGAACATTTTAGTTGCAAGGTTCTTAAACTTTCTGTGACCTGGTTCAATATTAACTTCATATAGACGCCACTTATTGTGAGGGTTAAAATGTATATTGCATTCTTTAAAGCAATCCCCAAATAAATAATGTAGAATTGAAAACTACAAACGCTAAATATTAACATGAAATTTAAAAAAATGCAAGTTTAACCCAAAATAAAGTAAGAAGAACAAAAATAGATAAAACAAACAGAATACTAGGTACAATGCTAGATCTTTTCTATTTGTTTAACATTCTAATATTCATATTCCTACCTGTTATTTCTCATTTCCATCTATTTACATTTATTAACTTTTAGAACAATTTTAATTAATAGGAATCAGCCTTAATTTTCACCCAGTTTTATGGAAATATCCACTTTTATATATAAGATACTTCTTTTAATTCCATTTATTTTTTCTTCAGGGTTATTATTCAAGTATCTCACACCTGAATTTCCTCATGAAAATTTAAATGTTTTTATATTTATTCCACATAACTTTATGGGATCTTCATAAGTTTTGTTAAATTCAATAAATTTGTTATATTTATGCATTACAGTAGAATAGTGGTAATGATGAATAAGAAAGGACCTAGGAAATAAACAAAGGTCAGGTCTTAGGAACCAGGGATGCTCCTCAGGGAAGAGTAGTTGGCTAGTGCACATGAAAAAAAAAAAAAAAAAAAAAAGACCAAGCCCTAAACATTCCTCCACTGTAACTCTGAGGAAAAAGGGAGCAGAAAGTACCGTTAAGAGAAATTGACCCGCCAACTAGAGGTACATTGCATTTGTTGAAATAGAAGATTGAAAAGCAGAATTCACAAAAAGCAAACAACCAACCACTCAGATAAAAATCTGCCTGATATTTTTGTAGGAACTGTAACACAATTTTAAGTATGTGTTCAAAGGGCAATTAGATTAATTAACTAATTACATAGAGGCAAGAAAATGATAAAGGACTGTAAACCATTTTTCTGCACATCAGGAATGAAAATGCAAAATATATAAGATCTACTATTTCTTGTTAAAAATCTTTAATGCTAATTCATTAATATTTCTTTAAATGTGCTGCATAGTTTTAGATTGAATTTGAAATTTGATTCTTTCATGGGAACTTTTGGGTTTTCTGACTATTGTCTCTGTGAAACCTGAATTACCTCAACTATAAATTCTATCACTGTAGCTAATAGAATCCAAACTTGAATAAGTCTGTGTTCCAGCAAGAAACAAATGGTAATCTCAGCCAGGTATTACTTAACAAGATTAAGAAAAGAACAATTTTTAAGTGCAAACAACATATAAATATACCAGAAAAAAAAAATGTTCTGCCAGTTGTAGGGCTTTAAGAGTCTTTGCTCCCAAGAGGTAGAAAGAGTGTCCATGTGTTCACTGGGACACAGAGAGCGGGCTATGCAGAGAGAGTAAGCACCATGAGTAGAGAGGGTGATTTCACTGTGGTGGACCCCCAGAGTAAAGAGGGGCCCCTGATAAAAAAAGATCTTGGTGAAAGAGCCAAGCAAATGTAATGGGAGGGGCATGATTAAGACTTTACCCTCTTCCCTTCCTATTCTCCTGCTGGCATGCCCAATAGTCAGAAAAGGAAAGGATTCTCTCCTTGTTTTTTCTATGAGGTTTCTCCTTTCATTTTGTTATAAAGTTCCAACATTCAACATGAATAGGGAAGAATGAAGAAGCAGACCTAGACTGGCAAAAGGGAAGAGTCTCGCATTTATTCTCACTGTTGGTGAAAAATCACTATATCCACAAGATCTCTCTCTCGCTCGCTCTCTCTCTCTCTCTCTCTCATAGTGTTTAATTTTTGTTTTACACCAGAAACAGTGATTTTATATAATATACTACTTTTATGCCTCTTGGAAACTTTGAAATAATATTAACCTGACTACTGATTAAATGAATCAATTTATTTGTAAAAAAATAACTTGTTCTCTATAATTCCATATGTATGCCATAATTGAGCTCTATGTCTTATAATTATAAATTTTCTATAGACTATCAAACATGAAAGCTTGCTATAATGATTTCTGGGATTTGTAATATAAATTTAATGGAAATTTTACATTATATTTCAATGATTTAGGACACAGTTCCTCATATATGTCAAATATTATGTAAATTTAATATGTGTAGTATTTTATGTAATTTGTATGTGTGTATATATGCATAAAATTCTACTTGCCTTTGAAAATTTATTTTCTATGTTTCCATTTCTTCCCAATTCTCTACTTGCCCCTTATATTTCTTATTCTTTCTTTTTTTCCTTCTCTCTCTTTTAAAATTTGATTCCTAAGAATAGACCGTATGTCTTTTTCAGTTGATGTTTTCATTTATGTTAAAACAATTTTTGGTTCATAATCCTTTCAAGTCTGCCAATGCCTTTGAAAGCTTCATTAGCTCTTTTAGGCCACTAGCAAATTCCTACTTCAGTGCACAAAATGGTCCACTTGTCATCTAAAATAGTTTATACAGCTTCTAAAATGATCCAAGTTGCTTTCAGAAAAACTCTTACTACTGAGAGGCTGAGGTAGGAATGTATATCACAGTTCATGGAACATTATGATTTGCCAGTATTTAGTTCTCTTCTAAATAGATATAAACTGGGGAATTCACGGTAGGATTCATAGATGTCCCCATGTAAACAGTGCATATGCAACTTTGCCAAAGAAAGCAAATTGTCATTTACCTGGCTCTGCTTCTTTTGTAAAAAGAGCCTGCATGTGTATGTATCTATGTCTAATCTAAAGACAGAGATCATATGGAGTTTGCCCAAGCAATGCAAAGACCTGTGTTCCATTAGATATTGAACAACAGCTACTTTCAGGAAAATGATAAGAAAGGAAGATATTTACACAGTTGAAGTAACTCCAAATACTTAAAGAGATATCTATGATATAGGTAAAAACTGTGTAGAATAAACTGAGTATTGGTCAATAATGCACACAATGTGATTGTAAATGATTGAATAAGACAGATCTGTTACATAATTATATTAGGAAAGAATTCTGAAACAAAGAATCATATTTGATCATTTCAAAGGATATTTTCCCTTCAACTCCATGGAAATTATTTTCAATCAAATTAAAATTTCCTTTTCCTCAAAAGAGTTCAGTATTCAATATAGTTTAAGGGGTGCAAAAAAAATTAAACAAAAAACAGATTAACATTCTGGACAAGATAATCTTTCTATATAGAAGGGAAGATGAATCGCTTGTATTGATAAATAATTTGAGATAAAATTGCTATTTTCTAGAGGTAAGTTATGAATTTGAAGAGCATAATATTGAAATACATGATTAAATTTCAGATTTGGGAATTATTAAAAATCCCTCAAGAGGCAGGGTGTTACAGAATTACGCTAAAATAGTAAAATAACTCAAACTGAGTTATACCTATATTTTTCACTTGCCTTGGAAAGTTTTCCCTTACAGTTTCTAAAGATATGTATCATTTATTCTCAAAGCAATGGACTATGATTTACTTAATGAATACACACCTGATAGAAGGTGTGTTTTGATTTAATAAATTGTTTACCTTTGTTTTGGATAATAGCATTATTAATGAATATCATACATATATTTAGCAAGTGTTTATCAGTACATTTCATAAGCATATCTAATGTGGTTGCTTTATCAAGGAGCAGATACATTTTTCAGTTTGGGTAGGTCCTGGCAAGTTGCTTTCAAGACCATTTTAAGTATCTTTTAATATTATTTAAAACTTTTTGCTTCCCACACCCTTGGCAATATAAATAATCACCAAAGTTAATTTAGTTTAAATAGGAAAATGCTGAATGCATAATACTAGCTTCTTCCCCAAGACACTTCTGGCATGATTTCAATAATATATTACTGAATAAACACTTTTTCACCTGTCTTTATTATTAAGTGATTATACATAAAAGTTAGTAGGAAAAAAAGAGAAGATAACTTGTGCAATCTAATGGAAACTATGCAGAAAACCTGTCACACAAATATCAGAAGCCAGTGTGATGATAACCAGCTGAATTTGTTGGAAGACAGAGTTTAAAAAGCAAGTATTGTCATTTCTATCAATAAGAAGTAGAGAAGTCAGTCAGAATTTTGAGGGTATGGCCAATGTGAGGTTGAATTTTGGGATGGTTGTCAATATGGCAGCATCTGAGAAGCCAAGTAGGAGACCTCCTCCTCTCTAGGACTGCCCTGCCTTCTTCCCTCTCTCATTTCTTTAATGTGGTTCCTTGCTCCACATGTAAGCATCTCTTTTTCTTTCACTTGTTTTCATTTCAAGATTTTTCATCTTTGGTATCAATATCCACACTACCCACAGTCTGTCTCTATTCTCACACACACACACAAAGAAAAAGTTATTGAAAGATTAGTCCCATGACAGCTCAACTGATTTTACCAATCTACTCCTTAAAAGAAAATTATGACAACAAGTAATGGTTTTCTTTTTCTCAGTACTGCCTCAAAATAGCTCTTTTTGGAGACGGTAAGTTATACATTCAATACACACTTAATTTGACAAGATCAGGACTAAATTGCTTTTCTGAGTAGTCCTGATTATAGCATATTGTGCTGAACTGTTATGTCTAACTGTGTAATCAAATACACTATAAACCGTCTTTTCTGTAAAGCATGCCAATTCCATAGAAAAACGAAGTGGAGAAGAAATATGCAAGTACAAATGCAAACACTTTACTCAGGAAACACTTGCTTGATGCTCTGCAGGCATTGCACCCCAAATCAGATCAAATCAACCTTTAAACACAGAGCTAGATAGATAAAGGAGTGTATTGCATTAGCACAGCATTACAAAACACCACAAGGACAAATAGTGAAGTCATCCCCAACCTAGCAATTTATTCAGTGTGTGTGCAGCCAGATATGTAAAGTGCAATTTTCTAACAATAGATCTAATGGAGCAGTATTACAACCATCTTCAGCATACTCTGGTGTGTCAATTCTCTAGAATTAACTAGGACCTCGTTTGAAGGAGAATATTAGGTACTTCTTTATTCACTGAGAAAGATTCTAACACTTCAATATTTTGGTTTAAGTACATGTGCTGAGTCCTTTTATCTTC
The DNA here is from genome assembly GCF_048772815.1 of Callospermophilus lateralis. NCBI lineage: Eukaryota > Metazoa > Chordata > Mammalia > Rodentia > Sciuridae > Callospermophilus > Callospermophilus lateralis. The sequence continues at coordinate 141,556,261 of NC_135309.1, forward strand.
TCAATTGCTCCCATGAATTAATTTAGTTTGAGCGAGTGTGCAGAATGAATGCAAACCCTCCAAGTCAATTTTAATAGATGTCAGTGTTTCCATGAATTGTTGTCAGACATGTTAAGAGCAATCGTTTGTGACCTACAAACATAGCAAAATGAAGAGTGTATAATTTTAATATCTACTTTCAACTTATGCTAAATCAAACTTGAATGTTTGCCTTTTAAAATTCTACATGCAAATGTAAATTATCGCCTCTCTGGGACAAGGTCATTGAGACATGGAAAAAGACTCCAAATTTTATGCAGAAAATATGATGATTGTCTTCAAGAATCAGTTTTACCACCAACCTGATTCCTACTACATTCTCTAGAATAATTTCATGATTGTGTTTAAAAAAATCACTTCATATTTCAAGGTCTCAAATGTTGACATATAAAGACCAAGCTTTTTTTAGATTTATTTTGTTTCTGTGATTATTTAATTTTACACATTATTATATAAATATGGACATTTTGATAAGCATCCAATTCTATTTTATCAGATAATTGCATATGTAAAATGATAAATTTAGGCAAATTTTATAAAAACTTGAGACTTTAATAATTATTATACATTTAAGACTCTACACTGACCCAAGAAAAACCTAATGTGTATATTCAAACTATATTTAAGTAGTTATGGCTTCTCATGCAGGAATTACCATGAACACAAAGATTTGAAAAGATGGAGAGTGTATAAAACTGTGGGTTTAAAATATGAAAGAAAAATTTAAATGAACAAGTAACACATGAAACAATATTAACTTTCAGATTGTTGTGACTAAATTTATGTATACCTTATAAAGATGGAAGAGATAGGAAAAAGTATTTACATTTCATTAGCAGCCAAAGATTTTTTAAAAACACATAAGTCAAACAAAAAAATGTACAAAATATATATGAGGAAAACTCCAAGATTTTAAAGACATTAAGGAAGATTTTAATAAATGAAGAGTGATCTCTTATTCATGGATACTAAGATTCAATGTAGTTAAGATGGTATTTCTTCCTAAATTGGTCAATAGATTCAACCCAATCCCAAACAAAATCTCAGCAAGTAATTGTGTGAATATTAACAAACTGATTCTCGAGGTTATATAGTGAAGCAAAAAGACTCAGAATTGCTAATACAGTGTTGAAGAAAGCAAAATTGGGGAAAAATCAATGCACAAATTTTAATTGTAATATAAAGCTACAGTAATCAAGGCAGTATGGTATTGGCCAAAGAAAAGATGAATTGTTTACTGGAACAGAATAGAGAGCCCAGAAAAATATGCACACAAATATAGTGAACTGATATTTAGAACAGAGTAAAGGAAATTCCATGGAGAAAGGACAGTCTTCTCAACAAATGGAACTGCGACATGGTTATCCACATGCAACGTAATGAATTCACACATAGAAACTACACCTTTCACGAAATTCAACTTGAAATGTGTCACAGACCTAACATAAATGCAAAACTACATAATTTCTAAATGACAAAGTAGGAGAAAATCTAGGTGATGCTGAATTGGGTGATAATTTTTTAAGGAACACATCAATTTCAAGATTCATGAAAAAATAAGTTGGGCATTATCAAAATTAAAAAATCTTTCATGCAAATTATATGATCAAGATAATGAAAACACAAATCACAGACTGGATAGAAAAGTTTGCAAGGTATGGTTTTTAAAAAAATCCAAAACAGACACACCATCAAGTGCTGTCAAGAATGTGGAGCAGTAAGAACTTCTCTCTTTATTGGAGGGAATATGTGATGGTAGTTGTTTGGGAAGATAGTTTGGCAATTTCTTTTAAAACAGAATAGAGTTACTATATGATAAGCAACCATGTTCCTAGGTGCTTGCATAAAGGAGTTGTAAACCTATGCCGAAATAAAAACCTGAATATATATGTTCATAACAGATTTATTCATAGACTTCCCCATCTTAGAAGCTACCAAATTGTCTTTTAGTCATCAAATGGAAAGTGTGGTACATCTAGATGATGGAATATTATTCAGGGATAAAATAAAACAAATACTTCAGCTATTAAGCATGAGTGGACATGCAGGTACTAGAATGTATGTTACTAAATGAAGGAAACCAGTCTGAAAAGACAATACAGGTATGATGTCAACTGTATGTCATTCTGGAAAAAGTGAAACTATATTCTCAGGGGATATGTTTCAAGAGCCCTAGTAGATGCCGGAGACCCACAGATGGTACAGAACCCTATGTAAACAATGGCTTTTACCATAGGCCTGCAGCACTGCTGCATAGCACCAAAGTTCATTTTTCCTTCCATAGTTTATTTCTTGGTGACTTCTTCACATCATTATGCTAGGGTTTTGGGTAAAATAAGGGTTACCTGAACCCAGAAGTCAATCAGATAACAGGAATGGCTACTAAATGACTAAAAGCAGATATGCAGTTTGGATGTGGTAGACAAAGGCATAATTCATGTCCCTGGTGGGATAGAGAAGAATGTCCTGAGATCTCATTAACTTAGTCAAAGCAATGCACAATTTAAAACTCACAGTTCATTTCTGGAGCTTCCACTAAGTATTTTTGAACTGTGTTTAACCAGGTGTAACTGAAACCATGGAAAGTGAAGGCACAAAAAAAGGGGGACTATGTTATAGACAGTAGAATTACCAATGGTTGCCAGGATGGGGGTGGTGGTGGTGCAGATGCACAAAAGAGAGAACAACACAAAGAGAGAACCCTAATAAACACTATTGGTTTTAGTTAAGCATCATATATCGATGTTGTACCATCAATTATACCAAATAAAGTACACCAATAAAAAATGTTAGCATCCAGGGAAATATGTGGGAAGGAATAAAGGTAGATTATGGGAATTCTTCATGCTTTGTACTCAATTTTTCTACAAACGTGAAACTGCTTTAAAAAATAAATCTATTTAAAAACATGTGCATTCTATTAAGTATTAAGAATTTCTGAAGGAAAATTAACTCTCAGAATGACACATAAAAATCAGCAAACATTTAGAAAGTATGTGTCCAGTTTTTCTTTATTATTTTAAAATAGGAAAATCAGAAACTCTAGGAACATTTACCATATTTTTGGCAGGGAGATGTGTAGCTTGAGCTTTTTTATTTAGAGTATTTTCTGTGGTAATATAAAGAAGACAACTGCAAAAGGAAAGAGAGGATTTATGCCAAGAGAACAAAGCCCTCTGAGCTCATCACCTCCATGTACATCTTCTCACAGTCAAAGAAACTAAATATGTCATGGATTATTCAGATCAACACTTTGAAAATCAATGTACTCCCAAAGCTTATGTCCCTCTTCTGAGTTTCCCCAGGGTCTACACCAGAAGTAACATTTGATCTCTTGAATAAATAGATAGTCTTTGTTTGTGACTCCAGATCAAAGCTAGTACACAGATGGGGAATCTCATGGGAAGGGAAGTGGAACGGATATGTGGCTTACACTAAGCTGGCTCTATATTTTCCTACTTTCTTAGTGTCTATTAAAAATCTATTTAATCAACAGGTTATCAACATTGTTGTGAAAAAATAGATGTATCGAATAGCACTTTAGTGTTGGGGAAAAATTTTTGTTTTCATATGTATCTGTCTTGCTATCCTCAATAAAAAAAATCCTTACAATTTCACATTTGTTTGGTTCTAGGCATCTTATGTTAGATATTATGCTGATTGAAGAACTTTGGAACATCCCCCAAGATTGTCTTTTTGATGCACTAATAACAATTCTAAGTCTACATTTACCCAATTGGGTCAAAGAAAAGCCTTTCTTTGTATAAGAGTGTATGTATATGTGTGTGTCAATTGGTATATATTGCTGAAGGTAATTACATCCTACCTAACTTGATATTTGTGTGCCATCACAAAGCATAACAAAACAAAAGACCCTTTCCTTAAACACACAAAATTCAATCAGGTAGCTGCAAGAAGAAACATACATCAATAAGACACTATGGGCTTCCCTTGAAAAACGTGTTGCTATGGGAAAAAGTGCTGTGTGCTCTTCAAAGCACAGACAAATGCACTTCTGTAATACAAGGCATTCCGAGGACAGAGACTGCCTGAAGGTAAAATTCTTACATCTGCGTGAGAGTAAAAGATTATTCTTAAACCCCAAGCTGGTTACTGGCTATATCTAGTGTCTGGGTCACCTACTATCTAGTTCACTGCTCCTTCTACTGATTTTTGCTTCTTTTGCTCTTGGTTTCTCACCTACCAAATCATATTAGACAACAGCATTTAAGGTTACCATTGGAGTTCACCAGAGTTCATTTTCCTAACACTTCAATTCAAAGATGAATGGGATAAAGAAGGTGCAGAAAAAATGAATCCTGGGGTTCAAAATAAAGTGCAAAAGGCCATCCCTTTTCCATGGCTATAGATAAGATTAACACATCTAGCTCTGGAAAAAAAATAAGTAGTCTGTGCTACTGATGTTACTAGTGTTCTGCCCTAAAGTTTTAGAGCACTTAGGTGGCAGATGAAAAAAAATAATTTGGAGTACCTGTTCTTTTTTCTACATAGAAAATAAAGAAACTTGAGTCTCTAACCTCCATGCTTGATCATGTCTGTAAGGAACTTTTACTTTTATTTTCCTTTCGATTTTGTGCTATCTCACCCCTTTGATTCTCATCTTCCCTAAATATGAATGGGGGTATGAGCAATTCACTTTATGAGATTGTTGCTATTTATACATTAAACAAGATTTATTAAAGACCAAAGAATGCATTTAAATGACTTTGAACATTTTATGGTACATAGTGAATGAAAAGTAAAGGCAAATTATTAAGCTGTTCATTCTCTTTCTGTCACTCCAAAGTAAATTTCTACCCTTCTCTGTCCTATTCCACACCCTTGGAAGTTCTCTCTCTGGTATGTGTCTCCTCAGCACTCATGTTTCTAGCTTCCTTCTGGTTGCCCCTGGGATGCTTCCTGGGACATTAGAGGGCAGAGGAGGTGTGTGTTACCCTCACACCTGATCTAAGCCACAGCCCCTGTAGGTGTGTCCTCCTGTGGCTACCCTTCTTGCTCAGGTCCTACTATATATTTCTTTCCTTGGTTCCAGTGTTGCTGGAATTATTATCTTTTGTTGGTTTCGTTCATTCATTTCATGAAGCTATACATAATTCTCCACTAAACTCTCTTCATCCAAGCCTTATAAGTGTGTGATATATTTCCTACTAGGAAATTGAATCCTACACTAATAATAAAAAAATTACTCTCTCTACCACCACCAGCACTACTTGTTATATTATGAAAACTAAAACTACTTTTAATGCTGCAATTACTATTATTACTACCATTAATACTGTTGCTGCTTCAATTACTGTTATTGAAGTAGAATAATACCAGCTATAATATTAATGGTATTGTAACTAGGATGAAGATGAGGTGAAAGGAGAAATTATACTCATTTTCTTGTATGAGTTTAAAGCATTATAACACCTTAACTTTCAAATGTAGGGCACCACTCTTTTACTTTCTATATTTTCCTGTACTTCAAAACAACCTGCTGTCACAGAATTCACCTTCTATCTCTACAAACACAGTTCATTCCACAGATGAGTCTTTTTCCAAATGAGAAGTGAGAAATCAACTGTCATATTAGTTTCATACTCAAGTCAATTAATAAGTTAGGTGATATAATTGTAGATTAGAAATCATCACAAAGACATCGGGCATGCTCAGTGGCAATATAGTTCTGACTGATATCTCATTTGTGAAAAATTCTTACTGATGAATTTAATGTGGTTTCATCAGGACCTGTTTTGTTTTGCAAAAACAAGAACAATGCATCAACTGGCTCAACCATCTAGGATGCACATCATGAGAAGATGGGAAGACGCTGCATCTGTGTAAATGATCATGGCCCCAGATCCTACCTATGTGTATTTGCCGAGGATCGTGTAGAAGGCTAAGTGCTGGTAAATATCACAGGCTGGACTAACACTATGGGAATTTTGATCTCCTGAGATACTGTCTGACATTTAATCACACCATGAACACTCTCTGTATTAAAAATATATATTATATTCCTCAATATATTATGAGAACTTTAAATTGTTTTCATATTTCCTTTTTTCTCTTCTTTGTATTTTTCATATAGATTCCATAAGAGAAATATCCAATTTAAAGTAAAAATACAATATCATTCATGTAATCAACTTGAGCTAGTGATATTAAATCATTTTGTCATTTCTACTAATTTTTTAAACACTTGTATCAGGAATTATTTCTCCATGATATCAGGAGAGATGCCTTTAACTACTAAGTGCCTCATGTTCAAAACTTACATCTCTTACATCCTGAAAAGAATAAGTACTATATTCAGAAAATATGAAACAAGCTTAATTAAAAAAAAAATCCTTTCTGTACCGTAGATCCCATAGTTTGTCCTTCAAAACCAAGGCTGTCATTAATACAAAAAGAAAAAAGAAATCACACGATGTAGTTAATGTTTTGATTGACATGCCTGCCTCATTCCATTTGGCAAGTTTAAGTATTTTATTATGCTATACATGCTGCTTTTTATGTGGTTGTAATTGTGATAGGCACATAAATGACAGTATCAAAATTATTCTTGTTTTTGGATTCTTGTTAGTTTGAAGCAGCTGTCAAAATCTCCCTTCTCTGAAAATTAAAAATTCTATCATACAACCTCTCCTGCATAGTTTTTGGCAAAATGTGTACCCCCCCTACTTTTCATTTATGGGTGCTGGGATTATATTTTCTCATTGATCAGTTTATCTGGCCCTATCCCCATCTTCTCACAACAATTCTTTCAGGATGCCACAATCTATTCTCTTATCTCAAAGAAAGAGGTGGTCCTGAAGGCATGCAAACAAGCATTACTGAGAATGCCTTCTTGCAAAATCTTTCTCTGTATCCTTTTTTTTCCTGTCATCTCTGCCTCTAGCATTTTAAGCCTTCTTGTTTGAGTTGAACCAAGTCATTTTTATGTCACTTCAGATTTTCTCTGGTTTACTATTCTTCATAATATCAGCACTAAGAAGTATTTTCTGACCACATAATTTAGGTTAGACAGTGGGCTGGGTGCCTGGAATAAAATGATGATCAAATCCAGATCTAGTTCTTGCCCTCAAGAAATTTAGAGCTTAAAAAGGAACATCATTACTCACACAATCTCACAAATGCATATAAAATCATAACTCTAGTAAGTGCAATAACAAAAATATGTATTTTATAAGACCATAACAGGGTGACCTGGTCTAATTTTAATGTTCAGGTTAGGTAAGTACAGAAAAAAAAATAGAAAGTTCAGCAAATCACAGTAAATATGTATCTCCATTTTGCTGAGGACATTGGAAATCCAATAGAAAATTTTAAACAGGGTGAAATGTGGTCAGATTTATCATTTTAATATTTAATCTTATTTCTACTCATGGAAGTGATCTCAGGAGGGTAGCATGCATGCACAGGGACAATTCAGTAGCTATTTTCAGATTCCAGGTGCTCCATTTATCTATTGTGTCATCCCAAACCACCTCAACACTTAGAAAGATAAAACAACAACCTTTCCATAAGCTGAAAATTCAGACCTCAGGGAATATAGGTTTTGCTATTCCATGCATGATATCTGGGGTTTAGCTAGGAAGACTAGAACAGCTGAGGGTGACTCTGAGCTTAGACCTGGGGTAATATGGAGGTCTCAATATCTGGGCAACCTAAGTTCTGGCACAGCTGCCTTGTCGGCCAGAGAAATCACACATGGCTTTTGCATGTGGGTTTGACCTCCTTATCAAATACTTTTGCTAGTTGAAGGTGAGAGAGGATGCCTGGTGCTGTTGTCCCCAGCAAATAATATAAAGCTTCAGGGTCTTTTACGACATGCTCTTGGGAGAAACTCAGCATCATGTCTGCCTTACTCTCTAGGTCAAAATAGTCAAAGGCTCACCCAAATTCAAGGGGAAAAAACAAAAATTTCCACTGCTTAATAAAATGTGTCAAAAAAATGTTTGGCCCTGTTTTAAAACTTCCTCTATAGTCAAATGTTAATGTTGATTTTAATTGGTATCAGGGAATTTAATATCACATGAATAATACTTTGAAGAATACTGGAAGAATCTTAATAATGTAATGCTATCCCTCATTCATTACTAGCTGTTTTTTTTCTTTTTCTTATTTATTTCTCTTTTTCTTTAACTGGTCTTCCCACAAGTTAAAAATTACATTGATTTTTAAAAGAATCAACTTTAGTATTTGTTAACTTTCCCTTTACTCTTTTAAAATGTTTTATTATTAATTGACCCATCATAATTATACATGTTATAAAGTACAACATGGAAATAAGAGCTTGCAAACAATGTTTAAGAATCAGATTAAGGAAACTGGAATATGTATAACCTCAAATATTTGCCATTTCTTTGTTTCGGGAGCATGCAAAATCCTCTCTACTAGCAATTTTAATATATTCAATTAATTATTGCCAATCATAGGTATTCTACTGTGTTATAGAACATTAGAAGTTATTCCTTCCAGCCAATTGCTCCCCTGTACCTATTAAAAATCTTTTCATGATCCTTTCCTCCTTCACAATCCTTCTATGCTATGGCGCACACTTGTAATCCCAGCAGCTCAGGAGGCTGAAGCAGGAGGAGTGCAAGTTCAAAGCCAGCCTCAGAAAAGTGATGTACTAAGCAGCTCAGTGAGACCCTGTCTCAAAATAAAATACTAAATAGGGCTGGGGATGTGGTGAAGTGGTGAAGTGCCCCTGAGTTCAATTCCTGACATGTGTTCATACACACACACACACACACACACACACACACACACATACACACACACATCCCTATGCTCTGGTAGCAATATTTTTATTTGCCAACTTTTTAGTTTCACACATAAAAACATCTGATATTTTTCTGTCCCTAACTTATTTCATTTAATATAATTCCCTCCAGTTCCATGTCATGCTTCAAATGACAGAACTTTCCTGTTTTGTATGGCTGAATAATATTCCATTGTATAAGCCTATCACATTCTCTATATCTATCATCAGTTGATAGACACTAAGCCATTTCTTGGCTATTGAGAATATTGGAATAATAAACATGTGAATATAGGTGTCTTTTTGATATACTGATTTTATTTCCTGGTATATATCCAGTTATGGGAATGCTGGATCACATGGTAGTCTTCTTTTTTGACTTTCTGAAAAAACTCTATGCTGTGTTTTACAATGATTATACATTCCTGCCAAGAGTGACCAGGTGTTTCCTTTATTCTCCCTGTTCAAAAGCACTCCATTACCTCTGCTATTGCTGTGTCTATTTCTGGTTTTGGTACTGGGGTAATGCTGGGCACATAGGCTGGTATGGAAGCTTTCCTTTTCCTTTCTGTTCTTTGGAATAGTTTGAAAAGAACTGCCACTACTTCTTTAAAGATTTGGCAAAATCCATCAATATAGTCATGCAGTTCTTGCTTTTCTGTGTTGTGAAGCTGTTTATTACTGATTTACTCTCATTTCTTGCTATTGGTGTGTTTCTGTTTTCTATATCCTCATGGTTTCATTTTAGCAGGTTGTAGGTGTCTAGAAACTTACCTGTCTTTACTAGGTTTTTCAATTTGGGGTGTGTAGTTGCTCATAATAGCCCTTAGTTTTATATATATACACACACACACACACACACACACACACACACACACACATATATCATCCTCTCTATCTTTACCTGACTTGAAATTTTATATTTTATCTGTAAGTACTATTTCTTTGGATGTAATACAATTTATTTATCCATTCACCCACTGAAGGACATCTTGGTAACTCTCAATCTTTGTCAATTATGAATATAGCTGATATTAACATCTACAAGCAAGTCTATATATAAACATAAATTGTATATATAAACATAAATTGTATATATATATTATATATATATATAAATGTGTGTGTGTGTGTATTTCTCTGATGTCAGTTGTTGTGTTTCCTTCCTCATATCTGATTTACTCATTTGCATCTAAATAGGGACAAAAATTTTATTTTGACACAAGTTGAGTTGATTTGAACTTGCCCTAGAATCTCTTGGCACTGGCCAATTCCTCATCATCTTTATCCTTTCATGTTCTCAACTGAAAGTCTGAAATAATAACGAGAGGTCATCATGCTTTTTAATATTTTAATTTTTTAGAACAGTTTATGTTCAAAGCAGAGTTGAGTGGACAGAATACAAATTTCCTATATACTTTCTTCCCCCACACAGGCCCAGCTTCCCTCATTATTAACATCTCCAATGAGCACTGTGCCTCCATTGCAACTGACAGAACCTATGCTGACAGATAAAATCACCCAAAGTCCACAATTCCCAGTAGGGATCACTCCTAGTGTTCTACATTCTTTCTATTTGAACAAATGTATATGACATGTGTTCATCATTATAGTATCATGCAGAGCATTTTAACTGCCCCCAAATCAGCTGTGCTCTACCTATTCATCCTCTATCCCCTGGCAATCAATGGTCTTGTCTTCTTAGATTTGATTTTTTCCAGAATGTTATGTAGTTGGAATCATACAATATGCTCACTTTCTAGACTGCTTCTTCTACTTAGTAATGTGCATTTGTTTCTTCTCTTTCTTTACATGACTTGAAATTTTATATTTTATCTGTAAGTACTACTTCTTTGGATGTAACACAATTTATTTATCCATTCACCCAATGAAGAACATCTTGGTAACTCCCAAGCATTGTCAATTATGAATATGACTGATATTAACATCTACAAGCAAGTCTATGTATAAACATAAATTGTCATAACCTTTGGGTGGAGACAAAGGTGAATGATTGCTAAGATGCATGATAAGACTTAAGTTTATTAGAAACCACCAAATTCTTTGTCAAGAAGGCAGTTCTATTTTGCATTACCACTATTAGTGAATGAGAGTTCCTGTTGTGCCTCTTTCTTGATAGAATTTGATATTTTCAACATTCTGGATTTTAGTCATTCTAATAGGTGAGCAGTGGTGTCTCATTATTTTTTTTTTAAGTTGTATTTGTCTGATGACATATGATACAAAGCATTTTTCAGATGTTTATTTACCACTTGTGTATCTTCTTTGATGAGGACTGTTCAGGACTTTCACATGGCCCATCATCTTTAATGAGCCATGAACACTGTGTTTGATTTTCCATCCCAATGAGTTTTCTGAAAAGTCTATTTCTGGTCTGTGATTGTGAGTCATTGAATGCCTTAATGAGAAAGTCCACACTTAACTTTGGCATTGATATATTCTCTCAGTGTCTTGGTGTCATTTCCCTTACTCACATAGAATTGTTTGTGTGAGTGTGTGTGTGTGTGTGTCTGTGTGTGTGTGTATGTGTGTATTTTTTTTTTTTTTTTACTTTACTAGTTAACCTTAGCAAGGGAGTTTGTTAGCAAGATGTTTTCTACCATTGCCAGCAGCAGAAATCTCTACCTTCCTCAGTTTACTTCATAGATTTACCCTGTCAAAATAGTAAGATATATATTTTCTGGCTGGCTTTTTTTCACAATAATGCATGAAGAATTTATCTATTTGTTGCATTTTTTCCCATTCTGTTACATTTACAGATTTGAGCATAGTGACAATCATATAGGAGGCAGACAATACACATGTATAAGAGTAGATTTTAGACAGAAGATCAGAGTAAAAAACATCAATTTAGAAAAACAGCGATGGATTTTTGTGCTCTAAGAGTGTTTATCATGGGTTGGGTTGTGACTCAGTGATGGAACAGTTGCCTAGCACATGTGAGGGACTGAGTTCGATCCTCAGCACCACCAAAAAATAAATAAATAAAATAAAAGTATGGTGTCCATCTACAACTAAAAAAAAAATAGATTATTTTTTAAAAAAGTCTTTATCACACATGTGCACAGATCAGTAGAACTTTGCTCAATCAAGTGGATCAATATGGTGCTTACATCTGAAGATTAACACAAATTATGTTTACTTTATTGAATACTGCAATACTGTGAAACCCTGTGTGTGCACATAAATATACATCATACTAACAATTCGGACACATGCACAGAGTTCATACCTATCAAAACAGAGGAAGAGAGATGTTAGTTCTTGTGGCCAGAGAAAAAACTCAAGTATAAAAAAGTAAACATTTTGCGGCTGGGTTTGTGGCCCAGTGGTAGCACACTCATCTAGCATTTGTGAGGCACTGGGTTCAATCCTCAGCACTATATAAAAGTAAATAAATTAAATAAATAAAGGTGTTGTGTCCATCAACAATTTTAAAAAATAAATAAAATATTTTTAAATGAGAATATCACTTTACATTGTGTTGCTTTTTATTTTTTAACTTTTAATTACAAACACAAATAATAAGTTCATTAAAATTCCTTTTGAAATTATGGTTAATTTGCTTGCTAATATAGGATTTAACATCCATGTCTTCTCTCATAAAAATAAATATATCTATTTTTTTAAAGCCATGATTTTTTTCTTGACTTTTTAAAAATAAATTTAAATGAGAAAAATTATAGCAACTTGAAAGCATGTTAATTTTGACAGAATAAATCCATGTGTCCATGAGATGGGACATTAAATTTGTGACTGGGCAGAAGCCAGAAAGTACTCATGAAGATTGCTAGTAGAAAAAGGAAGGACACTGAGGAAATTCTCATGAGAACCTGAAATAAAAATTATATATATGGTATAACATTTATTTAGAAAAATATGGCTTATGTAACATGAAAAATAGAAACACTGTTATAGTTTGGATATGATTGTGTCCAAATGAAAAGTTTATGTAATGTGAATAAGATATCCAGTGATAACCATGTTCAGAGATAAAATGATTAGATTGTCAGAGATGAAACCTCTTGAGTGGACTAAGCCATTTGATGGATTAATAATTTGAATGGAATTTTGTGTAGTAATTATAGATACATGAAATATGGCTGGAGGAAATATGTCATCAGGGTCTATATCCACAGCCCCTTCCTCTTTCTCCTTTCTCTCCCCTCCCCCCACCCTACTTCCTGGTTGCCATGAGTTGTCATGAGTTGAGTAGCTTTCATCCAATCTGCCCTTCTGCCATATTTCTGCCTTGGAGTCAGATGACCATGAACTGAGCCTTTGAAACAGTGAACCCAAAATTAATTTCTCCTCCTCTAAGTTATTCTTCTTGGGTATTTTGGTCACAGCTACAGAAAGCTAACACAAAAGCTGTCTTCAAACTAGTGAATCCAACTGGGTTGATTTTCATTCAAAATATCAAAAGTACCAAATAGTTCATTTTAAATATACATCATAGGTAGAAATGTAGGAAAGAAAGGAAAATTTAAAATATTTGAGAAAAATGTTTAGACAGAATTTATCCAAAATATGAAGAGGATAGAATTTGCTGGGCTAGATATAAAAATATCTTCCACTAAAATTTTTCCATCTAGTAAGAATATTTTTAACATAGAAGGTTACATCAGGGTGAAAATAAAATCTGGGATGCTGCAGCAATACACAAGATAAAGTTCATATCATAGGGATGACAGGAAACTCTTTGTTAAAACATCAGAAAGATTTAAGGCACTGCCTTGTAGACTATCTCAGCTAGACTAAAAGACAGCATTTTTTTTAAAGTATCAGATTATAAATGTTTTAGACTTATTTGGCCTTATGACTTCTGCAGCAACATTCAACTCTGTCATTTTAAAGAGAAAACAGCCATAGAATATACATAAATGAATAGGTATGTCTGTGTTCCAATGAAACTTGATTTTCAAAAGACAGGTGGTAGACACCATCATATTGTAATAAAACTGACAAAGCAGGCTCAAAAGGAAAGTAACTCTCTAGATCCCAAACTTTCATGCACAGAGCAGAATAGAAAATTACTCAGCTTTAAACAGAGGCCTCTTCTAATGTAAAAATAATAATGACTCAATAACAGAAAGAAGTACCAGGAGGTAGGAAAAAAATGTAGGAAATTTTCCCAAAGAGGAAGGATTAGCACATTTAACTGGCTGATTTTCAGAATTGCTCTGTGTCAGTGGCTTCTATGAACATTGCAATTATACTTCTTTTCCAGATGGAAATGTCCAAATGTATGCCACCATCCATTCTCTATCACAAGTGGAATGTTTGAGAGACAGATAATTTGTCTCATTAGAAAAGGCTTTTCAGATGGAAGGAATTCTGTACTTGTAGATTTAATCCCAAGAAGCATGAGCTGACTTTGGAAACTTCAAATAACTTTATTGATGGGATCTTAGACTTGATGCTCATGATACAATAGTACTGGCTTTTGGAATATAGAGTATTTTTGCATGTAGGAAATAAGTCATTATGAACAGAAGAAAGAATACTTTAGGTTGTATTTTTTTTTACTAGGATGTCAACAAAATATATCACACATGTTCTTCTGCCTGAGTAATTTTTATGACACTGTATCTTTGACAGTCTTCTGAACTTAATGTACCTCTGATAACTTTGAGTCACTGTTTGAAGCAGCAGAAAATAACCCAGAAATAAGTACTCACAGATTTAAATAATTGTTTTCTCAAAATATTGTCACAATAAACTAAAAAATAAATAGGAATGACTGCTGGGTTAAATCGATCATACAATGTCAACTTTGTAAATAGCTTTATTTTTCAAAAGTTGATAGATTAGACAAAGCAACATCTCTCACAGTAGCCAATAAGAAATGCTGATTGCTGATTTGTTTTGGGCCTTTTTATTTATCTAATACCAAGAAATGTAATCTTACATTTTAAAGAAAGATAATTATGGAACTTAATGTAAGTGACACAAGTCTTCTAATGTCTTATTTTCTTCAGGGTGATTATCTTATATTCTTGCTTCATTTTACCATTAACAGAACTTTGAGGAAAAATTTTGGAAACACTGGCATAGGGCAAAGTTGAAGAATGTTAAAGTATTTACTTTGTTAAAATAGAGTAAATGTAGGAGAATGGGGATGAGAATATTTAAAAAAATAATTGAAGTTATGTTATTTAGGTTCCTAAAGGCCCTAAATTTGGAAATCTTCTCATTTGGTTACAAATTTGGAAATCTTCTCATTTCATTACTATATACTAAAAAGTTAGTATTTAGTATATTTAAGGAAGTGAATTTATAAGGCTAGAGTTTTGTTGTAGGAAGTTTAGTTCAATGAGATTATGCAAAATGTATTACTGAAACACATTAGGGACCAGAAATGTTAGTAGCAGAGAAACCATACCTAGTTCCAAATAGATTCAATAGATGTTCATATATTATCTGAAAAAAAGGAGAGATTAAGTGAAGTAAAGTAAAAGAAGGCAAGGAAGAGGAATGGGAGGGGAGGGAAGGAGAAAAGAGGAGAGGCTACTGGGCAAAAAAAGGCAAGGAAAGGAAAGAAAGAAGACAGAAGACAATGAAACAGCAAAATGATATACAAGTAATTTATTTATTACTTTTTACTTGCTATGTGTAAGGTCCTTGCTTAGCATCTAGATATCAACCCCACCCTTAACCTACTGCTTTAGGACCTGCCCAGCAGTAATCACTGAGCCTGCCCCATAGAATCCTGATCCCCAAGCCTGCTTTGCCTCTCTCTGTCTATGGGGACATGTGTCTTTATTTATCACGTCTGACCAATGAACTCTCATGTGTATCTCTGCCTGGTCTCTGTCTCTCATTTTTGCCCCGCTGTCTCCCAGTTTCTCACTTTCCTTTCACTATGACTTCTGAAAGTTATAAGAAGACATGTCATTTTCTGGGAAGCTCTGAAGCGGCTATTTTAAAGCAGAGAGATGAGGCAGGCAACTACTTAGGAAAAATCCCACAGTTATCTTTATTTGGCTTTTTGGCTTACAGTGCCTGATAAGCTGCCTGTATAAAAATATACAGCCTGAACTACTAGTCTTTTCATTGACATCTCCTCCAGTTCCCAGCCCTGGCCATAGTTTTTAACCTGCCTGGCACCAGCTCCCCCAGAACTTCCATATTAGTTATAGTCTCAGCTCTCAGGGTACCAGCTTACTCACTGAGACTGCTGCTTCATTATGCAGTCTCCTTACCATCAGAAAGACTTCAACTTGTTGCCTTGTTCTCCTTACTTTCCAAACCTAGTGTATTTAAAACATGTTTATCCTGACTTCCATCCCTTCCACACATGCATATCTGGAAAAATTTTGTCTCCTTTTGCTGCTAAATGCCGCCAGTTTCCCCTACATTAGAACTTGGTATTCTTCACTATGGCAACTGTGACCCAGTTATTCTTCCAATATCCGTGAGTATCTGTAGATGGACTCTATCATGATATTGGAATAAATTGTGAAAATACATTGTAGTCCATTGCTTTGTAGAAGCTCAAAGCTTCATCCTATGCAAATTTAGTTATAGAGAATAAATCCATTCTCAAATTCTACTGCAGATAAGCTATGGAAGTCAAGAGTGGCTGAAGTTTTGGCAGCCTTTAGTAAGGAATTTACTTGAGAGTAACAAAGAAAATGATGATAGTGTTCAGCTTTTTAACATTATAAACGAAAATAAATCATTTTTTTAAGCACAAACTGCATATATAACTACAAATATGATAATGTGATCCCTCAACAATCTAACCACATAATAATGTGGTGTATTCCACATTTTATTTAAGTGAAGTTTAAAATAGTAAGGACTATGAAATGTCTAGATAAATATTTCTACATTTTAAACTGAACGATTCTTTTTTCTCAAAGAGAGTAAATGATTTATGAGATATCGGTAGTGAATACTAAATATCTGAGCCATCAATTTTGAAACAAAAACAAAAACAAAACAAAACAAAAAAGTTTCTCAACCCAAATATTGTAAAGACACAGAGTCAAAACCCTCTGTTGTTTTCCATTTAATATAGTCAACATTAATCAATACCCACGTTTAAAAAAGAAAAAAAAAAAAAGGTGGCAAGTGAGGAAGTTGTACTGTATGCTTCTGCTGTGAAATTTAATTGATACTCATTTTATTCAAAATGAGGTTTCTTGTCAAAAAAGTCAGCTGAAATATAATAAATCAAGGTCTGTTCTGCATACCAAACGATAGCCATGACAATTATGTCTATATAGATTTAATTTGAAAATGAGAATGTACTGTGAACACTGATCTGTCTACAATTGCTCCACTTTTTCATTTCATAAGAGAAAGAGAAGATGAGCTAAGGCTGTTTTGGGACACTATAATGGTGATGATTATTTCAGTATTACTAGTCACGAAAGTAGAAATGTTGTCACTGTGCTATGCTTATTTACCAACAAATGTTTTTCTTCCACAGACTACTGAAGAAAAAAAATACACTTTTAAAACATTTTTGAAGACTCACAATATAATCATACAAAATAGTTCCAAAACTGCTCAAAATGCAAAGTATTAGTATACCCCGCCTCAAGATAAATGATAAATATAATCAGCAAAACAGGAAAAATCAGTGTTTGCCAGATGAGGGCGGCAGAGGGACATAATACAGGTAAAAGAAAGGTCATGTTGGGTTGTCAATAATCCTGTTTTGGAATTAAAAAATTCAGGCACTAGGATCAAATATAAAAGAGAATTTTATCAGTAGTGATAGTGCCTAGAGTTAGCTTGGGAAGAAGACTTTAGCCTTCTTTTTCCTTTCAACATTTATTCTCTATCCTGAATTTTAGATATTGGCAACTGATTTTTTTTTACAAACTCCACTTTATTAGATTATATGAAAACACTTTTAAATAGATTACTTCTTACAAAAATATTATAATTCTGTAGAAATTCTAAAGTTGCCACCTACCTTGTTCAATTTAGGGACTGTATAATATATTATTTATAGTTATGATTAAGGCAACAAACTGTCAAAAAATTAATTAAAATATGGAACAGATTAGAAAAAAACACACAAATCATCTAATCCACAGATTAATTTTATTTTGTTTGGAGAATCAAAGTTGTATTGGAAATAACTCAGCCTTCAGAAAAATAAAGTTAAAATTAAAATAGATATTTCAACTCAAATCAAATATTTTCCAAATAACTAATTTTAATTTGAAATGGTTCCTTCCATTTACTCAAAATATTTTTTGTGACATTCATCTGTTTCCTTTGCCTATTCTGATTCTATAGTCCAGTATTATATTCTGGTGATTTCTTGGCATAATGGTTTTGGGCATTTTATTTTCTAATATTTTGTTTTTTACAACTGATTATTTTAGATTAATTCCGTTGTTAAATTTTTCCTGATTTACCTGAAAACATAAAAAAAAACCCACAAGGTTTTTTATCTTACTTGAATTAACTAGAAGTTTATTGATCTTAAATTTACTCAAATATGATTTTAAATATCTGTGTAAAAACACTTTCTATATGTTGTCATTAAATCACTCCATCTTTATTATTAAAATGAACTTTTTATTATGTTTAGAATTCCTATAAGAATGTTATTAATATATAACACTTGTTGATGTTCAAATTATTAGTACATATCAGACA
The DNA here is from genome assembly GCF_048772815.1 of Callospermophilus lateralis. Taxonomy (NCBI): domain Eukaryota; kingdom Metazoa; phylum Chordata; class Mammalia; order Rodentia; family Sciuridae; genus Callospermophilus; species Callospermophilus lateralis. The sequence continues at coordinate 141,574,721 of NC_135309.1, forward strand.
CTTTATAAATTGTTTAATAATTATAATAAATTGTTCATTGTTTTTCATGCTCTCATGTTTAGCAAAATAATCATCTTATCCTCATGGCTTACCTTATAATAATTATGATTTTCTTGGTATCTTAAAAAGTGACATTACATGGTATTAGGCAAAACTCTTGAAAATAATTATGTTGATTCTGCAATTTGCCACTTAACATTCATTCTTTGTCTTTCAAAAACAAGCAAACAAAATAAAAAAAAAGTTGATCTTTACAGCAACATTAAAAATAATAAACTTCATGGATTTTTGTGCATCAGAAAGTAGGGAAGAAACTCAATTCTTGCTCAGATTATTAAACAGAAGACACTCATGAGGATTTTAGAAAGTCTTTTTCAAATAGTCATATTAATTCCTATGATTGTGTTGTCCTTCACTCTATTTCCTCTTTTTTGTATTATGGAAGCAGCATCCAGACCTGGAGCGCTGTTTGGTAAAGATGTTTTCTGCTGTGTATAGATAAGCACATTCCAGATTGACACAGACATTATCCCTGCATGATTTCTGGAGTTGATTGTTTATCTTAAGGATTTGATGGATAAAAAAGATAGTGAGTCAGAATATGGATTTGGGAGGCATTTACATTCCTTTTTGTTTCTATAATTTTTAATTATAGAAAAAAAAGAGCCAGAAGAGAAGAACAAATTATGTGGAGCATTGATATTTATGCTTCAGACACTAAATGTTGAGGAAGAACAGCATTTCTTTATTTGTATTTTTATTTGACTAATGTGTCATATCTCTTCAATTGTTCTAGTTCTTAAAATATTTATTACTTTTTGGCTCATGAACTCATTGTAATTTCATAATTGTGGGGTTGAGTCATGTTTGTTTTCTAAAAGCTTATTTTGAATGTTTACTTCATTGTGTGCCCATTTTAAGAGCAAAATGAGCATCATCCAGTATAAATTTCCCCCTGAATCTATTTGGTCAAATATTCACAATTTAATGGAATTTTATTATAGTTATTTGAAGTTCTTATATTTTATGCAATATATGTTATATCTTTTATTTATAATTGATATATTGCCGCAGTCTCTGGCTGGGCACAAATCACGAGTCTCCACACAGCTTGTAGATTCAAACAGCAATTCTTTATTCCCGAACTCACACCGGCCGTCTACAAACACGTTCTGGGGGAATCCACGTTCTCTGCCCAAATCCACTCTCTCCCAAATCCACTACTCTGCCCCAAATCCACACCGCATGGGCTTCTGTCTCCCAAATATACTGTCTGACCCTAAGCACTCAAGAGGAACTCAGCAGCAGGATACGCCCTATTCTAAAGGGGGAACACCCTAATCTCCTATTATGCTAAACCGCCCTATTCTAAAGGGGGAACACCCTAATCTCCTATTATGCTAAACTGCCCTATTCTAAAGGGGGAACACCCTAAACACGGATCCTGCCCTGGTCCTTGAGCAAGGTCACCTTTCAGAAGTCCTTCCACTAGACAGCATGGGAGTAAGCTGGCAAGGAATTTGTCATACCTACTTGGCTGATGGCTCCCAGCATCTCCCCCCTTCTGATTAATTAAACAACAAGTAATGTGGCTTAAGGACCGTGCCTGGTAGGTTGTCCAATTCAACATATGGCTCTTACCCGTCATTGGAAAACTGACCTTTAGGCGTCAGCCTCCTGTCTTAGGTTGATACCACTGCAACTGGATCATACCCGTCACTGACTACCGGTCCAGCATACAGCCATACTTGTGGATAGGTCTATGCACCAGTGGGGGGGGGTGAGGTTCTTTGCCTCACCTCTGTTGGCCCCCAAATTTGGCCTTGGTGCCAGTGGGGGAGTGAGGTTAATGTGGCTTAAGGACCGCGCCTGGTAGGTTGTCCAATTCAACATATGGTCCTTACCCGTCATCGGAAAACTGACCTTTAGGTAACTGACCTTTAGGCATCAGCCTCCTGTCTTAGGTTGATACCATTGCAATTGGATCATACCCGTCACTGACTGCCGGTCCAGCATATAGCCATTGGCCCCAAAATTTAGACCATCACTAGCAGAAGGGAGGAGGATACAGAAATGCCACGACACCAAGCCAATTGACAGTTCCTTTGGAAAAATTGCATCATTGGTGACACCATCAGCAAAGATCACTGGTGACACCATCAGCAAATATATGCCAGCATTACCACAATTTGCTGCACTAAACGTAGTTACATAGTCCAGGCAAGTTCTGTAAGCAGTTCAAAGGGGAGGAATCTATCAATCTGTCCGTCTCTTCCCAAAGTCCGTTTCCTCCCAAAGTAAGTTGACTTCTTGATTGAGCATACTTGTTGAGTTATATTCATTGGGATGAAGATAGGAATTCTGGCAATGATGCTAAAAAGACATTATCCTGAAAAGAATTATTAAATATAATGAAAAGGAAAGGTGAAAGTAAACAAACAGATCTGTTAACCTACTTAAAAAACAATCCTTAACAGCTGTTTACCTGATTTAAATTAGTAAACAAGCAGATCTGTTAACCACCTTTAAAAAGAATCCTTAACAGCTGTTTACTTAATTTAAATTAAGCCATTTAAATCACGTGAATAAAAAGTAAATAATTCGGATCCATTTTCTCATGAGCGCTCCTCATATATGAAATATGGACATACGCACACACAGACATATAACACAAAACACAAATGTGCAAACAAACGTACAACACATAAGATAATAATAAAGGCCTTGTAGCTTTACCTAGGTGAAATCTCCATTGCAATGTTTAAAAACTCCACAGTCAAAAAATAAAACTGATCAGAAAAACATTAACCTAGGTTTGTATGAGCTCAAAAAATAAAAATAGAACCTTATGATGTGGAAAAATGCAATAATAAAATAGATATTGAAAAAAGCATCCTGGTTAATCACAGTCGCAGATGTAAGAATGGCCAAGCTGGAGTTCTGGATATCAGCTGTTATGGATTTGAGTCAAATCATCTTCTTTTCGATCTGTTGAAATCGTTTTAGTTAGTCTTTCTGGAATCCAAATCGGCTGCTGTTCTCCCTGTGGAAACACACAGACAGAGCCCCGACTCCAGACGATTACTGGGTCAGGACCTTTCCATTGTCCTGTTAGAATATCTTTCCAAAGAACTTTAGGCTTATGCACATTTTTTGGATACATATGCCTTTCCGCAGCACTAAGTCCTGATGAATCCAAATTTAAAAAGTTTAGAGTAAAAAGCGTTATTTTAAGTTTATCTTTGGGGGATATATACCCCTTTCCAATTCCCTCTTTTTGCTTTAATAAGTACGTTTTAATAGTTTGATGAGCTCTTTCAACTATGCCTTGTCCCTGTGGATTGTATGGAATTCCTGTTATATGAGTAATACCAAATGATGAGCAAAATTGTTTAAAAGAGGTAGAGGTATAGCCAGGACCGTTATCAGTTTTTAACTGTTTAGGAACGCCCACAGTGGCAAAATTTTGTAAGCAATGAGCTATAACATCTTTAGTTTTTTCTCCGGCATGAAGGGAGCCCATCAAAAATCCGGAAGAAGTATCAACTGTAACATGTAAATATTTTAATTTTCCAAATTCTGGCAAGTGTGTGACGTCCATCTGCCAAATATGGTTAGGTATCAGTCCTCTAGGATTGACTCCAAGATTAACTTGTGGTAAAAAGGTCACACAATTTTGACATTGTTTTATTATATGTCTGGCTTGTTCCTTAGTTATTTTAAAACGCTTTTGTAAAGTATTAGCATTAACATGGAATTTTTTATGAAAATTCGTAGCTTCTTCTAGTGTAGAGAAAATATGTATGTCATGTGTAGTTTTATCTGCTAAATCATTGCCCAAACTAAGGGCTCCAGGCAATCCTGTATGTGCTCTAATATGTCCTATAAAGAATGGATCTTTTCTGTCCCAGATTAGACTTTGTATAGTGGAAAACAAAGAGAAAACAGTAGAAGAAGGGGAAATCCTACCAGCATCTTCAAGAGATACTATAGCATTAACTACATACTGACTATCAGAAAATAAATTAAATACAGAATCTTTAAACATTAAAAAGGCTTGTAATACTGCATTAAGCTCTACCTTTTGAGCTGATTGTTTGGGTACTAAAAATGTAAAAGTTTGATCAGGGGTAACTACTGCTGCTGTACCATTATTTGACCCATCAGTGAATATATTTGGAGCATTCATGATAGGGGTTTTTCTTGTCATTTTTGGAAAAACTACAGGATGCTTAGACCAAAAAGACAACAAAGGATTAGATGGTAAGTGATTATCAAATGAAACATTAGATTTACACATGATTATTGCCCAAGTATTTAACTCATTAGCTAACTCATCAATTTGATCCATAGTGTATGGAGTAATAATTTTATTGGGAGAAATTCCAAACACTCCCTTTGCTGCTTTTATTCCTTTGAGTATTAATTGTCCTACAGCCTCAGGATACCTAGTAAGAATAGTGTTAGGAGAATAAGATAAATGTATCCACAATAATGGACCTTCTTGCCAAAATACTCCTGTAGGAATATTTTTTGTTGGTAGTACAATAAATAATAAAGGCAAACTTATATCAATTCTATCCAAATGTATATTTTCCATATATGTTTCAATAATTTTCAATGCCTTTCTTGCTTCAGGCGTTAACATTCGGGGTGAATTTGGATCTGATGGACCTTTTAGAATATCAAATAAAGGTCCCAACTCTCCTGTTGGTATGCCTAGATAAGGCCTTATCCAATTTATGTCTCCCAATAACTTTTGAAAGTCGTTAAGTGACTTGAGTTGATCTACTCGTATTTGAATTTTTGGTGGACGGACCATGGTTGAGGATAATAGAACTCCTAAATAATTAATTGGAAAATTTAATTGTACTTTATCTATTGCTATCTCTAGATTATAATTTTTTAATAAGTTTGTAAGTGTGGCATAACATTCCAGCAATATGTTTTTATCTTTATGTGCCAATAATACATCATCCATATAGTGAAATATTTGTAGTTCAGGAGTTTGATTTCTAAGTGGCTGGATTGCTTTATTAACATATTTTTGACACATAGTTGGACTGTTAGCCATCCCTTGAGGGAGTACTTTCCATTCATATCTCTGATCAGGACCTTCATGATTTAATGCAGGGATAGTAAATGCAAAACGTGGACTATCCTCGGGATGAATTGGAATTGAAAAAAAACAATCTTTAATATCTATGGCTAAAACATGCCAGGTTTTTGGCAAAGCAGACAATTGAGGAATCCCTGATTGAGCAGGTCCCATAATAACCATTTCATTATTAATGGCTCTTAAATCTTGCAATAATCTCCATTTACCAGATTTCTTTTTAATGACAAAAATGGGAGTATTATGGGGAGATATGGAAGGTTGTATATGTCCTTCCGCTAATTGTTGTTTGACCAGATCATGGGCTACTTGTATCTTTTCTTTAGTCAGGGGCCACTGAGGAACCCACACTGGTCTTTCTGATTTCCAAGTAATTTTTATTGTCTCAGTGGCCCTTTCTGAAAATCCAACCCATGTCTGTCTGTTCCTTGATCTATTTGAATTGGTGCTGCTATACCTTGTCCTTGTTTTCCTAATCTTTTTTCTTTCCTAAAACCTTGTCTAGCCCTAGTAGTGGGCGCATTAGGATTGATGTTATTTGTTAACGTCAAACCTAATTGATCTAGGACATCTCGTCCCCATAAATTTATAGGAAGATGATCCAATACATAGGGCTGTATAGTTCCCTCACAACCTTCAGGATCCTTCCAATCTAATATCATTGCACTTCTATGGGGATTAGTCGCCACTCCTAGGCCTCGAAGCGTTTGAGTGGCTTGTTGTAATGGCCAATGTTTTGGCCATTCCTTACTAGATATGATGCTAAGGTCTGCACCTGTGTCCAGTAGCCCATTAAAGTCGTGTCCTTGAATATTTAGTTTTAACATTGGGCGAGAATCTAAATTTAAAGACAACATAGCCCAATCTACACCTGTGGAGCCTAATCCTCTGGAACCTCTTTTTACACTATGACTAGGAAATTTATTATGTAGGCTGGGTATTATTAACAACTGTGTTATTCTGTCTCCAGGTGAAATTACTGATGTACCTCTTGGAGAACTAGCTATAATTTTTATTTCACCTACATAATCGGGATCAATTACCCCAGGACTTATCATAAGTCCTTTTAATGTAGATGAACTACGTCCCAATAATAAGCCTACTGTCCCTTGGGGAAGAGGTCCTTTTATTCCTGTAGGAATGATTTGAACTCCCATCTCTGGAGTTAGTACTGCTCTGGCCGAGGCGCAGATGTCCAACCCTGCGCTCCCTCGGGTTTGTCTGATGAGGGATTTAATGGACAATGTGTCCTGGGCACTACTCTGATGGTGTTACTGGGTTCCTCCACTGCCCCGTATATTTGTGGTTGTGGGCCCCGGAGCATTGGGCCCGGCTATCCGTTTTTTGGCAATGGAGCCTGATGCCTTTCTCCACGATATCGTGGGTAAATACCTGGTCCTTGTCCGTTTTTTGATAAGGGAGTACCCTCTATGGTAGTTTGAGAACGGCATTCATTAGCCCAATGTCTCCCTCTACGGCATCTTGGGCAAATACCCGGTATTCTATTTCTTTGATACCTAGTTTTGTTAAATCCTCCTCCTATGGGGCAACTCCTTTTAAAATATCCTGTTTGTTCACAATCATAGCATGTTTTTGGCCTGGCATCTAAAGCCTGTTGTACTGCAGCTGCCAAGACTTGCCCTTGTTCATTAATATCTCTACATAATTTAATATATGTGTTTAAATCTTCATGTCTCCATGGTCTAATAACCTCTCTGCAGCAACGATTTGATTGGTCATAAGCCAGTTGTTTTATCAATGGCATTGCTTGTTCCGTATCCCCAAATATTTTGGCAGCCGTTTGAATTAGCCAATCTACAAAGTCAGCGTAAGGTTCATTAGCTCTCTGTATTACCTTAGATAGCTGACCTTGTAAATCTCCATGTCCTTGTAAAGTCTTCCATGCCCTAACTGCGTCTGCAGCAATTTGTGCATATATAGCAGGATCATATTCAATTTGTTGCCGCTGACCCTCATAAGGTCCTTTCCCTAGTAACATTTCTAGATTTCTTTGAGGGTAACCGGCTGCTGCATTTCGCCTAGCTGTCTCTGCGCAAAATTCCTCACTGGCAACCTTCCATAACAAATATTGTCCTCCATTTAGCACAGATTTACACATGCTAGCCCAATCTGCTGGTGTCATGTCCAAGTTAGTAATGGACTCGACCATGCTCACCGTGAAGGGAGCTTGGGGACCATAGGTTGTTACAGCCTCCTTTAACTATTTCACTGTTTTAAAATCTAAAGCATGGTGAATTCGCTGCCCTCCTACCTGTTCAAGTACAGGGCATGCTAATCTTTGAGGTCCTGTCTCAGGATTCCATTTATCAACTACGGGGTTTGAGGGCCACTCAGCTGTCTCTATCGGTGGGGCTGTTGGTTGAATTAAACCCTCTTGTGATAAAACGGAGTTAGTAACAGCCTCCTGTTGTGGCCTTTTTCCTAACAACCCCTTTTCCTTTAAATTTTCTTCCTCTATCTGACTAGCTCGAGAGACCTTCTCTTTTGCTTGATCTAAAATGTCTTTCTCCATGTTCTGAACCTCTAACAATTTACTTAACATCTTTTCAGTTTGTTTTAATCTACTATAAAGATAACACAACCCAATAAGATAACACAAAACAAAACTGAAATTGAATGAAGCAAAAACGGAATAAAAAATCGTTGTATCAATTTTCTCTTCCTCAGGGCCGACAAACTTCAAGCCTTTAGTCAACCATTTTTTCCAGTTTGCCTGAGAAATTTCTAGGGATAGGCAGCTTGAAAGAAAAACAAAATAAATCAAAAGAAGAACACATTGTTTTTTGAAATGGTCACCCATTCTCTCGCCTTCCCTCAGGGGCGAGCAATTTCACTTACCTCCAAGTTTCAGACGTTCCGCGTACGAGCCACCAGATGCCGCAGTCTCTGGCTGGGCACAAATCACGAGTCTCCACACAGCTTGTAGATTAAAACAGCAATTCTTTATTCCCGAACTCACACCGGCCGTCTATAAACACGTTCTGGGGGAATCCACGTTCTCTGCCCAAATCCACTCTCTCCCAAATCCACTACTCTGCCCCAAATCCACACCGCATGGGCTTCTGTCTCCCAAATATACTGTCTGACCCTAAGCACTCAAGAGGAACTCAGCAGCAGGATACGCCCTATTCTAAAGGGGGAACACCCTAATCTCCTATTATGCTAAACTGCCCTATTCTAAAGGGGGAACACCCTAAACACGGATCCTGCCCTGGTCCTTGAGCAAGGTCACCTTTCAGAAGTCCTTCCACTAGACAGCATGGGAGTAAGCTGGCAAGGAATTTGTCATACCTACTTGGCTGATGGCTCCCAGCAATATATATATTAATTAATAGTTAAATATAAAATTTCCAAGTTACTTTTTAAATGTTAACCCATAAACTTTTATAGTCTTTATATTATTAATTTCTAATTGATTAGATCACATCACAAGTAGTGAACTATAAATGTTAATAAATATATTAAACTATTATTATTATTTTTACAAATATTTATTTTTCAATTGTAGTTGGACAGAATACCTTTATTTTATTTTATTTATTTATTTTCATGTGGTGCTAAGGATTGAACCCATGGTCTTGCACATGCAAGGCAAGCACTTTACCACTGAGCCACAACCTTAGCCCTAAAGTATTATTTTCAATAAATTTTACAATCCATTTCTATTATAAATACTTTTGTCATATTTGAAAATGGTTTCAATGTAAAAATTTTGTATTCTTATTATATTGCTAAAAATCCTATCATATTCTCTTTTATTCTTTTTTACTTGTACATGTACGATCCTAAATGATATGCTAAAAATTTCTCATTGGCAGCTTTCTCTGTTTCTCTATATTTCAATAACTTTATATATTTCAGTGTTTGGCCATGTTGTATGCTTTGACCATCAATGTGCAGGCAGAAGTGTTAAGGTCTATAAACAAGTCAGATTGGCACCTGTTATTTTGCCAGAGAAATGTTAGAGTCTGTAAACAAGTCTGCATGGTGCCTGGCAAAATGCCAGAGGGAGTGGTTTGTGAAGTAACAAAAGCAAGCCATTAAGTGTAGAGATTCCTTATTGGTTGACTGCTGTATCTATTTTATGCTAATTAGATAAGCTGTGTAAAATGTATAAATACCACTTCTGTCCTACAATAAATGGCTCCCTCTCCTGCTGTATCAACTTACACATGTTATTCGTCACCCCCCGGTTATTTTGCTGCAGCCGGACTGCGACACAGTCGCAGAAACTTTACTTCAAATTTTGAATTTCAATCTTTTCCTAAGCTGGAAAATTGCGGTATGATACTGTGTCCTGATGCTGGGCAGCAGTTGTAAGACTAGATCTTAATCAGCCACATGATCACATGAGTAAACTTTGATCCTTCACAATGCATGGTGCTGCTAAACTATAATGTTTGGGAGGTTAGATGTATTAAATGCATATTCAAATTAGAACATTATCAATTTCTAATTGTAGGGATATCACCCTATCATAAAATAAGGAGTATCTGTATTGTATAGAGCTTGGAAAGAGGGAGATGTATTGTACCAGCCAGGGTTCTCCAGAAAAGGTGAAACATAACTGTGAGATTTTTAGTATGTGTATGTGTGTAATCATCAGTATCTAGGATTAGGGTATTAGCTGCATGGTTCCCATCAGATAACAAAATCTGTATGCTCAAATTCCTTAAATAAAATAGTATAGTGTTTACACATAACCTGTACATATCATCTGATATACTTTAAATCGCTTCTAGATTATGTTAGAATATGTAATACAGTGTAAATGATATGTAAATAGTTATGTCATATTATGTAGGAAGTAATAACAAGGGAAAAATCTATATATTCAGTAAAGACAACATTTCTTTCAACTTTTAGTTGGATACACAGATGTAGGATCTGCAGATATTGTTGAGAAGTTGTCTTGTGTGTGTGTGTGTGTGTGTGTGTGTGTTGTGTGTGTGTGTGTGTTGTGTGTGTGTGTGTGTGTGTCTGTGTGTGTAGAGTGGAGGAGAATGGAATGGAGAGATACTTTATTCAAGGAATTTGCTTATTTGATTGCTGGGGAATTTTTTTCTCTCAATATTTTTCAATTGATTTGATGAGTTCTATCCATATTACCAAGGTTATCGCCTTTATTTAAAACAAACTGATGGTAGATGTTAACTACATCTCAAAACACCTTCACAACACCACCTACGTTAGTACTTGGTTGAAACACTAGATCTCATAGCCTAGCCAAGTTGATGTAGAAAACTAAGAATCTCACACATGAACTTGGGACCATGGAAAGGTTGTGATTATTGGTGAAGACAAACTTTGGAGCATAATGATGACAGGTAGTGATGGAGTTTGGTTGGCAGTGCTGAAATTGGGGCTGAGGACAAGATCACTGAAGCACAGGCTAATGAACAAGGTGTCAGAAGAATGTTTATATTGAAATTTTCAAAAAAGAATACAAGAGTAACATTGGGCAGTGTGATAGTGATTCAAAAGCCCCAAATCATTAGTACATGTTAGGAGTAACCCAATAAGCACAGAATATCACAACTCAAAAAAAAAACCCATGTTGTTCAGTGAATTAACTTAGATCTAAAATAATTAATGTATTCACCTGCTCTCATTTTAAACTTCTTAGTTTATTCTGAAATCTCTGCTCAAGATAAGGCAATGGCCCAGTTTGAGGGCTGGGAAGAAAGATGGGACTCTAATCATCTCTTTTGGAAATGGTCAAAATTAACAAATCAGATACTCAATACTGATATCTAGGGAGCTAATCACTAGGACTAATCAGTAACACTAACCCAAGAAAGGGAAAGAAGCATTCTTATTAAACCTAGGAAGAATATTCAGAGATTAACTTTGCATTCATCCCCCTCCCGAAGTTCACTGTTCTGGTAACATACCAGGATATACCCAAGCCAGAAATGTAGAAGTTATAGCAACATTATTTTGCACATCATTCCTGGTCACAGTCAATTACACACCCTGACTATTCCTATGTTTGTTTCCTCATGTTTATCTTTGTTACCACTGCTCTAGTACAATGTACAGCTACTACTTCTTGGTTGTTCTATAAAAATCCCCTCATGTGCCATCAAACTTTTTTTCACTAATTTATTTGAAAAGCGCAAGAGGATTATGCTACTTACTTCCAGTTTAAAGCTTATCAGTAATTTTTTTGTCTGTAGCATTAAATCTAAAGATATATCAATACAGCCTCATGTTCTGAACCCTGCCTCTCTTTTATCGCTATCTCATGCTGCTCTCTGTGTTCTGACATTGTCAGACTTATTTTAGATAATTGAATGCTACTCAAAGCCTCCATAAAAGCATTTTCCTGTGCCTTTCTATTGTCAGAAAAAAAAGGTAATATTTTTTAGGGAGCATTATGGAATGAATGTTTTTATCTCCTCAAAATTCACATATGGAAGCCCTAGCTCGAATGTGATAGTCATTAAGGCTCAATGAGGTCATGAGGGTGGTACCCATGTGGTGGGGATTAATGACTGTACATAAAGAAACAAGAGAGAGAGCTTGGCCCCTCTCTCTTTCCACAGGCATGACTAAGAAAAGTCCATGAGTGGATGCCGAAGTCTGCTGGCTGCAAATCAAGAGGACACCCCCTTCCCAGCAGCCAAAGGGACTGACACCTAGATCATGGTTCCGGAACTATGAACAAATAATTTTTCATTTTTTAAAATTACCCAGTCCATGGCATTTTGTTATGGCAGCTTAAGTTAATACTACTAGCTAAGGTTTGCTCCCAGGGTAGTTGACACTCTGTTTCTTCTTTTAAGTAATTTCATATTTGAAATTTTTTGTACATGAAACTGTTCTCACCCCGCAATGTACAAATGTCTGTAGAGACAGATAATGTGCCTGTCTTCTTGTTGATACCCAAGCCCCTAGCACAGACTACTTGGCTCATAGAAAGCACTCAAAACATATTTACCTATTGAAAATGCACAGAGATGAATGGATTATTGAGGCCAGTTTTGTGCTTGGTCACGGACAGCACTGAACAATAGAACAAGAAGAAAGGAGATGTATAAACCATGCTCAACCACGGAGGGAGGAGGAGTGAAGGGAAGGCAGGTGTGCTTTTCACCTAATACAGGATGTACAGGAGTCACGAGTCATGGGTGAAGGCTTTGCATTAAGCATACTAGAATAGTTGCTTCAATGAGAATATGAATATTATATAAAGTGACAAAACCAGAAGTATAAAATTTTGATCATAAGAAAAACTGTAATAATTTTCAAAGGCTATAAGAAAATTTATATTTTGAAATGACCCACACAAATAAAGATTAACATATAAAATAAAATGCAGATTCATAGGTTATTAAAATGTGAATAATGGGTAAAATTGTTGTGAAATAAAGGAAGATCTATTGTCTGAGAAGTTTAGAAGGAAAGAAAAAAATCAAGTAAGAAAGGCATTGCTAAGACAAGGTTAGGCCTCTGCATAGTTTGTAATGATAGGGAAGGAGTTTGAAATCAGATAAGGTTCAAAAGGCACTATAAATCAGGGTTAGAATGGACTTCTAAAGGGGAAGTGGAACATGCATAGTATTTGCAAACGTGGATGGCTTTTTTCTGACAAAAATAACAGGTCAGATATATGCTAAACATAATATGTCTTTAGCTAGTTGATTACTTACAGAATTTTATTTTTAACCATACAGTTTTGAGGATCCTTATTATGATTACTTGTCATGTGAAAAAATACAAGCAATAAAGACTATAGCATAGAGTAGGATTTGGGGATGTCACAACGAATAGGAGGTTATAAAAGACAATTTTCAATTTACATTTCAGATCATAAATATGGTGATGTTACAATCTTTCAGATTTCTAATACAAGATTCTGCAAATGTATTTCTTTTGTAAACAAACTATTTCTTTGCCTTTGCTTGAGTCCTACATCAGTTATTTTTTAAAGAGAGAGAGAGAGAGAGAATTTTTTAATATTTATTTTTTAGTTTTCGGTGGACACAACATCTTTATTTTATTTTTATGTGGTGCTGAGGATCAAACCCAGTGCCCAGCACATGCCAGGCGAGCACGCTACCGATTGAGCCATATCCCCAGCCCCGATATCAGTTTTAAAGTGACTTCCTGCAAATTTCTCTACAGTGGTCACAACTGCCATAGCAAATTAATGTATAATAACACAGTTTTAAAATATTTAACTAATTCAGGAAAGATGATCATCAGCAAAGAATTGTTTCAAAACATCTTTACATAATGGACATTATGACCCAATGGCTATTTTATAAGAAGCACATTTTCCATTGAGGAATAAGTTTTTCTAAAGAAAACTCATGCTTCCTCAGATGCGAAATTCAACTCACTAGATGATGATTTCCTAATTTTTTTCTATGAATGTTTTTTAATGAGAAATTTCAACATTAATTTTATAGATATCTGTGGCCATATCTTCAGCTAATCTGCCCACAAGTTTTGTTACTGCATCAAATAAGGTGGGATGGAACTCCATTACATTCCTTGATTTTTAGACTCCAGAAAAGAAACAGAACAGGGCAGAAAGATGCTGCAATGATGCAAAGATCATCATCTATTGTATGTCAAAAGGCAGTGCATAAGGCATTCTTGGCCATGGCAGGAATAAGCATATTTCAGGCAAACTTTGAAAAATACAGTAGTAACAGGAATAATCATCAAAAACATAGTAGTATCATGACCTAGAGAGATAAAGAATCTAAAATTCTAAATATTATTTAATATTTATAATTGGAGAGTAATGAAGTCAAAATATAATTAAGAAATTTTGACAAATACTTAGAATTTTAAATTTATCCTCTAAAGTTTTGCACAGCTGTGATGATCTCTCTCTCCCATGCACAAACACACATTATCATATCCTTGATTCCTGGTAAGTAAAAGTTAACTCCAGGAAATATTAACAAGACTAACTTATTCTTTGTAAAGGACCTTTACATTTTCCATGATTGTGAGTCATAATAACCTGGATAAAAGCTGACAAAATTAAGCTAGAATCCATAAAGGGAATTTTAAAGTACCAGAAGACTTTATTTTATTATTAGAAATTTTCCCCAATTGGAATAAAATATGTTGTAGCTGATTATTTCTGTAGTTTGGGTAACAAAAGGTTTTGCTTTCACAAATGAAAACTTTTTATTCCTACTGAAGCTACTGCAATCTAATATTAATATATCTCCTGTAGAGATGTGTAGCTAACCCCCCAGAGTCAGCTCAATTAAGTCTTAGTGTGAGTTAATTCCCATTTATTGTCATTTTTCCACCCTACAGCTATGATTGATTTTAGCCCAGTTATATTTTGAATAGATAATTAGATTTATTTTTATAATTTAATAAACACACATGAAAAATAATTGAATGTTAATTCTACACTGAAAACAATACTCCTCATAAGCATGTAATGTAACCAGCACTAAAACCCTAAACGTACTCTGATTCTTTTCAAGGAAGTTAAAATGCTGTCCCTTTCAGGTCATCACACTTCACTGGAATCACTAGTACAGTAGTGTGCACTTGCTGACCAGAGGGCCAAAGACACACATGTGGAACTCACTTATCAGCTTGCTGATTTCATTAAAAAGGTTTGTATTTAGTGATATAATTAAAATATCTTCTACCCTACAGTTGATACATTTCCCTAATAATTACATTAATCTTTTCCAGCACCTCATTTTTTAAAATTTTAATTTCTAGATTTTAACTTTTCTTTCAGAAATTCATATCTCCTTGTTAGGGAAAAATTATTACATGTTTAAGAAAATTTATCTCAGGTTTTAAACACCTTATCTTTGTTAAGTCAGACAATAAATTTTAAACATGTAGATGTGAATATTCATTGCACACAATTTTTGTCACGTAGGCACATTTCATTTTATTTTTATTTAAATATTTATGCATACCCATATACTTCCCTAATTTAGTAAAATTTAGCAATAATTGAGATAATTATATGTTAAAAACCTTTGTGTGTGTGTGTGTGTGTGTGTGTGTGTGTGTATTGGTAGAATTGAACCCTCATACATGCTAGACAAGCACTCTATCATTGAGGTATATTCCAATCCCCTCCAAAGTACTTTTTATAAGTGTTCTCATTTTTTTAAAATTTTTTATATTTTGTTTTTTAGTTTTAGGTGGACACAATATCTTTATTTTTTATTTTTATGTAGTGCTGAAGTTCAAACCCAGTGTCTCATGCACACTAGGCAAGTGGTCTACCACTGAGCCCTAGCCCTAGCCCCAAAGTGTTCTCATTTTTAAAACTGTAGCTAAAGATAAATTATTTGAATTTGAAGATTTTCTTGTGAAGTTTTTGATTATCCATAAAAACATATTGTATAACTTGGCTATGATTAATCCCCTTCATTTATTGAATAGCCTTCTTACAGATAAAATACACATTAAAATAAAGATGCTAACATTATATTTTCTATTCTTTAGTTTACAGCTGGATATCATTCTTGTTGAGATATCACCATACATGAATGTTTTTATTCAGTTATAAACTACTAATGCCATGAATATTAGGGTTAGCCACTTAAAAACCTCACAAATTACATAGTACAAAAGTATTATGCTAATCCATATTTGAAATTCACTCCAGGATCCTCATCAAGCTAAAAACTAACTCTTACAGTGCTAATATGTTGCTTATACTTTCACAAACAATATAAGCAATCTCTTGTCTTTTTCAGACCACCAATTTATTGGAACTGCTACTGCACTGCTGTGCATTTGTTGTTCAGAGGATTAGCAATAAACCTGTGCTACTCACTTGTAAGATTACTAACCAAGAATATTGCAGGGCCTTCAAAACATATGACATGAAACCCCTGGAAACTTCTCTTTCTTCAGTGTCAGGAGATTTAAGTCCCATCAAATGTGACTATTTCAAAGTTATACAACAATTAATTTTTAGACCCATGATCTCTTTTTATGAATCTCAGAGAGCTCAAATGTTTTCCAGTAATCTGTTTCCTTTTTGTTAATTAATGGAGTAAAATAAAAGTACATGATTATGACCTAAAAGAAACAAAAGATTGGACCCATGCTTTTAAAAATTACTCAGTGTTTTTATAATTATAGTCTTGAAAATGCTAAACCGTTACATCAAAGAAGTTTTCAAGAAGGGATTTATGTTAGTAATTTTTCCACTTGCGTAATTTATACACATGGAAACCTGGTGATAAGGGATGAAACAAAAACAGGCATTAAAAAAGTAAATAAAAGCAATACCCACAATTGGCATTTTTCAGGAAGTTCAGCCAAAGAAAGCCTAGAAACTATTAACAGAATCAATTTTACTCCAAAACCAGAATCAATATTCTCCTTTTAAATTAGTACCCAGCTACCATTGGAGGCTGGAAGAAGGGACAAGTGAAGTTATTACTATGCAACTCTGGAACATCAAGCCACAAAACAGGCAGTTTAAAAGAAAAGAAAAGAATGCAAATGATACAAATAAAATTTCCTAGATGCAATTTTCAAAGAAGTACCCATGTCAGAATTTTCAGAAAGAAGGTAAAGCTTAAGAGGACAGAAAAGAAAATAACAATTTCCATTGGAGGCTACTATCAACTGAGCAATCAACAAGAAAACAAAAGAGGTTTTAAAAGACAGTTTGAACTTTCAATTTTAGCTGCAATGTATAAAAAGGTTAGAGGTTCTCATTCTCATTTTCAACATGTAAAAAAAAAAAGAAAAAAAAATCTAGACAAACTGAAAACCAATGAATTTTTGTTGAACACATCAGAGAATGAATTTGCAGAGTAAAATGCTACCCTGAAATCGGGAGAGACAGGTGGGTCAAGAAAGTCACAGCCAACATCTGCTTATTTGGAGCAGAAGGTGCTGGAGATACAGAGTGATATGAAGACTTAAAAAGTTGATTTTGCCAAACTTCTGGAGGATAATTGGAGACGTGTGTATAAATGAGAAACACTCAAGTCCCTCCTAGGATAGCTCCACACTTCCATGGGTTTCACATCCACAAAGCACACCAGGTTCTCAAAGTGAAGATCCAAGAGTCCCTTGTGACTGGGGTAGAAAGCAGCAGAGAAACAGTTCTTGTGAGATGCATCTAGAGCCATCTCCATTAAAAATGCCTGTTGGGTTGTGTATGAATTATGGGTTTGTTTGAGGCATCACAAGGCAGGGAGGTTGCTTTTCTGGGAACTCCTGGGTGAAATTCCCTGGGGTAGAAAATACCCAGGTTATGCTGACGCCCTGCCTCAGCTCACATCCCTAAATTCAAATGTAGCCATCCTAGAGGTAGAGGTGGCAGGCCTAACCTACCTACTAGGCTCCAGCCAGATTGTTTCTACCATCTTCCTCCAGTTCCCTGGGGAAGTTCTTTATGTTGAATCCCATTGGTGTTCCCACTCATTTAAATAAAACCCAGGAGCTCTATTTTGGGGAGTTAAACCCAGTCTCCATCAGAGCTAGTCCTCATCTGATGCCGCTGTTTCACTTATTTTCATGTCTTATTTCCTAAATTTCTCATATCTTTAACATTTCTAATGTGACTCACCGCCCTAGCTCTGGGAAACTGAGTAAACTTCACGGAGGTCATGACAAGTGCCTTTACCAGAGGTGCCTGCTAGTGCAATGAGGAAAGGGCCTTCCTCTCTCTCTCCAGTCACCTTTAAATTTCCCGACTCATCAAGCAGGAAAACTGGGGAAATTCATAAGCATGAGATACCAGACCAGTAAAAGACTGAGATTTTATTGGAAAATTGTATTGCCATGGCACGATATCAACTTGGCTACAGTATAGTAACAGTGGATGACAGCTGAAAGAGTAGCAGGCAGAGACTCATTCTGGGAAGAAGTGCATAAAGAAGTTATAAAGGGGCTGGGGCTGTAGCTCAGTGGTAGAGCACTTGCCTAGCACATGTGAGGCACTGGGTTCCATACTCAGCATCACATAATAAATAAATAAATAAATAAATAAATAAATAAATAAATAAATAAAGGTATAGTGTCCATCACAACTAAAAATTTTTTTAAAAAAAAGAAGTTATGAAAAAAGACAACAAACAAACAAACAATGTGCGAAGTAGTTGAAGCCTGACGAGGAGACCTTCAGCAAGCACTAAACAGACATCAATTCTTAGCCTAATAACATATTTTATCAACTGAATTCCTGCTTACCCCAGTCCCTAGGAACTAATGCAGCAAGGCTGGATATCAGATTGGTAATAAAAGCACAAAGATGGAAACTCTAAGAAACAATCAAAATGAAATGCTAGAAATCAAAACCACTATAACAAACAAAGAATGTCTTCCATAAGCTCACTATTTGTAAACATGATTAAGAAAAAAGAAATTGAGCTTGAGAATATGCCAATAGGAACTTTCCAACCTGAAATGCGAAGACAAAAAGAGAAAAACAAAAGTAATATGAGAAAGAGAGAGACAGAGAGAAGAAAACATCTAAGAACTGTGGGAAAGCTTCAAAAGGTATATCATACACAAAATTGGAATTCCAGAAGAAAAAGTAAGAGAACATAGTAGATGAAATACATAAAGTAATAACAGAATATCTTTCAAAAAATTAATGACATCAAACCATACATCCAAGTAGTTCAGAGAACATCAAGTAGGATAAATACTAAAATAAGATATAACAGGCAAAAATAGTTGAAGAACTATTACATGTAAATGTATATATACATTTTGCATGTATACCTGTGTGCACATAAATTAATATACACTCACATATCCCCTTGAAAGTGCCTAGCAACAAGCACACCACAGAAGCAACGAGCACACCTGGTCCCAAAATATTGGTTTCTAACATCATTCTACCAAGAAGAAACCAGAGTTCCTTAGAGCTATGGCTCATTCTAGTATTCACGAAGGAAATAAATATGATGAGCCTAGAACAAAAACTAGTTTCAAAAATAAAGAAAATGCTCTTCTCCCTACCAAAAAAAAATTACATATTGATGAGTGTATGTTAAAGATATACAGGAGCCCATGAAAACAGCAACCAATGGCCAAATCTGAAACAAACTGAGCAACAAAATGGATGAAGTAATATTGGATTTTAACCCAAAATATAAAATAAACATGCATGGCTATATAATAATATGAATTAATTTTTTTAATTAAAAAATCAATGAAAAGAATTGAGAAATTATCTGTTCAGAATAATTCTAACTCAGATGTTCCCTTAAAGTAGTAAAGCACAAAACCTACTATAGAGAAGGCTGCCTATGGTGACTTTCTTCCCATCAGTGGAATGTGAAAAGGGAGTCGCAAAATAGTAACTTGACAGGAGAGAAGCTTGAAAACACTCTGTCAGGCTGGGTAATCAAGATTAGCATCTACAGTGATAAATCATAATTATGTATTGAACCATTGACATGATGTGATGAGAATAGCACTTTATCTCTGTGATCTTCCTCTCAATCTATTTATGAGAAAAACATCAGATGAATCCCAATTGAGGGGCAATTCACACAGTTTTTTCCCATCACACCTCAAAACTGTCAAGGTCATTGAAAACAAGAAATTCTGAAAATCTGTCAGAGCCAAAAGGAGTCTAAAGACAAATGATGGTTAAATGTAACGTGATATCTGAGATGGGATCATGGAACAGAAAAGAGGCCATTAGGGTAAAACAGAATATTTGAAGGGAGCATTGACTTTAGTTAATCATACTATATAAAAACTGTTTATTATGACAAATTTGCCATTTGAATGCAAGTAGCTAATAAGTGAAACAGGGTCTGGATTACATGAGAATGCTCTGTACAATCCGTACAATAATTCTCTACTTCTAAAACTTTTCTTTGCAATTTTATTTTTTTTAAATGATACAGGAGAAATTGAAAAGATATTTGGTTTGACTTTGGTGTTCTATGCATACAATTGTATCCTAATTTTAAAGGACAACAATTATAAATTTGTATTCCTAAAAATAGTTTACCTTCTAATAACTGACTCTTTCCTTAGACTTATATGCTCTTTTCCACAGATCTCATGTACAGTTTTCTTGCTTCTATGATAGTTGCTTGGATTTTAGTGTGATTTTAACAAATTAGCATTAAATTCTCATTCTGAAAGAGTTGCGATATGCTGTCTTGGAATTTGAATCAGAGATGATCACCAAAACTTTAGGGAAATAAGTAAGAGAAAAATAATAAATAAAATAGGAAGAGAGAAAACAAGAAAGACAGATGTAAGAATATAAGGAAGACAGATATAGAGATAAAATAATTTTAATCATTTACTAGAGTTGATAAAATGTGCAATGTGGTCCCTCTTGAATAATGCTAATCATAAAAATATTTAGCTGTTCTGGATCTTTTGTAGTTCTGGATGAATTTTGTGATTTTTTTTTTCTAATTCAGTAAAGAACTCCCACAGCAGGGGTGGAGCATTACAACACTTGATTTCAAAACATATTACAAAGCTATAATAGTCAAAACAGCTAAGTACTAGAATAATGAAAGACCATTCTACAACAAAACAAACCAGGGCTCCTTAGAGATATGCTAATTCTATCAGGAAATTAGTCCCTTTATTTACAGCTAACTGATTTTCAGCAAAGGTGCCATGAACATGCATTGGAAAAACAGCAATCTTCTTATTTAATGGTGCTGGAAGAACTAGATTTCCATATGCCTATGGCTAAAGTTAGACACTTGACTCTCACCATGTACTGAAATGAACTCAAAATGTATCAAGGACCTAAATTTAAGATGGAAAGCTGAAACTACTAGAAGAATACATAGGGGAAACACTTTAGGACTTTGGCAAAGGTTAATGTTTTTAGATGAGATCCCACAAGGACAAGCGATGAGAGCAAAAGTAGAAAAAGGGAAATATATCAAACTCAGAAGCTTTTGTAAGGAAAAGAAAATATCAACAGAGTGAAGAGACAACTTACAGAATGGGAGAAATATTCGCAAGCTATCAGACAAGGAGGTAATATTCAGAACATATAAGGGACTCAACCAACTCAATGGCAAAAAACATAGCAAATAATCAAATTACAAATGGGCTTATGGGCCAAGAATATACCTGAGTTGGTAAGAGTGCTTGTCTTGCATGCACAAGGCCCTGAGTTCAATCCACAGCACGCGCCCCCCACACAAATGGATTCATGATATTAATATACATTTTTTTAAAAAAATATATTCAACAGATATGTTAAAGAATTTTAAACCTCATCAATCTTGAGGGAAATGCAAATTTAAACTGCAATGATGTAACATCTCACCCCAGGTAGAAGGGCAATTGTAACAAACACAAATAGATAACAAATGGTGGGAAGGATGTAGAGAAAGAGAAATTTTTATATGATATTAGTGAGAATGCAAATTAGTTCCCCCATCATAACAAATGGTATGTAAGTTCCTCAAAATATTAACATATAATTATTATATGATTCAGTAACCCCACTGTTGGATATATATCCAAAGGATAAGAAGTCATTACATCAAGGAGATTATTGTGTACCCACATTTATTGCAGCAATATTCACAATAGCCAAGATATTGAGTCAGCCAAGATGCCTAATAATGGAAGAATGAATAAAAAAGTGAGATCAATCAATCTATCTATCTGTCTGTGTATCTATCTATCTATCTACCTGTCTGTTCATTCATTATAATAATACTCAGCTATAAAGGAGATGAAATCCTGACATATGCAGCATAATGGATGGAACTGTAGAACATTATATTAAGTGAAATAAGCCAGGAACAGAAAGAAAGCCATCCTATGTACTCATTCATTTGTAGAAACTAAAAGAGCTGATCACATAGAAGTAGAGATGAGAATAGAGGTCATTAGAGGATAAGAAGGGAACAGAGGGGCTGGAGTAGTGACTCATTAGTGGTAGAGCACTTGCATGCCCTGTGTGAGGCCCTGGGTTCAGTCCTCAGCACCACCTATAAATAAATAAACAAATAGAAGATCCATTGACAACTAAAAATTATTTTTGTTTTAAAGAAAGAAGGGTACAGAGGAGGGGATATTAAGAGGATAGATAATGTGTATCAAAATAGATTTGCAGAGGGAGTAGTTTCAATGGTATATAGCACAATAGGTAAAATAACATTTTCAACAATTTTTCATATAAAAGCAACCAGAGAAGAGCTTGTAAGTCCCCAAACACATAATAATAATATTTCAGATGATAAAATGCTGATTACCCTGATTTTATCATTACACATCATATAAATGCATCAAATTATAAGACCAGACCCTAGTATGGCAATATATAAATCAATGGAAGTGTAACTGATGTGATTCTGTAATTTGTATACGGAGTAAAAATGGGAGTTCATAACCCACTTGAATCAAAGTGTGAAATATGATGTATCAAGAACTATGTAATGTTTTGAACAACCAACAATAAAAAAAATTAAAAAAAAAAAAAAAAAAAAAAAAAAAAAAATAAAAAAAAAAAAAAAAAAAAAAAAAAAAAAAACAAATTATAAGACCAGAGCCTATGCATAAATATAAATAATGTATGTCAATTACATATGAAACAAAATGCATTTTAATTATACATTCATTGTGTTCAATGTGATATATTCAATTTCATTCACTGTGATATGCTCATAAATGCACATAGCATAATTAAAACAATTTTAAAAAGATCAGCTACAGAATCTTTCATACCTTCATGATTCACTTCCAATCAAACCCTGTACATAGAGGCTCAGTGAGCTTTCCTGACTAGCAATACCTCGTGCATGTTCTCATATATCACTGCTGGGAGAATTAAACACTGTGTCTGTGATTCCACCAGGAGAAGACAAATGGAAGCTGGCACATGATCTGTAGACTCTGCCCTTTGTGCTTTTTGCCTTCACTGATTTAATCTGTAGTCTTTCATTGTAGTAAAGAAATAATAAGAAAGTCTAACTAAAATAAATAAATAAATTAAAATGTTTTAAAGTGATGGTCCATGTATTCTCTCTAATTAAACATAGTACTCAGTTAGCTAAGAATGAATTCCACAGTGTAATAGTCTAATATCATTTCTGTGCATCCACTATTTCCATGTAATCACAACAGTAGAACTCTGAGCCAGCAAGAGAGTATTAATCTTTGAGTACCAGTAAAACATTAGATGAAAAGAATTGGGATGTTTAGGGCAAGAGAGAGAGTGGTTCTGGGGAAAGAAAAACTCCAAAACTCAAATTTAATGGATGAGTAATAACGGATGGTGAGGTATTCAGAGGTGTAAGGGTGGGGAGATACAAACCAGGTGACAGATACACAGGAGCCTTCTTTCTGGATATTCTAGAGAATACTTGAAAATTCTAGAGAGTACTTGAAAATTAATATTTTAATTAGTCACTGAATGGAATATCTATTTCTCATTTATATTATGACAACATGAAAAGTAACATACACACCATGCATATTTTCTCAATGAAAGAAATCAGAATGAAAGAAATAAATATTTAAGAAAAGATATATTTTACATACAAATTGTTACTATCATGTCTGTCTGACATATTTGGGATTAAAAATAAATGTGTGTAAAAGCAACTTTAGCATCTTATTAGTCTATTTACATAATCTTTTTATATACATCTGTGCACTCTAGTTACTGTCACTTATAAACCTTTTCCTGGTAGAAAGTGAATACCTAATTGTTTTTACTTTAAAAATTAATAAAGCAAAACATTCAAAGCCTAATTTGAAACACACTCAAAGATCCTGTCACTATATAAAATTCTCAAATTGCGGTTTTGCACTAAAGGCAATGCACATTTTTAAAAGCAATAAAACTTTTCTTTAAAATAATTTATATAAGGGCTGGGGATGTGGCATAAGTGATAGCATGCTCACTGACATGCTCACAGCGCTGGGTTCGATCCTCAGCACCACATACAAATAAAATAAAGATGTTGTGTCCACTGAAAACTAAAAAGTAAATATTAAAAAAAATTCTCTCTCTCTTAAAAAAATAATTTACATAATTTGTTAATGTTTTATAAAATTCCCAGAAAAAAAATATATTTTATTTTAATCTTATTTGGGTATGGTCATCATTAACCAACAAATTATGTGGGTTGTCCTGCTTTTTAAATTTTATTCAAATGTTTATTCAAAAACCTATCCCAAACAAACATTTGATTTATCCTTTAGTTCTGCTACTTTGATTATTTTTTAAATCTATATTTATTTTTTTTAATCCTGAGGATTGAACCCAGAGACACTTAACAATTGAACCCTTTTGTGTATTTTACATAGAGGCAAGTTCTTACCAAGTTGCTTAGGGACTTGCCAAGTTGCTGAGGCTGGCTTTGAACTTTTGAAACTCTTGCCTCAGCCTCCAGAGCTGCTGGGAATACAGGTGTGTGCCACCATACCCAAGTAAATTTATTTTTCTATTAAATATTTTAAAATCTATGAAGTTGTCAATATCCATATAGCTTATACTTTTAAAATAACATTGATCATTAATCTAGAATCTATTTTGAATTTACTCTGACATTTTTTTTATTTTCTTTGTTTTCTGTTTGTCATATTTAAAATTGATTGCATATTTTCTTGTTTCTGTAAGTGGAGATTCAGAATGCAAGTAAGAAGAGGTCTTCTGTCAAATTTTGGCTCTTTTACTGTTCTAGATGGGCTCACATTTATGTCTCTAGGTTCTACCCACTTGCTGGTCAAAATACATGTAACTATTTTTCAAAGAACTATCTGTCTTATCACATTTACTCAAAAAGAATAGATGTTATTCAACATAGTCCTTGAAATTATAACAAGAACAAATAGACAGACAAAAGAAAGGGATAAACATAAAAAAAGAAACCTCAAGCTATCATTATATAGTTAGAGGATCCAAAAACCTCCTCCAGAAATCTTCTAGAATGAATAAATGAATTCAGCAAAGTGACAGGATATAAAGTCAACACCCATAAATCAAATGCATTTCTATATATAAGTGAAGAATCCACTGAAAGAGAAATTAGAGAAACTACCCCATTAAAAACAACTTCAAAAAATATAAAATACTTGGGAATCAATCTAACAAAAGAGGGGAAAGACCTCTACAACGAACACTACAGAATACTAAAGAAGGAAATTGAAGAAGACCTTAGAAGATGGAAAGATTTCCCATCCTCTTGGATAGGCAGAGTTAATATTGTCCAAATGGCCATACTACCAAAACTGTTATACAGATTTAATGTAAGTCCTATTAAAATCCCTATGACATTCTTTATAGAACTAGATAAAGCAATCATGAAATTTATTTGGAAAAAATGAGAGATCCAGAATAGCCAAAGCAATACTTAGCAAAAAAAGTGAAGCAGAAGATATCACAATACCAGAACTTAATCTACACTACAGAGCAATACTAACAAAAGCAGCACAGTATTGACACCAAAATAGACATGTAAATCAATGGTACAAAGTAGAAGACACAGAGAGCAACCCACATAAATACAGTTATTTCATACTAGACAAAGGAGCCAAAAACATATTGGAAAAAGGATAGCTTCTTCAATAAATGGTGCTAGAGAAAGTGGAAATCCATATGTAGCAAAATGAAGTTAAACCTCTCTCTCTCATCATGCACAAAACTCTACTCAAAGTTGATCAAGGACCTAGGAATTAGACCAGAGACCCTGCAACTAATAGAAGAAAAAGTAGGCCCTAATCTTGATAATGTCAGATTAGGCCCTGACTTCCTTAATATGACTCCTAAAGCATAGGAAATAAAATCAAGAATCAATAAATGGGATGGATTAAAACTAAAAAGCTTCTTCTCAGCAAAAGACACAAACATTGAGGTGAAGAGATAGCTTACAATATGGGAGCAAATTTTTACCACACACACATTAGATTGAGCACCAATCTCCAGGATGTATAAAGAACTAAAAAACTTAATACCAAAAAAAAAAAAAAAATCAAACAACGAATCAATAAATGGGCTAAGGAACTAAGCAGACACTTCTCAGAAGAAGATATATATGTGATGAAAAATATATGAAAAAGTGTTTAACATCTTTAGTAATTAAAGAAATGCAAATCAAAACTAAGATTTCATCTCACCCCAGTCAGAATGGCAGTTATCAAAAATACAAGGAATTATAAGTGTTGGTGAGGATGTGGGGAAAAAGGTACGCTTATACATTGTTGCTGGGACTACAAATTGGTGCAACCACTTTGGAAAGCAATATGGAGATTCCTCAGAAAACTTGGAATAGAACCACCATCTTACCCAGCTATCCCACTTCTCAGTTTATATCCAAAGGACTTAAAATCAGCATACTATAGTGACATAGCCATACCAATATTTATAGCAGCTGAATTCACAATAGCTAAACTGTGGAACAAACCTAGATGCCAATCAATAGATGAATGCATAAAGAAACTATGGTATATATGCACATTATAGCATATTCCTCAGCATTAAAAGAGAACAAAATTATGGCATTTGCAGGTGATTGGATGGAGTTGGAGAATATCATGCTAAGCAAAGTAAGTCAATCTCAAAAAACTAAAGACTGAATGTTTTCTCTGATTAGTGGATGCTGATCTATGATGGGGGGCGGGGGCGGGAGCATGAAAAGAATGGAGGATCTTTGAATTGGCCAAAGGCATGGGTGAGGAGGGGTTATGAGGGTAGGAAAGATGGTGAAATGAGATGAACATTACTCTAGGTATATGTATGATTGCACAAATGGTGTGTCTCTATGTCATGTACAGAGAATTGAAATGTTGCTCCCCACTTGTGTACAATGAATTGAAATGCATTCTGCTCTCATGTACAACTAAGCAGAACAAATAAAAATTTTTATATTTAAAAAAGTATAGACATTAAGGAATGTACAAAAACAAAACTATGTTGAATTCATAAGTTAATCCATATAGATATTTAATATATTAAAATCAAACCAATGTCAAAGCATATTTTTGCCTAAATAGATCAGGTAGTTTGTTTTACAGCATCTATTTGGGAAACTTTATATAGACACTGATATAGAAAATGCAATTTTTGTTCATAATTGTAATTGTTATTCTCTCAATCCATTTATATCAGAATCTTGCATATGGAGATTTGTGTAAGCTAGGATTATATGTAGCAATAATCCTGAACAGTTCTTGGTATAGCATGAGAACTGGGAATTTTAGTGGTGACATCATAAATTCTCCAACTGTTAAACATCATGACCATCATAAAAATGAAACCTATTCAGAAGGAGTTATTATTTATACTGCCTCAGACCCAATATATATCTGCATATAGAATCATAGTATGTCAACCTATTCAGAATCATTGTCTTCATAAAATTACAGATGTTAGTACTTAAAATCAAATAAGATCTTAAAGAAATTTATTCATTGAAGAGCCATCATGAGTCAGATGATCATGTAATTCATTATTCATTCCAACATCTAAAAATAATTTATGTATTTTACAATGTATACCTTAATTTTATATAATGATTTTAACAAACAGTTTCATAAAACAATACTCACCAATCACATATATATTTATGATTCATTTGAATATTTCATCAAACCTAAAGGAGAAAATTGCACATGTTCTCAAGTTCATCCAGCTGCTACAAATTACAAAATTAACTCATAAAAGTATTTTCATAATGCAATAACACAAACTCAGAATTAATTTTTCTGTCCATTAGTTCTCATTCTTTGTTTTACATCTTCATTGGTCTTGTAGAGACATGTCAAAGTCATTTTCATTTCAAGATTTATTTTCAAAGTAATTGAAATTCTCAAAAAACCTCATTACCCAAATCTTTAGGGCTATGATCTTTGACTTTAATTATTAAAAATTTCCAACTGATTTGAAAAAAAAAATTAAAGAAAATTTCTAGAACACAAAAATATTTAATGCTATTGTGCGATTCTTCAGCTGAGTTAGGAAGTAGTTTCCCCAAAGTTTGAAAATGTTTACAACTCTGGTTAATGATGCTTAGTGAAGAAAACCACAAACTGCCTTCAAATTATTTTGTTTATGATCACAACTCTATTATTACAAATGCAGTAATAGTTCATTAGTATCTTTACAATTTTTACATTGAAAACTTGCACATTTTCATAGTTTTTAAAAGTGACTGGTTATAGATTTAAAGAAAAGTTATAAAGAAAATACAGGGAGGTCTCATGAAGGCCCCAACCAGTTCCCCCTGTTATCAACACCTTACATGGATATGGTGCCTTTGTTCCAAGCAATGGACAAATATTGATTCCTTAAAATGAAGTCCATATTTAAGATCTTTTTGTCTCTTCCTAGTGTCCTTTTTCTGACCAGGATGTCATCCAAGATGCCACATTACATTTAGTAGTCCTGTCTCCTTGGGTTCCTCTCCGTTGTAACAATTTCTCAGACTTTCCTTGTTTTTGATGACCTTGGAACTTTTGAGGAGTGATGCTCAGGTATTCTGTAAAAAAGTGCCTGTTTAGGATTTCTCTGATGTTTTATCATGATTAGTGTGGATTCATGTGTTTCTGGAAAAAAACCTCATTGCTTAACTAAAGGTCATTTGTTTTTCTTGCATGTTTTCTTGAAGAAGGTTTATAAGTGTTACATCTAGTTTCAATTTTGAGGGTTTTTTTGTGAGAAATATAAGATACACAAAGATAAGTAGATAGAAATGCAGATGTTTTGCCCTGTGTGTATCCAATTGTTCCAGCACCATTTTTTAAAAAGACTTCATCAAAAATCAGTTGACAATTGCAGGTACCTACTTCTGGATTCCCTATTATGTTACTCTGATCTACATGTCTCTTCTTTGCAAACACCTTGCTATAACTGTGACTGTGGCTTTAGAGAGTCTTGAAAATACTTTGTGTGATCTGTATTTGTTCTTTATTATTGTCTAGCTTTTTCTGAGTTGTCTTCCCATCTTAACCTTAGAAGCTATCAAGTTAGTAAGAACTGACATTTTACAAAGTTGGGTATTCCAACCCATAGTGTCAATTTATTTGAATCATTTTTTATGTATTTCATCGGATGTTTTAGTTTTCCATATATGTGCTTTCCACATATTTCATTGAATTTGTGCCTCAGTATTTCATTTTTTTTTTTTTTTTTTGCACTGTGGTGGTAAATGACGTATTTAAATTTTTTTGCATTGCAATTGTACATTTCATGTGTTTAAGGAAGCAATTTACTTTTGTGTATCTCCTTTGTTTTATTAACTTATCTGCCTTGCTTATTAATTCCAGATATTTTTTCCTCAGTGATCTGAGAATTTTCCACACAGATATCACACCATCTAAGTGGAAAATAGAACAGAAATAGTTCTATGTCTTTCCTTCCAATCTATATACCATTTGTTTCCTTTGTGGTCTGGTTGTATTAGCTTCCAGAATGGTTCTGAATAGAAATGGTGAGTAAAGACCTCTATTCCTTATTCCCAATCTTAAATTTTAGGAGAGTAAATGTCCAGGTCCTCAGCATTAAGCATGGTGGTACGTGTGGATTTTGTGGATATTCCATATCAAATTGAAGAAAAGCTATCCTCCATTCTTAGTTTCCTGATATTTTATAATAATGTATGTATTCTGGCTTTTGTTAAATATTTTTATTAATACAATTGCCTTTTAAAACATCATATAAGTCATTGTTTTCAGACTAAAATCCCACATGGCTAGCTTGTTATGTTGGATTTTCTCATCCAATTTTGTTCAGATATTTTTGTATCTATATCCAAGGGAGACATTGGTGTGACATTTACTTTTTTTATATTTTTTACCTGGTTTTGATATTAGGATAGTCATAGTCTCATAATGAATTTTAAAATGTTCATACTGATTGTATTTTCTCCACTAATTGTGGAGAATTTGTATCATTTCTTTATAAAATATTTGTTTATGCTTTACCAGTGTAACCATTGGGGCCTCATGATTCTTTTTTTTTTTTTTTTTGAAAGTTATTACTTACTCATTAAATTTTTAATATATAAAGGGTTTTTAAGTTTATCTATTTCTCCTTAAATGAGTTTGAGTAGTTTGTGTCTTTCAAAGAATTGGTCAATTTCATTGCAGAGTACAAAGTTGTTCAAAGTATTCCTTTAGTATCCCTTTAATGTCTACATAATGAATTTTGATAGCCTTCTTTTTATTTCCAATATCAGCAACTATCCTTCATCTTTTATCAATTTTATTAACCTGTTCTAAAAAACAGGCTTTTGTTTCACTTATTTTTGTATTATTTTCTTATCTTGAATTTCATTGGCTTCTCTAAATTTATTTCTTTTCTGCTATTCAATTTAGGCTTAAATTATTTCTCTTTCTCGACTTTCCTAAAGATGAAAGCTTAAGACCCTGATTTTAGATGTTTTCTAATGTATAAATTAAGTGCTACAGATTTGGAGGTGGAGTCTTCAAGAGGCGATGAAGTCCTGAGGGTGGAGCATTCATCAATGGTGCTGGTGTTGTTAAAACAGAGGCCCTGGAGCTGGCTGCAGTGGCACACGTCTGTAATCCCAGTGCTCCAGAAGCTGAGGCAGGAGGATTGTCTCTTCAATGCCAACTTAGCAAGGCCCTCAATAACTGAGAGTCTGTCTCTAAATATTTTAAAAAGGATGAGGCTATGTTTCAGGGATTAAGTGTGCCTGGGTTTAATCCCTGCTATGAAAGAAAACAAAACAAAACAAACAAACAAAAAACAACAGGAGGGGCTTGAGAGCTCCACACTCTCTCCTGCCATGTGAGGACCATGGATTAGAGAATATGGGAACATTCAACCAGTTTCAAAGATTTCTGTCTTAAACATTTTGAGTATCTTTTGTCTTAGTATTTTTTAAATTTTGTTTTTTATTATAATATAATTTTATATTGCAATTATAATTGCAGCCATAACTTTCCCCAAGTTTCTATTTTTATTTATTATTTATTTATTTACTGGTACCAGGGATTGAACCAGAGGTGCTCATCCACTGAGCCACATCTCCATCACTTTTTATTTTTTATTTTGAGACAGGATCTCTCTAAGCTGTTTAGGGTCTCGCTAAGTTGCTTAGGCTGGATTTGAACTTGGGATCCTCCTGCCTCAGCTTCCTGAGTCACTGGGATTGTAAACCACCAGACCTAACCCAAGCTTCTATTTTTATTGTTGCCATGAAATATTTTATTTTCTTAATTTAATATAGCATTTATAATATCTGATTGTTTCAAATATTTAATTGAATTTGTAATAGCATTCATAATAATATCAGATATTTTATCTTTGACAGAACTATCTTCTAAAATAAAAACCCTGATTACATAATTAATGTAAATTAAATCATTACTAAAGTTAATTTTGAAAATCTAATGTCACTGACTAAAAATGGCATCAAGGAATTATTTCTGAATTTCTAACAGAAACTATATTAACTCTATCTTCATTTTTATTGTATTCACAAAATATTGTAAAATAAAAAATGAGCAGGGTTAGCCTAAAAGACCATAGTCTTGATCTGGAAGAAAAGCCATGGTTTGCAGTGTGATATGTAACTGCAATATCTGCTGCTTCTCAAATGAAATCATGAAGTTGGTATACAGTCTTCTCAATAATGAAGTATATGTCAGTTCTTCAAAAACATGTATTTGTATCCTGGTCCTACAGGTCATGGGTAGTAGCTCAAAAACCTTCCATGATGAGCAATAAATTTTGATTAATGATGTCAAGCATATATACTTTTATCTTACTTAATGCATTCGTCCATTATCTGCTGCTATAACAGTATAGCTCAGATGGGAATATTATAATGAAAAGAAATTTATCAGCTCACAATGCGGGAGTCCAGGAAATTCAGGATTAGGGTGATGGCATCTGGAGAGGATCTCTGTGCTGTGTCCTCACATAGCAAATAACATCATGTGGCTGAAGGGAAAAGGCAGAGCGAGAGAGAGGAGGAAGCCAACACACTCCTGAGCAAAAGGCACTGAACTCTTCATGACAGTGGAGTCCTCAGGACCTAAACAGCTCCTAAAGGTACCACCTTCCAATACCCTCACAATGGCAAGGAATTTTCAACAAGTGTTAATATGCTCAAATCATTTCACTTGGGAAACAGACATTTATTTCCTCATTTTTTAATTAGACACTTTTTATGAAGTATCAGTACATTTTAAAAATTATTGATACCAACTGTGTTTATTTTATAATAAAAAGCTATTATCAAATATAAAATATATAAGTAGTTATTTATTTGCATGACATGATAAATGGCAAAACACATTATTGAGGACATTCAAATTTCTCTCCCTATGTCAGTTTCTCAACAATGTTGCTCATCTTCTATTTTTCATATATATCTCTGGTAACTATAATCTATAGTTGTTTTATTTTCAATCAACACTGTGGGATACAGCTTAGTGGCTTGACCTGTCAGATCTCAGCCACACTGTTGGCAGAGTCAGTGCACAATCCATGCTTCTCCAACTACAATCTGAGTTCAAAGGATTTAGCTCCCCTTAGGTTTCTGTGTCTTAGAGCACTTAGTTTTATCAGTTAAGGCAATATACTGTTTGAAAGGGATCCACTGGTTGTTGTAGCTAGAAACGACTGAGAGAAGGTTCAAGCTGTTGCTGATTATTTTTCAAATAAAACCACTTGTTAGAATTCTGTCTCATGCAAAAGTTTCACACACAATCCGATGAGACATAATAGATACTACAAATATGATAGTGACATGGGAAAAATGAGCCCATTATGATTTATTTTAATATAATGATGAATTGGTTCAATGATAAGTAGAGCATTTAGAAAACAGGCACAAACCGAAACTTTTCTGGGCAAAGCAAGTGCTACTTTTGTACCTTATCTCTGTTTAAATTCTTTTTATAAGCTAAACATCCTTAGCTGGTTGGTATTTCTTGTACAAAATGTTTCTTCTCATGATCATGCTCCTCTCATCTGTGAAACCTAGTTTGTGATTGAATGTTGTCAATAAAGCACAGCCAACAGAAAGAGGGGCCATACTCTGAATTTTAGGTTATGTGAAATAAGTAGAAAAGGCCATTCATGGCCACTCTAAATATTATGCTCTCAATGGTAATATGATTATGTTAATGCAGACTAAGTACAAATCAAGTTTTTCATCAATCCCGTTATCTCTTGCTGTGTAGAAAACTTATCTAAAATTAAGTATCTAATACAATTTATTGTTGTTTGTCATGGTTTTGGGGATTGACAGACTGAGCTGGACAGTTATTGCTTGGTGTCTCACAGGGTTAAAACTGGATGGCAGCTTAAGCTGGAGTCAACTAGAAACATTTCCTCATAGACATTTAGACCTGGCTTGAGGGGTCATCTCTGACTCTCACTGTAGCTAGTCTGCACACTTCACTGCACAGGTTCCAGGGTAATCTTTACAGAAGCAGGCTTCATCCAGAGTGGGCATTCCAAGGGACAAAGGCAGAACGTGCAAATATTTTTCTGACTGTCCTTAGAAATCATTTTATTGTCACATTGGCTACACTTTATTATTTACAAATGAATCATAGGGACAATTCAAATTCAAAGTTGAGAGATATACATAAGGTCTAGAAAACACAGTTTATTGAGTGGTCATCTGAATTTTTAAAAAAAAAAAATAGTTTGCTTCATTTGGCACATTTAGATTATAGTTTTAGTTTCTGTTAAATTTCTACATTGTCAAAATTCTTTTATTAAAATCTGCTTCACCACTGTCATATATGTTCTTCTTCCTTTTTTTTTTTTTTTTTTTTTTGCTGCTTTTGTTGGCCCATCACTATCCATTTTTTATTTTAAACTTCTGCATTTGACCCATCCTTCTAGCCTGCAGAGATCTTTTTGAATGCTGAAATTGTTATCCAGAATATCTACTATTATTTTCAACTCTGTGTCTGCAAAAATTTAGTAAGGATTTTATCAAAGTCTGCATGCAATTCTTAGAGGTATGGCAAAGAAGATAATCAGGATGAGATCACAGGACATGTCAAAATGACTTGAACTTGAGCCCTGTTGATTGCTCTTTGGTTATATTCATTTACAGATGTTGCCATGCTGTGTACATTTCTTCATTTTACGCAACAGGATATCATGTGGAGCTCTGTTAAACAACTTTTTGAAAACCATTTTCTTTCTGACGGCAGCACTTCTCTGAACTCATCATAACCATATCAAAAAAGACAATTGAACTAGCCTAGTGTGACTTATTTAATGAGCTTCTATTAGTTCCCCATCATCACCACTCTCTTTTATAGGTGGTCCAACACTCTCTTTTTATTAATAGACTCTGGGAAATTGTTCATGATTAGCATGAAGATCTCTGTTTTGCAGAATATGCTTTCTGTTGGGCCTCAAAACTTGAAAAGGCCTTTGACTGCCCAATTTTTCATACATCTCTCCATTAATTTTTGTGTTGATGATTCTGCATTTTAACAGCCATGTCTTTGGGTGCCTCAGAATTTAATTCCTACAGTGTAGAATATGAAAAATAATGTAGTTGCTGTCTTACAGTTTCCTCTCATTTCGAATTTAAATTTCTTCTTACAGATAGGAAGTGCTAAGTTTTTCATTCCAGTGTTAAGTCTTTTCTTTAACATGAAAAAAAAAAAATGAGGGCACAGCATGAGGGGAAGATTTTTTTTCTTAGCCTCATTATTAGTTTTATAACATATATCTCAAAGAGGAATCTGACAGCTTTTTGGCTCTTCTTGCTTTGAACATTTACTAAAATCACCTTTCTTATCCTTTGTTAGTGTTCATTTTTTCCTATAAATGCAGGTTCATTATTTGGAATATGCCTGCTTTTTGATTATATCCTTTTCAGGTTTTATACAAAAAAAAAAAAAAATCAATCAGAGCTTAACGGCATTCTTTTTAAAATCACGTCAACATCTTCAGATATTTGTTTATAATTGATACTTTCAGTTTTCCCTTCAAGTATTTGAAGTGACTATATTTCAATACCTTCCAAAACTTCTTCTTCAGTGGAATAATTTGTGATTATGCTGTAAGAATCATTTTCCTCAAAAACTCCTAGTACTATTCTATTAGCTTTTCACTTACTAAGCAGCAACAGACCGTCCTTCCTAAAATGTGTGTGCCTTCTTCTCTTCATTGAACATTCTGTGAAGACAAAGCCATATTCTTCTAAAGTCATCATCAATTTAATGTTACATAGCACTTCTCCTCTCAATCTACATCTAGAGCCTCAAGGAAAGTTCTTCCTGATCATTTGACAATAGAAAAGAAATGAATCACATTCAGTCATATTTTTCTATTATGCTAGCACTTTCTGGAAACGGACTTTTTAAGCAGTTTCAGTCTGACATAGGTTTAGGTCTGCAAGGCAGTGGGGATGTTAAGTCCCCCAGTAGGCAGAGCTTCAAGTAGGGGTATTGGTCATAGTTGGCTGGAAAAACAAAACCAATAAAATATATAGATGATAGAAAGAAATTTATTAGGTGAGATTACCTCTCATTGAATACTGAGAAGTCCCACAATCTACCATCCACAGTGTAGTTCCAATCCAAACTTGAAGGCCTGACATTCAGAGGAGCCAGTGGTGTTAGCCTCAGTCTTAACTCTGAAGGCCCAAGTGCCAGGAACACCAATGTCTCAGGTAAGAAGGCAAATTGGCCCTTCCTCTGCCTTTTTGTTCTCTTTATGTCCTCAATGGATTGGATGATGCCCACCAACACCGCTGAGGGTGGATCTTCTTTACTTAGTCCGCTTGTTCAAATGCTAAGTATCTTTTGGAATCAACCTCATAGACATATCCAGAAATGATGTTTTACTTATTACTTGGCTACCCATTATAGTCAAGGATGCATCTGGCCACATGCTGAAAAGAGATGGCTGGAAATATAAGTGTACAGAATAGATATGTCTGGATGGTCAAGAACATAAACCAATCT
This sequence comes from Callospermophilus lateralis, assembly GCF_048772815.1. Classification (NCBI taxonomy): domain Eukaryota; kingdom Metazoa; phylum Chordata; class Mammalia; order Rodentia; family Sciuridae; genus Callospermophilus; species Callospermophilus lateralis. Next base: position 141,610,707 of record NC_135309.1, read on the forward strand.
GATGCCAAAAAGCCTGGGGAAGAAATATATAATGGAGCTCTCAACATGTGCCCTGAGGGTGAGGATGTGTTTCCTGTGTGAATTCTCCCAATGGCAGCCACCATAGCAAAGGCAGTTGTTAATAAACTTTACAATGACCAATTCTACAAAAGTCAGTGAGCCTGTTTTTAACCTCCTTCAGTGCTAACTCAGGAGACTGATGAGTAAAGAAGCCATGATAAGAGCAAACTATGGGCATTCCCTCACCAGGGTTAATCATCTGCCACCTCTGAATCCAGGTGAACCTCTAATACTGTTTTTCCCTGAGGGGTCAAACTTGTTACCCGATTTTAAAACATTTTACTGGACTTCTTCTAGTATGGAGGGATGAGATTTATTATTGAACAAATGTGCATTTGCCTCATTTACAGTTGTTACTTTTGTCAGTGCCGTAACCCACAGACATCTTGAATATCCTGTTCATTATCAGGGCATCACTTATTTACTATAATTCATTTGTTTGTTACTATTCCCTCAGTAATATTGTAGAGATGGACTAAACCAATAGTCCTTCATTTTCATACTCTCATCATCTGGGGCTTCATCTGGGGTTAGTGGGATTTAGCTTATAGGCTGGATCTAGACTTGCATTCCATGTCTCTTGTCACATTTAGATCAAATCTAACATGTTCAACTGCAAATCTGACTTTTATAACAAATGCAAAACTTATTTCACAACAAAAAAGGTAACACAGTAAGTGTATACCTGTAGGAATCATTTATCCTATCCTGTGTGCTCATAGGTCAGAATAGATATAAATCTAGAGTATATAATAAGTTTGTGCAATGATTATTACTAATATTTAAAGCCATTCTATAACAAATTAATGGGCTATTCCACTGATCAAATCACCTTAAGAATCAACAACAATATTAGAGTATGGGGGGGGGCCTTGAAATACAATAGGAAACACATAGCATCAGTGAGGAATAAGTCATTTTTGCCTAAAATTACTTATTATTTGCCTAATACATACTCCATGTATATGTACTGTCTTACCCCCCCCAAAAAAAAGCAATAAATAGAATCAAGTCAAAACCCACCATGAGAAAAAATTTAGCAAACTTTGAAAGCTGAAAACTACTACAAGGAAAATGGATTGGTTTTCTTAAATAATTAAAGATGTTAATAAGAAGAGAGATGTAATCCTTATTAATTAAGTTTATACATGTAATGTAAATATTTATATATATGAATATTAAATTCTCAGTGATTTGAAATATCACCTTTATCATGCATGAGATAAACTTGTATTTATTCATCATTTTCTGGTTATTTTTCCTTTTTTAAATCCCATGTCTTGTTTTATTCAACTTATCAATTTATATGACTCCTGAAAATAAACAAAAACATTCTTCATTCCCTGCATGAAACTAATATTAAACTTTCTTGGTAATTAAGAGAAAACAAAATTTTATGAGCATCAGTCTTCCTATGCAAAGACTGGTCGTTCCATTTTATAGAGAATTTTATCTTTAGAAGAATTTTTAAATTTCATAATTATAAAAGTTTTGCAACTTATATTGTTATTTAATTTTATATATTTTATAATGTATATTGTATTTAGTATTGTAAATATTATTTCCCTTTCCATAGTATCATGTATGGTTGGTCTATTTGTGGCTTCTCTATCAAGGAGTTCAACCAATCTCAGATGGTAGATTGAAAATATTTGTAAAAATTTGCATATGTAATGAACACGTATAGCCTTTTTTCCCAAAACAATGCAGTATAACAACTACTTGCATAGCATTTTCATTGTATTAGGTATTATGAGTAATCTATACTTGATTTAAAATATACCAGAGGATGTGCATTGTTTATATGCAAATATTACATCGTTTTATATTTGGGACTTGAGCAGCCAAATATATTGGTAATCATGGAGTTTCTGTAGCTAATCTCCTATGGATACTGAAGAATGACTTTTTTTGCTAGTGTATATCAATTTCTCAACAATGGCATTATTAAAATTTTGTCCTGAATAATTCTTTGTTGGATATGGTGAAAAGATGCTGTTCTGTGCATTGTCAGATGTTTAACAGCAGTGTCCATGGGTACCAGATGCCACTAGCACTCCCAACTCAACCCCTCCTCTTGTGACAATAACAAATATCTCCAGACACTCTTAAATATTTTCCCTCCACTTAGGGTAGAGAGAGAGTCAATTGCATCCTACTGTGAACCACTGTTATATATGAATTTTTTATTTTAATGTTATATATTTCTAAATCTTTTCATGAGGCATCTTTTTTTCCCATTGATTCTATTGAGTTAATTCTTGTCTCTCTCACTGTTTTATTTTGCTTGAGTGTGATATAGAATGTTAAACAGAAATGAGGATATGAAAAATATCACTTCTTCTAACCTTATGTAGAATTCTTTTATCTTTTCTTCCTTAAGGAAGATTCTGGGTTTTAGGTATATACACATAAACATATATGATACAGAGTAAATAATGTCCATTGACTGATGTTATCTATTAGGCTTTTATCATGATGTATGAGTTGTTTTGTCAAACGCTCTTTCAGAATCTCATAATTTTTTTCTTATTTTACCCTTTCATCTACCACTCTGAGATTCTACTATTAAATTATTATTATTTTTATTTCTAGAATAAGCCTCACTTGGTTATGTTATGCTATTTTTAATATGTTGCTCAATTTTCTTATGAATGTGTTAGATCATTGTTGTGATAATTATTATATAGATTAACCTGTAATTTACTATTATTATACAATTTTAATCGGGACAGTATCAATACTATATTGTTTCATGTAAAAAGTTTAGATATTTTTGTTCATTCTTCTGCAGATAGGAATAATATGAATACTTTGAAAATAAAGGGTTTGAAAGTTTGGGAAATATGTATATATTTATAAATTTAAATACACAAATATATATATATATATATAAATACATATATATACATATATATGTGTGTGTGGATGTGTTGGTGTATATCTATATATACACCAACATATATATGTGTGTTCATGTTCCCCCCCACCCAGGGGAGTATTGGGAGTTGAACCCATAGGCACTTAACCACTGAGCTATAGCCCAATTCCTTTTTATTTTTTTAAATTTTATGACAGTGTCTCACTAAGTTGTTTAGGGCCTTGCTAAATTACTGAGGATGGCCTCACATATAATCCTTCTGCTTCAGCCTGACATGTAGCTGGGATTACAGAGGTATTCCACCATATCTGGCTATATTCAGAAACTCTCTGGTGTAAAATTAACTTTATTTAATTATACAGTGTGTATACATGTGTGTACATACATGTGTGTATTTCACCCACAACTGACTTTTTTGCATGATTTTTCCAAACATTCCAGTTTAAGATACAGTCTGTTTCATAAAAAAATCATATATAATACATTTTACTGGAAAAGCTCAGGAATACAATATTCACCAAGACACTGCACATTAAAAATAATTTTTCTATAATCTAGATTTTTTAAGGTTTATCTTAGAAGAAAATATTTGGATTACACTAGCTCTCCTTGGGTTTTTCAATTGTTGATCTAAGGTTGTATATTTTATAGGATGCTATTAAGACATATTATACAAACTTGAGTTTTTTTTGTTCCTTGTCCTTGATGTTTTGCATGAATTCCCAAAGGATTTTTTTCTTGTATGTCAAATTCAATAATTGAAATTTTATGTGTCAATGTTGGTCTTTCTCTGTCAATTTTTCTCATACAAAAGTAGCACCTTTCAAAATGGAATTTTCTATTTTCTTTTATATCTGAAAAGTTATTCTGAATTTTCTAATATTGAATATTAATTTTCTACATTACAGTTCCTTTTACTCTTTAGAAGACCCAATTTATATATATGTAGTATAATAAAATATGATAAATATATAAATAATATAATAAATAATAAATATATTTGCATATAATATAGTATAATTTCTACATATAATTTTATATATAATGTTTATATATAATATTTACTTATATATTACAGCCTTTTATACTTTTTTATATATTTGTCAAATTATTCACTTCTTTCTCTGTTTCATTTTCTTGAATCTTTACATTAATCCCTTGCATTTCTGCCTGAATTTTCACTAAACAGATACAAAGCTTGCAATGTATTCTTATTTTAAAATATGCTTTTATTCTTATTCAGTATCTTTCCCAAAATTTATTTGCTTGTTTTACATTTTTTTGCATCTGAATTTGTTTTCATATATATATTTACTTGTTTCTTCATTATTATTTGCTTAATGGATTGTCATTTTAGGGTTGTGTATGTGAATATTCACGTTTGTGTACTTTCTGGTAAAAGGTTTCTTGTATGTCAAATTTTTTTTCATTTTTTTCTTAAGGCAATTGTGTTTATATATATTTTGTCAGTATATAATTTGAATTCTAAGTTTATTTAAAGTATTTTTATAATGGCAATAACAGAAGAGCTCTTGAAAGACATAAGTTTAATTTTTCTGTTTAAGAACAAATTCTTCTGTTGCTACAGAGAAGCAACATTTCCCCAGTGTATTCTCTGTCTCTTGTCCTGCTTCTTTTATGGTCCTTCCACATTCCTTTTATTCTATCACTAAGTCTACAAGAGATGTTTTTCTCTTTCAAAATGCTTTCTTCTCCATTCAATGATGTCTTTCTAAGAGTGACACATCTGGCCTCACAGGTTTTCTAAGCTTTCTCTTTCTAATCACTGAGAGACAATGTTTGATCCATTAGAACTCAATCTTGCTTTCAGTATTTCCATTCATGGAAAGTGTTCTTGTTTTGAAATGAACCCTCACTCATGTTATCTTTGCTTTCACCTCCATAATCCTCACAGAATGTCCCCTCTTCCCTGATGTCTTCCTCTGTCATCCACATGAGCAAGCTGTGTGTTTTACCTTCAGCTTTGCAAGTATCAGATATATTCTCCCCACTTTTCTGTAACTCAAATTGAGTTACAGAACTCCTATTTATGTCCTAATACTGATATATGGCTGACTTAATGTTCTTTTAACATGATTTTATATGTATTTTAGGATAATTTATTGAGAAATAAAAATTTAGGACATAATTTCTCTGTAAGGAAATTTATAACACCTGCTTGATTTTGAAAGTTGAAAAATAAAAATAAAGTGTTCAGCTAAATATGTAAGCACAATCCATTGTACAAAAATCATAGTATTAATCTTCCAAATGACTTCAAGGGAAAAAAATTAATAGAGATTATATCACAAAAACTAGTCAAAATTAACTACGGAAATACACACAAAAGTATTTATAAAACTAGGACAAAGTCATCATCCAAACCAATATTAATTTCAGATCACAATATGACACTCAGGAAAATGTAAATTCAGATTGATATTTAAAATGAATAAAATATCAAATAAAATAATATCAAAATTTATAAAGCAAAAATGGAGGGATGTTTCAGGGAAATTCAGTATAAAGTCAATGATAGGAAAATATACTGCTCCAAGTTCAGGTCATAAAAAAACACTATTTCCAAATATTACCTTGTATTGTAGTGAAAAGTTAGATAACTTTGTTTTAGGTGACATAGTTCATAAAAATTGGAAGCAATCCTCAACAAATCTCATAATGTAGAAATTTTAGAAACACCAGTTCTTCTTCTTATACTGACCTAGCAAAAACCACTGGCATCTTCCCCTAGACCAACCCCAGAGGAATCAAATCTCGAAACAAAGTAAGAAGCAGCCTGGGAGAAACTGTTTGTACTCTGAGCATGTCTGTTAGTAGGTGTGCTGTCAGCTGGTGAGCAGAGGCAGACAGGTGCACTCCAAGGTAATATAGATCCTGTGGTATTCCTCTCTCATTTAGCCCTACCTTACTGTGGAATCATTAGTGCTAGATCCTACACCTGTGGCAAATCAGACTTCTGGGGTAGGTGTATTCAGGAATATCATAAAAGCTGTGTTGGTTAGTGGCTGAGAAAAAGCACTTTCCTACTGAATAGCCATAGCCAGTGAAGAATCTAAGGAGTCCTGAGTCTGCTTCTCCCTACATGTGGAGGGGAGGCTTCAAGATGAGTTTTTCCCATTGGTTTGGGATAGATATATTGTACTGTTGTCACATCTGTAAATTTTCACCATAGGATTCAATTCTACTTATCTTGAGTTCATTGGGATTGACTCAAATAGAGGTCTGATGGGAAGACACATTCACATTAGCTGTCACAGTGCCCAGTTGACCCAGTTCCCAAAATACTCAATGGAAACAGAAACTCATAGGTCTAAGAATTCCAAATCTGATGAGTTAACAGTTTCAAAGAAAAAGAACAAAGGAGGTGTGCCATCAGAAGGAGAGATTAGAGAAGCTAAAGAAGGTAAAACAGATTAATTAACATACTAAAGACAATGAGATAGTATTAGTAAAATGAAAACAAAAAATAAGGAAATTGCCGCAGCCCGAACTTTCTTCTTTCTGACTAGAATTCCTGGGCTTCCATCAACACATACCCTAACTATTCTTGGTTCCATTGGGGTGCCTGTTTCCCTTATCAATTTACCTAAAACCCCTTCCATATTTTCATCAAAAAGACAATACAATACACTTAGACAAAACAAGACACAAACATACTGTATCAATCCTCTCCATTTTCTCGAAATGGCCATTTTTCCTCTCGCCCTATCTAGGGACGAGCAGATTTGCTCCCATCCTATCTATGGACTGGCAGCTTTTTCTCATCACTTACCCCCGAGTGTCTCGGGGCTCCCGGTACAAGCCACCATCTGCCACAGTCCTACTGGCTGGGCAAAATGAGGGGGCGGGGGCGAAGAGGAACTTGTGAAGGTTGATACAGCTGGAGTGGGAGCCGTTTATTATAGGACAGGAGGGGTATATATACATTCCACACAGCTTATCTTAATTAACATAAACTAGATACAGCAGTCAACCAATAAGGAATCTCCACACTTAATGGCTCGCTGTATTACTTCACAAACCACTCCCTCTGCAAAATGCCAGGCACCATCTTGACTTGTTTACAGACCCTAACAGGAAATAATAAAATAATTTAGTTATAAAGAATATAATAGTTAAAACAAAGAACCTAAGAGAGGATGTGGAAAGGCAAGGGGCTTTATTCCTGGGTGGAGCTAATAGAAACATGTGAAACACCTACCTTATAGGTTGCTTGTTATGATGTGAACCACTGAGCACAATCACCATGTGAAGAGAGATATCAAGAAAGCAGCTGAATTCTGTGTTGTGGACAGTGGAACAGAGAATCAAGCACTGCTCTGCTCTTAATGGACAATGAACAAGTGCAATTTGTGAAAGATCTAATAGTTACATGTGTCCCCCCGCAAAATAGAGCGTGAGCTTTGGCCACACTTGCTAAGAAAGGAATATGAAAAGAAAGTATACAGTTTGATATTGATATTTGTCCTTCTTCCTTTGGCACAAATCCTTCCAAGAGGATCTAAATGATCCTGGGCTGAATGAAAGGGAAAGTCAATCAGCAAGGAATACATCCTTCTTCATTGTCTCAAGAGGAACTCCTGCACCAAGATCAGAACTGAAATTGGGAGAAAGATATAATATATATGGTTTTATTTGTTTAGGAATGGGTTTTGAATGATTAAATGTTAGGCAAAATTAGATTTCCTCTTATTGAAAAATGTTACCTAATATTTAAGGAAACTGTTAAAAATGTTATGTGGAAAACAAAAGAAGTTGCTACATAGCATGTTTGGAAAGTAATGGGAGAAAGTTTTTGTTTGTTTGTTTGTTATTTATAACTTTTATTGTATAAAGAAACCACGAGTCTCCATTAATAAGTCAAGATAAGCTTTGCTCTTTATTCATGACACAAAACTCCTAAAAAAAATCTTAATTTTTAAAGAAGGTAATATTTATATGCAACTTGATACTGTATATCTGTATTTTTATACTAGTTTAATCCCAGAAGGTATTTAACAAGTGAAAGTAGCAAATAAACCAATAAAAACTCATGGCATATTAACATAAACAGATTATTTTATCTCTAAAATAGTGCTATTTAAAGTTAATTTATAGAAGCTTTTATTTAAGGGAATATAACAGAATAATTGCTATTATAACTTAGATTGATATGATTTTTTTTTTATAAATGTGGGTTGTACTCAAGTGAAAACATATGTATTAATTTGATGAGTATTGTTTATTTGGCAAAAAAATTCTAATCACTAAAGCCAGAATTCCAAAGACATCTGATCCATTAATTTAATTTATCTTAATGATGCTAATTGCCACATAAGCAATTCTGTTAATGGGATCAGTATCTGTCTTGTAAAGACAGGTTACAAAATTGAATTGGCATTCCTCATTGTGACATGGAATTCATTCAATTAACCCGAAATTATTGAGCATTTATTACGTCCAAGGTCCGACTTAGATTATACAAAACAAGAGGATATTCCTACAAGGCATTTAGAGGGAATTAAATTGTCTAAACAATTGTTAGAAGCAATAAAACTTTAAGACTGAAGAGCAGAGAGAAATGGCTGTGGAGAGGGAGTCCAGGAAAGTTCGGAGAGCCGCAGAGTTGCTGAGCATGGGCATGGACCAGGGGACCAGCTGACCAGGGCACATTTTCAGATGGAATTGTAAAATTTTGATTTTGTACTATGATGATATCTCCAGGTATTTTGAGCTTAAAATTAGTGAGATTATTTTCACTCCATATTTTTCCATTTGAGGAAAATTCTAGGCTTTATATTGATAGAAGCGAAACTTCTAGATACCATTTACTACATAGGTCTTCTCTCTGGAGATAAGTCTCCCAGAATTAAGACTGATTTTGTTTTACATAGTAAGGTATTTGCCATGAGGAAGAACTATGGGAAACAGAAAATGCAGAAATTCATTTGGTTAAAAGCATAACTTTAAGGAAACCTAGCCTAAGACAAAATGAGGATGGATATTCAGATTTAGATTTTGAAAAGACTTATATAATAGTTTTATTTTTTTCTAATTAAAATTTTAATTTTAATTAAAGTACTGTTTATAATAAAAAACATATTTTAATGATATTAACCTGAAATTGGGGAAAATAGATTTGATGGGGAGGAAAACTCTGCTTTGTCCCATTTAAGGTAAAGTTTTGTTTTGTTTTGTTTTTCCTTTTTTTTTTTTTTCAGTACTGGAGATGGAATCCAGGGCTCACACATACTCAGCAAGCATTCCATCACTGAGAGCTATAGCCCCAGTCCTATATTTTTTTCCTTGTGTTTGCTCTTCTAGTCAATAAATATTCATGGCTCATTGTTCACCAGGCACTGAACTAGAAACTAGTAATGAAGTGGTGGGGAAAACAGGTAAGGAACTCACCCTTATGAAATTTTGAGGCCAGTGAGAAGAGATAGGATAATGCCAAATGTCTTCTTTGATATAAGGAGGGCAACTCAAAACAGAGCAGAGATGAAGAGCATGAGAAGAAGATTACCATTAAGCAGGGACAAGAGGTGGGAGGCAATGGGGGAGAGAAGGGGAATTGCATGGAAATGAAAGATGATCCTCATTGTTATACAAAATTACACATAAGAGGATGTGAGGGGAAAGGGAAAAAAAGAGAGAAAAGAATTATTGTAGGTGGGGTAGAGACAGAAGATGGGAGGCGGGGGAGGGGGGATAGGAAGGAGATAGGAAAGGCATCAGAATACAACAGACACTAGTATGGCAGTATGTATAAATGTGGCTATATAAGCAATGTGATCCTGCAATCTGTACACATGGTAAAAATAAGAATTCATAACCCACTTAAACCAAATGTATGAAATATGATATGTCAAGATCATTGTAATGTTTTGAGCAACCAATAAAAAATTAAATTAAAAAAAAAGAAAAAAAATTCAGATTGTGCTAAAAGCTTCAATTAAAAAATTATCATAAAGATAGAATAATGGTTGGGTTGAGTTAGGACTCAGTGTTCAATGGCTAGAAGAGTCACTCTGGAAGACAATATTTGGCATTTGGGTGGGGGTGCAGAAGGGGGTAATGAATTGAGGACAGTTCGGTGGACTTGATGAGGGATTTTAGGTAGTGTAGGAGGGAGCAGCGCAATAGATAGTCCTACTCAGATCACGTACAGAAAAGACAACAGGATCAATTCAAATATTTGTCTGAGTTTGCATTGATATTATATTTTACTAAGTACGAAGTTAGTTATTTTAGGCAATAAAGAATTAGGTTAATAAATGTATAGTAATTAATGAAACCACTTTGTTATTATATGATAATGTCAAGCAGTTATAGATACAATAAACATGAACATCGTGATATATAAGAGTTTTTGTTTTAATATTTTGTATCTCTTCTCTAATTAATAGTTGGAGAATATTTTAGTTATGATTCTAGACTGGAAGAGTCTATATTGTCAATATTGGTTTATGTTGCAAAACATACATACATGAATAGTAGTATTTAAGTTTTTTGTATGTTTGTGTGTGTGTGGGGGGGGGGCGTTAAACAAATAGTTGTAGCATGATCCATGCATTCACTGCTCCATTTCAGAGATAACATTAAAATCAAGTTTACAATTGGCTATTTACATGTGTTTTCCACTAGTGTCTGGTTAATAAAAAACAGAGAAGCTTCATTGTTTATCTTTAGAATCCATGCCTGTCTTTAAAGCAGGAATGATACATCATTTATATTTAATATCAATTGACTATAATGTGCATAAGGATACAGATATACATATATTTTTATAAAAATTTTAGGTTTTTATTCAGATCTATTCTATTCATCTGCTGTGTAAAAATAATTTTTGCTGCAATATATCAATAGAGTATTTGTGAAAAACTGTGTGCAGTTTCCTTTGCTTTAGAAACAAAGCAAAACCTATTTATGTACTCTGAGTTTAATGATTTCATAACTGTTAGAGCTGCCATTCTTCTCTTTGTCACTTTATGCCTAAAATGATATCTTCTGGATCCTTACATAAAAATCACAATAAAACATCCTGAGATTTTTTATGTATGGTTTAGAAGTCAATATATGCAAAAGATCTTTCTGTAACATGAGTTAATGATATACTTTTGGAAATAACCTAAGAATAGCAGATATGCATTTGGAGTGCAGCTACCTAGATTTCATCTGATCTTTGTAAAGTTACTGAAACATCAGTCTTTTTAAAATTCTCTTTACTTGTTCTCTATTCCTTCATCATTTCCTTAGTAGCCATCTATCATAAGTATTTTATTTTGCAACAGGTATAATTTGTGAATTATGCTTGTGAGCCTGATTTCTTTAGCAGAGAATCTCCAAAGAACAGAGAGGCATCTGGAGAACTGTGGAGTAAGGTAGGATCAGGGTTCCATTTTCATATCTGTGTTCATTGATAATAAAACATCACCCACACAGTAGGGAAGGAAGATGGCTGACAGCACTCCTCTGCCTTCACCAAGGAATGCTGACAGCTGCATTTCTGGAAACCTGGGGCAAGTTTCATGATTTAAAAAAAAGGAAAAAATGCACTATTATATTTCTATAGGCAATTTAAAAACATATATAATTTGGAATACATTTAATAGCATATCATCATAGTATTTCACAATACATTTTAAAAACTACCAGCATTTCTTTGTGCTCAAAATTCATCTGAGAGTTAATTCCTCATGCTTAATAGCTAAAAGCTATTCATAGTAAAAAGGTTGATGATGCAGAGAGTTCTTGTGTTATATGAATAAATCCATCAATTCAGAAAATTATCTCAAAATCCATGGATATACACATATGGACTTTGGCAGCAAAGTATTGCATAAATATTCAACACATTATGTTAGATATTTATGTTTATAAATATACATTTCATATTTAATGAAATGAGTAGTAATATCAAGGGCTCTATTAACATCTTTATTCTATCTAATACAAAACAAAATACAAATGTGCTACAGTAATTAACTGACTTACATTATCGTATTTTTTGAGACTAAAGCTAGAAAACGTTGCATATATTTAGATTCAAATGCAGCATATTAAAGAAGCTAACCATGTGCTCTGTGATACAAGGTTCCAAGGGAGGCAACACAGAATTTAAGAAAACAGTCTATTGGCTAAAGTACAATAATCTTGCCCAGGAAACTAGAAAAGAGGTAGAACCCATTTTGTAGCATAAATACCTTGAAGCTGCTCTGCTAAGCTCAAGTTAGCAGCTGGTCCTGAAAACCTCTTCCCCTTCCCCTAGATCACAATTTCCTTTTACTCCTAGACTAGAAGCACATATGTTCAGCTCCATGAGGAAGCATTACAGTTTGTCCTCCCAGATTTCCATCTCAAACTGTTGGGATCCCTGCTGGTTCCTCCCCTGGGCTCACCTTCTGACTGAAGATTTGTGCTCCAGCCATATGGGGCAGGGAAAAGCCTTGCAGCGACTGCTTAACTAGTCCTGATCATAGCTTTATCTAGTTTCCTGCAATAAATCTGTCAGTGTCCTTTAATTCTGTTTCTCTAATTGAATCCTGACAGGCACATGTCAATAATTTGGAGAAAAAAGAAATTTTAACTAATTATTTCCTCTTTAGCTGAGTCAAAATTGATGTAAAAAAGTAGCTAAATTCTTATATGGGAGTAGTTCTCCAGTGTTACCATTTTATATAACCATGGTACACTGTTCAAGACTAAAAGATTAGCCAGCAACTAAATTAACAAAATTACATCCCTTATTGTGATGCGAATGGTTTTTCCACTAATGTCCTTTGGATGTTTCAAAATCCAGTCCTGGACTTTCCACTACATTCAGCCATCATGTTCCTTTTTTTTTTTTTTTTTTTTGGTAGTGTTGGGGATTGAACCCAGGGCCTTATGCATGCAAGGCAAGTACTCTATCAACTGAGCTATATCCCCAGCCCTCATATTCCCTTATTTTCTTCTAATTTTCAACTGTTTCTTAGTCTTTTTGTTTTCTTTACATTTACATATATGTGTGTGTGTGTGTGTGTGTGTGTGTGATTTTTCCCTTTATTTATTTTCTTGCAAACCTTTCAGGGAGAGTCAATGAAGAAAATTTTGAAAATTTCTTACCACACTTACTATAGAGCAGTACTCAATCTAAGTAAACTGATTTATTTTTTAATGATTAGAGTGGAATTATAGGTTTCCAGAAAAATAGCACATGCCCTTACTTTTGTGTTATATCAGGGTCCATGTCAATATGACATAAACAACTCTCAAGTGAGGGTCTATACTATAAATTTACTAGCTTTCCTTTCCATATTCAAATCATCAAAAAGTGATCTTTTAAAATTTAAAACCACTATTATTTACCCATACTTAAATAGTCTCATATTTTTTAAGTTTTCTAGTTTGTTGGAATTCTGAAATAAATACCTCCAAAATGCAGTTTGAAATAAATTCAACTAAGAATCTGAAAGTAAATATATTCTGTAACATAACTTTATATCTAATATTAAAGACATAGTGAGAAAAGAAATAGGAAAGTGGTGAAAAGATGGAAACAGGAAGAAAATAAAATGAAGAGATAAAAGAAGGAGGAGGAAGGAAGGGAGAGGGAAAGATAGAGGCCAAATAGTTTTTAAAAATCTACATTGCAGTTTATAATAAAGCACCCAATGACAAATCTCTATTTTCATTTATTCAGGTAATTAGACAATCATTTTGTAGACATTTCTTCATGGTCTATTCTGCCTGATTTAAAAATTTTAAATCAGATGTCTACCTGATTTAAAAAAATAAACAGATGTAAAAAGCAAGCACTCCACTATAATTTTTGTCCCCTCAAGAAGTTCATGTGCTAAGAAACTAACTGATGACATCATAAAAACTATACTGAAAAACATTTTTTTTTCTTGAATGTGTATATACACACTCATCTACAATGGATGATATGATAATGCACAGATGGATGTTGTGATTCAGGATCCACATCCACAACACCATGGGCCATCACTCAAAGCCCAGTCAGGAACTGATTACTCATGACCCAGTTGCTGGCTGGATGGTTACTTGCTGACAGCTCACAGGGGTCCTTCACCAGATACCACTCTTTCCTGGAGTTGCCATCATTCTTGGGGGAGGTCTACAGCCAGTGATTAGAGGAGATCACAAGACCACTAGCAAATGGAGTGGCAAGTGGAGGTGCAGCAATGTCTATAATCTCACTGAGAGTTTTTCTTTGTTGGCCGGGGTTTCAGGTGTATGATGTGAAGTAATACAGGTGGTGCTTTATTCTTTGTGGCTTAAATTAACCAGAAAGAAGTAAAAGTCATTACTTGAGTTTCCTAAGTTTTGCAGAAGGACCAACATTCTGGAACAAAGTAATTACAGACATACTCTGTTCATATATAAATTATCTTACTAGAATTCCCTTCACAGTTGTTTTCCAGAAACTTCCTCCTTCACTGGCAGCTTCAGAACATGGGGCAAAAAGGTTTGGGGGTGGGGGGGAATAAAGTCAACTCTTTCAAACTTCTATTATCTTACATGGGTTAAAAAAGAATTTTTTATAAAACATATTTTCAGACAATTTAATTCTTTTAAACTTTGCCTGACCCACTACATATAGATTTCAAAATCAATTCCTTTTAGAAATGCACTTTACAAATAAAAAAATGTTTTCAGATGACCCCTTTTAACTCATTCATGTTGCAACCTAAGAGCAAATTATTATTTGAAAGCCTCATTCTTATATTTCTGCTTCAGGCCTACTAAAGTTCAATTTTTCTATTGGATAGTCATTTTGGTGGCATTTTATTTATACAAACTTTCCAACCTCTTTTGCAGTATTTTTTTTCTCATATTTCCTGCCATGTGATCTTTCTGAGTCTTTTGATGTTAGAGAAATAAGGAATGTGTGCAAGAGGATCACTAGGGTTGTATAATGCAGACTCCAATGGAACAGAAACTGAGATTAGGAAAGGTAGGCACACATACTCACAGAGTCGCTTGAGGCCAATAAATTATGACCACAACTGCAGCCAGTATCATTTAAGTACTCTTTAGTTTCTGATGATAAAGTGCTGGCTTATCACCATGCTGACAACTGCAAACCCCTGTGGCCCTCATCTTCTGTCTTTTCTATTTGTTACCTAGTCAGCCACATGGAATTTAACAGCCCAGTAAAGCATATTTCCAAGTAGACCTCAAGAAAAGAAATGAAACAAAGCCAGTAAGGGCTTATGTCTTGTCATTTGAAGAAATTGTTTCTTCCATCCAGGTTTCTTCCAGCTCCACATTGCAGAGTGAGAAAACAGACATGGAATTACTATGTTCCAGTGACTATCTCTGCATTCTTATCTGTTATTACAGAGTAGAAAGCCCTTTGGCTTGAATTTGGAAAGTAAAAGATTTCCTATTTAGTTTATCATTTCAGAATGATTATATATTTTTGTTTTGGGGTTGCTACTTCTACTTACGAGAAAAACAAAATCCTTCAAATCTGGACCATAAAGAAAATAACTTGCAAGACTCATTACTTAGTTTTAAAAGCAGTGATTTAAGTTATATATGTGCCGCAGTCTGGCTGGGCACAAAATCACGAGCCACTCAGAGCTTTGTAGATTCAAACAGCAATTCTTTATTCCCGATCTCACACCGGCCCTGTACAGACACGTTCTGGGGGCAATCCATGTTCTCTGCCAAGTTCCACGTTCTGGATCCCAAATACTCTCTGAATCCTGCGAGAACTCAACGGGAACTCCAGGAGCTGGCATTCCTGAGGCAGCAGGATACGCCCTATTCCCAGCAGGGTACACCTTAAACCTGGAACCGCCCTAAACCCAAGGAGAGCCCTAAACCCTGATCCACCCTAAACCTGGATCCGCCCTGGTCCTTGAGCAAGGTCACCTTACATGCAATGTCACTGCAAATGTCCAAGGCAAGTCCATTTTCACGAGTCCTTCCTCTAAGCAACATGGGGTACTCTGGCAAGGAAATTGTCATACCTACTTGGCTAATGGCTCTCAGCATATATGTATATTAACACATTATTTTCCAGTACTAGCATTTGCTATTAAAGTTAAGAATTATAGGAGATTCGGGCTAGCAATAGATTAAAACAAAAATTTTGGTGACCAATTAACCTGCCATATTTTCCAGGTTTAAGATCATTATCCATTGCTCCTACAGGGCAATAAAACATTTAAGCAGTAAATATATTTATCATTCTGAATCAGGTAGGTATTATCACAAATGTTCAAACACCTGTTTCAGTTTAGTGTACAGGTAACTATAAAACAGACAAAATATTTTTAAAATATGCTTCTTTTATAGGAATGTAAGATTTCCACACATATGAATTATTAACATAATGATGACACATGCCATATAACAATCTTAAGTAATTATGATGTATAGCTCCATTAAAAGAACATTTGAATATCCCACTAAATTTTAATTTCTCTCCATTATTTATGCAAACAAGTAAGTTGTATCATGAAAGTTTTTCTATAACAATTACTTTCTCACCATCCTCTATTACAATTCTTAAAAATATGCAACTATGGGAGTGATCCTATTTTTAACTAATAGTCTCATATCAGCATTTTTACTTTAAAGTTTTTCAATTGGCACCAGGCAAAAGAAATTAAGATTAGAAGTGAAACTTATGCATTTTTTAAATATTTATACCAAACTAGATTCTACTATTTATTAATTTAAGTGCTGCCTTTATTAAAGTGATAGAATATTATTCTAAAACATTTTCAATAAACTAGAATATATTCTAGTGCTTAAAGGAAAAAAGTAACAGAGAGAGGGTAAAAGCATGTATAATAAATTGGTATTTTATGCATCTGAAAGGAATTCAGGTGTTAGTGAGGCTTTGCTCCTCTTCCCCAGTTCTCTGTATGATCATTTTCTCACATCATACAATTTATTCTGACTGAATTCATTTTCTTTTTTCCACTACTGCAGAAGAAACTCCAAGAATTAGTATGTAGGATAGTTAAACATATGCATCAAATAAAATAAATTTGCCTAAAAAGAGATATCTACAAAAAGTAATCAATTTTTATTATCTTCATTACTTAGTCAAGTCTGCATTGAAAACTTCCACAATAAAACTGGGTAATCAACCTACATAAAGATTGTTCTGAAACTTTTCTACTGGTGAATATTTAGTGTCTCTAGTAGAAATTAAACTTTTCTCCAAAGACCCATGCAGTTAAAAGTGAATAGACATAAAATAATTTCCATATAATTCCAATAGGTTTGCAGAACCCATGGAGCTATCCATAGATCCACATTAATTAAGTCCAAGCCAATTCTAATTAAATAAATTTAAAACTACAATAGAATCTTAGTACATATTCATTTACTTTATCTTTTTATTTCTTCAGGAAAGACCAAACTAATCACATCATCAAGAAAATAATATTAGAACTATAGTTTTTAATTATTCATTCACTTGCTCTTTTAGGTATACATGACAGTAGAATGTATTTTGACACATTATACATGCTTGAAGTATAACTTACTCTAATTAGGACCCCATTTTTGTGTCTATACATGCCATGGAGTTTCAGTGCTCATGTATTCATACATGAACATACATAAGTTACGTCTGAATGTTTCTACTGTCTTTCCTATTCCATCCCCACTGCCTTACCTTCATTCCCCTTTGTCTAATCCCTCCAAACTCCCCTATTGTGTGTTAGCATTCACATATCAGAGAGAACATTCAGCCTTTGGTTTTTTGAAACTGGCTTATTTCACTTAGCATGATAGTCTCCAGTTCCATCCATTTACCAGCAACTGTCATAATTTCATTCTTTTTTATGTCTGAGTAATATTTTATTCTGTGTATGTATATATACATACACACAATATATATATATATATATATATATATATATATATATATATATATATATATATATATCGCATTTTCTTCATCCATTCATCTGTTGAAGGGCATCTAGGTTAGTTCCATATCTTAGCTATTGTGAACTGAGCTGTTATAAACATTGATGTGGCTGTGGCTGAGTCAATTTAGTATTGAGATTTTAAGTCCCTTGGGTATATACCAAGGAATGGGATAAATAGGTAAAATAGTGGTTGCCTTCCAAGTTTTCTGAGGAATCTCCATACTGCTTTTCAGAGTGGTTACAACAATTTGCAGTCCCACCAGCAGTGTATGAGTACTATAGTTTTTTAAGGGATGTGTAGCTTTTAATCAAAATCAGGCCTATCTATCTATCTATCTATCTATCTATCTATCTATCTATCTATTTATCTATCCATATCTGTTTATCTATGTATGCCAAATTGCCCAGACTGGCTTCAAACATGAGCTCCTCCTGCTCCAGCTTCCCAAATTGCTAAGATTATAGGCATGCACTACTGTGCTAACTTAGGTATTTTTTAAAGTGATGGAAAATAAAACTCTTCAGAAGAAGGTAGAAAATGTCCACCAATTCCTTCTATTAATCCAACATTCAAAATCCCAAAGAAAATATTAGCAAGACTCTATGCTAGGAGCAAATTAATCTGTTCTAGGAAGATGAGGTAAGAAGAACAATGGTTCTCAAAACCTGTATACACCTAGCACTCAAAAACCTGTGACTATTATCTGCTAAGTGACAAAAGGCTGTTTGCAGACTTGATTGATGTGAGGAGATTATCCTGGATTATCTGGGTTTTGTCAAATCTAATCCCATGGATTTTTTAAAAGCAAAAACTCTTCCAGACTGGGTCAGAGAGAAATTTGAATTGAAAGGAATTCAACTTATCATACATAGCATTGAAATAGAAGAAAAAGGCCAGGAGCCAAGAAGTGCTTGTGGCCTGTAGAAGATGGGAACAGCTATCAACACAGACCACCTCGAAAAAAAAAAAAAAAAAAGGAATTTTAATCCTAATCCTGTTACTGCAAGAACATTTACATTTTTTAATAATCAGAATGAGAAGCAATCAGACCCCCTCCCACAGAGCATTCAGAATGAAATGCATATTGCCTTCTCCTTAATTTTAGCCCTCTAAAACCTGTGCTGGACTTGTGTCCTATAGAATTATAAAGTAATATGCTTGTGTTGTTTCAGCTGCTAATCTTTTGTCAACAATAGCAAACTAATGCAATTTAGTTTTTGAAAGGTGACAGCAATTTAATATTTGAAAATTTAAAGTGTAACTCAACACAAAAAATCAAATAGTCTTATGATCAGTAAAATAGATGTAGAAAAATGATTTATTTGATAGTATTTCATATTTACTCATACTTACAAAAACCCTTAGCCTATGAGAAATAAATAGAAACTATGTTGCTGTGATATAAGTCTTTTCCTAAAAGTCTTTATCAAATATTTTCCCTAATAGTAAAATGTTTAAAGTGTTTTACTTAGAGAATTAGAATAAGGCAAGTGTTTCCACTAAACCACTTTTAAATGAAGATATTTCTAACCAAATGAGTCAGTATGGTAGATTGAGTACAAAATTTGCCTGGGTTCTCTCCTTTTCTCTATAACTATGTCCTTGCAATGTGGTATCTCTGCTTCTTCCATCAAAAGGTGGAGTCTATTTCTGTTCCCTTGAATTAGGATGAGGTTTGTGAATTGTGTGAGCCTACAGAAAGTGGAAACAATGATAATGTGAGGGTATTGAGATAAGACTCCTGAAACCTCGCTTGTTTCTACTCTTTCCCCTGTGGACTCTTGTTTTCACCTCGTAAAAAAGACTTAGCTGGTCTGTTGGACAATGAGAGACTGACTACCAAAACTGAGAAAACACATGACTAGATGACACCCACCTGATCACAAATTATATGGGAAAGTCCAGGTTTAGCATGACCACTTATCTTTCCCCAGATTACTACTCATACATTCGTGACCTCAATAAGAGGGGAAGGAATTTCCAGGTTATCCATACACACACATGCAACATGTTGAATGGGTCATTTTAAGCCACTTGGTGTGGTGTTTTGGGATATGCACTATTACTGTGATGATGGATGATGATAGAGAAGACTAAGCTGTTTGTTAAGAAAACATGACAATGGGGCTTGGGATGTGGCTCAGGTGGTAGCGCGCTCACCTGGCACGTGTGTGGCCTAGGTTTGATCCTCAGCACCACATACAAAGATGTTGTGTCCACTGAAAACTAAAAAATAAATGTTAAAGATTCTCTTTCTCTCTCTCTCTCTCTCTCTCTCTCTCTCTCTCTCTCTCTCAAAAAAAGAAAAGAAAACATGACATTGATCTATTCTCTGATAAGTACTGAATTATAGCCACTCACTAGTATAAAAGTGACTGCTATGTGCATGTTTAATTCAACAGCTTAGTTAATATAGTTAATACATTTATAAATGCATTAAAATTAAATCTACTAAGATATCCTCAGAATAACCCTAAGGCTAGGTGGAGTTTACTGACTGTTGAACTGGTACCCAAGTAACAGAAAATTATTTTTATGAACTTGCTTGTATAAACTACAAGGGAGAATCAATCAAATAGTAACTGAGGAGTAATGGAGAAATAATCATGGTCAAAACAGTTGAGAAATTATGAATGATATAAGAAAAAGAAATAATATATTTAGCACAGATTGCATTTTCTAGTGCAGAAAAAAAAGGAGTTTTAAAAGTTGGCCTTTATGTTCTGTTAGCTAAGATCTGACAAATTCAACTTCCTTCAACTGTTCAATGCCCATTGTTCTTTGCCTCTCCACTACTACATTTATCTTGGAGAAAGTAGAACCAAGGAAAATAAGTAGTCCCAGCCTATCCATCTTGATAACTTAATGCTTCTCCATGCCTGCAGCATTGCACATTAACGTTTTGAGTAAAATCTATAGGTCAATCAATCTCTTGCTTGAAGCAAACTGCCAATCTGTCATGTACTGTAACGTACCCTCTCTCTTCTAACCAAATTTTTAGACCCTGAATTTATTTTTTTTCCAGATGATTCTGTCAATGTGCTGCATGATAGAAAACAAATCATGTGTTAGACATGCTTGCACACAATCTGATACGCATCAGCATAAACTACTACTTGATAGATGATCACATTAGTGTGCATATATCTTCATTATAAATTTATGGCCACAGGATCATTCAAAAACTAATCCTGCCATCACATTATCTACAAAGAAAAAATAAATAAATTACAAATCCAAGTTTTAAACGTTCTCAAACATGTATAATATTTCTTGCCGCTACTTCACAAGGGCAACATATAAAAAATGCTTATGTAACTAGAAAAGTTGTCCCATACAATTATTTAGAATTATAAATAGTTGCCACAACATGTATTTACATTAATAGTTATTTGCAATACAACCTAGGGGAATGTACTTGAACTGTGAGTTTAAGTAACAGTTTCTTCTCTTGTGAAATATTCTAATGGCAGTTCAGTTGCTACATCCAAGAGAAAGTTGTAGACAAATATTTGCTTTTCCATGTATCAGATATCATGTTCAGCACTTCAGAGACACTGACTCAATTAATTTAAACTTAATTACATTCTTATCTTGGGGTTGGGCTTGTGACTCAGTGATAGAGCGCTCGCCTAACATCACGAGGCACTGGGTTCAATCCTCAGCACCACATAAATGTAAAATAAAGATATTGTGTTCACCTAAAACTAAAAAATAAATATTTAAAAAAGATTATAGTTTTATCTAAATGAAATAAAAAATGTATGGGCACACTTAATAGCAGAAAACTGATTCAATATACATGATACAGTGCTGGTTCCTATTTTAGTTCATCTTACTAGAAAGGTGACAAAAGTTTTAAATACCTGCTTCTATGGACATCTACTTCAACATTTTATGCTCAAAAGACTCTAGACCTTCCCGATCACTGCCAGGTTAGATCTGTTGCATTAGATTACCTTCACCCTCCATCAGGCTCATCGACACTCTTTTGTAGGATTCCTGAGAAAAGAAACCATACCACACAAATCAAAAGTCCATGCCATATGGCCAAACAGAGAACAGTTTAATATAAAAATTCTTAGTAATTTATCTTTGGTGTCCTGTAATTGTTCAGCTCAAATAAGAATGAAATATCACCACCAAAGTTGATATAACTTTTGGCTGCCTTACAACTTTTAGATGGATACTTAGATCTCACGGTCCAATATATTGACCTGAAATATTAAATCTGTCAAAACACACTAACCGAACTCGACTGAATTGATATGCTCCTTTAGTTCATGCTACCCAGTGTAACAGTAAACTTTATTACTTCCTTTTTATGGTCCTGCAAACCCCTTAATCCTCTCTGTACATTTAATATGTTTCTTTCTTTCTCCTTTTTTAAAGGAAAAAAATACCAAAAGAAAAATCTGAGTGTGGTATTTATTTTTTTCAAGCCACAACAAGATCTGTAAGCAAATTTCTCAAAGTTTTAATAAGATAACTTGTTCAAAAATGTTTGGGCTTACTGTGAAAGTTGCCTTTAAAAAGTACTGCAGGACCTGTACATCTTAACAGTCCCAAATACAGTAATGAAACTATGAATGAATTTCACTGTGGACTCTTATATCTGAACTATGAGAAATAAAAGGAGTCAGAATGAATAGCACTTTGTGACAAGTATATTCTACATACATACATTGTGAAAAGGTATGAAGCTGAGTTCTTCTCAGACAAATAAAATGTAGAGATAAAAGATCACAAGCAGAGGAATAAAGCAATGTGATTAATATAAAAATATTATCAAATAACCCCATAGTGGTCTCTAGGCTTATCATAAATATTCTAAAAGTTTTGCTTCATTGACATCCATAAAAATAAGTCCACCCCACAGAAGAGTATAAACTCCAATTTTGTCAATAATAATAATAATGATATTTAGTTTCTGCCAAGGTGCAGATTCTTTAAATGAGAATTTCTATACTTACATAGTATTATAATGGTCCACAGTAAATCACATATCCCAGTTTATTAGTACTGTTTTCGTTCAATATGAAACTAAACAAGCCAATCATGTTTTTCCTTCAGAGAAGGAATTACTCATACTTAAAGAAAAACTGTGTACTACATCGTGCATATCTCAAACTTGCCATGCATCTCAAGGTTATTTGAGATTTTTCACATTCATGGGAATATCGATAATTCTGTATCCATCTTTCTTTAAGAAAATAACAATCCTAATTTTCAGCTATTTTTCTATGTACTAATTAAATACAGAGAGAAGGCAAGATTTAGTTTAAATAGCACTGGGGAATGAATGATTATAAAATCACCTGTCCCTAAACAGTTTTTGTAATGATCTAAAAAAAAAAAAAAAAATCGCATGGAAATCAGTAGGTTTTGTTCTGTATTTCCACAGTGCAGTTATAGACATGGACTGTTTTGCCTGCACTGATAGTAAGCTCTCAAGATTATATTGTTGAGCATTATGATCCATGAGTCTTGTAAATGCCTAGCACTGTGGGTAAGTTCAAGCACTTTGAGTTTCAACCTCATGTGTTTTCTTTATAGGTCCACAGATATTGCCTCCGAGATCTAGTTACATTTCCCAGTATGTCAGCATTTGGTGTAAATTCACTCAGTCGTCAGCAGGTTGCAGTCATTGGGAGTGGGGTTCCAAGATCCCACATAGAGAAAGATGAACCCTCCCTCCTGTTTAGAGGTCCATGTGAGCAATGAAGCAGTATAGCTCCAGCTCAGGTTATTGCCTTTGACCACCAAGCAGCAGGCTGTGGAAACTTCAAGCAGACAGCAGCAACAAAGCAACAAAACTGCTCAAAGGAGATTTGCTTTGAGTTCAGCTGAATATGACCAGACAATACGAAAACAGAATAGATTTTCTTTCAGCCTGCCATATGTCACAATAAAATGGAACATTACTTACCAGACCAGATTGTACAGTATATATGTGTGTGTGTGCACAATAGTAATGAAATAAACTCGTATCTTAGAATATTGCAAATTTTTTTTAGCTTGAACAAAAATACTTAATTCTCTATCCTTGTTTCTAAGCTGATTACTGAATGTATGATAATTTTTAAAAATTTTATACTAGATAATAAAGGCAACATGCTTGCTGCATCTGCTTTTATTTTATTTAACTTTAAAAATTAACAAAAAATAAATAAAATAACCAATATCCTCTTATCCAAATTTCATTAAATTTTTACCCCTGTATGTGAACAAATATATTTTGACATAACTGTAACAGCAACAAATAAAAACCCAATATCTGTTTTTACCTGCTAGGCATTACAAATAATAAGTAGCTATATATGGGCCAGGTTCTATATATTGTTAATATGATTTCAAAGCCACAAGAGTGTGCTAATAATTGATAAATTCTAAAAAGCAAATATATCTTAACTATATAATATAAATGTATGACCCTTTATGACCATCATGAATATGGAGAAGTTTCAACCCTGGAGAAAAAGTAATTGGATTCAAAACCCTGCCCAACCACTTTCCAATAGAATTCAACTGGGCAACTTATAGTTAACCTAAGTCTCAATTTCTTTATTGGCAAATGGAGATAATATTTTTTGCCACTTATTATAAGCAATATAAGCATAATTTGCCATTTAATTATTATTTATTTTAAGGAAAATCTCAAGGAAATATCTGTATAACAAATATGTAAACAGAATTTACAGGAGCTGATTGCTATTATAATTACAAAATGGCACTGGTGTTAGGGCAGAAAGAGATGCTGTCTCATCTTGTTTGTGATAAATACAGCATTACTGAAACGAATAGGCTCAGTGGAGTAAAGTTACTTTGCATAGCGAGTTCTATTTTTTAAAATAATAAACTATATGCAAGAAAAGGTGGTTTAAGTTTTTGCGTGACTTTTAATTTAATGAGAAAGATTTTTTTTATTATTTTCAGTTTTTTTTTTTTCCATTTCTCCCTATGGGCATCTTTTTAATCACTGAGATACAAAAGTAATATAGTCATTGATTTGTCTCTGTTTCCCAAGCTAATGTGCATCTCTTCCTGGCTGCTGCCTCTATTTTCTAAAGACCCCTGAAAAGCTTAAGCTTTCAAACAGTTAGTTCTTAGCATTGGTTTAGACGACACTAAAAATTTTATAAGCTTTACTTATAAACATAATTTGTGTAATTCAGAGAGCTTTTAGAAAGTGTGGTATAAAATTTAAAAAATCAATCAATATAAAATAAGCAAATATACCAAAATAAATCATTAATTTTATCTCTATGAAAATTAGATTTAAAATAAATTTTTTATATAGCTTTTTGATTAATATTTGAACAAATTTAAAAATTTTAAAACTTCTCAAGATTTTTTATATTTCCAAGTTCATCTCATGAATTCATTGAAATATCATTTTGAGAACTAATCACCACTACATTATCTCAACTAAATAAAATATTTTCCCCAAGAACTCTGAATGCTAACCATAAATAAACTGTTTAAAACTTAAAAACAGCTGTTCAAGGTTTCTATTTCATGTAACCAAAACTAAAAAAATAAATAAATAAATAAGACTTGGAGGATAAGTATACACTTTAACAGTTAATGATACATTCTGAGATGTTTGTTATAACATTATTTTTCCATTTATTTTATAGAGCTAGTTTTAGGAGAAATGTTAGAATATTAATATCAAGCAGCAAAATACATATATATTTTTTAAATTTTCTTGCTTCTTTGAAAAAATTAACATAAATACAAATAACATGATTTCAAGTAATAGAATAGAAAGTAATTCAAATAACTATATGCTTACAGACTTTTGGGCATTTTGAGCCATACACAAAAGTATAATCATCCAAAGATTTCTTGTAATTAAATAATAGATGTATAAAATTTTCTTAAAAATCAAATAATAGATTTGTATCCAATATGTGTGTGTGTGTGTGTGTGTGTGTGTGTATACACAAATCACATATATACACATATATATATAATTTGGGACTTTGAATAAATAATTACTACATAAAAATTATATTGCAATTATGAGGCTTCATCTATGTATAAATGGAGAGACATTTAATATATTGCATATTAAAGTAA
Source organism: Callospermophilus lateralis (assembly GCF_048772815.1). Lineage (NCBI taxonomy): Eukaryota > Metazoa > Chordata > Mammalia > Rodentia > Sciuridae > Callospermophilus > Callospermophilus lateralis. Next base: position 141,636,643 of record NC_135309.1, read on the forward strand.
CAAATATTCTTGAAATCGTCTTATCCAGAGTCAGTAGTGAACATGGGTATAGAAATGTTTGTAGTCTCAGTCTATTTTATTTACTACAAAGCAATTCAGTGTTGATCCTCTATTACATACAGTTTGTACTTAGGAACTCTGAAACATCCTTCACCAAAGACATATCCTTCCTTAATACTACACGTTCTGTCAAAATGGTATCTTTTTAAAGAACCAGATGGTAAATGAAAGGCATTACATTTACACTCAAAAATTATAAAGGCTCTCATATCGGTATGGGTTATAGCAAGACATTAAGTGACTAATGGTATAAGTCAACTACTTAGCATTATAGACTTTGGGACAAAGCTAAAACTGAAAACTACATCACTTATAGAAAGGTTAGTGGACTATTCAAAATTCAATATATTTCTTTTTTTTTCTTAATAAAACAAAAATTTATTGTTACTGCAAAAGCTGGAAAAAAAACTGCAATGAATCTTCAAAACTAAGCCTTATGATATTGTAGATGTGTGTAATCTCTGGCTTGTTCTTCCCCTGCCCTCCCTTCTTGCATCTGTTTGACCTTCCTTGCCGCCTGTTGGCCTGCCTCACCTGAGGTCCTCCTCGTCTCTTTTCCCCTGGTTATTTGCCTGGAGTTCTGTTTCTGCACTGGCCTTTCTATGCTCTGCTCTGTCTTTCTGGATCTGGAAACCTGCACAGGGCATTTCTTTGCTTCATGGGTGATGACTTCCTAATAATATTCAGTATCAGAAACAAACACTGGCAGAAGAACAAAGGGTGAAAGGAAGAGAGGAGACACCTTCTTCTGGTTCTGACCTGTGACACTGCCACCAACACAGGAGTCCCTAAGAGGACAACATAGGAGGAGAGGGCACAGGGAAGGGAGGAGCTGGCTTCCAGACTGAAGAAGCACTTCTTCAGTGGATCCAGAACATACCATGATAAAGTCTCCAGAACAGCTCTGGGCGTGGCTTTGGAGACCCCAGTTTCTCATTCTGGGGCCCCACCATTTATTCCTGTGTGTCATTACAGGCCCTGCTCTGGTCCATTGCATCCCTGTCCCTTCTTTTCTATTCTTCTACTGCTTCGTCAATTCCCTGTACTAAATTTTCTTTCTTTGAATTGTGAGGAATAATGTCTGTTCTCTCACTGTATTTTGTCTGATTATATTTCTATCCATTTATTATCTCTTGACCCATTCCATCTGTCATTCCTTTATCTACATATTATTTCCTATTTCATAGAAAAGCCTATACAATGTAGACAACACTTTGTAAATATGTATACTCTTTTCATACCATATGGTGTCTTCACAAATCAACAGATATGCACTCAAAATGTCTTTACAGTACATGTGTGTAATTTCTTTGGTTGTTCTCTTATTGAACATTTCCAAGACTTTAGTATTCTAGACAATATCATAATTGTATGGGAAATTTGCTGTATACATAATTGTTTACTGCTAATGACCTGGAACAGGACTTACTATGTCAAAAGAAGTTATTTTAAACAACTTTGCTACATATTGACATTTTTCCTACAAAGGGTTACAGCAAACTTATTCTTTTTCCTGAAGTGAATTGAAATGACTATTTCCCTTATACCCTTACCTATTTTTGTTTTATTCTTATGATTTTGTTGTTGTAAAATTCTTCATTGTTTTGATCTCTGATGAGCCAGAATACACATAATTTAAATTTCTTCTTTTTAAATGGCTAGTAATGACATTGCTCTTTATTTTGCAAATATGTTTGCTTTTCTTTCCTTATTTAAACTTTTAAATTTCTTTCCAAAGCATACACTCACCAATATTTTCATTTATGTTTATCTTTTTTAAATCTATTTTTAGATTTTCTTTTATTTTAAAAGTATTCACTCTTAAAATATGAAAGATATTTTAAGTGTATGTTTTAAACAATGCTACATATTTACATTTGTCTTTCTTCCTTACTGATTTTTGTCTTTATCAGGCTCAAAATATCTTTCAATATATTGACAGATATATAAACACATATTTATATAAAAAATTTATAAATAGATTTTCTTCTGGTTAACACCACCATTAGGCTATTTTACTAAAGTCAGATGTAAGCGATTCTATTTGATACATTTGTTTTCTTCATTTTTCTTTTTTGACTTATATACCATTTTATGTAAAATAATATTTCTTGAGAACTAGAGAACTTTTAAGTTCCCTTCTTTCTTAGAATATATCCTCTTCACTTTTTAAGAAATCTATTTATTTATTTATAATTAAGTATATATTATAACAGAATGCATTTTGATTCATCGCACACAATTGCAGAACAACTTTCATTTCTCTGGTTGTACATGATGTAGCATCACACCATAAGTGCAGTAATATATGTTCCTAGGGTAATGACATCCATTTCATTCCACCATCTTTCCTGCCCCCATACACCTCTCCTCCCCTCCTTCCTTTTTGTTCAATCAAAGTTCCACCATTTTTTCCCATTCCCCCACCCCCCTTTATGGATTAGCATGGACTTATCAGAGAGAACATTTGGCTCCCTTCACTTTTGATGTTGAATATTTCAAGTACAAGTTCCACAAAAAGCTCAATCTCTTTAGGCTCAAAAACTAACCAATCCTTTTTTGAAAACTATCGTCTCCTCCTCAGTCCCTATTTTGGCTGATGGGACCACCTCTTGTCCTAGTTGCCCGGGTGTAGAATCACTTTCTAAGCTAAGTCATGTTGTTTTCATTATAGTTCTCAATTTAAGTCCTTATTTTCTGTTTCTGTTGCCCTAATCTTACTGTTCACATCTCACCAGAACTGTGACAGCTACACCTGCCTGGCCTCTTAGCTTTACCTCTTCCCATTCTGGCTCATTCCATTCCCTGGAACCAAGAAAAACATCCTCACATCTTTAAGCTCTGAGGCTCTAAATTCTACTTTGACTTGCATTTCCTAAAGACTCACATTAAAATTTCTTTTGTCCAATTCTCTCTTTTTTCTTTCACTACAAAATGCTTTCAATTTTATTTAGTTTGAATGTCTAAATTTTATATCAAATTCTTTTGATTCTATCTCCAATATACTTCTCAAATTTACCCAAACCTCATTCAACTGGCATCACCTTCTCCACACTATCTTTTATCCCCAGAGAATGCAATAGCTTTTAAACTGGTTTCTCCCACTTTACCTAGCTTCCTAAATGCATTACTCCAACTGAGTAATTATATCACAAATAAAAAATGAAAGGGTATCCTTTTGTTTAAAACCCTCTGCTTTAGTCTGGGTATGCTCAGTCTCTCAAGGGTTCATTGTGATTAAAAGCTTGGTCCCCAGAGCATTTAGGCTGGGAAATCTTTGGTGGAGCAACTAGAGGAGAACCTTGGTAATTCAGGGCATGTCCTTAGAATATAGTTCTCATGGAAAACTTTTGTAGTTCTCTCAAAAAAGGATGTCACAGAGCATTAATGTATAAAATATATTAAAAACTCAAAAAAGTCAACACCAAAAACCAATACATTCAATAAATGGGCAAATTAACAAACCATTCTCAAAAAAAGTACAAATGGCCAAAAATTATATGAAAAGATGTTCAACATCTTAAGCTGTTAGAGAAATAGAAATCAAAACTGCACTGAAATTCAGTCTCACTAAATTAGAATAGCCACCATCAATTATACAAATAACAATAATGCTGGTACGGATGTGAAGAGAAATGAACCCTAATACACTGTTGGTGAAATGTAAATTAGTACAGCCACTATGCAAATGAGTACAGTGGGTCTAAATAAATAAATAAATAAATAAATGGAAATAACAATATGATCCTGCCACACCACTCTTCAGTATCTCTCCAAAAGAGTTGTGTTTATAGCAGCACAATTCACAATAGCTAAGTTATGGAACCAGCTTAGATGCCTGTCAACAGAAAAATGGATAATGAAAATGTGTCATTTATACACAATGGAGTTTTTATGCAGCAAGGAAAAAAAGAATAAAATAAGTCATTAAAAAAATAGGTGGATATAGCGAACATCAGGTAAAGTAAAATAAGCAGATTCAGAAAGACAATTGTCATATGTTTTCTCTCATATAGGAAGTTAGAGAGAAAAAAAGTATCTCATGAAAATAGGAAAACCAGTATGGTAGAGGAAACAGATCAGAGGGAAGGAAATTAGACAGCAAAAAAGAGGTACTGGAGAGTGAAACTGGTAAAACTGTGTTAGGTGTGTATATGAATATTCCATGATAAAGACACTATTCTGTATAATTAATGTCACCTTTTTTTTTACAAAGTTATTACTATCCAGAAATTTCTCAAAAGATTGCCAATGGAACCACCCATACAACCCAGCTGTCATACACCTTGATATTTATCCTAAAGTGCTGAAATCAGTATAAATGCATAAAAATATTTATAGCACACAATTCACAGTAGCCAAGTTATAGAACCAGCACAGGTGCCCATCAACAGATGAATGGCTAAAGAAAATGTGGTATATATAAACCACTTTATGACGTTTTACTTAGCCATAAAGAAGAATGAACTTATGTCATTTGTTGGTAAATAAAGAGAACTGGAAAACATCAGGCTAAGTGAAAGAAATAAGCTAGACTGCAAAAGTAAAGGGTAGAATGTTTTCTCTCATATGTAGAAGCCAGAGAGAGAGAGAGAGAGAGAGAGAGAGAGAGAGAGAAGGGAATAAAAATGGGATGTGAGATCTCATGCATATCAAGAGGAGACTGAGGAAGGGGAACACAGAGGAGGGAGGTAGGGGACATGGGGAAGTTTTAGGGAATGAAATCTACCAAATCATGCCATGTGCATATATAACCATATTACAACAAATCATACACACACACACACACACACACACACACACACAATTATAATGAACAATTTAGTTAAAATAATAGAAGAGAGAAAAGTAGACTAGAGCAAGTAAATTGGGGGAAAGAGGAAGAGAAGAAAAGGAAAGGTACTGGGGAATGTGAATGATCATGTGTATGTGCAAATATAGCATAATGAGTCCCATTTTTACGTTATCAGTAAAAAATAAAATTGAAAAAGGTCGTTACAAAATCCTGAGCTTGACCCTCCCCCCACTGCCATGCCCAGGCATGAACTTCTATCATTGCCATGTGCCACCTGGCATCTCTCACCAAAACTGAGCCTATGATGGTAAGCATGCCCTTGAACCTTCAGAATTAGGAGGCAAATAAATCTTTTCATTTTACGAATAAACTTTTTCTTTTTGCTCTCATGTATATTGTTGTAACAGGTGACTAACACACCTTCTAATGATTTACCATCTCTTAGAATTAAACCTAAGTCTTCCCAGTGCTTGACCTGCACTCTCCCAACATCTGTCTACAAGATCACTGATAACACAGGCTTCAATCACAAACTTCCATTAGACTGTTAGAAAACACTATTTCTCTATTGGGAAACACTGAGCTCTTTACCACATTAGGACTCTCCTCTTGTTCTGCTTCTTTTTCTGTCTTACATGTATGAGTTCACTTGTTGCCTTCATAAAAGCCTGTATAGTACATTATTTATCTTACATATGAGCTGCTTTGTTCCTTATATAGTATCTGACTTCCTCTCAGTAATGTAAGTAGAATGAGATATTTCAGAGTAGAAATATCAACTATTACATCATTGTATTGTAATCCCATCATACTGCCTGATGTAAAATAGATGATAAACCAATGAACATTTGCCTTAAGAAGGAAAAAATGGCTACATCATATACAACTGCAGAAATGGGATCCTAATTATAATAAGTAATATTCCATGTATGTATAGTATGTCAAAATACACTCTACTGTCCTGTATATCTTTTTAAAAAGCAAATAAAAAACAGTAATACTGGGCTGGGGTTGTGGCTCAGAGGTAGAGTGCTTGCTTAGCACGTATGAGGTCCTGGGTTCGATTTTCAGCACTGCATAAAGATAAATAAAGTAAAGGTATGTGTCTTTCTATAACTAAAAATAAAAATAGTAATACTAAAACAGGAGTAACTCATTTTTACATGAGGTAATTAAGGTTTAGAGAAATAGGTATTTTTAAAATTTTTTTAACTAAGTAAGCCTTATGTTTTCCCTCACTAAAAATATGTTTTTTTTTTAACAATAGAGTGGTTATTGCAAAGAAAGAAGACATTCTCTTTAACCTTAGAAGATAAAAATTTTAGAAAATCCAGATATCATAAGGGTCCTTGCAATGGTAGTCATATATTCATTTCAAATATCTCTGGGTAGCTTTATAAGGCATGTTAATGACTGTGAGCTTCACACTTAAGAATTGTGAGAAGTCATCAAGGGTTTTTTTTGGAAAGCAATTTGATTGAGTCTGCAAAAATAAATAGATCTGCATCTTATGTGAAGTTGGACTAGATGACCTCTGAAATATTTCTCAAACTCTGTTCTATGATTTCATGACTTAACATTTTAAATGTTCAGTCAATATTCTTTTAATATTCAACTAGGGGAAATGAGTAACACAGATTTGCATGTATATTTATAACCCTGATCTAATCTTACATTTGCAGGCAAACATTCTTTTTAATTGTTACATTGATTTTCTTAAATTGTATTACTTTGTATAAAACACAGCAAGGTTTTGTAAGAGATTAAGGGTCATAGATCCTAATCTATGAAGTTGTGTACTGCACATTATGTAAGGAATCACACCACATATTCCTCCATTTTCCAGACCATACATGTGGAGATTATATCCCTACCTTCATATTAGATTAAATACAAGGAAAAACAGTAAGGGAAATTAGCAACCATACAGAACATTTAAACTTAAGAACTAAACTCTTCCTACTCCTAGATCTTCTTGTAGACATTTTTTTTTTTTTTAATTAATGGCAGCTTAGCTCAGAGAGGTCGCTTGTCCAAGAATAACCCTACTCTCCATATGTCATCTTCTATCATATTACTCAACTTTATATGTTTATGGGACTGTTTTATATTGGAAGATGTTTGTTTATTATTGTTCTCCCCTTGCTGCATGTAAATTTCATGAGAGCCTTGACCTCATCTGTTTTGTTTGCTTTATATTGTCTCAATGCTTAAAGTAGCTCTTGACTCACAAGAAGAAATTGTTGAACAAATGAAAGACTGACTGAATAAATAGCTTTGTAGCTTTGTCAAGTTATTACCATCTCACTTCAAACTTTAGTTTTGCTGTTTACTGCTTGTATGGCTTTGGCCAAATCACTTAATCACCTTGGGCTTTAGAACTTCCACTTTATTTAAAAGCAGAAATTCTTTCACAGAATTATTTTATTTTATTTTATTTTTTTAGTTATAGTTGGGTACAATACCTTTGTTTTATTTGTTTATTTTTATGTGGTGCTGAGGATCGAATCCAGTGCCTCGCACATGCTAGGCATGTGCTCTACCACTGAGCCACAACCCCAGCCCCAACACAGAATTATTTTAATCCTAAGAGAATAAACTTGAAAAACTAGAAAAAAAATGAATTGAAATCTAAGAAATCACAGTTTTCTGGTGAAAAGAAATTATTTAATATTAAGAAAAATTTTGAAATAATTTGAACAAATTAAAAAATAATTTCCATAATGATATGAATAAAGTACGTAACAAATGTTATTTAAATGTACTCCACCATTTAAAGTTGACTGTTTCACGATGAAATTTAACAGCTCCACTATCAAAATAAACATTAACTAAGATTATCAAGCTTAGAATTGAAATTAACACCTGGACACAATGATACCACTGATTTTGTCATTTTTCCACTCTTTCAGAACAAGGATTTTTGACGGAGTTCATTTTGCCAAATGCAATGCTAACCTATACAGAACCTTGATAATTTATTCTCAAGTATTTTCCTTCCCTGAATATCTGTTATATGTAGCTCAATTCATTTTTACTTAGGAGAATTTTTTCTTGAAAATGTGATCTATTATTTTGGAAAACTCAAAATACATATATTCAAATAAAAGAGACTATAAATGAAAAAATCTATGCAGTATAATTTGTAAACTATCAATCACACTTTAAGCATAAAAATTTTCAAAAATATAAAAAAGTGAGATTTTTTTCTCAATCTCAAAAAGTATTTTCTGAAAATGCAATTTAATTAAGTAAAAGTACAACAGTATCAATTCAGAAACAAAATGCAACTCTCAAGTGTTAAGATGTATATTATATATGCATCAAATTCAGATTTTATATGTGTGAAGCAAGTACAACCTTTCTTTAGAGTTGTCAATAATTGTTAATTCCAGCAAAGAAAATCTAATGTATTCAAATCAGTGTAATTGGGGCTTTAATTTTCCATATTTTATATAAAACTTTAGTCTGTGTAGATTTAACTGGCATAAGTCAACATTTCATATTCATCTATTTAAGAAATCTAAGAAAAGCATGACCTAACAGACACAAATCAGTATTAGAGAACAGACAGTGCCAAGCCACTCTTTGTTCTGTGGTCAACTTGGTTTTGAATCCTCTAATATCTAGCACCAGAGGCCACTATATAAAAGGGAAAGTGTTCTGTCCATGTGAGCAGGGACAGATCCTGTGCTTCGGTAGTCTTTCCAGGACAGCACAGGTACTCCTACAACCCTTCATCTGTGCCACCAGCATTAATCATTTCAATACTTACCAAATGCAGGCTATGCACCAGATGATACGTTAGGTACTAATGAAGATTCAAATCTGAATGAAGTAGTCTCCCTGATTATAAGTCATTGATGATTAAAGCAGATGTGAATTCTACACTCTACCACACAAAATTTATAAAGGATGTTAATCGGTTAGAAAAATGCACTAGGAATAAATAGAGTAAGGGATCATCTATCCTAAGAACACTTCCTCCTTTTTCCTCCTCTAAATTTCTTTTCTTTTATTCCTCCTTATTTTATCAATTCTACTCTCACTAACAGTAACAAAGTAGTTACTTATAGGCTTTACCTTGCTTAATGTTTATACTACTAGGATTAATAATAGGAAGGCCAATTGCCACTGATTTAAGGTTAAGTCTGCATTGTTGACCACACTGCCAGTGTCAGGATCAGGATTCAAATTCAGAACTCTGACTCCACAACATGATCTTTCATCCACCTTTCTATAATGGTGCCTATTCCTCACTTTAAATGAAGAATATAAACTGTTTGTTCTGCAGGATTGGAAGATGAGAATTTGATCCTGATGGCTCATAAAGTATAAGTAAAGACACAGAGTTGTGTGATTTCATGATGTCATTAAAGAGAGCATTATTATATGAAGCTGTTATGTTTAACATCTGGGAAGAGTAGTAGAAAACTAAGCTGAAAAGAAGAGTTGGAACCAACTCATAGTTCAACTTTCCAGGAATTTGATCTTTAATTTTAAAATTGTGGCATCATTATTTTTCTTGACCAAGTAATGATATGATGTGTTGTGCAATATAGTAATAGTACTTCAATGTATTACATTTAAAGACATCAAATATATTTTTAATAAGTCAAATAATGGGAGTTGGCAAGCAGGTCTATTAAATGATGCATAGGAACACAGGAGCAAGTTCATGAACTATGACAATATAAAGACTATTTGATTCATTATTGAGTCTAAAATAAACTTGGCTTAAACCTGATTAATTACTAACTCATAGAGACGTTTTCCCCCCTCACAAACCTCAAGGATTCTCAACTAAACAGGAGATAAATTAATGATCTCTACAGTCTTTCAGCTCTAAAATTGCATGACTTTGATAATAATCAAATAAAGGGTACACTTTTTCTTTTTTCAATAAACAACCCTAACAGATCTTTGTTGTATGTGAAATGTGTTTGTTTCAAAGGAAAAATGATTTCTACCAAGGAGATTGGAATATTGTAATAATATAATGTGCATGCTAAATATGGGTGAAGACTATTTCTGGAAAATAATGAGCTCACTGAGCATACTGAGAGCTACATTAAGGCAGATTCATATTAAGAGAATCTATGGACAATCACAGACAATCACACTGCATTGTAAGAAACACAGGCAAGTAACCTGAATTGGGAAGATGATTAAAGAAAACATATATTAAGGTTATATTTGAAGCCTCATGAAGAAGTTGACCAAATCCAGAAGAAACACTTGGGATAGGATGAAGGATTCTGAGCCACAGATAGACACCTCAGAGAAAATGAGTCAGTGGAAGGGAAAGGGAAAGTAAGGAAGATGTAAAGAAGATGAGAAGGAAGGGCTAGTATAGCAATACCAGATTTAACCTCGCAGAAATCCAGAAAAAAGTAGCGCTAAAAGTAACCTTTTTTCTCCAGTATCATGTACAGCAGGAAGATGATTTAAAATGATATCGAAGAAGAAAGTGCAAGATGTTTTAAGACGGAGATCATTACTGACCCTGGGTACAGTTTTACTTGGTGGTTAGAGCCTAAAGCCAAAGAGTAATAAGTAAGAGTTTTAGGAAAAATTCTGAACCCAGTGGAATATTTCAACATATTTGGAGATGTAAGAAAGAAGAAAATCTGTACCGTCTTGTTAGTGGATGTGCCAGATCAAAGAAAAACTTTTTAAAACTACTGAGAGCTACTTATATAAGCCTATGTTTCACAGAGATTTGGTTCTCATGAAATGAGTATTTTTAAATACACATGGGGTTAAACCAAACAATGTCTGATGGCGAACATGTGGAAAGAAAAGAAAAGATCATTTGTTAAAATAGTGAAAATATAAAATAAGTCAAGGATAATTGATGGAGAGCGATGAGAAGAAGAAAAATGGAGACAGTATCACAAATACAATTAGAGAAAATGAGTTGGAATATATAACTGAAAAGGAGCAAAGTAAAACAGGGTAACTATACTATATTAGGTGATCAAGTGATACCACTGGTTATTGGTGATGAATTCTGCTCCCTCACATGTTGAAGTTTGAACATTAGAGAAGCACCGGGAGGCAAGCATATAATGCAGGGTTTATTTAAAAAGGGGTAACATAGACTTCTCCCAGGGTAGAAAGAAGCCATAGCTGGTATCCTGGTACCCCAAGAAGCGAGGTATTCTGCCTTTTTATGTCTTAGGCTTCCTTTGTTCTCCTGCCTTCCTCCCGCAATCTTTTTCCTTCCAGCATAAGTGACTAGGCCCAGGAAATGCCTGGTGGAATGACCAAAAAGTCGGAACCAGGTGGGCTGAAGTGGGAAGGGCAGGATGGAGCAGCCAAAGACACATTAATTAACAACTTTATACCTCCCTGTAAAGAGATGCAATTCCTGGGACAGATTACCTTAGCAAGCAGGTTGTAGCAAGGGAAGGTAATCTTGATTGGGTGAAAGAAGGGCTCTGAAGGCATTTCGGTCCCTCAGGGAGCAGTCTCCAACTTCCTAGACTCACTCAAATTGGCCTCCTTGATCTGACCTGACTCCATTTACCTGTCTCTACTGACTGCCTGTTTATTTCTGGTTTCACAAGGATGGGGCAGATGTATAGGTAGGGTGAGTTTAAGAACTATCTTCTTGGATGACTTAGCTTATTTTTGATGTAATCGACAAAATTGAGTGATAAGCCTAAGCACAGTGGGTAATGAGAAAGGAAAGACTTAGAAGTCCCTAAGAAATTTTTGGCATTTGCACTCATCGCCAAAAGCTGGATCAAGACTGGAAAGCATGAAATCATCATGAAATGCAACCAAGGTTCTCTGCACATTGACTGTCCCTTTGTTAGGCTTCTAAACGTAGGGGAAAGAGAATGCAATAGAGACAGTGCATGGTGGACACATAATCAGTGGAAAATTGCTTTCCCTTAGCTTCTGCAAGTACAATGTACATTTGATGCACATCATGCCAAAGTTAATTGTAGTGGGGGAAGAGTCATCTGTTTAGTGTGAAGTTGCCCATTTCAGTCAAAGGCTATATACACTGAAGCTCCTACAATGTTTAAAGGGAAAAATGCAGAGAACTGAAAGGCTCTCAGAGTGTTCAAAGATGTCTTGTACATCAAAACAAGTAACTGAATTTGAAAATGTATAGGATAGCTATAGGATGTGTGTCTTTGTTGCACATGGATTTCTTTCTTAATACATTATAGACTATGTGAACATTAAGCATTCTAACCATTGAAGGGTTGGGTTAGAAAGAATGAAGAAGTAGGACAATGAAAACAGAGGGACAGGAGAGTGTTCAGAATGCCCCAAGGGGTTAATATCCATAGGTTCAATGAGTGAGAGAGAACACTTAGTCTTTGATACTACTGCAGAATTGGGGGGAAAACATCCCAGAATGTTATGAAAAGTGCATCAGCAAAACAGACTCAAGGAAATGGATATCTTGTGCGACAAAGGTCAAACTCTAAAACTTGGTTGAGACCATAGAGCTCCCTGAACTCAGGAATCACATGAATTGGGTCTTGAATCCTACAGGAATTAGGAGGTATTGAAACTTACATGTGCCTTCTCCATTTTTTAGGTAAATATAAGTAAATATGAAAAACATGTTCCTATACTAACTCTACATCTCAAATAAATTATTTTGAAGTCTTAATCTGTACTGAAAATTTCCTTAAAAACATATTTCTTATGTTTTTTTTTTTGGGGGGGGGATTATATGAGTTAAATTTGATATGCTATAATATATGATAAAATTATTGAGAAACACAAAGTATTAGAAATTCATTAGTTTATTAATTTGAGAAGAATGTTATATGTACAGAAAATTGGATATTTATTTTACCCATAAGGAAAACAGAGGATATAGCTATCTATTTAAAGCCAGCTTTTTTAAAAAGAAAGAGGGAAAAAAAGCTCAAGGCCATAAATTGTAGCAGTTTTATATTGTACCTGACCTAGCTCAGGAGAAAAAAAAGAAAAAAAAAAGAATCAAAAGAGGCAGATTCATGCTTTCCAGGCATGCCCCAGGAATGGAGGATTCTCTTTTTATGTTAATCCACTCTGTTTGAGTCAAAAGCTGACAGTGCACAGACAACAAAGGGCCTGCTAAATCTGCTGTCCAAAAATACTCACCACAATTTGTCAGGCTTCACATTACACATGGCTTTTTACACATCGCTGGCCTCTAAACATAAAAGATCCTGTTGGTTTCCCTAATTAAATACCGTGAGATCAAAGGTTCACCAATGTCTCTCTGACTGTCTCAAGGTATTCCAGAACTGAAAGCAAATGAGAAGCATAGGAAAAACGTGTTGTAAGTTCCAGAGATTGAGCTTTCTTTCAGCTTCTTTACCTTTATCAAGAATTGTTAAAACAGGGCAGTCCCAGAGTCTTGCTCATATTTACTTTGCATGTGTTTACCCTTAATCAGATCATTGTTCCAATAGCAGAGTTGGAAGAAATATAAGTACAGAATATTCCAGATGTGTCATTTGTGCAGAGAAGATGACATTGCACCAAGATCCCCAAATGCTCTGATGAATATCCTTGTACACAGAAAAAGACCCAGGAACAATGCATTTTCATAAGTCAGTAATATATTACAGAGGAAGAGACATTAAGATAAAATATGACCAGCCTTGGGTGACTAAACCTCTACTCTAGACTCATGAATCTATTCATAGATTATTCACAATGGACTTAGTGTTTACAGGAAATTCCAGTGTCAAAAGGATGATCTAATCCTGATTCCTTTCTCATGAGTCAATATTGATTATCCTCATTAAGGGAACAATAAGTAATAGATCTGGAAAAGCTCTTGTCTATTAGGAACATTATGTTTTGGTTAAAATGGAACTTGAAAAAACAGTTGAAGCTTTAGGAAGATATCCCAGGGTATAATCACTACAAATGGACACATTAATTTCACTAAAGTTTATAAAGCCAAAAAACTAAGTAACTTTGAAATTTAAAAAGACCTTTTGTCTAATAGATATTATGAACTGACATTTCTGTTTGTTTGGTTTTTAGTGGTGTTGCAAATGGAACCCCTGATGCCTGCTTGCTAATCATCACTGAGCTAGCTATACCCTTAGTCCTTCTGATATAGTGTACGTAATCTAATAACCCTAAACATACTTAGAACACATTCATATGGGGCTTTTCATACAGTTGTAAAATAGTATGTCCAAAATTTTAAGTGACAAATAATTATCAATGAAAATTTACCAGGGAAAATTATAAATGTCTGTATACTTTACTTAGCAGTAAAAATCACTTTCTTCAATATGTTCTTTATTAAAATGTAATAAAAATCTCTACTGAAAACCAGATGGTAGATGACATGATAAATTAAAGCCCCACATATGTGTGAATGGAAAAAAATAACTTGCTGCTGACATAAATGACATTTACAATATCACATATGTTTTATCTAATGAATATAAGATGATCTTGATATTGCAAAAGACCTTTATTCCAGACGTGAAACTGTTAGAGGAGAAAAAAACGAAGCAGCAACTTGCATTTCTATAGAAATAGAAAATGCTATGACCTATATTTCAATTTGAAAAATAATATTTGAATATTAATGAAAAATTGACACAACTAGAAAGAATACTGATTATACTTCATTTAGACTCTTACTCTTCTATTCCTAATTGTCAGACATGAAGTGAAAATTTAATTTTATGACTAATACATTTAATACCTGTCTAAATACCTTGACTCTGGCCAAATTTGCTCCCAATTATTACATTAATGTATACGTGATTATGCTACAATTTCACTTACCAACATATGCAAAGATATCAGTAAGTGTGTATGAGAACTAAAGATAGTCTAAAGTAAAACAGACTTAATTTGACCTATTTCTCCACCATATATCGACTATGTGACTTTGGGCATGTTGTGGAATTGCTTTAATCTTCTGATTCCTTTTTCTAACATTAGGAATCTTGTTAGCATGTAGCATGAAATAATTGAAAAGAGGGAATGTAAACAACACTTAAAATGGTACCTGTCACATATTAAGCCCTAAAAAAAACATTGGTCATTATTAATATAGATCATAAGTTATAATAAATATAGACAAAAATGTAAATCAAGTACTTTGACACTAAATGAAGGTCATTTGTCGTCTTGATTTTACATCTCATTTTTTATACTGTAGCATAACCTATCTTGGCAGGTCCTCCTCAACAGTTGTTATCTGGGCCTGGCTGTGAAAACATGATGGCTCTGCATACAGAACAGATCCCCACAAATGCTGTAAACACAATATTTAAAGATTCAAGAATTGTTTCTCGTTAGGAATGGCCAATAAACTGCTTATTGCTTTGCAAATATTGAACCTGGGAAAATAATGCTACATCTGCTAAAAGTTTAAGGGAAGTATCTGGTGGCCCATTAAACATATAAATATTGAAGGAACAAACAAGAATTGTGAGATCTTTGTGGCCATTGAGTACCCTCATGACAAGCTAAAAAAATCAGTGATATTCTATAATGAAAGAAAAAAAAGGTGAAAAATGACATTATTTAGACAAATTTTAGATCTACAATAGTAAAACTTAATAGAATGCCATGGAAATAAAAATATTTAAACTGAAAGTATTCAATTAGTTATGTCTCAGTGGTAACACCTTCTCTCACCTAGGCATGTGGGCAGTAACTAACTTTAGTGGTAGTCTGCCTCCTGTGAAGACAGAAGTTGAATGTCAGCCAATTCAATAAGTAAACAGTGACATAAATCAATTATAGAAGAGTCATTAATCTTCCTTAAGCAGTAATGAGAATTTGAACTCTACACTTTTGTAAACTGAGGTATACTTGCAATTTAATTGGTTCTTGATGAGTCAAGATGTGAGGAGTTTTATCTGGAAACTAATCTCACATACTATATTTGGTCAACAGTGCATTTGTTCATTTAATACTATGTATGTGTCTCAGATTATATATTAAAGACACAAGAAAAAAAATAATTAGAACAAGATATATTCCATGCTTTATACTTATGTCCAAATGGATTCTACTGTCATAATAAAAAGAACCAATAACAAAAAAGAAATTGATTGATAAATTTATATGAATGATTTATCAGTTAAGGTCCCAGCAGGACATAGATGGTCCTGAAAGTGTTTCATTGAAATGAATTTCAGAAAGGGCACATACACAAGCACCCTTGTGTATGGAGGTTAACACTGGAGTTAAGGACACCAAGCAAAGCAAAGAGGAGGATGTAATGAAAACAGGAATCCAGCTGCACCCTGAAGAGGAAAGGAGAGAATGTGTTTAAATAAAGTCCAAGAAGAGCTGCTTCTGCAGAAGAGAGACAACCAGCAGGAGCTGTGGGGGTACAGGAAGGCAGCCACTCCCAGCACAGCAAGAGTGCAGCAAGCATAAGCACCCAGACCAGTCTTTCTCATAGCAACCACCTCCTTCAAGTGGCTCTCATTGGCTGAGTCCAAATGAAAGGTAGAAGACAAGGATGCCATCATAGCAATAATCTCCCAGGGCACTGAATAGAGCAGAGAGCTGAGAATGAATAAAAGGCCATGGGGTAGGAGAGGGGGGAAAAGAAAAAAAAAAAAAAAAAAACCACAGTTGAATAAAATGTGATTGTATTGCAAGCTTCACTTTTAAAGTGCCTGATAGTGATAATATAAAAAAGATGATAACTTTTCTTTATGGTAACTGTTCACTATAGGCATGAAATTGTTTCATCCACCACATTTCAGTTTTAAGTATTTTTTAATTCATACAAATGCATGCAATAAAGTGCAATTACAGCTCAATTAAAGTTCCAGTGCAATTAAAGTAGATTGAAAATAAATGGCACAAAACAAATCTTTGGTGGTGTTTTGTTTGCATTTACTGGAATTCTGGCTCTTTAAAGTACCAATCTGTTATTAGAGACATGGAAATATTTGAATTTGCTATGTAGCTTACCCAATAAATACAATTATAATGTATTTATCAGACTACTGCACTTAAATTGTATATAAAAACCTGGGATTTGAAATAACAAAGAGAAAGTTAAAAATACACATTTGTCCATTTCAGTCAAAGGCTATATACACTGAAGCTCCTACAATGTTTAAAGGGAAAAATGAAGAGAACTGAAAGGCTCTCAGAGTGTTCAAAGATGTCTTGTACATCAAAACAAGTAACTGAATTTGAAAATGTAATATTGAATAAAACATCTGCTTCCATTTCCAGCCAAAACAATGAATGCTATATATCCACTTATCGTCTAGGTTGCAATACATTAGAATGATAAGGGAAGTCAGAAATAGGGTGACCTACTAAAGAATAAATAAATATTTTCTTGATTCCTTGTGTATTAAAGAACTGAAGGTATCAAATTTCATGATGTTAATAACACAAAGATCTTGTTATTGGTACCCATTTCTAAAGTTTGTAATTTAAATGAGGAGATAAGGAAGCACTCACACACATGCACACATACCCACGGTGATATGAGTTTGAAAGAAACTATAAATTAAATAATGAATAATCAGAAGATAAATTTTTAAAAGTGCATTTTTATTAGCACTTGCAGTGTAATAACGAGCTACAGATAGGAGGAAGACATTCAATACATTTAAATAGGGCAAAAAAAAAGAGAGAGTTGAGGAAACCATATATACAAATACATATCATTTAAAGTCACTGAATAAATGTTATATTTCTAGAATAAGAATTTTTAAGGAACATAGTTTGCAATATGCATTGATAATTTTACAAAAGCAGACTAAGTCTAATTGTGTATGACTTGCCATAGATTATCCCAATGATACAAGCTAGGGTCTATCCACAGGCAATAAGGAAGCACTGAAGCTACTTCATACTTCTGCAGAAAAATGATCTACTGAAGCATCTTAGGATGTGTTGACCCTGTTTTGGTCAGCTTTTTCACCATGATAACCAAAAGACCTTTCAAGAACAATTTTAGAGGAGGAAAAGTTTACTTGGGGCTCATAGTGTCAGAGGTTTCAGTCCACAGATGGCCAACTCCATTGTTCTGGGCCTGAATGAGGCACAATATCAAGGCAGAAGGGCATGATGGTTCAGAACAGCTCAGAACATGATGTGAAGCTGAGAGAACAGTCCACACTCGGAGCAAAATATATACCTCCAAAGCACACCAGCAATGGCCCACCTCCTCCACCCATGCCCTATCTGCCTACTATTACCACCCAGTTAATTTCTATCAGTTACTAATGTAACGATTAGATTAAGGTTTTCATGACCCCAGTGATTTCACCTACGAACATTCTAGCACTGTCTCACACATAAACTTTTGGGAGACACCTTTTATCTAAACCATAACAGACAAATTACAGAAAAGGAACAAAATAAGACATTTCCAGAGATATATGTGAGACTGAAGTTTTAAAAATTAATCATAATAATGATTAAAAAATGGGAGTAATCAGAAATATTTAGAAAAAAATAAAAATCAGGCTTTCTCTTTGTTTAGAATAGAATAGCAGTGTATATAGCCATAGAGAATTAAAGAGGAGTTAAAGATGATTCCAAGATCTCAAGATATAGTGATTGGAATAATGGCAGCAGTGGGAAAACCAAGATGGACAGTTGTTCAGCTTATGGCTTCAGGTTAAGAACAATTTCAACAGGTGTTTCCTCAGAACAGCTGTGGAGGAGAAACTTCTACTCTGATACTCATTCAAAATGTTCAGTCTCTGTGGTGACTCCAGGAAAATTTTTGTTATTGCTGTTGGTCTTTTAAATTTTATTTGAAGTTTTTGTTTTATTTTACTTTAATTGACAAAATAATATTTACATGTGTTTGTATAGTACAATGTGCTATTTTGATGCATGTATGCATTGTGGAATGATCAAATCATGCAGATAAGCATATCCATAACCTAAATCCAGTAGTACTTTTTTGTAGTTAGAACATTTAAAATCTTCTCTTTGAGATCTTTTGAAATATGCACTACACTTCTGTTAAATATAGTCACTATGTTGGGCAATATAACACCAGGACTTAATCACTTGATACTTACTGACAAATTTCTACCCTATCTCTGCCCATCCCATTCCTAAAATAACAAAAATTCTGCATCCCACTTTTAAGAGTGCAACTTTTTAGATTCCACACATAAGTGAGTTTATGCAGTATTTGTCTCCATATATCTGGCTTATTTCACCTAACATAATGTTCTCTGGGTCCACCCATGTTGCAAATGATGGGATTTCCTGTATGCTGAAAACCATTGACAAAAGAAACTAAAGATGATTCAAATAAAAGCAAAAATATCTTGCTGGGTGTGGTGGTGCATATCTGTAATCCCAGTGTCTCAGGAGGCTGAAGCAGGAGGATCATAAATTCAAAGTCAGCCTTAGCAATGGTGCTAAGCAACTCAGTGAGACTCCATCTCTAACTAAAATACAAAATAGGGCTGATGATGTGGCCCAGTGGTTGAGTGCCTGAGTTCAATCTCCAGTAACCCTCCCCCTCCCCCCAAAAAGATACTGTGTCCGTGGATTGGAGGAATAAACATTGTTAAAATATCCATATTGCACAAAGCAATCTACAGATTTAATGCAATCTCTACTAAAATTCCAATATTAGTATTCATAGAAATAGAAAAAAAAATCCTGAAATGTCTGTGGACCCACAGAAAAACCACAAAGCAATAATTACCCCAAAGAACAAATCTGGAGGTATTACACTACAATATTTCAAAATATGTTCCAAAGTTATAGTAACAAAAACAGCATGATACTGTCATTAAAAAAAAAAAAAAAAAACAAAAAACAGACACATGGACCAACTGAAGAATTTATAAATCCCAGAAATAAATCCACACACCTATGATCAGTTGAGTTTTGACAAAAATTGCTAAGAACCAACAACTTGAAAAGAATGATATCTTCAATAAACACTGTTGGGAAAACTGAATATCCATATGAAGAAGAATAAAAATGGATCCTTATCTTCCTCCTTATACAGAAATAAAATCAAAATGAGTGAACAACTCAACATGAAAAACAGGGAAATTTGAATCTTCCTGCATTCAATAGTTCCAAACTGATGTGTTAGAATAATTTTGGAGAAGTTTCAGCCCCAGATTAAGGATGTATTCCTTAGAATTATGTTTAAGCCTATATCATATTGTGAACACATGGAATGTCTATTATTCCCAGGGTTCCCTGAGGGAGGACAGAAGAGATGGTGGTGGTATTGTTGTTGCTGGTAGAGTTGGTGGTGGTGGTGGTGTGAGTAGTAGAAACGAAAAGTAATCTCACCTTATCTCTCAGTTATTTGCAACCTAAATGTGAGTTGAAAATTCCAACTTTCCCTCTTTATTTTACCAGCAGTTTTTCCAAAGTTGTAATTCTGGGTAGAAATATTTTGATCAAATCAAAGTGATCTATAGTCAAATGCTGAGTTTAACATAAAAACTTTCAACTTTGACATTCATTATGTGAATCAGGAAAAATAAAACATACTCAAATTTTACTTTCCTGTATGGCTTCAGAGAAGAAATATCTCTAAAAAATTGTGAAGCAACATGTACGATATAGTCCAATAGAGTGAAAGACATTAATCCACTAAGAAAAGGCACGCTGGAGTAGTTTTAGATGCTGAATTAGGAACTATTTTTGTCTTTTAGCTGCTTTCCTGGCACTAAAATATTTTGTTATAAATTTAGGAAAGCATCACACATATCATGTATCTTTACCTTTCTTCACAGAACTCAAATAAATGAAAAATAAAAAGGCATGTGTAGTGCTTTGAAGAATGTGAAGCTGTAAACAATCTTGGTCCTCTCTGCAGAGAGAATATTGATAGCTCTTTCAGTCACTGAACACTTGCTATACTTTTAATAAAATTTAGTCACTTTGTCAGGAAATCAGAGCTCAATCTCAGTAGTTCAAAAGAGGATTCTCATTGTGGAAACCTGTTGCTAAAGTCTTGGATGAGCTGAAGGTCAAAATGGAAATTAAGGCAAACCAAAGATTATCAGAAAGTCACAACCTGATTAATATACACAACTCTGTAAGGATAGGGAATCAAGGAAAGTAATTGTTGTGACAAAAGCCTACAGCCTGGGACCTTGGAGAAAGGTCACCTGGATAGAAGGAAAATGGACTAAAGAGAAAAAGTGGGTTTTGGTTGAAAGTAAAAGCCCCAAGGAGATGCAGTCACTTCTGGGGATATTGACAGAAGCAGAGAAGCTGGGGGAAAAAACCCAACTTCTTTATTCTTCCCACCAGTGTCTCATCTTAGAGATATTTACAAGGATGCTTGTTGACAAGAAAGATCCAGAAAAGTAGACTGCAGGAATCAGCTCACTCTATAAAACAGGTTGGATAAGGAAAGGTGAGGAATGGACTTGAGGGTGGGTTATCGGCATAGCTGAGAAACAGAATCAAAAAATTGACTTGAATGCAAACAGAAATTACCATCTAATCCAGTTAGGAAACAAAAGTTTAAAATCAATAAAAAATTTTATAAACCTGCTTATTTAAGTAGGTGAAGGGCCTTGAACATGACCAAGTCATGTCAATATAACTTTCATATTTTATTGAAACTCTTCTTAATTTAGACAATAACTCTCTCTCATATAGAAGAATTTAATAATCTAGAATCCCTCCAATAATATAATCCATATTATTAGAAGTGGAATATGATTCAACATTTAGAATGTAAATATAATTATGTCAAAGATTTGATTAAATCACTTAAATTCACTGGTCATTATGTTGACTGTAGGATTATGACAAAAGTACTTCTAATGTGTTTCACTATTCCAGGATTTAACCCTTGTCTGCCACCACGTCCAGTTTTCCTTTGATCTCCACTCATATTCAAAAGTGCAGTCAACATAATATTATTTACAGTTTCCAAAAAGTACCTTTGTATTTCTCAAGCTGTGAGCCTATTTTCACAGGCTCCACTTTGCACTTTGGAATTTCCTTCCCCACCATGTTTAACCTGCCTGACACATATTAATATTTCATTACTTCATTAATGCATCAGCTTCTCTGTGAAGTCTATTTGAAACAATCCTGCTAAGTAAAATTGAACTTGCTGTATTGTGCTATTCCTGGTATCTACAACTGAAATAACAAATATATAGTAGTTTGGGGATGTCCCAACAGAGACTGAAATTGGGCACTTTATTTTTCCTTACTTTAGGAAGGTAGATGCTGAATAATCTTTGAAGATAAACCCTTTAAGAAGTTGATAATACCACCCAGAGATTCTAGAATTAACTTCAGTCAAAATAATAATATAGGATCATAATCAAGGCTAAGCATCATTGGAAGATGGAAAATTAGTCCAGATTCCAAGAAAAGGAAAATGCCAGGGAGATAATTAGGACATAACTATTGGGGCATACAGATAGATGGAGCTTTACTAAATTCAGGAACAACATTCTTGTGACAAAGAGGCATTCTAACTTACATTCTTGAATGGAAATTATTAGATGTGGACTGTGGTCACAGAAGAGCAACTATGATCATGGCAGAAGATTTCAATGGAATAAACCATCTTCTCACTTAAGAACCACTGCAGCATTGGCTAGAATGATGACCAAAGAGTACTCAGTATAACAATAACTAAATACCTACAGCTCCTCTGTAGAGAACTTATACAGCTGTGGCCATAAGAATCAATGGCAGAAGTAGGAAATCAGATTCTAATTGACTCTGTGCTTGATTATAATTCCTGTTCTGCCTGTTTAGACACTGTAAGCCAATTTCAAGTGAAGATACAGGAAATGGAAGTGGGATTACCCCGCTATAGTATCACCCATTAAGTCATTATAGGCCTGAGCAAGGAAACAGAAAATGAAATGAATGCTAAAGTTTGTACTGCTAAAATTTATACTACTTAAACAATATTTAGTTATAATCTGTTGTTTCTATGTCTACCTTCCTCTCAATTTTTGAGAGTAGGACAGATTTAGTGAGATTTGGAGACATATTTAATGTCTTAAATTGATCTCAATTTTTAGAATCTATTAGAATGAGTTTTTCATGCAAGAAGAAATCATTAATAAAAAATGAATCATTTTGATTATCTTTTTGAGAAGAATATAACTTAAAAGAGAACAATAACAATACTGAAATTCTCTCTCTCTCTCTTTCTCTCTCTCTCTCTCTCTCTCTCTCTCTCTATATATATATATATATATATACATATATATATATATACATGAAAAATTCAAAACATAAGTCTCTGATCCAATTCTTTATTCTTTTCTGAGTACATTCAGTGAATTATATAATGGTCAGCAGAAACTTAGTTTTAGCTATTTTTACCCATACATACAAATATGTACTTGATAACAGCTAATTAGCTTTTCTAGTAAAGATTCATGGTCTATTATCTGAGTTAATAATTTTTCCAGTATCACTTAAAAGTTTAGACCACTACCTTTTTTATCCTTTCCAGTGCTGGAATCCAACCCATGGCCTCACACATGCTAGACAAATGTTCTACCATGAGCTACCAGCTCCAGATTACTAAATTTATGTGCAAGAAATATTTTAAACCTAAAATACCTCCAGATATTTATGAACTAGAAACACCATGCCAGTTTTACATGGCTAAAGTCAAGATAAAGTTTTATGATAAATACTTGGTGTCACAGAAAAAAGAAAGACAATGGATATTATTAATAAATTTATTTAAAATAGCCTTTGCAGTTTTGATATTTATAAGCAAGATTTTTCTTAAGACTTTGTAGACAACAAACTGCTGGAAGAGAGGAATAGTAATGAATATCATGGGGAAGCAAGGAGATATGTGATGATTGAGTAGGGGGAAGCTTTAAGAAAATAATCTACTTAGAGTGAGGCCTGTTCTGAAGCCAGGGACTATAATTATTTTCAATAGAGCAAAGAGTTCATTAAGGAAGGATCAAAAGAGATGAGGATGGAAAAGTAATGTAACCCAAGAGTCACTTATGTGAGGAGCTCAAGTCCTTGTGTCTGCTATGATAGCTTGTCTTTAGGCTTTAAATAAAGCTACTCGTGCAAGTGTCAAAAAAAAAAAAAAAACTCATTTCTCTGGGAATTTAAAGAGAACTTATGTTTCTCCTCCTCACTTCTGAGTCAGATTTTCTGCTTTCCACTGCCTCCTTAATTTCTGCAACTTCAGTTCTTTTCCAATTTGTCCCTTTATGGGGTACATGCCAGTCACCTAGGTAAAAATGAAACTGTAGGAGGATTTTACTGAAGTGTTGGATTAACAAGAAGAATAAACTGCAGTAAAGGATGAGAAAGAACTTAAAATTAGACATTAGCCATCTTTGCTGGTTATAGGCTAAGCAGCTGATGTAAATGAACTAAGTATTTAATGGCTCAAGCAAAAGAGAACTTTATTTCAATTTAGCATATTATATAGAGATTAGTGGGATAGGGCTGGCGTGGTCATTTATCCTGCTCAAAGGCTGGCTTCTAGTTCCCACCATGCCTCAGCAAAATGGGAAGAGGGAATGAGAAACAGAAGAGAAAGGGATGTCTTTCTTACATGGATAAATCAAACTGAATAACTCTTTGAAATCATGTCCTGGAGACATCTAGCTGGGAATGGAGCTGTAACCAGGGTACATAGTGCTTAACTGAAATGCAGGAGCTTCTTCTCTCTACATAAGGAATGCATCAGTCTCTTCTATACCCTGGGACATGAAAAAATATCTTCTTGGTATTTTGCTCAGATTCTCCTACCTTCACTAACTCCAAGATCTTCTCATCCTTTCTACTTGCCTGAATAAGCTAAAATATCTTCTTACTGTGTTGTGCAACACAATTTACTTCATTTTATCTCACTTTTCCCTTCTGGGCTGTGTCTTAAAGATTTAAAATACCTCATACCACAAACCCCACCTTAGTATTTTCCTTAACACAGAGGATAAGCCCAAGTGAGTTATGTTGTTTCTCCCTTAGGAAGGAGCAATTCAGATGGTGAGTTTTACGGGGTAATTTATTTTTCTTTACTATCACAGATAAGGACCCTAATGTGGAAGACTGAAAGATGAGAAATATGCACATTAAGCAGTAGTTTATATGGAGTCACCAAAGGTTTTCATCAAAGGAAAGAACTTTCTGTTTTAGAAGGCAAATGAGCTGGTATTATATGGAAGGTGAATTTTAATAGGAAGGGTAAAACCTAGATCAATCCAGAAAAAAAGACACATGTGTTCATAGTTGTTACAATATCAAAAACATTTATTTTTTAAATTGAGACATAAAAATTGTACACATTTACAGGAGTACCAGGATGTTTCATTACATGTATACATCATATAATGTTGGGGTCCACATATCCATCATCTTAAACATTTACTATTTCTTGTGGTAAAGAAGTTCAAAATCCTTTCTTCAGGATTTTTTTTTTTTGAAATACAGAGTGTATTATCATGAATTTATATATATATATATATATATATATATATATATATTTTTTTTTTTTTTAATTATCTCCCTCCCCAAACTCTTGTTAATCAGGTTAGCTTTTATCTCTTCTAGAGTTACTGTCCTTTGTAGCCCTACTGAAAAAAAAAAATCTTATATAAGAACCCCATAAAAACATGTTATGAATTGAGTGAAAATGGGAATTTCTGTTACTAAATATTGGTCCAGGACTTAACAAATTGCTGAAGATTGAAAGAAAAAGCTTCTGACTCCACAAAGAAAATGACTTAGTAGGAAGAAAGAGAAGAAAAGATAATTATGACACAAGGCAATAGATTCCTTTTCAGGGGTGAGGAGTAGATGCCATGGCCTCTCTTCAAAACAACATCCTAGAAAGAACAGGGGGGTCTTCTCAGAGGATTTGACACCAAAGAGTTAATGTTTAGCAAGAGAAAACGGGAGCATAAGAAAGTAATCCCAGCAGAGAAATGGCTGATTACCGAATTAGGAAGAACTCAGGCACTGAGGATGACCAGGAGCTTGTGTGTTTGGAATATGATATCAAGAGGACAGTTAGAAGAAATGAGATTAATGGCTTTTACATTTCCCTAAAATTTCTGAATATTCACAAGAAAACAGAAAAGAATCACTAAAGAATATTAAAAGGTCATTTCAGTGGGCATGGATTACAGATAACCTGAAGGCATAGTGACAAATTTAGACACTGCTATGTGTTAGACTTGTGGTCACGTCACCAACATCCAAATGAGATTAGCGCTGTCTCCTTACTAGATGACACATGCCTACTTCTATACAACTTTTTGAAAGTAAATCAATAATAGAAGAAACCCCTCAGAGACATGAAACATCCCAATAAAACTTTTCAGACCTAGGCAGATCATGTAAATCTTCTGCTCAAAACCTCCCTGTGGCACTCCATCACACACTGAAGAGAAACCGTCTTGTCATCTCCAGTGAAGCTCCGTGATTTGACCAGTGGAGATTTTGCTGATCTCGTTTTTGCCACTTTCCACTCCTCCCTTCCATCATGACACTGTCTCAGCCATGACAGGGCAGACTTTATCTGGTTTGTTCACAGCACAACCCTTATCCCCTAGAACAGACCTAGCACCTCATAAGCAATCATTAAATTTTGGAAAATTAATTCTGAAGGCATAAGGGCAGTTGTAAAATAGATGAGTGATTATAAACAGTTTTGTTCTGTTCTCACATTTACTGGGGGAAGGTAATTATTGAACAGACAGAAGTAGATTTTGTTCTTCACCCTGGGTCATTACCATCTCTGAAGACTTTAGAGGGTGACATTGGTGTGATCCCATCTTTATGTTGTTTGAAAGTATCAAGATGAGACACCAAGAAAAACTGGGGACACAACTGATGAATCTGAAATAACCCAAGCATTCATTGCTTACGACGAGGCAACATGCCAGTTAATGATAAAATGAAAACATTTGCAAGGATTCTTATTAACTGCATTGGTGCAGGGGTGTGGGGCAGGGGATCAGAGAATTTTTGTCTTTAATTTAAAACATATTTTTTCTCTAACCTCTGTTAAGTAGGCAGTGTGTGCTAGGTAAGTCACATTCTCAGGGAGGTACAATGGAGTTGGTCAGAATCAGCTTAGTCACAAATAGTTGTCCAAGTATGTAATTCATGTTTCAGGTCAAAGATGAGGCACACCTACTGACAGTAGGTGTAACAGAGTAAACAAATCACTGTGACATTGAATGCCAAATGACTGGACTTTTTGAATAGGTCTGGTTAAATGGAAGAGGGAAGGGACCACAGAGACAGAAGCAACAGTAAAGGTATGGATGCATAAGAAACAATTTCCTCCCAAAGAGGCGTGGCCAGTCTGACTTCAGATGTAACTGTGTTGAGATGGTGAAAAAGTATGCTTTTAATGTATGGGGTCAGATTGAGACAAGTTTTAAAGTTTAGGATAAATGTATACATATTTCTGATTGATTTATTTGTGCAGATTGAGATTTGTAAAGGATTTCTGTCATCGTCCCATACATTTTAACATTTGAACCAAACCATAGATCAATTTATCCTTGATCTCTCCTAAGAATCTCCAACAATGTACAAATAATACATAAAAGTCATAATTTTAGTTAGAATAAGAAGTTTTGCATAGGTATAAAAAATAAAAACTTAAAGGTTGCTAATTATAAAATGCATCTTTTAACATAAAAAGTTGTGCGCAGAGTTTTTAGCTTGTAAGTGAAATTGAATTTCTTTAAAAATGTAGTAATTTTTTTTCAGAAAGTGTGGGCTCTGTTTCTGCCACTATAAAGTATATTATTTTTTATTAACTAGAAGAATTAAAAGTTTAGCCCAGAGTGGAGTTTTAAACATCTCCCAATTTTAAAATTACTGATTACGGGGATGGTTTTATCATTTTATCTATACTGTAATACAGCTAAGTAATATCACCACTTCTACTTGAGGAGAGGCATGTTAGGTGGATGTTAATGTCTCAAATCTATGATGAAGTGAAAAAAAAACAATTATAAAATCTGCATATTGTTAAAATTACACTTGAAAAAAATGGTCACAAAAATAATCAGAAATTAAACTGCAAAGTACAATAAACATGATACATGTAACAATTTTGTATATTAATTTTTATATGCACTGAAATTTGAGAGTCACAGAAATAAAGAAACCACTAGAAACATTATGAATACGTGCTTTGACATTAAATATATTTGTTTGAAGATAATTATCATACTCTCTGGAGGAAAAGAGAAAGAGGGAAGAATTCCAGAATTTTCTTTCATGTGCACTAAGTTTATTACAGTGTCCTTTTACATTAATTTTCTATGTCATGGCTGGGGTAGTAGCTTAATGGTGGAGCGCTTGCTTAGCGTATGTGAGACACTGGGTTCGATTCTCAGTACTGCATATAAATAAATAAAATAAAGGTTAATTGACAACTAAAAAACTATTTTAAAAAAATAGTTTCTCTGGACTGAGGATGTGTCTCAAGCGGTAGCACACTCGCCTGGCATGTGTGTGGCCCGGCCAGGTTTGATCCTCAGCATCACATAAAAACAAAGATGTTGTGTCTGACAAGAACTAAAAAATAAATATTAAAAAATTCTCTCTCTCTCTCTCTCTAAAAAAATAGTTTCTATGACATTACAATATAGTAGTAAACCTATTTTCTCTCATTCTTTCTTTTTTCAGAACTGGATAGAAGAAGGTTAGCTACTCAACCATGGTACCATGGTGTTCTTATTCATATCAAACTTGTAGAGAGATTTATATTGTTGGTTGCACATATTTAAAAATGTACATTTGTATTATAGTTGAATATTTTATGTGTTGCTTTCTCTGTGAACTTCTGTATTTAAAAATTATTTTGCTCTTTAAGTATTTTTAGCAATCACCACCAAAGAAATCTCTGTAACATTTAAAACAATTTCCATGCCCTCTGAGTAACACACTTAATCATGCCAGGTAGACTTAATTTCACTCAATTTTCTTTTGTAATATCAGTGAAATTCTTTTTATGTGAACATTTAAAATATTTAGCTTTGCTTTTGGTTTCATGTACTCTTATTTTTTCACATTTTTATTATGCTTGTAAGATTTTATGGGTAACACTCACCAATAAAAACAGCTCTGCAGCAGCCATGCCATGTAGCACCTCTCCCTGACCTTCCTATTTGAATATTTCAGTTAAGTGAGACTATTCCTGAAGTAATAATGCATTTATCATGAGTAGGACTCTTCACTTGGCATGGACATTTTTATTGTATTAAAATAACCTATTAAGGTTAGTAACTGGTCAGAGTTAATAGCAGCAGTGAAAAATGCCTTAAACAAAGATAGAAGAAAAAAAGATTATTTCTTCCACAATGGTATATCAAAATAAACCAGTCTGAAATAAACTCCTAAAATATTTGGCATGGTAAAATGAATACTATGAAACATTGTTATTACAGGCATTGCTGTAGGGTAGTACAAAAAAAAGCAATCTGATTGTACCTTGTTTTATTCACTGAGAGACTATCTACACATAAAACTAAATCACAAATTTGATTTTATTAAGTGATATAAACGTAATATCATGCAGAAGTTAATTTGGACAATACCAAGTTCAGCACACTTAGGGCCATAGGAATTTATAAACAGTACTGGTAGGATTGAAATTTTTTGTATAATATTTTTTGACAACTGGCATTATAATTTGATGCTAAAAATGCATACCCTTAAAACCAAAGATGATAATAAATTAATAATTTCATTTAAATGTGAATATTAATGAAGTTTAAATCTCGGGATATGAGAGAGAATAAGGTATAG
Organism: Callospermophilus lateralis; assembly: GCF_048772815.1. Taxonomy (NCBI): domain Eukaryota; kingdom Metazoa; phylum Chordata; class Mammalia; order Rodentia; family Sciuridae; genus Callospermophilus; species Callospermophilus lateralis. The sequence goes on from NC_135309.1 coordinate 141,666,224, forward strand.
AAGAGAGACAATTAAGTACATTACCAGGCAGCTAATGCTGTATGGACTCCATCACTGAATAATTAAGAGGGTTACATCCATTCCACAGACATGAATAATGGTTAAAATTATTTAATATTCATAGCTCATGTATAGACACCATGATTCAAGATGCATAATTTGCTCTCAGAAACAGGAGACAGTATATTCTCACGTGTGGCTTTCATATGATTCTTATTACTTGAACTATAATTCTGTTTCCCAGGAAACTGGATTCTAGAATTATTGAATACTCTAATGTTATCAAGATAAGTTTATAAATTGCTGTTTCACACAGTCATATACAATTTCATGTATATGTGAAACAAAAGACTAAAATGTACCAAAACATTCCTAGAAGCATTTTTCATAGCAGAAAAAAATTAGAAACACCTCAAATATATGTTAATTGCAAAATGGATAAATCAATATATTAAAACAGTGCAATACTCTGAAACAAAAATGATCAAAAAGTTTCACATAAAACAATTATGCATTTTCCAAAGTTCTTGTTACATGAAAATGTGTTAAGAAAATAACACCTATAATCAAGTACCCAGTGAGATGTAGCCATTCTTTAAATTTAAAACTTTGAATTTCTGTTTGTTCACAAATGTATTATCAAACTTTCTTAGTCGAAATTCGCTGATAGTGTGTGAATCCAATTGTATTTTGCATTCCAAATAATTAAAAGTGATATTTTCCTCAGATGTGCACAGATGTTACTCTACTAGTCTTCATAATTCTCTAGCATATAAATCACAAAATTTTCTAATGTTCTTAGTATTTAATAAGCTTTTTATCAAAGGATGAGTTATGTATTAAAAATTATCTCCTTGTAAATAAATCAGAAGTGTGCAGCTTCACAAAAGATCACATACAAATCCATCTATGACACTGCCACCCAGCCTGAGCTAGGCATTCCAAAGCTCATCCCGTGCTGTTGCATTGCTGCCTTCTGTCTTAGTCATAGGTAGAAAAGACCCTGACTTTCAGCAACATGCTGTATGCAGGCGGTACCAAGGTAAACCTGTGTGGGCATTTACCTTCTTGATTCTACTCTCATACTCTATAAATTATTATTATTTTGCCCTTGTTGACCTTTTTAGTGCTAAACACTACTGTTCTTGCATGCCCTTTCAGGTCTTTGGATTCCAAAAAGGATAGGTAGCATCATAGGGAGGATTTAAACTTAAAACTGAACCTTATTATGCATGCTTGTGTTTATAGATAGGAAACAGAAGATGTATGAATGCCACTAAATAGTAGACTGAAAGTAGATTCTTTGCTTTTCTTTCTCTAAGCAAAGAATCTAGTTGTTTCAGCAGACAAAATAACCTGATAGTATCAAGGTTTACACCCTATTTAGAAAGCTGATAGAATTAGTCATTGCTTTTTTTGGAACTAATTATCAAGGAAAGCTAAAATCCAGTCTCTTGAGACATCATTGATCATGCCTAAAGCCTAAATCTCATGAAAGCTCTTTAAGTTGGAATGGGAAGTTTATGAGAATATCCTAACCAAAAAGGAAACAAAACAAAAGAAAACAAAACTTAGCTTGAGGATGATAAACAAAATGATTTTTCATTTGGCACACAGTCTGAAAAATATGCTCCATGCAATTATGATATGTATATATTTCAGTGATTCAATTTATAGACTTCTAACTTTAAAAAGTTCTTGTAATTCAGTTCTGGTGATTGAGTTTAAAATAAACTACCAGCCTTCAAAAAAAAAAATTCTTTTTTTTCTCCTTTACATACATCCAGCCTAATATACTCTCAGTGACCTTAGACCGAAAGATATATTTTCTTTCTATGAAGTAAAATTTAATAAATAGGAGCCATTTTATTACCTAAGTTAGATGAATAATGGCAATCTTCATCCTGTCATTTTCAGTATTGAAACTCATAGCTATAGAAGACTGCTCAGGGATATCCTGATTTTAGAAAGTTTAATCAAAGTTGGCAGCCACTGTAGGGGAGACATCATAGAGTGGTGTAAAGAATCTCCTTCCAGATAAGTTGGTTGCAGGTGAAAAAGCTTTAGGAAAATGTTTTGTTTTCTCTCTAGGTGAGGGAAACTCCAGAACATCTCGTAGTTATTTAAAAGAATAACAAGCATTTTGAACTGAAAGATACAGGTTGTTAACTTATGTCACAAACAGCTTCCCTTTTTAAAAATAATTGTATATTTTTCAAGAAAAGAAATTCACCTTTTTAAAAGAGTCAATTTTTAAAAATTCAGTTGGTAGAAGAAAATTAACTTTTTTAATAAGCCAGAAACTCACTAGTATAAATTATATTGATGCTATAAGGACTATTAATATATTTAACTGTTGAGATACATAGTAGGGGACATTGTCCTTTGTTTTACACTTTTATTTCTGACTCTTTATAGCTCTGTTTATGTTGCAATTTTTTTAAAAAAATGACAAACTTAGAATCATATTCTACTAAAAAAACTTGTCATTCCAAGCCATTTTAGATGAACTTTCTATGAAAAAATAATTTTAACATTGTGGGAGGGTTTTTTTTTATCTTTATTTGTTCTTTTTAGATACACATGATAATAGAGTGTATTTTGATATGTTAAACATGCACGGAGTATAACTTATTCTAATTAGGATCCCTTTCTTGTGGCTATGTATGGTGTGGACTTTCACTAGTAATATATTCATATATGAATATAGGAAAACTATGTTCAAGTCATTCTATTGTTTTTCCTATTCCCATTTTCCCAAAATTCCCTTTATTTCCCTTCCCTCATCCCCATTTATTGTGAGTTAGCATCCTCATATCAGAGAGAACTTTGCGCCTTTGGTTTTTTGGGGACTGGCTTATCTCACTAAGCATGATAGTCTGTAGTTCCAATTTTGGCAGGAAAACTCTTTAAAGTCATTCTTTTGTGTGTGTGTGTGTGTGTGTGTGTGTGTGTGTGTGTGTGTTGTGTGTGGCTGAGTAATATTCCATTATGTATGTATATCACATTTTCTTGATCCATTTATCTGTTGAAGGGTGTCTATGTTGGTGCCATAGCTTAGCTATTGTGAATTGAGCTGCTGCAAACATTGATATGGCTGCATCACTGTAGTATGCTGATTTTAAGTTGTTTGAGTATATACTGAGGAGTGGGATACCTGGGTCAAATGGTGGGAACATTCCAAGTTTGGGGGAGGGTTTTTTCCAAAATGATATTTCATACACATCCATATTTTATATAAAGAAATCATATTGTAGAAATGGATCATTTTGCCCAGTTATTCAATCATTAGTCAGGTAATGAAGAGAGAATCACAGAAAAGAAAATCCATTTGTGTTTACATGACCTTTGATCCACAGCAACTTCCTCACTGTCCAATAGTATTTTACTACTTGCCAACTCAAATCTATCATACTTAAGCCAAGTTGCACTTGTTCTATTTTCAATATAAGAAAAATATTGATTAGCATGTTCCCTCAAAACCTTTCATGTATTTGAAGATTTATTAAATCATTCCTTCCTCAATAGTCAGATTTCTACATTTTTATTGTTCTGTCTTTACCCAACTCATTGTTTTCCTACTAATGCTTTGCTACTTCATATCTCTCACTTTGGAATGCCACTGCTTAGCTGAGAAAATTCACAGTTCTATGACCATGAGAAAATTTTGGGTGTAGCACTAACAACTATTCTAATAATTGACAAATGGCACATAATGCTTCATTTTATTTTAATTAAGAGAACATCCACTTGTTTCCTTTTTCTTTGGGCAGTTATTTCTTTTTTCACTTTGCCATATTTCCTAATTACAATTCAGTATTTTAATTTTTCCTGTGGTATGCTCCCACTTAAGGACAAACTTACATATATTAAACAGGAATGAAATGTTGTTAAGTAAATGAATGAGCAAACGCTCAGAAAACTATTTTGTAACATTATTCTTTTCTTTTCCTTAGTAATATTCCTTCATTTTCTGCTTTTTATCTATATTATCATTTTTATTTTATCACCAAGGAAATTTTAAATAAGAATGTTTTAGTGGTTCCCTCCTTAACTTAAATTCATCCCTAGTATTTTATTAGTTTTGGCTTTTTGTATGTTCACATTTGAAAATATATCTTACATGAATTCATTGCAATTTTTTTATAATTCTTTTACAATTAGAGAAAAATATAAACTGTTATATTTGTGGATGCAAGAAATTAAAAATAATTTTTCTCTAAATATGCAGTTTTAAATATGTATTTATAAGTGAAATTAGCAGAATATAATACATCAAACTATTTTTCATCATTGTTATTAAATTTTCTTTGAATATAATATTTAAAGTCATTCAACTATCACATAGTTGAAAAATATTTAAAGTTAATTTGAACACATAATTTATTACTATCAGTTAAAACTAAAAATATATACAAACTTGTAAATGTACTATATATGTAAAAACCTTGAACCACCAGTTAGGTACCAGAGCTCTCCAAAGAGCCTAAGTAGGTTTCTTTCAAGACTTTCTAGGACCCTAACTCCCCCCACCCCTCATTTCTCCTTTTTCAACTTCTCTTGTTCCTTTGACCTTGACTGTCTGAATACCCACACCCACCAATGAGCCTCCTACATACTAATCTCCATTGCAGAAACTGCTCTCTGGAAAATCCAATTTACAGTGTTAGTAAACAGGCTATAATGTAAAGTTTAGGCCTGGGGAGTATAGCTCTGTGGTACAGTGCTTGCTTACCATATACAAAACCCTGGGCTCAATTCCTGGCATATCTCTCTCTCTCTCTCTCTCTCTCTCTCTCTCTCACACACACACACACACACACACACACACGATTAAAGTATGATTTAAAGAACTTGGTTGTAATAGTGAAATTAACTTAGCTTTACGTGATAAATGCCTCCTCTCATATGTGCATATTATCTGAAAGTTAGTGATAGCAATCAAAACAACTAAAAATAGGAAGAGTTATTTGTTATGGGAAGGAGTAATGTTTCAATTTCCACTTACTATGTTAGAACTTTTTGGAATATTTTTCATTTGAAATTTGTTTCTATTTAAAAATTAACAGTAAACTTAATTGAATCCACTAGACTTTTGAAAATCTGTCAACACTGATGCACTTTGCTGTGCACTGAGGGGGGTAAATGCTGTTTTAAAAAGATGTAGCTCATGATTGAAGTGGGGGTAATAACGAATAAGTTAATAATCTTTATGATTATATTGCCATATCTATCATCAATATCCCTGGAGAAAATATTAACAGAAAAATAAGTTGTACCAAAGAACTTCATGAAATCTTTCTTCTTCTGAAGTTACATAGATTTTAGCTGAGTGTTTGGGCAATCAAAAGGTGCATTTTCTACCTTCTCACAGGCTTTCTGTGACTAAGTTTCCCACAAGGACACACACACACAGAAATGGTGGGAATGAATCTGTGGATGAAGCCTCTGTGAATGTTCTTCTTGAGATGACTGGTATTTACTGATTGCCTCATTTTGAGTTACAATTTCTCCTTCCTGCTAATCTGACTATCTTAAACCATTGGGTGAACTTGAAATAGAAGCCACACATAGAACTGCTACAGAAGAGGACCCTACATTCCTCCCACTAAGAAAGCACCAAACTTGCCCTGCTCTTCTCTAGTTTCTGACGTTTGAATTGAATCTTAATTGGCATAAATGAAAAGGAATATAACATATTTTTTTAAAGAGAGAAAGAGAGAGAGAAAATTTCTTAATATATATATATTTTTTTTTTAGTTTTCGGTGGACAAAACATCTTTATTTTATTTTTATGTGGTGCTGAGGATCGAACCCAGTGCCCTGCACATGCCAGGTGAGCGCACTACCGCTTGAGCCACATCCCCAGCCCACATATTCTAAACTATAGAGTTATCTGCTCTATGAGAACATGAAAGTATTTTCAAATGTGAGAAAGGACATTCAATTATTGCTTAAGTAATAACAAAGGCCCATTTCTTTTTTATTTTCCAGTTACAGTAATGTGCAATTTCATGCATGTCCCATTAATGGAACTTTTTATACCAAATCAGGTGCCACAAAATTATAGAGCATGCTACTCAAGTCATTCAGAATAGTATTGCTTCTTTGCTGTTTTTACTTTAAACTATCTCTTTTTAAGAAACTTCTGAAGAAAAATATTACAAGTGCAGTTTCCTTAGGAAACCCTACAAAAGTACTCCCGAAGGAAAATCTTAAGCAGGGTTCTTTGGAACATAAAAATAGGACTATATATGCTGCATTTAATTAAATGGTGACAACAGATTAATGCAAAGATTTATAAAATAAATAACAATTGAAATTTTTATTTAAAAAAAAAAACATTCCAACCTGGGCACACACCTGTAATCCCAGCATCTCAGGAAGTTGGGACAAGAATATTACAAGTTCAAAGTTAACCTCAGCAATTTAGTGAAGTCATAAGCAACTTAAACTCTGTCTCAAATAAAAAAATTAAATTAAAAAAAGGACTGAGGATGTAGCTCAGTGTTTAAGTCCCCTTGGGTTCAATCCCTGGTACCAAAAATAAAACAAATAAAAATAAAAAAGAATTCCACATACTTATTATCATTAATTCATTCTTAGTATCTATAATATGCAAAACCCTCTTCTGTATACACTGTTACACCAAACTATTTAGCTTCTTGACCATAAATGTAGCCTTGAGATAACTAAATACTGGGGAAAGTGGAATTTACAAGGGGTATTCACAATTCTTAAGGACATAAGTAGTACTTTTCCATCAAAATAAAAGCATTTACAAATGAAAACAGGTTTTCTGCTATTATTAGGAGAGGATGCTTACTCATGCCGACAATTGCAATTCAAGAATTGACAGAGTTTAAAGTTGTGGTCCTTCTGATGCATTCCTACTCCAATGCAATTGCAAATCATTGGGCCATATTAAAGGACCGGCCTTTCCTGGATGTTAAAGAATGTTTCTCTGGTAGGCACTCTAGTTATAATTTGATATACATCTATGCCTGGTGCCACTTAATCAAGTAAAGTTTTTCCCTGCCATAAAAGGTTTTGTGAATTTCACAGCAAAGCCATAATCATGCTTTTTAAAATGCAAAATGACATTTCCATTCTTCTTGAGCAGGTACTGACATTTCCCCTTGAGCTTTCCTAAAGCTCTTTTCTCCATAAATATCTTACCTTTCCTTAAATGGAGTTTGAAGTCATTTATTTTTTATTAAAAACCACTGCAATAAAAATCAAAGTTTTTCTAACCAAGGATAAAAATTATGTTAACCAAATGTGTACATTTCATACAAAAACATGTTTGCAGACAAGAGCCCTAAGGTACTATCTCATTTTTCATTTTTCTCCATGAGTTTAATATCCACCCTGTGTTGTTGAAGCAATCCCATCTTTTTAGTTATCATTTATTTTTTTGCATTAGACAAAGTTAAAATATCATATTATCCAGTAATCTTTTTATTCAAAGCACTAATTAGTCACATTTATATGACACACTGTTCTAAAACCTAAAATATTCTGTTGTCAATAATTGAACTGCATTAAATTGACTTTATTCTGATCTTGTGGATAGACCATATTTCATTTTATTGAAATTGAAGACAAAAATAAAACTCCAAATCAAATACAAAATAGAACAATTTTAAAGATAGTATTTCATAAACAAGCAAACAAAAACAACTTTGTGCTCTTTGTCTCTCTCTCTCTGATCTAAATTTGGACACTGTATAAATCAGGTCTCTACAGAGACAGAACCAACAGTATGTGTGTGTGTGTGTGTGTGTGTGTGTGTGTGTGTGTGTGTGTATGAAAGAAAGGGAGACTTACGATACAAACTGGTTCTCAAGATTGCAATAGCTAAGTCCAACCTCTGCAGAGTAGGCCAGCAGGCAAGAGACCCAGAAAAGAACTGATTTTGCAGCTAAGTCCAAAAATAGTTCTGGAAAAGGTATTTTCCTTTCGTTAGGGAATCTGGGTTTGTTTTTCCTCAAGGCCTTCAACTAAGAGAACAAGACCCACCCACATTATGACTGCCGATATGCTTTACACAAAGCCTACTGATTTGAATGTTAATCTCATAAAAACTACATTTATAACATTATCTTGACTGATATTTGACCAAATATCTGGATACTGTTGCATAGCCAAGTTGGCAACATAAAATTAACCATCGCTGACAAGAAATAGATGCAGCTGCTAATACAATATCAAGATCCAGTTCATTTCACATATGTGTAGAGATTTATAAACTGCTGATTGATTTCAATTGCTAAAATTTTAGAACAGAATACAGAGAACTTAAAACAAACTGGTTAATTTGATTATACTAATTAAAGAATTGAACTAGTTGAGAAATTTGTTTAGCACAAATGGCCATGTTTATTGAGAATAGTAGCTAATCCAGCTCAGCATCTTCAAAGTAATAGGCTATAAGAATAAAGCTCAAAACAAAATAACTTGGAATTTAGTACCTCACATTCATTTTTATATAACCAATATTATACTAAACCATAAAGATCATGAAAAATTCAAGAAATTAATATTTTTTATTTTACTTTTGTCCTTGTGTTTTACTGATTGAATATATTCCAGACATATTTATAGTTAAAAGAAAAAAAAATTAAATACACAACAGAGAAATTACTCAAACAGGAAATCTAAGAGAAATACTAAAATACATTTAGATTTACTAATCATTCTTAATACAAAAATCAATTATCTTTATTTGATTCCTCAGCCCACCCACACATAGCCATTCTTTTTTATATTTATTTCATGACACAGTTTGTGATTTGTTGTAAGTTTAATTGCCACACATTAATAAATTTTATTTTGGTATACATAATGTGTTCACATGATTGAAAACTCAATAAAAGTATCTACTGGAATTTCTGTTCATATTTTTTTCTCATTTCCCTAGTTTTCCTCTCTGGTCCCACCTCCCCAGTATCTTATTCTTATACATACTTGTGTATATTTTTAAAGCATTATTTTAGAGATTGCTCACTAGTATCAGCTCAGTAGCTAGTCTTCTTTTTCAATAAAATATATTTACTTGGACTTATGACAACCTTGCCAAAAAATAAAAGATAAATGGACATCCATATTTTTAGAGCTAAGGTAACTATGTATGTGCAAATGATATGAGTTCTTAAAAGAAAGGGTGTCTTCTGCCTGCTTTATTCAATACCATTGACTGATATATGACCAATATCTGGCAGCTGGTAGGAGGAGAAAGTACAGTCACCTTTGGTCATATTGGGTGTTGAGGACTTTATAAGAAAAAAAATAAAAGTCTAAGTCCCCAAATAATGGAGGGTTTTCTTTAATTTTTTTTTTCAAAAGTGCCTTAAAATTAACTTATAATAATTAAATGATAATGTCCCAAATTTCAATCATCTTCTTTTGGTCTGTATGTGTTTTGGTACTATCTTTCTATCTTCTATATCTGTAAGTTCTCTTGGCTCTTTCCAGTGTGTCTTCTGCAGGTTACCGAATGTTCTTCTATTCTCCACAATCTTATTTATCTTTGCCATGTGCATAGATGCTATCTCAGTCTTTAAAAAAAAATTGTGTGTGTGTGTGTGCAATTTTGGGAAGATATTCTTCAACTACTTTCTTTTGGTTACATAATTCACACTTCACCTTTGTCTCACAATGCCTACTGTTGTGGTTTGGATGTGAGGTGTCTCCCAAGAGCTAATGTGTGAGACACCCAATCAATGAATTAATCTCCTGACAAGGATTAACTGAGTGGTACCTGACGTGCCATTGACGGAGGTGGGAATTGAGGGCTTCATTTTGGAGTATATACTGGTATTTGGCAAGTGGAGACCTTCTCTGCTTTCTCATCACCACATGAGCTGCTTCCCTCTGCCACACTCTTCTGCCATAATGTTCTGCCTCACCACAAGCAAAAAATAGAATAAAAAATAAACTTAAGAGTTATTGGGATAGAGGAATGCATACAGTTCCAATCCAAAGGAATAAACAATCTATTCAATGAAATAATATCAGAAAATTTCCAAACATGAAGAATGAATTGGAAAACAAAATTCAAGAGGCTTATCAGACATCAAATGTACAAAATTACAACAGACCTACAACAAGGCACATTATAATGAAAAGGCCTAACATATTAAATAAGGAGAGAATACTAAAAACCATAGGAGAAAGGAGTCAGATTAAATATAGGAGGAAGCCAACTTGATTATGCACTGATTTTTCAACTTACACACTGAAAGCTAGGAGATTCTGTAAAAACATACATCGAGGGTGTATGTAAATACATACATCCATTTTCTGAAGAAAATGGATGCCAACAAAGAATCTTGTATCCAGCAAAATTAAGCTTTAGATTTGATGATGAAATAAAATCCTTCCATGATAAACAAAAGTATAAAGACTATACAGCCATAAAGCCTGCACTGGAGCACATCCTTGGCAAAATATTCCATGAAGAGGAAATATAAAACAACCACAAAAATCAGCAAAGGGAGGTATAACACTACAGGAAAAACTAATCAAAGGAAAAACCAAGTCAAGTTAAATACCAAAAATAAACAAAAATGGCTGGGAATACAAATCATGTCTCAATGATAACCCTGAATGTTAATGGCCTAAACTCACCAATCAAAAGACATAGGCTAGCAGATTGGATTAAAAAAAAAAGGCTCAACAATATCATGGCTCCAAGAGACTTGTTTCATGGGAAAAGACATCCAGATTGAAGATGAAATTTGAGAAAAATAATACCACTCACATGTATTGTGGAAGCAAGCAAGGGTTTCCATTCTCGTATTAAATAAAGTAGACTTCAAGCTAAAGTTAATAAAAAAGGATAAAGAATGACATTTCACACTGTTCAAGGGAACTATACACCAACAAGACATAACAATTATAAATATATATGCCCCAAACAACAGAGTATCTAAGTTCATCAAACAAATTCTTCTCAAGCTCAAGAGTCAAATTGACCAAAAACACAATAATTTGGGGTGACTTTAACACACCTTTCTCACCACTTGATAGATCTTCCAAACTAAATCTAACAGAGAAACAGTGGAATTCTATCAATAACTTAGACTTAACTGACATATATAGAATATTTCATCCTTCAATGAACAAATACACTTTCTTCTCACCAGCACATGGATCCATCTCTAAAATAGACCATTTATTATACCACCAAGCAACTCTTAGCAAATATAAAAAATAGAGATACTACCCTGCATTCTATCAGATTATAATGGAATGAAATTAGAAATCAATGATAAAATACAAACTACTCCAACATCTGGAAATGAAATAATATGAAAAAAATAATATGAAAAATTGGTTGCAAAAGACATCAAGAAGTAGATTAAAATAATTTTAGAGGTGAATAAGAATACAGATACAACATATCAAAATCCCTGAGATACTCTGAAGGCAGTAATAAGAGGAAAGCTCATTGCATGGAGTTCAAAGAAGAAAATGCAACAAATAATTGACCTGACATCACATCTCAAATCCCTAGAAAAAGAACAACAAATCAACACCCAAAGCAGTAGAAGAAAGAAAGTAATTAAATTCAGAGATGAGATCAATAAAATCAAAACAAAAGACATAATTGAAAAAATTGACAAAACAAAAAGTTGGCTCTTTGAGAAAATAAATAACATTGACAAACCCTTAGGCATGCTAATGAAGAGAAGGAGAGAGAAAACTCAAATTATTAACATACATGATAAAAAAGAAAATATCACAACAAACACTACAGAAATACAGAAGATAATTAGAAATTATTTTGAAAACTTGTACTCCAACAAAACAGAAAATATTGAAGACATCAACAAATTTCTAGATTCATATGATTTGCTCAAACTGAATCAGGATGTTATCACAATTTAAACAGATTAATTTCAATCAATTAAATAGAAGACACATCAGAAGCCTACTAACATAGAAAAGCCCAGAATCAGATGGATACAGAGCCAAGTTTTACAAGACCTATAAAGAAGAACTAATACTTATACTCTTCAAATGATTTTGTGAAATACAAAAAGAGGTAACACTTCCAAACTCATTCTATGAAGCCAATATCACCTTGATTCCCAAACAAGGCAAAGACACATCAAAGGAAGAAAACTTCAAACAAATATCTCTAATGAACATAGATGCAAAAATTCTCAATAAAATTCTGGCAAATTTAACACAAATACATATCAAAAAGATAATGTATCATAATCAAGTGGAATTCATCCCAGGGATTTAAGCTTGATTCAACATAGGGAAAACAATACATGTAATTCATCACATCAAGAGACTTAAAAATAAGAACCATATGATCATCTCAATAGATGCAGAAAAAGCATCTGTCAAAATATAGCATCCCTTCATATTCAAAACACTAGAAAAATTAGAGATAACAGAAAACATCTCAACATCATAAAAGCTACCTATGCTAAGCCCCAGGCCAACATCATTCTCAAAGGAAAAAAAAAAATTTGAAAGCCTTCCCTCTAAAAACTGGAATAAGACAACGATGCCCTCTTTTACCACTTCTATTTAATGTAGTTCTTGAAACACTAGCCAGAGCAATTAGACAGATGAAAGAATTTGAAGGAATACAGATAGCAGAAGAAGAACTCAAATTAGCACTATTTGCCCACGATATGATTCTATAACTAGAAAACCCAAACAATTCCACCAGAAAATTTTTATAATAAGTAAATGAATTCAGCGAAGTAGCAGGATTCAAAATCAAAACCCATAAATCAAAGGCATTTCTGTATGTCAGTGAAAACCAGCACGAAAGGAAATGAGAAAAACTACCCCATATAATAGCCTCAGAAAAAATAAAATACTTGGGGATCAACCTAACAAAAGAAGTGAAAGACCACTACAACACAAACTATAGAATGCTAAAGAAAGAAATCAAATAAGACCTTAGAAGCTGAAAAGATCTACCTTGCTCTTGGATAGGTTGGATGGGCAGAATTAATATTGTCAAAATGACCAAAAGCACTATGCAGATTTAATGAAACTCCACTCAAAATCCTAATGGTGTTTCTCATAGAAATAGAAAAAGCAGTCATGAAATTCATCTGGGGAAAATATAAAATAGAGACCCAGAATACCTAAAGCAATCCTTAGCAAGAAGAATGAAGCACGTGGCATCAGTATACCAGACCTTAAACTGTATGACACAGTCACAGTAACAAGAGTAACAAAAACAGCATAGTATTGGCACCAAAATAGATTTGTAGACCAATGGTAAAGAATAGAGGACACAGAGAGTAACCAACATAATTATAGTTATCTTATATTAGACAAAGTCACCAAAAATATACATTGGAGAAAAGATAACCTCTTCCACAAATGGTGCTGGAAAAACTGGAAATCCATATGCAACAAAATGAAATTAATCCCCTATCTCTCACCATGCACAAAACTCAAATCAAAAGAGATCAAAACCTAGGAATTAAATCAGAGACCCTATGTCTAATAGAAGAAAAAAATAGGCCCAAATCTCCATCATGTGGGATTAGGACCTGACTTCCTAAAAAAGACTCCTATAGCATAAGAATTAACATCAAGAATCAATACTTCTATTCAATATAGTTGTTGAAACACTGGCCAGAGCAATTAGACAGAGGAAAGAAATTAAAGGAATAAAAATAGGAAAAGAAGAACTTAAATTATCACTATTTGCGGACGACATGATTCTATACCTAGAAGACCCAAAAGGGTCTACAAAAAAACTACTAGAACTAATAAATGAATTCAGCAAAGTGGCAGGATATAAAATCAACACACATAAATCAAAGGCATTTCTGTATATCAGCGACAAAACTTCTGAAATGGAAATGAGGAAAAACACTCCATTCACAATATCCTCAAAAAAATAAAATAAAATACTTGGGAATCAACCTAACAAAAGAGGTGAAAGATTTATACAATGAAAACTACAATACCCTAAAGAGAGAAGTAGAAGAAGATCTTAGAAGATGGAAAAATATACCCTGTTCATGGATAGGCAGAACTAACATCATCAAAATGGCGATATTACCAAAAGTTCTCTACAGGTTTAATGCAATGCCAATCAAAATCCCAACAGCATTTCTTGTAGAAATAGATAAAGAAATCATGAAATTCATATGGAAAAATAAAAGACCCAGAATAGCAAAAGCAATTCTAAGCAGGAAGTGTGAATCAGGCGGTATAGCGATACCGGATTTCAAACTATATTACAGAGCAATAGTAACAAAAACAGCACGGTACTGGTACCAAAACAGGCAGGTGGACAAATGGTACAGAATAGAGAACACAGAGACTAATCCACAAAGTTACTACTATCTTATATTTAATAAAGGGGCTAAAAGCATGCAATGGAGGAAGGATAGCATCTTCAACAAATGGTGTTGGGAAAACTGGAAATCCATATGCAACAAAATGAAACTGAATCCCCTCCTCTTGCCATGCACAAAAGTTAACTCAAAATGGATCAAGGACCTTGATATCAAATCAGAGACTCTGCGTCTGATAGAAGAAAAAGTTGGCTTCGATCTACATATTGTGGGGTCAGACTCCAAATTCCTTTATAGGACACCCATAGCAAAGAGTTAATAACAAGAATCAACAAATGGGACTTACTTAAACTAAAAAGTTTTTTTCTCAGCAAGAGAAACAATAAGAGAGGTAAATAGGGAGCCTACATCATGGGAACAAATTTTTACTCCTCACACTTCAGATAGAGCCCTAATATCCAGAGTATACAAAGAACTCAAAAAATTAGACAATAAGTTAACAAATAACCCAATCAACAAATGGGCCAAGGACCTGAAAAGACACTTCTCAGAGGAGGACATACAATCAATCAACAGTACATGAAAAAATGCTCACCATCTCTAGCAGTCAGAGAAATGCAAATCAAAACCACCCTAAGATACCATCTCACTCCAGTAAGATTGGCAGCCATTATGAAGTCAAACAACAACAAGTGCTGGCGAGGATGTGGGGAAAAGTTTACTCTTGTACATTGCTGGTGGGACTGCAAATCGGTGTGGCCAATTTGGAAAGCAGTATGGAGATTCCTGGGAAAGCTGGGAATGGAACCACCATTTGACCCAGCTATTGCCCTTCTTGGACTATTCCCTGAAGACCTTAAAAGAGCATACTACAGAGATACTGCCACATTGATGTTCATAGCAGCACAATTCACAATTGCTAGACTGTGGAACCAACCCAGATGCCCTTCAATAGATGAATGGATAAAAAAAAATGTGCCATTTATACACCATGGAGTACTACACAGCACTAAAAAATGACAAAATCATGGAATTTTCAGGGAAATGGATGGCACTAGATCAGATTATGCTAAGTGAAGCTAGCCAATCCCTAAATATCAAATGCCAAATGTCTTCTTTGATATAATGAGAGCAACTAAGAACAGAGCAGGGAGGAAGAGCAGGAGGATAAGATTAACATTAAACAGAGACATGAGGTGGGAGGGAAAGGGAGAGAAAAGGGAAATTGCATGGAAATTGAAGGAGACCCTCATTGTTATACAAAATTACATGTAAGAGGTTGTGAGGGGAATGGGAAAATAAACAAGGAGAGAAATTAATTACAGTAGATGGGGTAGAGAGAGAAGATGGGAGGGGAGGGGACGGGAGGGGGGATAATAGAGGATAGGAAAGGTAGCAGAATACAACAGTCACTAATATGGCATTATGTAAAAATGTGGATGTGTAACCGATGTGATTCTGCAATCTGTATTTGGGGTAAAAATAGGAGTTTATAACCCACTTGAATCTAATGTATGAAATATGATATGTCAAGAGCTCTGTAATGTTTTGAACAACCAATTTAAAAAAGAATCAATAAATGGGATGGATTCAAACTAAAAAGCTTCTTCTCAGCAAAAGAAGCAATCAGTGAGGTGAATAGAGAACCTACATCTTAGGAGCAAATTTTTACCTCTCGCACATCAGATAAAGTACTATTCTCTTGGGTATATAAAGAACTCAAAAAGTGAAACACCAAAAATCCAAATAATCCAATCAATAAGTGAGCCAAGTAACTGAACTGACCCTTCTCAGAAGATTATATACAATCAATAAAAATATATAGGAGAAATCTGCAAAGATCACCAGAAATATGTGAACCCATACAGATAAAATAAAATGTCTTCTGCAATGTTTAAATATATTCAGGGCAAATCTTCTTTTAACTTATTTTCAAATAATCAGATAGCTTTATTTGGAAATTGTCTTATTTTTTAGATTCCTACAGCTTTGCTAACTGCATGAAAGTTTAGAGGAATATGGGATTTACAATCCTTTATTAAAATCTAATCTTGGCCTACTTTTAAAATTAAAAGTTTTCATAGTTTAGTGAAATTCTGCTAAATTTCCAGCGATTGCTGTCTTTATAGAAAAAAAAAATTCCTTCTTTACTATTAAGTCACCATATTCAGGTTTAAAGAGGTTAAAGAAATTTAACACAACCATACAATCCTGCTGGTTTTATTTAAATAAAATAAAAATGGGCTGAAACATTAGAGATAATTTAAAGTAACTCACAGGTATTAACAAAAGGACCTATTCTAACCCAATTACACTCATCATTAAGGAACCTGTTCCTGTCATAGAAGTCAGTACATTCTGACATCCTGTATTATGTATATGCATTATACCATGACCACACAAAGCATTCAATGGCTAGATATGCGGTGTTATGGTTTCAGCAATAGATATTTGGTATTAAAGTTTGATGTATAGAATGGTGAAAATAATTACTCATTGAATTTATATAATCCTGTCACAAACTATTTGGTCCTGATACTCATTACTTTGTCTACTTTAGAAATATTAATGTTTTATCAAATCATCAAAATCTCTACATTTCATTTCATAAAAATAGAACAGATTTTCTTGAAATGAAAACATTAGAACAGTCTGGTTACATTATTAAACAGTGATGCTAACTCAACAATATTAAAATACTAACCTTTTAATAATGAATTAATTATATATATTAAAATGATATAATTAAACATGTTAAGCCTCTTTGAATTCAGTACTATCCATATATTTAAAGAGAGATAGAAAAATATTAATAACATAAACTTCTTACAACCTTTGCTTTTCCAAATTTCCATTAAGATAGTTGAGACTATTTGTGAGCATAGATTGAGTGTGGATATAGAAGTTGCAGGACTAAGATTAGTGTAATGGAAAGCATGTCCACTGCAGGTCTCCCCAAGTCCCTTAGACCTTGTCTCTGTAACGCTTGCCTAATTTGACAGTGTGGTTGTAAGCAAGCACTCATCTGCAATTGTTTTTGGGAAAATTGTCCTTCAGGTAAGAAAGCCTTTTCTCTTGAGAAACAGAACAGAGGCAGTCCTTAGTAAATAAATCATGAATGCAGGAATAAACCCAGAGCCCATTGCCAAAGACAGAGAGAAATGTCTTGTGTAACTTACAGCTGAGAGCAGGGCATCACCAGAAACTGCAACTTTGGTGGTGTATTCTGCTTCTATCTTTTCCTCCACTTCCTTACTAGTTTTGCCTGGGAGTGTTTCCAAAATTAAATATTAACAAGTTAATCCTGGAAGGATATGCTTCCAAAAAACCTGTTTAAATTAGTTACCTTTTAAAAAATAGAGAAGATGGGTCATCAAAAAGTTTGAATGAAAACAACCACTAAAGTACAACCTGTAATTTTTTAAAGAAAATTACATATTTTTTTTAGTTTATCTTTATTAAAATCACCCAAGATGCATTTTAAGTTATGAGTGAAGAAACTAAAAATAAAGTCAGATAATTGGAAGAGTATAAATAGGAGGGGGAAACCATAGATTAAAAATATCAGGAATGAAAAGATGACACTGCTACAGAGCTTTCAGTCATTAAAAAGACAATAATAATTTCCTCGTCTGAGAGTGATGGACTGAAGAGTTTCTTAGATAACTCTTCAGCAAAAAGTAGCTCTCATAGGTGGACAAAATACAAAAGCAATTATCTAAAAGTGCTGGGGTGTAAACAGAAAGAGACAGATTTTAGTGAAGAGTAGATATTGGAGGACAGTTGGAGGGAGAAACGTTATATAATATAAGTTTTTTCAGTGTTGAGTTCATAGCTAAATGCAGCCAGTGAGGCACAGAAAATGTAGCAAAGACTTAAACTGATAAGAATTAATTTTCTGGGGAAGATCATCAGAAAAACAAAGCCCAAGAATTCAAGGCTACTGAAAATGATGGAAGAGTCCGAAAGGGTTGGGGGGACAAAAATCAAAGAAGGAATATCTAAATTCTATCTCCCTGTGGGTCTGACTGATAAGCAAAGCGTTCAAAAAAGTATCAGTTAAAAAGAGAAAATTTCAACTAATGCCAAAGATGACACCAAGGTCCAGAGTTCAAGTCCAACCAAGGCAAGGTCTAGCCAAAGGAACAGAAAACAATAATCAAAGAAAGTCTGGTATGGGACTCAAAATATCTCAGTGTTTGAAGAAGAACAAGGACACCAAGTCCACACATGCTTCAGGGAAAAAACAAATCTGACACAGAGGTGGACTCGAAATGTCCTTTTGTTTCTAAATACCTAGCACATCTATTCCAAATGATGTGAAGCAAATCAGTCTGATAATAAATGAAATTACAGGCAAAAGTGAGGAAAACATGAGCAGAGAAATGAAAGCAATGGAAAAGAATCAAAGAGAAATTCTAAAACTGAAATAACTCTGAAATTAAAAAATAAAACAAAAGTCACTGATGGGAACAGCGGGATGAAGAAGCAGAGGGGAGACTCAGAGGAAGTGACAGGGAAATCACCCAAGGAAGAACAGACAGTGCAAAAAGATGGACAAAAACCAAACAGAGCCCTGGAATCTTTTTGACAATATCAAATTCATCATGTGTGTCAACCGAACCAAAGAGAGAACAGGAAAGTACTCCGAAGAAGGCACTTAAATGTCTTTGGGCTTGAATGGTTTTTGTTGAGAAGTCTGGTGAAATTTCTCTCTCTGTACTTTTTTGTTCATGATGTTATCTTTTATTGTTGTATCCCTTTTAATCGCCTTCAAGATCTCCTCTTTATCTTTAATGTTCAGATTTCTGTTGTTTTGTTTTCATTCTGATTGTGAAACTCTGAAGTTCATACAGTTATGCTTCCATGTTGTTCTTTCCTGGTGGTTGATTTTCAACCATTCTCTCCCCAAATATTTCTTCCTTTTCATATTTTCTTTTCTAGTCCTTCTGGAAGTCCAGACACCAGTGTGTTTATTTGTTTACCTTTTTTATTTTTTTAAAAAATTTCACTTTGAATAATTTCTAGTGATCCATTTCAGAGTAGGTAAATCTTGCCTCTGCTGTGTTTTATCTATTAAAAGCTCATTAAAGGAATCTCCATATCTGATGCCATGTTTGCATCTCTATTTCGTTTGTAAGCATTCCCCTTGACTCATTCTTACATTTTCCATCTTCCTGTTGATATTTCCAACTGCTTATTAATGTGGTCTGTATTTTTCCACTATGTCCTTTAACATAGAACTTGAATTAAGATCCCTTTTGATTCCCAGTATGGGCACTATCATAATGGAATACTTCTCTCATTGTTTCTGTTCTATGTTGAGATTTTAGCAATCTGCATATCTGTACATTCAGAGTCAGTTTGTTCTTTCTTTCCCTCTTTTCAGTGTTAGATTTCTGTCTCTTGGTACTGCAGCTGGCTAGGCTGGTGGTCAGAGGAGGCTTGGCCACTTTGCCCCTTCCTCCACCTCCGTCTTAGGTAGAACACATGAGCTTGATCAACAGGGACAGTACTTTCACAGAATTCCTCTTTGTTGAACCCAAACCTGTAGTGTGTCAGGTCTGGCATGGGAAATTTTCTTATCAGAATTTCCTTTAATAGTTATGGTGTAAGATCATAGACCTAAGGTGACTTGCTTCCTCTCCTACAAGGAATATTTTTTTTTTCTGTTACTCTGCAATAATGGATCAGAATCTGTGTCTCTGGCAGAATTACAGCCAGTCTTCAGTGGAGTAAAGCATTTGCTTCCATTAAAAGTGAAGTGAAAATGAGAGTGCCTAGAAAGAAGTACCCAGTCTCATGTCACTCATGCCTGTACCACTCAAGTAGCTCCTTCAGATCTCCTACTCTTCCCCTAATTCTTCTTTTGAACTTTAAACTGTAATTACTTTGTTAAAATTATATCTGATTTGTTTTATAACTTAATTTTATGAGGTCCAGTGACCCTTCCTATGGGCCTGGCCAAGTGAGCCATTCCTAATACATTGGCTCCCGGTGGAATGTCTCTCCCTGGAGTTCTGGCTATTAGTTTGCTTAACTCTCTTGTGGGCTCAAAACAATTTTATTTTGCAATTACTTAGATTTCTCTCATTCTCAAGATGGAAACAGTGTTTTTTTCTAAATTCCTACATTTTAGAACTTCCACCTAAACTTTAGGTGAAAATTACACTTCCACATAATTTATTACATATTACAATATGTAATAAAGACTCAACAAAATGGCTAATAAATTGCATTAATAGATCACAACATATTAACATGTTTTAAGGAACAAGACAATAATTTCAAAAGATGCAATAAAAAGTATTTGCTTAAATTTAAGACCCAACCATAATCACACTAAGAATAATCAATAATGGAATGGAACTTCACAAATCTGCTGAAGATAATGTACGTGTAGCTAATAGGAAACATTACATTTAACTACGGTTGATTGAAGTCTTGCATTTTGAGATTGGAAACATTCTAACATTAGAAAAAAGACAAGAATGCATGCTGTCACTACTTCTGTTCAGCATTGTACTTCATTTCCTACTCAGAGCAATCACAATTAAAAAAAAAAACTAAACAATGTATACATTAGAAAGAAATGAAAGTATTATTATTCACAGATAAAATGATTATGTATGAAAAATATAAAATTCTGAAGATAATTATCAGAATTTGTTTAAATTTAGCAATGCTCCTACATGTAGGATTGATGCATTAAAATAGGCAATTGGATTTTTCTATCACATTTGTAAAAGCAATGAAATAAATGGATATTTCCAGAAAATTTATTTTAATTTTTAATTTCTGCATGAAAAATATGAAATGTTATTAGGAGACCATTTTAGAAACTTGAATAAATGGGAGCTGGGGTTGTGGTTTAGCTGTAGAGCGCTCACCTAGCATGTTCAAGGCACTGGGTTTGATCCTCAGCACCACATAAAAATAAATAAATACATAAAAATAAAATAAAGGTATTGTGTCCAAATACAACCAAAATTAAAAAAAAAACTTGAATAAGGAATATATAATTTTCAAGGATCTAAAGAATAAATACAGTGTCCAACAGCTCTCTGTATTGGAAATAACATACAACGAAGACAGACCAGAAGACCTTTTGGAGGACAATAGATAAATATGTTCCCTAGTGGGATCACAGGCTATGTTCTCTGAAGGAACATACCAAGATGGAATTTGGAGAGCAAGACACTTAGGGATCAATATCTGTGCAAGGAAGGGAGAAGAAGTCCTGAACAGAATCAAGTTGAACTTTGATACAAGAACCACAAAGCCTTAGATGGAAACAGATCTGACCCATGAAGAATTTCTGACAGTTGTGTAAATTGGGTTGGAAGAGTTAGGTCTCTGTAACATCTGTCATGTCTTGCAACTAGATGTGGACTCTTCCAGGGGTGTAAAACATAAGTGAGGGGCTCCCTGCAGCTGAAACAGAGCCTGAAGCAGAGGACACTTGGAGGCTGTGTTGACAGTGGTCCCTGCAGCTGGGCAGCAAGTGCTCCTGGAGGGAAGAACCCAGAGCCCATCTCCATATCAAAAACTTATGACATATCATGTATCCAATGACAATAAACAAATTGTTACTATATGAAATGCAGAAGGATCTTAAAACTATCATGTGAGGTTAAGAAATTAGATGACATAATTCTATTTATGTAAAGTTCAAAAGCAGGGAAAGCTGAGCCTGATTCTCAAAATCAGTGTATGTTTACCTAAAGGGAGCAGTTGGTGACTGGGAGGCTGGGACCTTCTGGGTTATGGAAATGTTCTATTTGAGGAATGACTACATAATGCCTGGGTGCTATCCTTTTGTTAAATTTAATTTAACACTATCTGTTAAGATATGTTCATATACCTGTGTGCACGTTACATGTTGGAAGAAGACAAATAATAAGTGATTAATAGTCATACCCTCAAAACATGGCAACTACTTTCATGGAAAAAATAAAATAAAACATAGATAATGCGAGGAGTGGGAGGGGAGAGAGAAAGAGAAAGGGAAGGAGAGGTTTGGAGGGAGAGAGGCAGACTCATTGATTATAGGGGATTTTAAAATATTTCTCATATTTAATTGGACAAAATATTGGTAAATGTAAATGATCAAAGAAGCATAACCAAAAGTGTGTAAGTGTGTGTGTGTGTGTGTATATATATTTTTTTTGAACCATGATAAAAATATATTTTTTATATTCTTCAGTCTCTAAGAATTCCTCATGTTAGACCACAAAAAATAAAGACACCTCCCCCCAAAAAATAACACTCCTAGTTCTAAAAGATTCAAATAACACAGTATCATTCTCTGACTACAATGAAATAAAGCCACATATTAATAACATTTTGGAAATGAAAAGGCCCTTCCACTGGTGAATAAAAATGACATTTTTGAATCAGGGGAAATACAAAGTACATCTGCAGACATTCTGGAAAATAAAGTGGAACTAAAATGTATCAAAATTTATGGGTGATGAAATGTAGCCACAAAGTTTCCAACTCCCTTAGAAACACACTATGGCTCAGCAAAACTTCAGAAACTACAATGTTTCTCTCCCTAGAATACTTTTGTTCCATTTTTTCTTATTTCACTCCCAGCCTTCCTTTCAGCTCCATCCCAAAATTAATTATTTCATTGATTACCACTCTTTGTTCTCCAAAAATAAATATAAGCTTGCTTCCTCAAACATTTATAGACAGAGTTGATTTAAATTGTTTTAACTAAATGGTCTGAGGAGGCAAAAGGATGTGTTTGTATATCTTTATTGATATTTTTATTTTATATTATGCTTTGTATTTTACTTTTCAACTTTTCTTATAGCCCAATTTATCCCAGAAGCTAGAGTTGAATTGAACATTCAACATTGTGCTTTGCTAATAGATGGTATTTATTTTAGTAAATGAAAGTTGTCTAAAAAGTTTCCTCTACATTTTATTCATCCAACCTTCATTTTCTTCAACACACATGTTCCATAAGTAGTGTTTTACACATGCAATTTTATTTATTTACACTTTTCTATGACCTCAGGAATTTAACATCATTTAACCAACTGTGCACATCCTCAAGTTAAAATTTCAGTTTCACATTAGTATTTATTAATTAGTCATTTTAAAAAGCCTTAATATTTTTGATGGAAGCAACTGATATATCTTTCTCCCAGTGTCTCTTTATTTACAATAATCATTGGTAGCAATTAAGACTGCTTAATCATTGATGAGTGTAATTTAGTTCACTTACGAGTTTCTCTCTTGCATCTTTTATCTCCTAATGATAGACTGATAACTTTTAATGTTATACCCCATTCCTTTTTATAGCAGAAGCTTGGGTCAGATCAGGTTGAATTTTCCCATGTGCTTTGATAATTAGAAGAATGTTTCTGAAGTGTGCAAGAAAATGACTGGTATAAAATCTAATATAAGTCAACATGCCAAAAAACAAACGGTGGCAGTCTTCCAGAAAGAATTAAATTCATTGAATAGTTGTTAATAAGGTTTGTACTCAGGGGTAATTCTTCTCTTCATTTCTTTTCTCTGTGTTAGCAACTCCAAATACAGCTCTCCCTAATGAGTTATTGAATCAACCAAGATAAAATAATATAAATGAGCATACAAAAATTTCTATTAAATGATACAATCCTAAAGACTTTTACAGACTCATTCTCTGAAGCAAGTTTAAACAGTAAAAGAACTTAGAAATAATAAAGTTAATAAACACTTCCCTGTGATAGAAGAAATATAAAAATCCTTTAGTAACAATGTATAAATGTGGCCTTAATAAGGTGCAATTTAAACATATGGTTTAGACAACAAGTAGTAAATAAGTCTAAAAAAAAGGGTGATTATTTTGTTTTGCCAAGAAGTCGTTTTTACAATAAAGAGAACTGATTTTCTTATTTCCTGCAAATTAGTCACATGACTTGCAAGTTAGGCATTCAAAAGGTACAAATTCATATTGAGGTAAGGTTTGACAGATACTTCTCACAGCCAAGTGAGAAAATTACATTGACGTGCTTCCTCCTCCTCCTCCTTACCCCCGTTCTTCTTTTTTCATCTTTTTTTTAGATTACATTTTTCTTATTTGTTCTACTTAGTTGTACATGACAGTAGAATGCATTTTGACACTACACCATGTATAATCAGAAGAATGACAAGTTATACTCCATTTATGTGATATGTCAAAATGCATTCTATCACACTGGTCGTATAATCATATATGTACATAAGGTAATACTTTCTGATTCATTCTAATATCCTTCCTACCTACATATCCCCTCCCCTCCTTTTACTTCCCTCTACCTAATCCAAAGTAGATCTAACTTTTCCCTAGCCACCTCCCCATCTTATTGGGAATTAGCATCCAGATATCAGAGAAAACACTCAGCCTTAGATTTCTTGGGATTGGCTTATTTTGCTTAGCATGATATTGTCCAGCACCTTCCATTTATCTGCAAATGATATTATTTCAATCTTCTTTAAGGCTGATTAATATTCCATTTTGTATATATACAACAGTGCCTTAATCCATTCATCCATTAAAGGCCACTTAGGTTGGTTCCAGAGTTTGGCTATTGAGAATTGAGCTGCTGTACATTGATATCACTGCATCACTGTAGTATGATGCTTTTAAGTCCTTTGTGTATAAACCTAGGAGTGAGATGACTAGGTCAAATGGTTGTTTCACTTTAGGTTTTCTGAGGGATCTCCATACTGCTTTCCATATGGTTACACCAATTTGCAGTTCCACCAACACTGCATGAGTGCACCATTTCCCCCACATCCTCACCAAAATTCATTGTTATTTGTATTCTTGATAGTTTCCAATCTGACTGGAGTGAGATGAAATCTTAGAGCAGTTTGATTTGCATTTCTCTAATTGCTAGAGATGATGAACAATTTTTTTTCATATATTTGTTGATTGACTATATATATATATTTTTTTTGCTCTGTGAAGTGTATGTTCATTTCCTTAGCCCATTTATTGATTGGGTTATTTGTTTTTTTGCTGTTGGGTTTTTTTGAGTTCTTTTATATCCTGGAGATAAATGCTCTATCTGAGGTGCATGTGGTAAAATTTTCCTCCCATTCTGTAGGCTCTGTCTTCATTTTATTGATTGTTTCCTTTGCCGAGAAGAAGCTTTTGAGTTTGAATTCATCCCATCTATTGATTCTTAATTTTACTTCTTGTGCTTTAGAAGTCTTGTTAAGGAAGTCAGTTCTTAAGCCAACATAATGGAGATTAGGTCCTACATTTTCTTCTATTGGGTGCAGGATTTCTGTTCTAGTACCCAAATCTTTGATTCACTTCAAATTGAGTTTTGTGCATGGTGAGAGATAGGGGTTTGATTTCATTTTGCTACGTATGGATTTCCAGATTTCCCAGCACCATTTGTTGAAGAGGCTATCTTTACTCCAAAGAATGTTTTTGGTGCTTTTGTCACATTATAGGTAACTATACTTAAGTGTGTTTGTCTCTTTCTCTTCTATTCTTTACCATTGGTCTACATTTCTGTTTTGATGCCAATGCCATGCTGTTTTTGTTATTATAGCTCTGTAGTATAGTTTAAGGTCTAGTATTGTGATGTCTCCTCCTTCACTCTTTATGCTAAGGATTTCTTTGGCTATTCTGGGTATCTTATTTTTTCAAATAAATTTCATGATTGCTTTTTCTGTTTCTGTGAAGAATTTCATAGGGATTTTAATAGAAACTGCATTAAATCTATATAATGTTTTTGGTAATACAGTCATTTTGACAGTATTAATTCTGCCTATTCAAGAGCATGGAAGATCTTTCCACCTTCTTCAATTTCTTTCTTTAGTGTTCTGTAGTTTTAATTGTAGAGGTCTTTCACCTCTTTTTTTAAGCTGAATCCCAAGTATTTTTTCTTTTGATGTTATTTGTGAATGGGACAGTATTAAAATTTCTCTTTCAGTGGATTCATCACTGATGTATAGGAATGTGTTTGATTTATGAGTGTTGATTTTATATCCTGTGACTTTGCTGAATTCATTTATTAGTTCTTGAAGTTTTCTTGTGGAATTTTTTGGATCTTCTAAATATAGAATCATACTGTCAGCAAATAGTGATAGTTTGAGTTCTTCTTTTACTATGTATATCCCATGAATTTATTTCATGTCTCATTGCTCTGGTTTGATTTTCAAGGACTATGTTGAATATAAGTGGTGTTAGAGGGCATCCTTCTCTTGTTCCAGTTTTTAGAGAGAATGCTTTCAATTTTTCTCCACTTAGAATAATGCTGGCCTTGGGTTTAGCATAGATAGCTCTTATAATGTTGAGGTATGCTTCTACTATTACTAGTTTTTCTAGTGTTTTAAACATGAATGGGTCTTGTATTTTGTAAAATGCTTTTTCTGCATCTATCGAAAAGATTCTTGTCTCTAAGTCTATTGACATGATGAATTATATTTATTGATTTCCATATGTTGAATCAAACTTGCATCCCTAGGATGAACCCCACTTGAGAGTGATGCACTATCTTTTTAATATGTTTTTGTATGTGATTTGCCAGAATTTTATTGAGAATTTATGCATCTATGTTCATCAGGGATACTGGTCTGAAGTTTTCTTTCCTTGATTCAACTTTGTCTGATTTTGGTATAAGGATGATACCAGTGTCATAGAATGAGTTTGGAAGTATCCCCTCCTTTTTTATTTCATGGAATAATTTGAGGAGTATTGGTGTTAATTCTTCTTCGAAGGTCTTGTGAATTGAGCTTAGAATCAGTCTGATCCTGGGGTTTTCTTTGTAGACTTCTGATGGTGTCTTCTATTTCATTGCTTGAAATTGATTTGCTTAAATTGTGTATGTCCTCCTTCTTCAGTTTGAGTAAGACATATATCTCTAGAAATTTGTCAATGTCTTCAAGATTTTCTATATTGTTGGATTATAAATTTTCAAAATAGTTTCTAATTATATTCTGTATTTCACTAGTGTCCTTCGTGATATTTCCTTTTTGTTCACAATTTTTATTAATTTGAGTTTTCTCTCTCTTTTTCTCATTAGTATGACTTAAGCATTCATCAATTTTATTTATTTTTTCAAAGAAACAACTTTTTGCTTTGTCATTTTTTTTGAATTTTTATTTGAATTTCATTGATTTCAGCTCTGATTTTAATTATTTCCTGTTTTCTATTGCTTTTGGTATTGATATGTTCTTCTTTCTCTAGGGCTTTGAGATGTAATGTTAGGTAATTTATTTATTGGCTTTCTGTTCTGTTAACGAATGAGCTCAATTCAATGAACTTTCCTCTTATCACTGCCTTTATAGTTTCCCAGAGATTCTGATATGTTGTGTTAGTGTTCTCATTTACCTCTAAGTACTTTTTAAAAATTTCATCCCTGATTTTTTTTCTGCTATTCATTTGTCATCCAATAGCATATTATTTAGATTCCAGATGTTAGCATAGCTTCTATTTTTTATTGTTGATTTTTAATTTCATTTCATTATGATCTGATTGAATGTAGGTAGTGCCAGGCATGGTGCAGCATACCTGTTATCCCAAGGGTTTTGGAGCCTGAGGCAGGAGGATTACTAATTCAAAGTCAGCCTCAACAACAGTGAGGTGCTAAGCAACTCAGTGAGATCCTGCCTCTAAATAAAATACAAATACAAAATTGGGTGGGGATGTGGCACTACAGCTGAGTGCCCTTGAATTCAATCCTTGGTATCCCTCCCCCAAGAAAAATAATGCAGGATATTGTTTCTATTTTTTTGTATTTGCTAAGAGTTGCTTTGTAGCATAAGATATGATTTATTTCAGAGAAAGATCCATGTGCTGCAGAGAAAAAAGTGTATTTGCTCATTGATGGGTAAAATATTCTATATATGTCTATTAAGTTTAAATTATTGACTACATCATTGAGTTCTATAATTTCATTGTTTAGTTTTTGTTTGGAGATCTATTTAGTTGCAAGAAAGGTGTATTAAAGTCACCCAGTATTATTGTGTTGTGGTCAATTTGATTCTTGAAATTGAGAAGGATTTGTTTGAGGTATGTAGGTGCTACATTTGGGGGGTCATAAATATTTATAATTGTTATGTCTTGTTGATGTATAATTCCCTTAAGCAGCATGAAATGTCCTTCTTTATCCTTTCTCATTAAGTTTGGCTTGAAGTACACTTTATCTGATATGAGGATGGAAATCCCTGCTTGTTTATGTGGTCCATGTGAGTAATATTTTTTTCCCCTCATCCATTCACCATCACTTTTTGGATGTCTTTGCTTATGAGGTGAATCTCTTGGAGAAAGTATATTCTTGGGTTATAGTTTTTTAATCCAATATGCCAGTCTATGTCTTTTGATTGATGAGTTTAATTCATTATCATTCATGATTGTTATTGAAATAATATTTATATTCCTGTTAATTTGGGTCATTTCTGGTTTTTAGTTTGAATTAGTTTATCTTTTGATTATCTTTTTTGAATTTTTGTAGTTATACATGGTAACAATACCTTTATTTTATTCATTTTTATGTGATGCTGGGGATCAAACTCAGTGCCTCACACATGCAAGGCAAGCTCTCTCCCACTGAGCTACAATCCCAGCCCCCCTTGATTATCTTTTCCTTTAGTGTAGTTTCTCCCTCTGCTGGTTTTTAATTTTTTTTATTCTTAAATTTTTTCCTCATAGAATATTTTACTGAGAATATTCTGTAGTGAGGATTTCTTGTGAATTTTTTAAACTTTTTTATATTGTGGAAAGTTTTTATTTCATTTTCAAATCTGAAGGTTAATTTTTCTATATATAAAATTCTTGGCCAGCATCCTTTTTCTTTCAGAGTTTGGTATATGTTGTTCTAGAACCTCCTAGCTTTGAGGGTCTGGTTTGAGAAATCAGCTGATTTTTGAATGGTTTCCCCCATACGTAATCTCATATTTTTATATCATGGCCTTCAAAATTCTATCCTTATTCTGTATTCTATGCATTTTCATTAAAATATGACTTGATATGGGTCTATTGCAAATTTGTACATCTGGGGTCCTGTATTCAGTCTCTTGTATTTGATTTTCCACTTTCTT
This sequence comes from Callospermophilus lateralis, assembly GCF_048772815.1. Lineage (NCBI taxonomy): Eukaryota > Metazoa > Chordata > Mammalia > Rodentia > Sciuridae > Callospermophilus > Callospermophilus lateralis. The sequence continues at coordinate 141,695,557 of NC_135309.1, forward strand.
CTTCAGGTTTGGGAAATTTTCTGATATCATTCCATTGAAAATATTGTGCATTCCTCTGGTTGGTATACTTTCCTTTGAATATTTAATCATGCATCTCCATGCCTTCCTTTATCCCAATAAATCTTAAATTTGGTCTTTTCATGTTATCTCATAATTCTAGCAGGTTCTGTTCATGGTTCCTAACCATCTTCTCTATGTGGTTAACTTTATTTTCAAGATTATAAACAGCATACTACAGGGACACAACCAAATAAATGTTTATAGCAGCACAGTTCACAATAGCTATACTGTGGAACCAACCTAGATGCCATTCAATAGATGAATGAATTTTTTAAATGTGGCATATAAACACAATGAAATATTACTCAGCAATCAAAGAGAATAAAATCATGACTTTCACAGGTAAATGGATGTGGTTAGAGAAGATAATGCTAAGTAAAGTTAGCCAATCCCAAAAAACCAAATGCTGAAAGTTTTCTCTGATATAAGGAGGCTGATTCTTAGTTTGATAGGGAGAGGGTGCATGGTGAGAATAGATGAACTTTAGATAGGGCAGAGGGGTTGGAGGGGAAGGGAGGGGGGATGGGGTTATTAATGATGGTGGAATGTGATGCTCATTATTATCCAAAGTACATGTATGAAGACGCAAATTGGTGTGAATATACATTGTATACAACCAGAGATATGAAAAATTGTGCTCTATATGTGTAATAAGAATTGTAATACATTCCACTGTCATAAAAATTAAAAAAATAAAAATAAAACAAAACAAAATTTTAAAAAAGATTATATATTTCATCTTGGTTGCCTGAGATTCTGTCCTCCAAGGGATCTAGTTTGTTGGTGTACTTTCCATTGAATTTTTAATTTGGTTTGTTGATTACTAAATTATGAGGATTTCTGCTGGATTTCTTTTTATAATCTCTCTTTATTGAAGTGACCTTTTCCTCCTAAAATTTATCTCTGGTTTCACTCCCTACATTATTCTTTATGTTGTGGATCAGTTTAACTATGTACATTCTGAACTCCTTCTCTGACATCTCTTCTACTATGTTATCAATGAACTCTATCATTGGAGCATCTTGGTTTATTTGGGATGCTTTATTCCCTTACTTTTTCATGTTGTTCATGTGTCTTCCCATCTAGCAGTATGGATCTAGGCAGCACATTTTCTACCCTGCAGACTCAGAGTGTCCCTGAAAGTTCCCAGTACAAGGCATTTTAGAGGGACCTCAATATTAACAGCATCCAATGCAAACAATATACAGCATTAAGCCAAATAGCTCCTGTTAGGACATCAGGCACTTTTCTCCCAGGCAATTCTGAGTGCTGAGCCCCGGGACTTGTGCACCTGTCACAGAGAGGTGCTCTGTATTGGGCAGATCAGGACAAGGCACTGAGAGCTGCTGGCCGGCCATATAGCTATGAGCACTGGAACGGGTTGTGGCTGGGGTGGAGCTGGGAGACTCAGGCCTGGGGCGCCCAAGGGCCCTGTTGGTTGCTGGACTGATGCCAGACCTGTTGGGGCCAAGGGATCAGAGAATGCCAGACTGAGGAGGGAGTCAGAGACAGAGCTGGTGCTGGAGCCCAGCAAGTGTTGGCCCACGTGAGTCCTGGGACTCTGCTTGGTGTCCGATCAGCTGGCTGAGTGAACCAGGAGCAAGATGCCCTCACCCCCCCTTCTTGCCTTCCAACTTACTGTAGCCAGCCTTGTTTGTTCCCGAGTGCTTCAGGACTAGCTGAGCTGGAGGAGATCCCAGCCCTACCCAGCCTCTGCAGCAAGATGTTGGCTGCAAGCACACCCAGCAGGAAGACTTCAGGTGTAACCAAACCTGTAGGCACCTTGACAATGTACCTCTCGGCCCTGGTTGTTGTCCCCAGACAGAGGCGGCTGTGTTCTGAGATATCAGTGGCAGCAACAAATCTGCAGGCACCCCAACACTGTGCCTCCGGTTCCCAGCAGGTGTCCTAAGACGGAGGCAGCAGTGTCCAGGGCTGGGTCAGTGGCCGCAGGCAGCACTGCAGCGGCCATGTGCTGTCTTCTTTAAAATTCACATATGACCTCTATGTTCCCACTTTAACATGTACCGGACCCCCAAACTACTAAATTTTCAAGGAAGTAGAATAGTAGAATAGTAATAGAATAGTAGAATAGTAATAGAATAGTAGAATAGTAATGTTAAGTTCATCAAGTTAAAGAGAGTAATTTTTAAAGATTATTTTGCTTTGCCAGTAAGAAGAAAAATACCTCCAAGCTGAGGCTGGCAGTATAGCTCAGTGTACAATATTTGCCTGACGTGTGGGACCTTTGGTTTAATCCTCAGTTCTGAAAAAAAATTCTCCATTGTGTAGCCTATATTATTCAAATGTTGCCCTTTAAAAAAATCACTTACACAGAATATGCTAACGTGCTACTTTATTTTTTATTGTTTTTAGTTATACATAGAAACAATAGCTTTGTTTATTTTTATGCAGTATTGAGGATCAAACCCAGTGCCTCACACGTGCAAGGCAAGTGCTCTGCCAGGAGCCACAGACTCAGCCCATGCTACTTTATTTTTAATATTTTTTTTTAATTTCAAAATGATCACCAGGTACCAAGCGTTGTAAGGAGTATAGACTATGGTTAGATGCAACTGTGTTTGAGTTACTTCCTTGACTTACTGTGTTATCTTAGAAAATTTTATTTACTACTTTGATTTTCAGTTTTCTCCTATGGGGAAAAAAAAACAGTGTTATTCTGACAACTTACGAAGATAACATATGTAAACGGCTTTGCAGAATTTCTGGTCATATACTGCACAATAAACAAAAAAAATGTTATTAACATAATTATCATTAACACTATAATTATTATGAAATTACTACCATTATTATTATCATGATTACATCTGTCCCAACATCCCCTTTAGTCCTTACCAAAATTGTCTTTCATTATTTTCTATAGTTCTTTTCCGGGCTCTTAACCTGCAATAATAATAATCTAGGAGAGAAAGAGCCTCCACTCCACAGTCTTGCAAAAGCAAAATATGTGGTCTTTTAAGTTTCTGAAATTAGTAACTATTCAATGCTTATTGGTAGTTGGAAATACACCCTCAACTTTATTTCTTTAATAATTTTTTTTTTTAGTTGTTAATAGACCTTTATTTATTTTACATGGTGCTGAGAATCGAACCCAGTGTCTCACACATGCCAGGCAAGTGTGCTACTGCTGAGCCACAACCACAGCCTCACCCTCAACTTTAAATATTCAATTTATAAATTAGAATGCAGTCATAAAATAGCAAAACACCAATCACATCTACCAAATCTTTGAAAAATGAAGTCACCTGAGAAATATTGCTTCATAATCCCCCTTCATGGTGCATTGTACCAGGAGGTCTCTCACTCTCCGAAAGGGAAGAGTTTCGGACCAATGTACTAATTACTCATGAAGCACTTTTTTTTTTTTTTTTTTTTTTTTTAAGAGAGAGTGAGAGAGAGAGTTAGAGAGAATTTTTTTTTTTAATATTTATTTTTTTAGTTTTCGGCGGGCACAACATCTTTGTTTGTATGTGGTGCTGAGGATCGAACCTGGGCCGCACGCATGCCAGGCAAGCACGCTACCGCTTGAGCCACATCCCCAGCCCATGAAGCACTTTTCCTTTGAAAGTTCTAAGACACAGGGCCTGTTTCATTCCAATTTGCTATATTCTGTTTCCCTTTTTTCCTTAAAGCAATTCCAAGCCTTTAGTGACACACAGTTAATGAGATTATTGTAGTCTATTGTTTATTCATCAAAGCATGCATTGCTTTTGATTTATCCGAAAAACAAAGATGCTCACCTGTCAGAAAAGTATTATTCAAAACACTAGATTAAGACACAGGGAAATTTTCTCTATTAGTGTTACAACCTTATGCAAGTACCTAGATTTAAAAGTTTCATGTAATTGGAAGCAAGCCATTTCTCATTATCTTCTATTTTATTCTCTGTAATCAACCAGGCCACCTTTCTTACTGTCTGCTCCCTGCATGCATCAGGGTTTTACTTGGAAAGTGTAGAAAACAATTTCAGGAGATTGGAGAAATGAAATGAATAGAGTTAGAAGCTAGTAACCACAGTGATTATCTAGAATTTAATCACATGGAGAAACTATGAGAAATGATATAAACACATGTCTCAGTATTTTTCTATACTGGGGGCAAGAAGAACCTAGAGTATTTGTATAAAAACTTCTGATCCTCATGAAGTTAAGGTTGTGCCCCAAGAATGTAATTCCCTGGCATATGGATGTGACCTTGGAAATAGAGAAGGTTTCAGATAAAGCCCGAAGACCCCAAGAGGCACATCCTGGCAATCAGAATTCCACTGCAGGCTGTTATGCTGAGGTACAGATATTATGGGCAGAGAGCTCAGCATTTATGCCACAGCTTCATATCATCTAAAAAAGATAGGTTGATGCTGCATATTAGCACGTAAGTGGCTGAGAGAGAGAAGTAACTCAGTTGGCCTTTTTTGTCTTCTAAATGTCATCTTGTCATTTTATAAAGATGACAAAAATAAATTTTAAAAATAATCAGCATCTTTTTGTTTTGTCATGTATTGTAAGAGTATCTTATTTACAAATAGATATATACTTCCATATTGCAGAGATCAGTAGATTACAAAAAGATGAGGGCTAGATTAGGGAGAGGAGTGAAATTCTTGCTAATTTAATAATGATATTGACCTTATTCTTATTTTCATTTTTAAATTAACAGTGAGTAACAGAGAAACTTTCCATAAACAACCAATTTAAACAGGACAAGTTTTATTTTTCTAGAACTTCATAGTTTTACAGAAAGATTGACATTTCTCTTTGTGTAAACATCCATAATATATTTCATTTTCTATTCATACATTTACATACTACTTAATATTAACAGATTACTTCCAAAATAATTTTTTGTCTTTCTCTTCTTTATCATCTTAGAATTTTTAGTAAGAGTAAGTAGATATATTTTGTGGACCACAAAGGGTGAAACAAATATATAGACAGATGTGTCTGCAGTTTCCAACTCTTCTAGTAGACAGAAGTGTTACTTAAGTTCTTAATGTCTATGTATCCAAGTTCATGAATGTCTCCTGTGTGGCATTTGTTTTCTAGACTCATCAAATTTCAAGGAGACCAAATCCACAGATGCTCAAGTCCTTTATATAAAAATGGAGTAACATTTACCTAGGAACTGTCCATCTTCGCATATAACTTTAGATAATTTCTAGATTACATAGTATACCTCATACAATGTAAATGCAATGTAAATAGCTATTATACTCCAACTATAAAAATTATACCATATCTACAAAAGGTATGTATAAAAATTTTCAGCAATAGATTAACCCTTTTATTAACTGAACACCATATTTATCTGGGCTCCATTAGTTTTTTTTTTGTTGTTGTTGTTTGTTTGTTTGTTTTTTAACATTCTTATTTTACTAGACAGCATTTAGTCTCATGTGTCCCCAGCCTCTGAGCAAGGCAGTTTCTCAGACTCTCCATGCTTTCAATGGCAGTGGGAGTTTTGAGGAATTCTGTTCAGAAACTTTGTAGAACACTGCTCAATTTTGTTTTGTCTCATGAATGAAAAGAAAACAAAAAAGATGGATAGGTTTTAGGGAGAAAGATGAGAAAGTGTCATCATCACATTAGGTCTAGGTATTTCAACATGTTATAATGCTGAGGATATTAACCTGATAACCCTGCTAAGGTAGTTTGGAGCTTTCGTGACCCTAACATTTTGTTTGTGTTTTGATTTACCTTTATGTTACTCTGGTCTTGGAAGCAAAGAACAAAGTTCAGCCCATTATAAAGGTACATATTTTACAGTTTGGGTTCAGGATAAATACTTTTGGGGGGACTGGCTACTAAGAACTCATAGGTTGCTTCTTGTGTTGCTTTATCATATCTTCATTGTGTGTTTATTTTGTGTGTGTTGTTTTTGCTTTGTTTGGTTTTGGAGCACTTCATCAATCATTTCTAAAAAATATATGATTATTCTCACAAGGCAGGAGGAAATGGACTATCCAATATAAGAAATTACCACAGTTCAGTTTAACTACGCAGAAAGTGGTATTCCCTAACATGACACTTAACATTATTTGTTTCATTTTTGCTTGTGTAAACTTTAAGCAGAATTTAACATCTGAAGGTAGCAAGACATTTGTACTGAGATATATTTTATTTTGATATTATATCTTTTCAGAAATAACTTATTTTTATTTACACTGAGCATATATTTTAATTTATTTTAAAATATATTGCATGCACATTTATATTTACTATGCATTTTTCAATGTTCAGTAATGATAGAGTTTTTTAAATTTAAAAATATCCATCGTCTGACAGTAAGAAATTTGAGCTAAGTATAAATAAGAGTATTTTTCAATTAGGATCGATTGGAAGACTATTTTCCAGTTAAGTTTTGTTTCCAAGATGCAGTTTAATAACTTCATGGGTCTACATCCATTGCATTACATGCATTAAACATTTAAATTAATCAATTTATTTGGTTGAACAGAATATTTAACCAGTACACATAATTTCCCTTAAATATCATGCCCAAACTTGCCTCCATTTTAGGAAGTAATCAATTTCAACTTGATTTTCCTTTTTCCTGATTGCTTAATGAAGTTACAAATTTTTAAAAGAATCTACAAAAAACATAATAATGGGGTCCTTTTCCATTGTAAATAACTTTTCTGTGACTACTTTCATCTTTGAGATAGGTATCATAATACTTTTGCCTCTATACATTTTGAGGAGTATTACTTGTGTTTAATATGATATGAGCTTAGGTCAATGTCTAGCATGTAGAAGCATTTTGCAAATTTTAGCTAATATTTTAGATTTTTAAATATAAAAATATTTTTAAACACATTCTATTATTTTTAACAAAATTTTAAAATGCCTAGACAGTGTATTTTAATACTTTCTGTGTTCAATAGAATGTGTATTTTGTGGTTTATTTAAATGAGTTCTTTAGATGAATTTTATGTTTATTTGTATTTTTAACTATTTCAAATCTTGTTATCACTGTATACTCATAAAAGTTGTAACTATGTATTAAAGTGAAGATATACAAACAGGTGGAACTTTAATGTGCAATATTACATGATCCTCTAACATGCTTATCCATTTCTCCTCTAACATTTATATTAAATAAATGGTACCTACATTTGATATACCTGGTACCTACATTTGATATACTATTCTTTTTTGTCATACTTATTAGCAAATAATAATATGCCTTATTATGATTTTCATAAGTACCACCAAAATCAAACATGTTTTCATGTATTCTAATAATTTTTTTAGTGCATAAAAAAATTCTAATAATTTTTTTACTTCATTTCTATTTAGATGTTTACCTTTGTATTTCTGACTTGCTATGAATATTTGAAATATTTTCCTGACCAATCTCAGCTATTTTTAACTATTTAGATAATTTGGGTTTTTTTTGGATCAAAAGTTTATGATACATTAATGTGACCCAAATTTTTCATCTGATTTGCATTTCATATTGTAAGATGACATTTGCAATTAAAATGTCACAAATACCTTTTATATATTTTTTATATTTTTTCTAATAAAAATATATTTTTTCTAATATTTAAAACTATTTTTTAATTCATCAGGAATTTAATTTATTTTGGGGACTGGTCAAGATTTACATCTGCTGTTTTTCAAATAGACAATTATTTCAAAATGATTCATTGCTTTCTTCATTCTTTTGCCAATATCTCAAAAGGCCACTGTGATAGTAAATTTGCACTTTCCAAAGCTCACTATTTAATAATTTTTAAAAAATTAAGTTGGCAATTTTCTAACTACTTTTCCCTTTATGTAAATTTTAGAATGAGTTTGTAGATTGTGTTGAAACACCACAGTAATTTCTTCATAACTCCCCACATTTATGTATAAATAAATGGAGAAATTACAAAATATAAAACTGAACATTTTCTGTATAAAAACATGGCATTTCTCTCCACTTATTCATAAATTATGGTCATTAGTACAGTTTTACATTTCCTTTGTGTGTGTGTGTGTGTGTGTATATATATATATATATATATATATATATATAGTCATAATCTATACATTTTTGATAAGTTATATTCCAATTTATTTTATAATTTTAAATAAAAAAGATAAAATCTTCTTACTATTTTATTTTTCAATTTGTTGTTTCTAATACATAATAAACCTAATAATTTGATGTTAATAGTATATCTAATAATATTATTAAATTGTCTTAGGGTTTCTCAACTGATTACATTGCAATTTCTAGATTGATGAGCTTATTTTCTGAAAAAATAAAATATTTGTATTTGTCTCATATTGATATTTTTATTTCTTTTTCATATTGTCTTTCAGTAGAGATCTGTGGCTTCTTTTACTTGAATAGTATTAAAGAGGGCAGACATCTTGTCTTATTTTTATTTAATTTGAATTATTTTAATTCAATTGTTTATCAAATTATTAATTTGTTTTTTCATTGTGTGTAAGTTTTGGTGACAGTCTTTTATTCCCATTAGCAAACACACATCAGAAATGTATGTTAGGGCTGGGATTGTGGCTCAGTGGTAGAGCCCTTGCCTAGCATGTGTGAAGCACTGGGTTAGATTCTCAGAACTGCATAATAAATAAATGAATAAAATAAAGGTGCACCAAGAATTAAAAATATATATGTATATATAATTTTAAAAAAATGGATAGCCGATTTTCCTGAGTATATTTAGGGTGTTATTTAAAAGGACTTTTAAAAAGTACTAAAAGTACATCTTCTCTTTAATTTACTGATGAGCATTTTTACTACCACATTGTTGTGTTTTTTTAAATGTATTTTTAGTTGTAAATGGTCACAATACCTTTATTTATTTATTTATTTTTATGTGGTGCTGGGGATCAAATCCAGTGCCTCACATATGCTAGGAGAGCACTCTACCACTAAGCCACAGCCACAGCTCCACATGGTTTTTAATATCGAATAATTTTGTTATGGTGGAAATAATGCAAGCTTACTAGGTTACAAATATATTTTAAAGTATACCAATAGACTTATTTTAATAATGTGTTAATCAGAATATATACATTTACATGGGTATAAAGTTTGACATATGAGTGTTAGATTTATTTTCTTGTTGCTTTCTTGATTTAAATTGTATTAATCTGTTTTCCTTAACATTTTTATTTTTTAATCTTGACTTATTAAGTTTTGATAATAGAAATATTAGTCTCATAAAACAAATTAAATTTCTTCTTATCCTGTTCTGTGAGTTGCAATATTTAATGCAGCCTGGAAATGAGCTATTCCCAGTTCTTAGCTACTAGACATCTGCCAAACCAGCTGGGCCTGCTATACAATTTAGGTATAAATGTATGACATCTTTTTTTCTGATATTATTTATGGATTTTTCACTGATGAAACAAATATTTAGAATTTTCATACATGTCAAATATTAGTCATTGTGTCTAAAAATATTTTAGAACTAAGATTTGACATCAAGAGCTTTATAAAATAGTCTAAAAATAATAATTAAATTCACTGTTGATTTTTGAACTTGAATGTAGTGAAAATTGGGTGAAGGAAAGGAGTGGGGAGGTGAGAAAGGAAAACATTAATTTGGTGGAACTGGTGTTTTAACACTGCTTAGCCAGGTCTCCTTTAATATCTCAGAAGGTCATCACATAATGCACAGCAGCTGTGCATGCTTTTATCTTATCTAGGGGCAGGGAAAAGTGATTCAGCAAGGCAAATTTGAAGGAAGCTGTAGATAAAAATAAACAAATAAAGTTGCTTTCTGGTCACTTTCAATAGAATTCAGCTCACCCCATAAGCCGGTAGCATTATTAAAGTCTGCAGGCTACAGCTCCTACCACAGCCAAGGAAACCTGTAAGTACTAGAATGAAGTGCATTTTATCTCCTCATTTCCTAGGCTTTCTGTGCTTGAGAACAATTCCTTGTTTTGCCATCATACTATTATTAAGTAATTTTTCTAAAACAAATTAAAATTCCAAAAATTAATTTAAATCTCCATCTCTAATGAAACATTTTTTAATGAGTCTTAAATTCTACAGTTACTGTTTTCACTCTTAACTCAATTCTAGTCTTCCTTCAACAATTCAGAAAATACAACCTATATTCCTGATTATATTATCAGTTTCCGCAACTATGACCTGTTCTGATTAATAGATGCTCCATAATATTGGACATATATATTTCACACACACACACACACACACACACACACACACACACACACAGTGATCGATTTCTATCTCAACTTTTTCAGCTCCAAAATGATGTTGTGTCCTAAGTCATTTAAGCCATAATAAATCTGTCAAATCAATATTACCTTCCCTAATTCAACCAGTCTAAAACTGTAGAGTTTCAGACTTTACTATCTTGATTTTGTTTTTCATCTTTCTCAGAGGAACAAATGATGGAGATCTCCTGTTTACTTGTTTTCTTGGTGATATACATGTGAAAATACTAAAATTATTTAGCTAAAATTTCCAGAAAGAAAATCCACTTTGCACAGGGGTGCTGAGACCCAATTATGTGCAAGTGACGTGGGACGTGAATACATCATCATTTTTTCTCCTTTAGAAACCTATGACCTCTTAGTCAATGAAGGTGTGAGCCAATTACTGCAAGTCAATATCTTGGTGAGGAATGCTCATGCATTGTTTCTTTTAACTCTGATATATTTTTACTACCAGGAACAAAAAAGTAACTACCTTCAATTAATTTTAACTTTACCTTTTAATACTGATTTTTTATGAGTAAATGTAAAGGGGAAGGGGACTTTCAGCATTTCACACATTGAGTCTATCATATTGTAGTGTTACTGCAGACTGGAAAGAAGAGAAAGTTTTATCACCTGCAGGCTTTGCCCATGTAGTTAATGAAGTCAATGAAATTCGGGTGGGAACAGTAATCTATAAAGGAATTTTCTGCATCAGGTAAAACCAATGATGTAGAGTCACGTTCTGAGGCATAATAATTCCACAGAAAGGATTTGTGAATGTTGAGCAACACAATGCTGACTCCCCCATGCCAGGAGAGTGGGTTTTCTTGACTTACAGAGAAATGCTTTCAGCATCTCTCTACCTGCTCTCCATTACCCAGCTCAAAAAAGAACATAAACAATATTAACAACCTGTACAAAATTTGAACTGACTCAATTGTCTTAAATCTTGAAGAGACATTACAAGTAGAAGTAAGCAGCTCATGTGAGGTGGTCAAGGATGTGTACGAAGAGTTTTATTGAAAACGTTTGTTTCCTTCTGGCTTTTGCATGTTAAAAAACATGCAAAAGCCATGTAGCAAGGGTGAATTTCAAAACCAACGTTAAATTTGCAAAAGTGAAAATAAGAGAACACATTTGGGTACAGAATTCAGAAAATTTCTTCTTCACCTAAAAAATTCTAATAAAAGCCTGTAAAAAATATGTTGACTTATATGCAGAAAAGCAATATAATAGAACAAAATCCATTCTGAGAGGAATTTTTATGGAGACTTCTATATCCTGCCTTACATCCCCTGTTGTAAACTATACTTTATGCTAACCTTAATATTACAGACTTGATCATAGTCTAAAATGAAGTATAGAGGTTATAAAAAGACAAATTATTTTCTCTGAATTGCTTCAACTGTATTAAAGAGAAATCATTGAACATAGTTCTTTTCTTGATGCATTAAACAACTTCTGAAAATTAGTTAAAATATATCTATAACCAATATGACACTTAAAGTAAAGGCTACCTATTGCTATGAATCTGGTGACCTGAGTCTGTCTGTCATTCTTAATGGACTGAATAGAAATATTATTAAAAATGTTTTCTCAACAAAATAAGAGATGGTGTTAAAATTTCTTCTATCTGGTTTTTGTCTATTTTATTTCCTTAGACTACTTAAAGCCAATGTAATTTTAAGGGAGCTGCATCCTTTTGAATGTAATGATAACTCAGCTTCTAAAAGCTCTTCATCACAGACCTATGGATTCAGGGACATGGATTTATGAATAGTCTGAGTTCACGGAATGCTAATCCCAACCCTGCTGGTGATTTATGGTGTGGAACTGGGCAAACTGCCTAACATCTCAGTTTTCTCATCTACTAAAAGGAAACAATAAAAACACTTCCCTTGAAGAAATTGGGTGTGGTTCAACTAATCAAATGTGCTAAAATACTAGGTAATCACATATTCATAAATCATGTTCATGTGGCCTATTCTGGTTCAGATCCAGAAGTATTCAAGTGAAATGATTTTAAAGCTTGCACCTAATAAATCAAAAATTTTGCTCTTTCAGGATTTATCAAAGATGCACACTTAGTAAGGTCTTAAAATGCCAGCCACACTCCTGTCCCCCGTAGATATACTCATACACATATCTGTGCTTGTTTGTCGAATGCCAAGCCAAGAGCAGTTATTGACCCAGGAGGATTAAACTTTAGTACGAGATGCCGAGTAATTAGTGAAGTGACATGAGACCATCATTTATAGTCCTGTGTAGTCATGAATGACAATGTCAGCTGAAACAAGGACAAATGAATGGAAGCCAGTAGCTCACAGAAGCCCCTAGAAAACAGAGCACCTGCAAAATGTTAGCATGTAAACCATAGCCCAGTACAGGACTGCAATGGAATTTTGAAACTATTTCCTAGCAGCAGTCAGTACTAATAATACAATTCCTGAGCCAAGTCAATAAACTCACAGTAAATGTTATTTTCCCATATGTGTTCTTTCAAGGGAGAAAATTACAGTAAAGCTATCCTTATCAGAGTAGGGTAAACACAGCCTATTACAGAGAATATGCTGTCATTTATCAGAGGCTTAAACTGTTCGCACTTATTTCATTCAAGTAAAAAGCATAATTTTCTAATTCATTTTGAGAAGCTATAATTTCACCTATTTTTATTTTCAATAAATATTTTAAATAATCAAATCTTTAAGTGTCTAATAACAAGACTTAAAACATCTTTAAATGTGGATTAGTTTATTTTCTAACTTGTATTTGCTTTATATTTGAATAATAAATCTCTATATACTTTTAATACATAAAAATGGATTTTTAAGAAGTTTTTAAAGAACATATTTCAATGGATTTTCTACTATAAAATAGTTTCATAACAATAAGATTTTTTTCCCATATGGGAAGCCAATCAATGCTTTTAAGGATATGCTGAATAAATTTGAATAAGTGTTCCCATTTATTATGGTTAATTTCAAAGAATCAGTAAAAACTGGGATTCAGATTAACTGGAATGGTATTATACATATATAATTTAAACAATTTCTTTATTTTAAAATGCAATATAATTTAAATTAAGAAATGATTTGTATATTTTGTATTATTTTTTATTGTTTCTTTTTAGTTACACATGATAGTAGAATCCATTTTGATATAATTATATAAGCATGGAATATATCTAGTTTAATTAGGACCCCATTCTTAGGGACGAAAACACTGGTGGGATTCACTGCGGTGTATTTATATATGTCCATAGGAAAATTATGTCAGATTCATTACACTGTCTTTCCCTTTCCTATCCCCCTTCCTCCCCCTTTGTCTAATATACTGAAATTTAATTCTTCTCCTCTCCCCACTTATTGTAGGCTAGCTTCCACATGTCAGTGAAAATACTATTGGCCAAACATACATATGCTTATAAGTATGTCTGTATGTTTATCAAGTATAAAAATTTGGTCATCTGCTATATACCACAATTTATTGTGGTGTGTGTGCTATACACCACAATTAATTGTTGCAGCCTAACAAACCAATCCAAAACAGTGGCTTAAACAACAAAATAGTTAGTATTGCTAGTGAGAACTCAAGTCTATCACAGGGTTCTGTTTATCTGTGCTGCACAAGGCCAATCCCAGCTGAGTTTGCTCACACATTTTCAATTAGCTGGTAGGTCAAATGAGGCTGGTTATTATTGTATCTTGTCCTCAAAGGGTGATTTGATGGCTCTGAGCCATGTGATCTCTTCACCACCATGGACTTGGCCAGAGTATGTCTCACATTAAGGCAGGGTCCAAGAGAATGAGCAAAATCAATGTGCTTGCTAGGCCTCCTTTCAGACCTGCCAGCTCATTACCTCCTTCACATACTGCAGGTCTAAGTAAATCATGAGTCCTTTAAAATTCACGGGGGAAAATATGAATTCTATTTTGTGATGGAAGGAGCTGTAAAATCCATATATGGGGGAAAGGGAAGAAACAGACAAGACCATTTTTACAATCAATTGATCACAATATCTAAATTTCAAATAAGGAGACTGAAATTTAAAAATTTGAAGGATTCCAATTGGAAAACTCTTAACCACAACCTAAGTGTTATGGTTTAAAATCTAGAAATGTTTCTGCACCTCCATGTCTGTGAGGTTGCAATAAAGGTCCTGAAAACTCTTTAAACAAAACCTAGTATCAATTGCCAAACTAACATAAAATAAAATCTTATATTCAATTATTGTTAACAGTTCATTATGAGAGGAGACATAAGAAAAATCTCCATTGGGTTTGTTAGGAAAGGGTGGAAAGTTTACACAACACAAGGATTTTAGTAAAACAATCTCAGTCTCTGCAGTGGCCTAGAATACAATTACAATAATTTTTATTTCATTAATCTGCAAACCTAATTATTTTCAAAAATATCCCAGCAGTTTCAACCTACTTCTTGCAAATATTTGTATCTTGAAGTAAGAGCTTGCTTTTCCTTGCAATTTTATTGCTTTCATAAAGCATACACTAATTGAAAAATATATGAAGTAAATTAAATAAAGCTGTATTAGTTCTAATTAAATGAAACAGATTATATCTTAGAGAAAATCTAGCTACTTATATTACTCAAAATTTATAACATGTGATATTCTCTATTACACATGATCCTTGGCTCATAAGAGGGTTATGTCCCAATAAACCCATCCTAAGTTGAAAACCATAAGTCAAAATGGTATATAGTAACATGCTCTGCTGAACATCATAGCTTAGCCCATCTTACCTTAACCATGTTCTGAATGCTTACATTAACATACAGTTAAGCAAAAGCATCCAACACAAAGCATATTTTATGATAAATATTAGACTGAAAGTGATAAACAGAATCCTTATATAGGTACTCACTATTAACATACTGATAAGGAGCAATAAAGTATGGTCTATACAGAATGCCTATCACTTCTGCACCATTGTAAAGCTAAAAAATATAAATCCAATCACAGGAAATTGGGGACCTTATATACTTACATGGAAATTAAACAAACATCTTGTGAAAACACTCATGTATTCCGGCTGGAAGTTCCACTGAGCAAACTAAAGGAGAAGGATAAATATTTAAGATACAGAATGGCATTAAGACATAATTTCCAGAAGCAATAAGGTGTTGTCAGAAGATGAATAAAAGGGCATCCCAATATTTAGTGCCATACTACAACTACTTATTTGAATCACAATTGTACGGGAAGATTCCCTCACATATTTGTGGTTAGTTGTGGGTTATTATGAGTTGTTTGATAAAGTTGACTGGAGTCCTTCATGCATTTGGAAACCCAGCTGCAATATCTGGTCAACTCCACTCTGATCTATGTTGAATTTCTTCCTTTCTGTTTCTCCAGAGTAGGCTTATGCAGATGATGGAGACAGGTACAATAAACAAACTAGTGAATCTATACACACCTTCTTGAGACTTAGGCTTGGAATTCAGACCTACAACTGCAAGCTTATTGTATTGACCGAATCAAGACACAAAGCTAGACCAGATTAAAAAGGAAGGAAAACAGAGTCTACTTAATAAGAGCTCCAGAGTTACCTTACAAAATGTAATTATATAAGTAGATAAATTTTCAAATAATCTAGAAAAGTATTTGTGTTCTTTTGGCTGTCAACTATGATATGGGGATGTTGAAAGTCATCTTGTGGTTAGAATCCAGGATGCTGTTAAACATCCTTGACTACACATAATGGCCACCCACTAAGACTATTTGCCCCAAATATCAAGATTACCTAAGCTGAGAAGCCACAATATAGGAAGAAATCATCATTAAATTACCCGGTTTTAGACTATGGACAAATTCTATGTGTTAGCCTAGGGGATCATTAATTAATTTATTTTTAGTATTCATGGACATGAATAGCACAAATTTACTGTTTCAATTCTATTTCAATTCTGTGATCCCTTCCTTATGTACATATTTTTATTTCTTAGATATTCTTTTCTCAATTTTCTCATAAGTAGGCATTTTTTAAAGATTGTTTTGATGTTAGGGGTTGAACCCAAGAATACCTTTCCACAGAGCTACCTCTCTAGTCCATTTTTTTTTTTTGAGACAGAAAGAGAGAGGAGAGAGAGAGAGAGAGAGAGAGAGAATTTTAATATTTATTTTTTAGTTTTCGGCCGACACAACATCTTTGTATGTGGTGCTAAGGATCGAACCCGGACCGCACGCATGCCAGGCCAGTGCGCTACCGCTTGAACCACATCCCCAGCCCCTATTTTTTTATTTTTAGACAGGGTCACACTAAGTTGCTGAGGCTGGCCTGGAACTTGTGATCCTCTTATCTCACCCTCCTGAGTTGCTGGAAATACAAGTGTGCACCATTATGCTCAGCTGGCAGACATGTATTGATAAATTGAAAATGTTTACTTTGTTTTTTGTTTACTATACTATACTAAGAAGATATTCCTAGCTTACAATGTAATCTTCAAAAATAATAATATTCTTAGTACTTCATCAATTTCAGTTCTCTAATATATTAAAATTGATTCTGGATATTTAGTCAAATTTCATATAATTTCAAATAATAATGTTATAAATAAATAAATTTGGATTTATAATTATTTTTAGAATTATGTTTGTTTGTAATAAATAACCATATGTGAGATTGTAAATTAATATATAAATTATTTTCATGATGCTTGAGAAGTATTTATCAATTTGATTTCCATTGAGTTAAACCTATTGATTCCACCAATCTGTGTGTGTATATTTTATTTCAAGTTTACAGCACTGAATAGTGTTACATTTTTAATTTTCCCTAATCTATTATGCAAAATC
This sequence comes from Callospermophilus lateralis, assembly GCF_048772815.1. Lineage (NCBI taxonomy): Eukaryota > Metazoa > Chordata > Mammalia > Rodentia > Sciuridae > Callospermophilus > Callospermophilus lateralis. Next base: position 141,712,642 of record NC_135309.1, read on the forward strand.
TTTTAGGTAGTTGTTTAATTTGCAACTATTTAGAAGGGAATTTAAATACATTTCTTTATATCTCCTACCTCAGAAACTTTACAAATTATTTAACCTTGTTAAACTTACTGGAAATAGATAAAAGTAATACATATTTTAGAGTCATGAATAGTGTGTATGTATAATAGCTTTAGCACAGTGACTGAAAAGTAATTTTCAATAAGTGTTGAATATTAATTTTTACATTACCACTATTTTAAATAATTTTATCTTGTGTGTTTTTTGTTCATCTTTGCTCATGTTTTCAGAGGACATAATGTTCTTTAAGTCATTTGAATGAATATTTCAATATATTAAAAATATTAATCTTTTTTTGCAATTCTAAAATATCACCCATTTTTAATTTTCCTTATCCTACATATAAAGTTTTCTTGAAAACATAATCACCCTTTTTCAATTATAAATGTCAAATTTATAGGAAACAAATGTTATAAGGACTTGCATACCACTATGATAAAAGAATTTTTTCAAAATGGTTTATATTTCATAAAATAATTTCATCTTCAAGTGTGGTATTTCATCGTTCACTATTCCTTTTGATGACATAGATGCCACATTCATCAACTCTGTGTTTGACGTGAAACTAGGAAGTTGAATATTATTTAGACATCACATCTTGGATACAAAATGATCACGACATCCTACAATGATGTGTCAAAATTTAATTCAACAAAAACTCACTGAATATCAGTAATGTGCAAGATAATGTATTTAGTAGGGAAAGTTATTTGCACTTGACTCTAAAAATGCAAGGTATTCATTATGAAACAAGAACACTCTTCATATTTATGCAAGTGCCAAAAATAAGTTAATTAAACTAAGTGACACTCTTAAGGTACATTATAGAAACTACCATTTATCTAGAACCAAATAATTCAGAGCCTAATTCTTTATATTGGAATTTTTCCACCTCAGCACTATTTATATTTGGACTGAATAATTATTTGGTTTGAGTGTTTTCACTGTATTTTAGGATTTTAGTCATATTCCTAGCTTCTAATAGCCAATAACACTCCTCCTCGTTTTGCCCCCCCCCCCCGGCCCCCGGCCAAATATCACAAGAAATAAGCCTGCAGATGTTACCAGATGTTCCCTGAAGCACAAAATCACCTCCATAGAGCACCACTGGTCTACATCTGCAAGTTCATCAGTGCACCTTGATACCACTCTTACAAACAAATGGTAATGAATGAGTTTTTACGAATGAGGAGAGAAACAAAAGGGCAAAGGGAGCCACAGGTATGTCAAAAGAGGAAGATTACTTTGTTGTTTTTTAGTGAGCCTGTCTGGAGAATAAAAGCCTCTGAAGCCAAAAAATAGTACTTTCAAAGCTCCCAAAACTTTTCCTCTCTGAAAACACTTTCAGAAGTTAATTAATCTACAGTCATGTTCTATGTTACCACCAAATGTCAGGCCCTGGGTATGTGAGGGCACAAACACTAGCCTCTGCTTCAAACATTTGGTTGTTGGCAGAGAAAACAGCCATTAAATAATTACTTCCAAATAAGCATCAACTAATTCAGTTTTGAAAAATGCTCTTTGGAGATACCTGTTCCAAGATCACATATCATAGGAGACTGCAGAATAAATTGTGGGTGTAGGAGAGGATGTCTGGAGAAATGGTGCTGAAGTTGGAAAAACAGCTAAGTTTACGTAGGGGCAGAGCAGAGACATGGTGTTTTGGACAGAGAAAACAAGACCTGACAATCCTGAGATGGGTGAAAATATATGGGCTTCTAGGACCTCAGAAAACCCAAATGGTTTAAATACACTGAAGGAGGTGAAGAGTGGGGCAAGATAAACTTGAGGTCATGCTGGAAATTGGAAGTTATTTTTAAAAAATAGAAGAATTTTAAGGAGGGAAGAAGGCATGATCAGATTTTAATCTTCAAACAATGACTTCGACAGAGATGTTTTGTGAAGCTCTGGCAGGCACACATCCATATTTTACATATGGATAAGAAATATAAAGAAAATAATTTTTGACTCTTCTAAATTCCACTTCTGTTATAACTGTGTATTTACTTCAGTGATAAATATATGGAAACCAAAATTCTCCTATGCATTACTTATTGATTATGCAAGTGTTCTTGGCATAATTTGGAGTGAACATACTTTATATACACAGTTACAAAAAATTGTGCTGTGAATGGATAATTATGAATCTAATGCACTCCATTATTGTCATGTATGTAAGAAATAAATTTTAAAAAGGCTTTGTTTCTGGCTGGAGATGTGGCTCAAGCGGTAGCACGCTTGCCTGGCATGCGTGCGGCCTGGGTTCGATCCTCAGCACCACACACAAACAAAGATGTTGTGTCCACTGATAACTAAAAAATAAATATTAAAAAAATTCTCTCTCTCTCTCTCTCTCTCTCTCTCTCTCTCTCTCTTTTAAAAAAGGCTTTGTTTCTCAACAGAGATATTTGTTCTGGTTTCCACAACATTTAGTCCTTGTTTTTCTATACAATAATTAATAGCCTTATAAGAATTTGAGATATCAACCTTGTCCTCTGTTAATAGCATTGGTATTGGCCACTCAGTACTTAAAGAACATATGAGATTATTAATTTTAAACTTATCTTTTCTTAAATTATTCTTATGGAAATATTAAAGTAGATTTTGGTATTGAGACTATGGCATTTTTTTTTTTTGCATGTAATTGGCAGCTGCTTATGCTTCTGTCAATACAAATTTGTGAGCAAACAAGTAAACACTTAGCAGTATTAGTGAGGGCCCTTGGGATATCCTCTTGGCTCCTATGAATTTAATTAAATAGCAAAATGTATCTGCTATTGGCCCTCCATACCCTTGAGTTCCACATCTAGTGATTCAAATAAAAATAGATTGAAAATATTTTGAAATATATTATTTATATACTAAACATGAACAGACATTTTTCTTGTTATTATTGTCTAAAAAGTATAGTATAATAGCAACTTGTATAGTATTTTTCTTGGAATTGATATTATAATTAATCTAGAGATTATTTAAAGTATGCAAGAGAATATGCATTTGTTATATGCAATTACTGCATCATCTTTTCATAAAAGACTTGAGCACATGACAATTTGGATATCTAAGGGAGTCCTGGTACCAATCTTTCCCAAGGATATTTAGGATGGTACCATATAGTAAATACATACATGTGTGTGTTTGTGTGTGCAGGTGTGTGCTTATACCCCAGGTTGGCACCCTAGAGAATGGTGGCACCCTTGAGAGGTAGGACCTACTGGGTTTTTATGTTGTTGAGAGTGTGTTTTTGGAGGCGATTGTGGGACCCCCAGGCCCCTCTTCAATCTCTTTTGCCTCTGGACCATGAAGAGAAGGGTTTTTCTCAGCAATGATGCCATGATGCCCCCTTTACCCAAAAGCAATGGGGTCAAGTGAACATGAACTGAAATCTTAAAACTGTGAACCAAAATAAAGTTTTTCTCCTTCTAAGTTCATTTTCTCCAGTATTTGTCATAATGATGGAAAGATGACTAAAATATACACACATCACTCATGTATACCTAAATAGAGTAAATTTTGCATACATCTTATGAAAAATACATATGATATATTTCTGTATTATATTTCTATATAAAATCACCATCACTAAATCTTGTTTCAAAGTTTATATTTACATTTTCCTTTTGAGTTAAAATTCCTGCTTTTGAGTCAGAATATAAAACCAGAGGTCCAAGATGACGGGCCAGAGGGAGGCAGCATTCGGTGTCACTTCATGACCTGGAACTCAGGTAGTAAGAATACTGCTTCTCTGCCAGTGATATTCCTGATTCTGCAAAGGACTCATGGCCACAATGCCTGTGCTGGGCTCCAGACCTCAGCATCAGAGTAGGTCTCGCAACTACTCACCCATACAGGACTACGGGGTGCCTGAGCAGGACCATGGGCATAAGCACCCGTGCAGAACTTTTGGCCACCCATCTCAGCAAAAATCCTGGGTGTCACTCCCATGAAAGACACCCATCAGCTTCCCACGCACAGGAACTCCAGCTGCTGTTCCTATGTTGACCTCTATCTACCAATATGGGGCTCCTCTCATGGCCTCCATCTTGGGAGTCTGCAGCAGCGGAGATAGTCCCCTATGCACCGTAGACTGCCTGCACCTGGAAACTTCACACAGGCTCTGAAGTCAGCCAAGAAGCCACATACTGCATGCCACAGAGCTTGTCTCTGAACTCATCATCCAATTCCAACATCCAGCTCCCCCACCCAACGGGACACCCCATAGCTGACAGCAACCACCTCCATCTTGGGTCACCTTCATTACCCTCTTTAGTGGGGGCAACTCCCAGTTTGGAACCCCAGCTGGACAGATAACCTATTTCTCCCTGACCCCTCTCCCCAGTAGTCACTAACCCAGCACAGTGACTGCCCAATACAAAACAGCTCTCAGCAGGGCAGGTGCACAGTGTGCCCAAAGTGCCACACTCAAGAGCCCGGGAGATAAATTCCCCTTATTAGGAAGTAGTAAGGGAGAGGCTGAATATGATACAATTTAGAAACTAACACAGAGACCAGGAACTGGGAGGGCTTCAGGTGAGATGAGGAGGTAAGGCCTGGTGCTTACATCACAGGAGTGGGCCAAAAAAGAGATCCTTGAAGTGCAGTCTCCTTTTGGGGACCAGTGGGTCCCACACCCCAGTTCCAGGTGCCCTCTAACCAATATCACCCTTTCACCCTGGATACTTTTACCATCCTGAGAGCAGAGATATCAGCTAACAAGAGACAACCCCACCTATTGGATGAGAGGGAAGCAAGAAACATACTGATCTCCAATCAAAACAATGCTTGTTTCTTTCTTTGAGATATTTATTTTCTTCCTTTCTATTCTTTTGCACTCACATCCCCAACATATGTGAATCCAAGTACTTTGCATGAATTAGGAATTTGAGAACTTATACAACTGAATATTGTATAACATTTGTGTTGTATATTCTTTTTAAAATTTTCCCTTTTTTCCTCCAATACATATATATTAAGAAAAATAAACATATTTTATTTTTCTTAATATATATGTATATTTTATGTACTCTACTGTCTTCTCACTTGTCTACCCCAAATTACTTCCTCTCTCTTCTCCTGCTACTAACCTTCCTCTTTAAATTTCTCTTTCACACTCCCTAAGATATAATAAGTCTCTATCCTCACCTCCTGCCTCCTTAGCATATTATCCTACACCTCACCCCTGGTTCTTGATCCAACTTCAGAAATTGTAAATCCTTTTAAAAATCTACAGATTATATTGTAGATATTAATTAAATTCACCATTTCTGTACATTGTGACCAGACTGTAAATGTTTTAATAGCAAACTATTTGTTTTTAGGGTGTGCATTGTTTATACTGGGATCTGTTAACATTGTTCTTCCCCTCTAAGGAAAGGTATTGAAATCCTACTTGGGCACTATAAGCCTATAGGATGAAAATGGTAATGCCTAAGATCCACAGTGCTAGAAGGGAAGACACACCAAGAATATGAAAAAACAAGGGAAGAAAGTGCCTGAAACAAATCAATATATCACATTATTAGAATCCATGGCCAGCAAAGAAGAAGAAATGCCAAAGAAGGACTTCAGTATGTATATAATTAAAATGTTCTGTGAATTAAAGGATGATATAAGAGAGCAAATACAAGCATCAAAAGATCATTTTGACAAATAGCTACATAAACAAATACAGGAAGCAAAAGATTACTTCAATAGGGAGATAGAGGTTCTAAAAAAATAGAAATCCTTGAAATAAAAGAAACAATAAACCAAATAAAAGTTCAGTTAAAAGAATCATTAACAGATTAGACCACTTGGAAAACAGAACCTCAGACAATGAAGACAAATATATAATTTTGGAAAGAATGTAAACCACACAGAGAAAATGGTAAGAAACCATGAGCAGAACATTCTTTTTATGCTATGAGTAGCATAAAAAAGACCAAATTTAAGAGTTACTGGGATAAAGGAACCAGTAGAGCTCCAAAAAAAAAAAAAAAAAAAAAAAAGAATGAACAATCTATTCAATAAAATAATACCAGAAAACTTTCCAAATATGGAGAATAAATTCAAAAACCAAATTCAAGAGGGTCACAGGATGCCAAATGTCCAAAAATCACAACAGATTCACACCAAGGCACATTACAATGAAAGTGCCCAATATACAAAATAAGGAGAGAATATTAAAAGCCATGGACTGGGGATGTGGCTCAAGCGGTAGCGCGCTCGCCTGGCATGCGTGCGGCCCGGGTTCGATCCTCAGCACCACATACAAACAAAGATGTTGTGTCCGCCGAGAACTAAAAAATAAATATTAAAATTCTCTCTCTCTCTCTCTCTCTCAAATAAATAAATAAATAAATAAAAACCATGAGAGAGAGAAATCAGATTACATATAGGGGTAAACCAGTTAGATTGTGTGCAGATTTTTCAACCCAAACCCTGAAAGCTAGAAGATCCTAGACAAACATATGTCAAGCTCTGAAAGAAAATGGATGCCAACCAAGAATCTTGTATCCAGCAAAATTAAGCTTTAGATTTGATAAGAAATAAAAATTTTTCATAATAAACAAAAGTTCAGAGAATTTACAGCTAGAAAATCTGCATTACAGAACATACTTGTCAAAATATTCCATGAAGAGGAAATGAAAAACAACAATGAAGATCAGCAGAGGGAGGTATTACATTAAGGAAAAACTAATAAAGGAAAAAACAAGTCATGTTAAATACCAAAAATAAACAAAAATGGCTGGGAATACAAATCTAGTCTCAATAATAACCCTGAAAGTTAATGGCCTAAACTCACCAATCAAAAGCCATTGACTAGCAGATTGTATCAAAAATAAAAATAAAACGACCCAACAATATGCTGCTTCCAAGAGACTCATCTTATAGGAAAAGACATCCACAGACTGAAGGTGAAGTGTGGGAAAAATCATACCACTCACATGGACTGCAGAAGCAAGCAGGGGTTTACATTTTCATTTCAAATAAGTAGACTTCAAGCTAAAGACAATCAAAAAGGATAAAGAAGGACAACACACTCTGCTCAAGGGAGTTGTACACCAATAAGACTTAACAATTAAAAATATATATGTCCCAAACAATGGAGCATCTATGTTCATCAAACTCTTCTCAAGTTCAAGTCAAATAGACCACAAAACAATAATTTTGGGTGACTTTAACACACCTCTTTCATCACTAGATAGATCTTCCAAACAAAAGCTGAAAAAAGAAACTATAGAACTCAATAATACTATTAATAACTTAGACTCAGTTGACATTACAGAGCATTTCATCCTTTCAATGAGTGAATACACTTTCTTCTCAGCAGCACATGGATCCTTCTCTAAAACAGACCATATACTATGCCAGAATGCAACTCTTAGCAAATATAAAAAAAGTAGAGATACTTCCCTGCATTTTATCAGATCATAATGGAATAAAATTAGAAATCAATGATAAAATAAGAAATAAAATCTACTCCAACACCTGGAGACTAAATAATATGCTACTGAATGAACAATAGGTTGCTAAAGACATCAAGGAGGAGATTAAAAAATTTCTCATTTAAATGAGATTAAGAAATGAGAATACAGATACAACATATCGAAATCTCTGGGACACTGTGAAAGCAGTTCTAAGAGGAAAGTTTACTGCATGGAGTTCATTCCTTAAAAGAAGGAAAAAGTCAACAAGTTAATGACTTAACACTTTATCTCAAAGCCCTAGAAAAAGAAGAACCAATTAACACCCAAAGCAGTAGAAGACAGGAAATAATTAAAATCAGATCTAAAATCAATGAAATTGAAACAAAAGAAACAGTTGAAAAAATTGACAAAACAAAAAGTTGGTTCTTTGAAAAAATAAACAAAATTGACAGACTCTTGGCCGTGCTAATGAAAAGGAGAGAGAAAACTCAAATTACTAACATACATAATGAAAAAGAAAATATCAAAACAGACACTACAGATACAGAAGATAATTAGAAATTATTTTGAAAACTTGTACTCCAATAAAATAGAAAATATTGAAGGCATCAACAAATTTCTAGATTCATATAATTTGCCCAAATTGAATCAGAAAGATATATACACAATTTAAACAGATCAATTTCAAGTGGTGAAATAGAAGATGTCACCAATAGTCTACCAACCAAGAAAATCCCAGGATTAGATGGATACACAGCCGTGTTCTATAAGACCTTTAAAAAAGAACTAATACCAAAACTCTTCAATTTATTCCAGGACATAGAAAAAGAGGGAGCACTTCCAAACTCATTCTATGAGGCCAATATCACCCTGATTCCAAAACCAGGCAAAGACACATCAAAGAAAGAAAACTTCAGATCAATATTTCTAATGAACATAGATGCAAAAATTCTCAATAAAATTCTGACAAATCGAGCAAAAACATATCAAAAATATAGTGCACCAAGTGGGCTTCATTCCAGGGATGCAGGAAATCAATAAATGTAATTTACCACATCAATAGATTTAAAGATAAGAACCATATGAAAATCTTAATAGATGCAGAAAAAGCATCCAACAAAATACAGCATTCCTTCATGTTCAAAACACTAGCAAAACTAGGGATAACAGAAAATATCTCAACATCATAAAAGCTATCTATGCTAAGCCCCAGGCCAATGTCATTCTAAATGGAAAAAAAAATTGAAAGCATTCCCTCTAAAAACTGGAATAAGACAATGATGCGCTCTTTCACCACTTCTATTTAACATAGTTCTTGAAACACTGGCCTGAGCAATTAGACAGACAAAAGAAATTAAAGGGCTACAGATAGCAAAAGAATAACTCAAATTAGCACTATTTACCAACAATATGATTCTATAACTAGAAGACCAAAAAATTTCCACCAGAAAACTAAAACTAGTAAATAATTCAGCAAAGTAGCAGGATACAAAATCAAAACCCATAAATCAAAGGCATTTCTGTATATCATTGATAAATCCTCTGAAAGGGAAACAAGGAAAACTACCCCATTTACAATAGCCTCAAAAATAAAGTAAAATACTTGGGAATTGACCTCATAAAAGAGGGGAAAGATATCTTCAATAAAAACTACAGAATGCTAAAGAAAGAAATCAAACAAGACCTTAGAAAATGTAAAGATCTACCTTACTCTTGGATAGGAAGAATTAATATTGTCAAAATAACCATACTACCAAAACCAGTATACAAATTTAATGCAATTCCACTCAAAATTCCAGTTATATTTCTCATAGAAATAGAAAAAGCAGTCATGAAATTCATCTGAAAAAATAAGAGCCCAAAATAGCTAAAGCAATCCTTAGCAAGAAGAATGAAGCAGGTGGCATCAATATTCCTGACCTTAAAATATACTACAGATCAATAGTAACAAAACCAGCATGGTTTTGGTACCAACATAGACTGGTAGCCAATGGTACAGAATAGAGGACACAGAGACTAACCCACATAATTACAGTTATCTTATATTAGAAAGGCACCAAAAACATAAATTGTAGAAAAGATAGCCTCTTCAACAAATGGTTCTGGAAAAATTGGAAATCCATATGCAACAAAATGAAATTAAACCCCTATCTCTCACCATGCACAAAACTCAACTCAAAGTGGATCAAGGACCTAGGACTTCAAACAGAGACCCTGTATCTATTAGAAGAAAAAGTAGGCCCAATCTCCATCATGTCAGTTTAGGTCCCATTTTCCTTAATGCAACTCCTATAGTGCAAGAATTAAAATCAAGAATTAATAAATGGGATGGATTCAAACTAAAAAGCTTCTTCTCAGCAAAAGAAACAATCAGTGAGGTGAATATAGAGGCTACATCTTGGGAGCAAATTTTTACCACTTGCACATCAGAGAGAGTACTAATTTCTAGGGTATAAAAGAACTCAAAAAGCTAAACACCAAAAAACCAAATAACTCAATCAATAAATGAACAAAGGAACTGAACAGACACTTCTCAGAAGACGATATATAATCAATCCAAAAATATATGAAAAAAAGTTCAACATCTCTAGCAATTAGAGAAATGCAAATCAAAACTACTCTAAGATTTCATCCAGCTCCAGTCAGAATAGCAACTATTAAGAATACAAACAACAATAAGTATTAGCAAGGATGTGGGGAAAAAAGTACACTCATACATTGCTGGTGCAACTGCAAATTGATTCAGCCAATAAGGAAAGCAGTATGGAGATTCCTTGGAAAACTGGAAATAGAACCACCTTTTGACCCAGCTATTCCACTCCTTGGTCTATACTACAGGAACACAGCCACATCAATGTTTATACCAGCTCAATTCACAATAGCAAAACTGTGGAACCATCCTAGATGCCCTTCAGTAGATGAATGGATAAAGTAAATGTGGGTTATATACACAATGAAATATTACTCAGCAATGAAAGAATGAAATCATGGCATTTGAAGGTAATGGATGGATTTGGAGAATATAATGCTATGTGAAGTTAGCCAATCCCCCGAAACCTAATGCTGAATGTTTTCTGTGATAAAACATGGCCAATTCATAGTGGGGTTGGGAGGAGGAACATGGGAGGATTAGACAAAGTCTAGATAGGATAAAGGGGTGGGAGGGGAAGGAATGGGGCATAGAAATAGAAAAGATGGTGGAATGAGATGAACATCATTACCCTAAGTACATGTACGAGGACACAAATAGTGTGAATATACTTTGTGTACAACCAGAGGAATGAAAAATTGTGCTCTATATGTGTAATATGAATTGTAATGCATCCTGTTGCCATATATAACAAATTAGAATAAAAATTTAAACAACAACAACAAAAGAATATAAAGCCAAATATATCATGTCAAATACAATAAATATCAGCAAGTGTGGCTCACACCTGTAATCTTAGCTATTCAGAAGGCTAAGGCAGGAGGATTGCAAGTTTGAGGCTAGCCTGGGCTACTTAGCAAGACCATCTCTAAAAAAAAAAAAAAAAAAAAAAATGCAGGTCCGTGGTACAACACCCTTAGGTTCAATTCCCAGTACTTCAAATAAATACTATCAAAATTTTCACTGGTAAATTCCTCTCAAGTTTAAATATAAATCTTTATATGCCTTTTTATATAATAGTGTTAGAGTTAATGAGCTTATTCTGAATCCAGAACTCTTCCTGATTAAAATCATAACTTTCCTAAAATGAAGTTTCAATGGCTCCTTATAATCTAATATCTAGTCACAAATACAAATGCATATTATCTAATTAGAATTGGATCTATAAATGGTAGATAGACACTGGGATAGCCAAAGTAATCTGCCATTTTTGGAATAAAATGAAAGAAGTTTTATTTTGAAGATAAAGTTATGTTATTATGCAACTTACTTCAATCTTTTCAGTTCCAATAATACAGGAATAAAATACTGTAATACCCTGAGAGATAAACAGAAGCAGAGTGAGGTCACATTCTGCTTTGAGATTGGTGCCCTATCCAGCCAGAACATCGTCTAGCTACTTGATTTGTCACTCAACTAACTCCTGTCATTCAAATCCTATTGGTTTTGTCACATGTACCTCAAATCTGTTTTGGGCTTGCCAACATATCTACCATGACTAAATGTTCAAATTCCTGACCTTGTGCTCAGTCTCTTTTGTGCGCCCTCCAATTCATATTCTCCACTGCAGCCAGAGGAATCTTTTCATGACACGAGCTTAATGATGTCATCCTTTCCACTCCAAAGTATTCAATGGCTCTTCAGCCAGGCATAAAAGTCCTTTAGTGATAGGAACTCCACCTCCTTCTTTAGCCTCACCTTTCATCTAAAATCTTCAAAATGTGTGCTCTCACAATTCTTCAGTAACATGAGGCATTTGCCACATGATTTCACAGCATTATTCCTACTCTTCTCCAAATCTGAAATATCCTATCTTGTTTGATTGATCCTCATTATGCCTTTCCTATACCAATAAGTCTTTATAAATGCCTTTGATTTGTACTCTCATTGGTTAATCTTGTTATTCTGAGTTCTTTCTCTTCCTTATAAATAATTACATTTTTGTATCATTTTGTTTATACTTCTAAAATCCAAACTCTTTGAGGGAAGGACAATTTTCTTATTCAGAGTAGGACATTTTGATATAACTGTATTCAATATGGGAGTATGTGTGAATGTGCGTGTGTGCATGTGTGTGTATGCATGCATGTCATGTATACATATGTGTATATATGTGTACATATATGAATACACACACACACACACAAATTTTTGCCCTATCTCTTCTAGGATACAAATATCATAAGAGAGGGACATTTATCTATTTACAGACTCAGCTATTCATAAATATTTGTTTACTAAATAAATAAATTTGTCAGTTTTGTTTACCTTCAGCACAGAACTAGAGACAAATTCAAATACGAGGATATATGCTCCTGAACTTACAATTATATTATATCCAGATCAACTCATTGTAAGTTGAAAATATCATGATTTGAAAATGACTTTAATAAACTTAACCTCCTGAACACCAAAGCTTAACAACATAGTACTATGTAGTTGTTCACCATTGTGACCATGTGGCTGATAGGGAGCTGTGGCTCACAATGGTCACAGTGGTCACAATGGTGAACAACTACATAGTACTGATAATATAATATGCTAACACATACTAGTAAGCCCAGGAAAAGATCAAAATCCAAAGTTTTGTGTCTAATGAATGTACTTGCTTCAAAACCATCATTAGATTGAAAAATCTGAAGTCAAATCATTCTAATTAAGGGAACATGTAAACTTTTCTTGAGTTAATCCTAGAATCTCAAAGAGAAAAGAGGGCAGGAATCCAAAGACATGTCATCGAGCAAGTTATCACTGTGGACAAAAGCAGTTTTATCTTCAGGGAAATTATAGAATATGTACCCTAAAATTATGCAACCCAATGGGTGAGGGAGACAGGACATTGATAGATTTCCGCTGTCGATCATTAAGTGGCAGCTGTTCCTAGGGAGCCCTTTCTCCAGCATTCCCAGCCTTCCACACAGGACAAAAGGAGCTTCTGGGTCCCAGGTGTCTGAATTTCTCCAGTAAAGAAATAAAGGTCTTGGCAGCTAAAAATCAAGAGTTTCCTGAGAAGGTAAAGTCCAAAGGACCTGGCAAAGGTGCCAAAAACATTTGCTACTGCATTTTAAAGGAGTTTTGTGACATATCATGTATGACGGATATAGAATTGCATATAGTAGAATATGGTGTGTACTCCAGTCTTCCCATATCTTTACATAGAAAATTAGAGAGATTTACTCTCTATATAGAAAATAACAATGAACCCAAAATTTCACCTGGTCTATCTGATTAATGAATTTACTATTTAGTTTCAAGTTGGACCCATCTCATATTTGGTTTAGATAATGAAGTTGATCAGAATAGGCACCAATTTGATGCTGAAGAGTTGACATAATTTAGTTTGTGCCAGTGTTCTCAATGCTAGTAATGTTGAGGCCAGAACTCATGTTTTAATGAGTTCTCACTTTATGAACTGACTCAAAAGCTCCAGGCCAACAAGACAATTTCCACAGAAAGTGCAGGAGGAAGTTAATGAAGCAAAACAGGTAATTGCTATAATGAAGACAGAAATAAAGGGAGTCTCTAAATTTCCTAATGTGACTGAGCATACAATGGCATGCAGCATTATTTAATTAATATTTCCTTTGGCTTAAAAAGTGATGATTATACATAAAACAATACATTTATATGACTTAAATTTTCTTCAGTTGTAATATGCCATAATTCAGCTAAGAAATTGCTGCTATTAACCCTTAATCTTTAACTATTTTTAAAGATATTTTGATTAAGCTATTATTATGTAGTGTTGAATACTAGGAATATGCTTACTGAATTTGGGAAATAAATTCTATTTAGAGACTTGATGGTATTTCCTAGAAACTTAACAAGGTAATCCTTGTCATACTTAGTCATAGTCAAAATTGATTCTAGTTTCTTTCCAATATTTAATATAATAACTTATTTTAGGTGTTTTATGGCTATTTTCTTGTGGAACTGTGATTACCTAATTTTATTAACCTGGATTTCTATAAAAATATTTCATAACTTAGACACTACATTTATAATTATTGAAAAATTTGTAAGCCAATTATAAATGGACAGAAACATAAAGTTTACAGATAATATGTTCACACTAATATTCCTTCATGTAGATATTAAGATATATAGATTAATTCACATTATTTAGGATATTACAAGACACACTTAAGACCACTCTCATTTCTTAAAATAGGTGTTATAAGTTTTAGGAACGTTTGCATTGTCCTTTTTTGTTGAGAGAATGCATTCTCATCATCATCATAACTTATAGTATTTTTGATATAAACTTCAAACAAGGTAGATATATTTGCATGTATAAGAATTTATATTATACATTTGTATATAATCTTAGAAGGATGGGCATAAAACTTAATTTAGACCAATTGATAAACATATCACAGATATGTTTATTAATTTATTAAACATATCACAGATGTGATTATTAATATAATAATTAATCACACTAAAGCACAGCTCATAAACAGTGCATGTTACATCCACTCAGAGTTATTTTAAGTGCATAGGAAAGCACCAACAAGGACCAAAGCCTTTTCTTTTTAAAAACTAATACATGGATAAACCTTTAACAAAACTGATCATACACCAAAAAAAAGAATTTTTCACAAATTAAAAACAGTGATAAAGGAAAATAAATTTCAGCCAATAACATTGGAAATTACTTCTCAAAATAACTTACCACAACTATAACAAGAAGCAATTGAAAGTCTATATTGTAAAACGTTAATCTTCTTTATATCTTTAAACATATGGACTACATTTTTTTTTTGCATTCAATAATTCCAACTTGAAAATTCTTTACAAGTCTAGTTGGTCATAAAATAGTTCAACTAATTTTGACCTTAATGATCTATGAATAACAAAACTATTTTTCCTTTGATAGAAGAAATGGAAGAAAACTAAGACTCTTTTAAAGATTAGTACTATCACTTTCCCATCATCTCCCATTGGAAAGAAAAGAACATCTCCTTAAGAGAAAATAAGCAAGTAATTTAACTAATTAATTAAACATTCAACAATCACAGGTAGTAAAATGAATAATTAAAAGACTTCAATTGATCATTCACTAAATGTAAGACACCATTTGAGTAACTTTAAATAAATGTTTCCATGGCCTTGCCCACTTTCTAAACAAAAGAAACAGTTATAGGTGAATTGAATATATTATATATGCAAAATGTGTTGCACAAATTTCTTTAGTATCTCCACACTGTAGGATGGCTGTGCAGATGTGGCAGTTTACCTGGAGGCTGAGAAAGGGGAGACAGTCCTGTGGGCAGTGACCCGAGGCATGAGCAGACTTAAGTGCTCATGGTAACACAGAGCTATGTGGAGGTAGCCATGAGGTGGGAAAAGGTAGCAAAGGGGTGCCATGCAGGGGCTGGGCAAATCTAACCTCTATTTCTCTCTCTGCTGAGAGATCTAGAAACAGTAAGGCCTAGAGAGATTACTCTTCCTTAAAATCAGAAGACCAACATCAATTCTGCACTATTTAATTCCCAGACTTCATTTACTTTTCTCCATTTTTATTTATATCTATATGGACAGTGTTTCCTTTTCTCTAGCAGTGATCAAAAGTTTACTCCTAAATGCCATTTTTTTTTTTTTTACTAAAAAAAGCTACAGATTGTGAGTGAAAACATTGATTTCAGGATGGAAAGTTGCTGGACATGGTGGCACATGTTTGTAATCCTAGAGTCTCAGGAGGCTGAAGCAGGAGGATCACGAGTTCAAAGCCAGCCTCAGCAATTTATCCAGGCACTAAGCAACTCAGTGAGACCTGGTCTCTAAATAAAACATTAAAAAGGGCTGGGGATGTGGCTCAGTGGTTAAGCACGAGTGGTTAAGTACCAAAATAATAAAAAATAAAAAGTATAATTATGGAAAATCTTATGCAAGAAAAAGCAAGTGTTCCCCCACCAAAAAAAAAGATAATAGGATAATGTCAAAGGAAACTCAAGGGAACACACAGAGAATCTAGGAAAAAAATAAGCATCAAACTTAATAATAACAGTAACAAGCAACAACTCATTCATTAAAGTAGAAATCCCATGGTTTCATATTGATATAAATAAGAAACAAATGGCTTCAAGAGCAGAGAAAGCATTTTCTTAGAAAAAGAAAGATAACTGGGTTGGAGTTGTGGCTCAGTGGTAGAGTGCTTGCCTGGCATTGGGAGGCATGGGTTGGATCCTCAGCACTGCATGAAAATAAATAAATAAAATGAAGAAATTGTGTTCATCTACAATAAAAAAAACATATTTTAAAAAGATAACTAAGGCTATAGAGAAAATGAAGAGAATCAAAATTCAATAACTGAGAAATGTGGGAGCCATTGATTCACATAGGTTTAAGGAAGAAGAGAATATTGGCCTAGATTTGGACTGTTTTCCCATGAAATGCTTACTCCAATTACAAATTGCAAAGTGTTTTTGTAGTGAAGAAATATGGTAGACACAAAATTGGTCAGGCTATCAAAGTTACCATCACTATTAGCAAATTGTTCCTCCCTATATAATGTTCTGAGACTAGCATGGTAATGTTTCTGCAGTATTCCTTTAGATAATGTGTGGCTTTAGTTTGATCATCGAGGAAAACATCAAATATCTCAGTTAATAATTTTTAAAGACTTGTCAAGGTCATGATAAAATAAGCAACTTCTTTGCACATCAGAGAAGACAGGAATGACATGGCAAATAAATGC
This sequence comes from Callospermophilus lateralis, assembly GCF_048772815.1. Taxonomy (NCBI): domain Eukaryota; kingdom Metazoa; phylum Chordata; class Mammalia; order Rodentia; family Sciuridae; genus Callospermophilus; species Callospermophilus lateralis. The sequence continues at coordinate 141,729,458 of NC_135309.1, forward strand.
TGTGCATGATCCTGCATTGAATCCAGGACCAGAAAGAAAAAAGAAATCCTGTCCACATGGATATAACTAAAAACAGGTGGGCAAAAGTAAATAAAAGCTGAGGATTAAATAGTGTTGAATCAATGTTGACCCCTGATCTAGAGGTAGAGTGAACAGCTGACCGAGTATGCCCAGGACTATCCCGATTTTATGGCTGAAAGCCCAGTTAGATGGCAAACCTTTCTTAAGTTCCACAATGCCCTTGCTTTTGTTGATGACAGGTACAGCATGATAGGTACAAAAGGCTGGTGGGAAATTTTCAATAAACTTTCACTATGGGTGGATACTGAAAGGGAAAAACAAACCATGATTTTAGTATTAAGTGAGTACAGTACAACTCAGATTATCTGCCTTAAATGTGTAATATATGTGGATTATAACCATGAAGTTCACAATTCATCTTTAAAATTGTCTTTGAATTAAGTTTTGAGCATGTGTCGACATAGCTATGGTTCAATGTTTTTAGCATTTTGAACTTTAGACTATTTATTGTAAGTGTTCAGAGAAATAAAATTACAACACTCACAATATCAATGCCATCATCATACATATCTCATTTAACACACTATTCTCATTTATGACAGCAGGACATCACAATGGGTTAGAGATGTATGTAGACAAAAGAAAACCTGCTGCACAATATGTAGAAAACAATTGGGACAAGGCATACTGAAGAAAGGGTAGGGGAGATATCTGCTAAGTCCAAGACAGGGAAGTTCTTCTAACTCCAGCAAGAGAGTTTTTTTGTTGTTGTTGTTTTATTTGTTGTTGTTGTTTGTTTTGTTTTTCTTCTCTGAAAAGGATGGCAATGCTCAGTTGGAAATACACAGTTGGAAATAAAAGCTCTAAATTAACTTGGGAATTCTACATTGGACTTTGTTGTGTTATGCCCTTGGCTGATCTCCAAAATTGAGTAAATTCACATTTCCTAAACATAACTAACATATCTATGGGTGAACCAGAGGAGAAGTTTGATAACTAGTCTGTTGGTGTTTACAGTGAAGGATCAATTCTGTCAGTTCTTACAAGGACTGTTGTTTCTATAGAATACCAAGGGATCACCACACAGCAATAGCAACAGTTACCCATAGGTTTTAGGTACGTTATTAGGAAAGTCAACTTTCAAATCACATTCTTAAAATCTATAAAAATTGTGATTAAAACAGAGAATTGTGCAGAACAGAGAATTGTCAGTGTTGTCCCCAAATTAAAATAAGACTTTGTACAAATATTTTCATATTATTCAGATAATATGAATGTAATTTTGGTCAGTTTCATTCACACTATAAACTTCTTGCCAAAAATTATATATTTCCTTCTACATGTCTTGTACAAAACACTGCTAAAAAAGGTTGTCATTTGCCTACCTGTAATTTTGAAGACTTTATATTTTTGAGTCACTTTCAATTTCTTCAATTTTTTCAAAAGTATATAATAAGAAGTTTGACTTTACAGAAATTGAAGGAAATAGACTCCTTAGACAGGTACCTACAAGATGGCTGTCATAGCCAACAATAAAATAAATAAATAAACAAATAAATTGTCCTGGTGTAACATCATATTTTCAAATTGTGGGATAAGAATGTCCTTTTCTAACCTGGAAATGCACTGAGGATAAGAACCATTAAGAGAACTCTAGTGAAACAAAATTTATGTTTTCTTTCTCCAAAATTGCTTGATGATATTTGAAGAGGCCATTTTGATCTCATAAAAGACTGCACTGACTACATCTTAGCTTTTCAGTGTTATATGTAGGTTATGACAAAAATACAACAAAAAAAATGATTCACTTTTGGAAATAAGATTACTTCAAAACTCAAAACAGACACCAGAACATACATGCCAATTTAAAAAGGACTTTCTTCATTTCCTAACTAAAATTATAACTTCTTTGGAACCTACCTTAAATTTCACAACTTAAAATTATCTTGATGAGGGGCTAGAGTTGTGAATCCGTGGCAGACCACTTGCCTAGCACCTGTGAGGCACTGGGTTCATCCTTAGCAACACATAACAAATAAAATAAAGGCATCCTGTCCATCTACAACTACAATTTTTTTAAAAAAAATATCTTTATACTTTAAATCCATTTTTCTTGGGAAGTACAGATTTGATTTATATATATATATCTCATGGTATATGTTATGGTTTGGATCTGAGGTGTCCCCCAAAAGCTCACGTATGAGACAATGCAAGAAGGTTTTGAGGAGAAATTATTGAGTTATAGCCTTAATCTAATCAGTGAAATAATCCCTGCTGGGATTAACTGAGGAGGACTGAGGCAGGTAGGGTGTGGCTGGAGGAGGTGGGGCATTGGGGGGAATGACTATGGGGTACATATTTTTTATCTGGAGAGTGGACTCTCTGTTTCCTTTTCATCATGTGAGTTGTTTCCCTCTGCCACACTCTTCTGCCATGATGTCCTGCCTGATCTGAGACCCAAATGGAGCCAGCCTTCTATGAACTAAGACCTCTGAAATCCCCAGCCCTCAAATAAACTTTTCCTTCCCCACAATTGTTCTGATCAGGTCTTTTAGTCACAGTAGCAAAACAGCTGACTAAAACAGCAGAGAATAGACTATATTCTGAGTTTATGGATATGATAAACATCTTGTATATACACAGAGACTGGGCATTTTTTGTAAACTGAAAACTAATTTCTACAAATCTAAAAACCTGCTGCTATATATAAATAATATCCTAGATATTGCCCCTACCTTACACCATATACCAAAAATTACATAAAATGAATCAAAATCCTAAATGAAAGAGATAAAATTATAAAACTCTCAGAAGAAAACAGTGGATTATCTTCATGACCTTGCTTTTGGCAATAGTCTATCCTATATGACATCAAAACACAATGAGCAATAAAAAATATGTTTGATTTCATAAGATTCAAACTTTTGTATATCTAATGATATTATCAAGAGAGTGACCATGTAGACCCAAGCCACAGAATACAGACCCTAGAAATGAACTCATGTATCCATATCTGTTTTTGGCAGCTTTTCTTTTTTTATCGCTGTGACCTGAAGACCTGGTTAGAAAAACATACACGAGGAATAGTTTCTTTCAGTTCACAGTTTCAGAGGTTCGGTGTCTGGTTGGCTCATTCCATAGCTCTGGGCCCAAGGTGAGGCAGAATATCATGGCAGAAGGGTGTAAAGAAAGAAAGCAGCTCAGGGCATGGCAACCAGGAAGAAAAAAGAGAGAGCTCTGTTCATCAGAGTTAAAATATAAACCTGAAAGGCACACCCCCAGTGGCCTAATTACTCCAGCCATATCCTACCTTCCTGTAGTTATCTCCCAGCTGATCCATATCAGTGGCTCAATCCACTAAGTAGTTATTTAGACCTCTTATGATTTAATCATTTGACCTCTTAGGATTCTTGCATTGTCTAACACATGAATTCTCAGGGGCACTTCATATCTAAACTATACCATAGCCAACTAATTATTAATTTTTTAAAAAATATTTTGTTATTAACACATAAGAATTATGCATTTTAATAGAGTTCAATGTGATATTTCCATGCATATAATAGTTTTCAGTGATAAAACACAATGTCCCTGTTTTCACTCCCCACAACCATCACCACACATAACCTTCCCAATCTTTAGTGATCATTTTCAGGACAATATTATTTAGCTTCCTATTTGTGAAAGAAGATTAAGTATTACCTTGTGAGTTTGTCTTATTTTACTTAACCTAATGTCCTATAGTTCTATCCATGTTTTTGCAGGTGAAAGGATTTCATTCTTCTTTATGACTCAATACTACTCCACTGTGTACATATAGCACATTTCTTTATCCACTCATCCGTTGATGGGCACCTACAATAACTTCAGGTTTTAGTCACATGAATAGTGACAAAATAAATGCAGGCATAGAGATTTCTCTTTGCTGATTTCAATCCTTTACTGCCAACCACTTTTCGACAAAGATGCACACATTCTTCCCATAGAAAAAGGACAGTCATTTCAATAAATGTCACTGGGAAAATTGGGTAGCCATATGTATGGGAGAATGAAACTACACCCCTATCTTTACCAGTTATAAGATTAAGTCAAAATGGATTGGACACTTAAATGTACAACTTGCAACAATGAACCACTAAAAGAAAGCAGGAATGCTTCGGGAATTTCCTTCATAAATAGGCATCGATATTTTTGGATCAGACCCCAAAAAGCACAGGAAACAAAAACAGACAAATGGAATTACATCAAACTAAAAAGCTTTGTCTCACTGAAGGAAAAAATCATCAAAGTGAAGAGACAATCTTCCGGCACAAAATATAAGCAAACTATGTATTTGACCAGTCATTCCTATCCAGAACATAATGAGTAACTCCCCAAACCCAAAAACTCAACAGAAAATAATAGTAATAATAATAATTATCTAATAAAAATGATTAAACCATCTAAATAGCCTTTTCTCAAAGGAAGACATAGAAATGACCAATAAGTATATAATAAAATGCATTAGTCACTAGAAAGATGCAGATCAAAACCACAATAAGATATTATAATGAGATTCCAAAACAGTTACGGGAGATTCTATATGATCTAGCAATTCCTCCTCTGGATATATAATCCAAGGAAGTGAAATTAACATGTTCAAGTGATACCTGTACTCCCCATCTCTCCATACTCATCACATCACTATTTAGAGTAGCTGAGAAATCGAAGCAATCTAAGTGCCCATGCATTGATGAATAGTTAAAGAAAATGTGGGATATAGAGACAGAGGAGTAGTATGCAATCACGGAAAAGAGTGAGTCCTAGCATTTGCAGCAACATAGATAGAACTTGAGATCATTAAGCAAAATCAGCAGAAAGATAAGTTCCATAAGATATTACTTATATGTGAAATATGAGCAAGTTGATCTCATAAATATTCAGAGTAGAAGGGTGTTTACCAGAGGGTGGACAGGATGAGGGGGCATGAGGGAAGGTCGGTTAATGGGCACTAGTTTGCAGCTAGATAGGAGTAAGAAGTTCTAGTGTGCTACTGCACAGTAGGGAGACCACAAATACCAGCTGTGGACTATATATTTCAAAAAGGTAAGAAGGAAGAATTTTGAATGTTTTCACCTGACAAAGTGATAAATGTTTCAGAAGATAGATTTGCTTAACCTAACTACATAAAGTATATATGTAATGAAATGTCATATGGTACCTCATTAATGTGTATAAGTTTTGTTTTGTTTTGTTTTACTTATCAAAAATAAATTTAAAAGAAGAGTAAGAAAATTTGCAAGTTATACACTGATTGGGGTCTCATACTCAAAATACATAAATAATTTAGAATTCAGCAACAAAAAATAGACAATCCAATTAATAAATAGTCAAATGATTTGAACAGACATTCTTTAAAAGACCATGACACAAATGCTCAACAAGCACATCATTCGTCATTAGAAAGATGCAGATCAAAACCACAATGAGACACCACTATAATAGTTATAATCATGAATTTTAAAAATATAGGTGGAAATCCTAACTTCCAGATGGATAATATTAGGGGGTGGGTCCTTTGAGAAGTGATTAGCTTATAAAATCAGGGCCCTCACAAGTCGTGTTAGTAACATTTTGAAGGAGACGCAGAGAGATAGCTAGCCCTTCTGACATGTGAGGACCTGGCCAGAGGCCCCAACAGACTGTGACCATGAGACATTGATGAATGAGTCTAGGTTTTCTGATGCTGAACATATTTTCAAACAAAGGATGACAGTTGTACAACGTTATGAATGTACTTAATGTCATTGGGTTGCACACCTTAAAGTGGTTGATTTTATATCATGAATTTTTTTTTAAAAAAATGAAACTCCCTGTAAAAATTCTAAGTTGTCTATGCTCAAATGCTCTTCTTGAGAGGATATTAGATTGGTGTCATCACCATGGTCTGACACCAGGAAGGAGTGCAACAGGGGCTCCAGAAAAGCAGGGCTGCAGTCAAAGAGAACGTCCTGTACATGAGTGTTTAGTTTTTCCACAGCATAAAAGTAAAGAAACTTGTCTTAAAGGCCACAGGTGTTCAGAAGTCTAATATTAGAAAAGGAGTCAGGAAGAGTAAAAATATCCCACTGCATCATTAGACGGAAAGAAACATGTCATTTTTTCCTTTTATTAAGTAAAAACAATACCTAATTTTTTTCGGTATTTATAATCTCTTCTTAAAAAATCTTACATTTATGTATTATTCCTTCCTAAGAATGTATAATAGAACTTACAAAATATAAGTCTCTGATATTTTAAATAATTCTAAGCATTGCTGTATCAAAATTGAAATGTTATAAAATATTATTAGGTTTTCCTTTTATATCATTTTTTAAATTCTTAATATTACTACTAATTTCACTGTTAACTTGATCCATTTAAATAATGGCATTTGTGAACAAAAATGTAAATGCAGTATAACACATAATTTCAAATAAATATCTACTTTTCATATATTTATGTTAAAATAGCAATACAAATACCAATATTTATCAATTGAATATTAAAGATAGTTTTTGGCCTTTTAAATGTTTGCTAGCCTCCTAAAAGTGTAATATGGATGTAAGGAAGAAAACATCTTTGTTTTGGGAAAATTCATACTCAAATATTTGGAGGTTAAGAACATGTCTATACGTGGTTCAAATTATAAATATACCGACAGATAACAATATAGATTTAGATACATATATATGTATGCATACACATGTATATATACAATTTAACATTTTAGTGTATGTAAATTAAACATCTATAAGATGAATTTTTAAAAATCACTGTATATCAGCGACAAATCTTCTGAAAAGGAAATGAGGACAACCACCCCATTCACAATATCCTCAAAAAAATAAAATACTTGGGAATCAACCTAACAAAAGAGGTGAAAAATTTATACAATGAGAACTACAGAACCCTAAAGAAAGAAATAGAAGAAGATCTTAGAAGATGGAAAAATATACCCTGTTCATGGATAGGCAGAACTAACATCATCAAAATGGCGATATTACCAAAAGTATTCTATAGTATGCCAATAAAAATCCCAATGGCATTTCTTGTAGAAATAGATAAAGCAATCATGAAATTCATCTGGAAGAATAAAAGACCCAGAATAGCAGAAGCAATTCTAAGCAGGAAGAATGAAACAGGCGGTATAGAGATATCAGACTTTAAACTACACTACAGAGCAATAGTAACAAAAACAGCATGGTACTGATACCAAAACTGAGGGTGGACCAATGGTACAGAATAGAGGACACAGAGACCAATCCACAAAATTACAACTACCTTATATTTGACAAAGTTGCTAAAAGCATGCAATGGAGATAGCATCTTCAACAAATGGTGCTGGGAAAAGTGGAAATCCATATGCAACAAAATGAAACTGAATCCCTTTCTCTCACCAGGCACAAAAGTTAACTCAAAATGGATCAAGGAGCTTGGTATCAAACCAGAAACTCTGAGTCTGATAGAAGAAAAAGTTGGCTCTAATCTCCATCTCGTGGGGTCGGGCTCCAAATTCCTTAATAGGACACCTATAGCACAAGAGTTAAAATCCAGAATCAACAGATGGGACTCAAACTAAAAAGTTTTTTCTCAGCAAGAGAAACAATAAGAGAGGTAAATAGGGAGCCTAAATCCTGGGAAAAAATTTTTACTCCTCATACTTCAGATAGAGCCCTAATATCCAGAGTATACAAAGAACTCAAAAAATTAAACAATAAGAAAACAAATAACCCAATCAACAAATGGGCCAAGGACCTGAAAAGACACTTCTCAGAGAAGAACATACAATCAATCAACAAATACACGGAAAAAATGCTCATCATCTCTAGCAATCAGAGAAATGCAAATTAAAACCACGCTAAGATACCATCTCACTCCAGTAAGAATGGCAGCCATTATGAAGTCAAACAACAACAAGTGCTGATGAGGATGTGGGGAAAAGGGTACACTCATACATTGCTGGTGGGACTGCAAATTGGTGCAGCCAATCTGGAAAGCAGTATGGAGATTCCTTTGAAAGCTGGGAATGGAACCACCATTCGACCCAGCTATTTCCCTTCTCAGACTATTCCCCAAAGACCTTAAAAGAGCATACTACAGGGTTACAGCTACATCAATGTTCATAGCAGCACAATTCACAATAGCTAGACTGTGGAACCAAACTAGATGCCCTTCAATAGATGAATGGATAAAGAAAAATTTTGCATTTATACACAATGGAATATTACTCAACACTAAAAAATAACAAAATCATGGCATTTGCAGGAAAATGGATGGCATTAGAGCAGATTATGCTAAGTGAAGCTAGCCAATCCCTAATAAACAAATGCCGAATGTCTTCTTTGATATAAGGAGGGCAACTCAAAACAGAGCAGGGAGGAAGAGCATGAGAAGAAGATTACCATTAAACAGGGATGAGAGGTGGGAGGGAAAGGGAGAGAGAAGGGAAATTTCATGGAAATGGAAGGAGACCCTCATTGTTATACAAAATTACATATAAGAGGAGTTGAGGAGAAAGGGGAAAAAAGAGAGAGAGAAATGAGTTATGATAGATGGGGTAGAGAGAAGATGGGACGGGAGGGGAGGGGAGGGGGGATAGGAAGGGGATAGGAAAGGCAGCAAAATACAACAGACACTAGTATGGCAGTATGTATAAACGTGGATGTGTAACCGATGTGATTCTGCAATCTGTACACGTGGTAAAAATGGGAGTTCATAACCGACTTGAATCAAATGTATGAAATATGATACATCAAGAGCTTTGTACTGTTTTGAACAACCAATAAAAAAAAGAAAGCTTAAAAATTCACCCTCAAGTCACATTTTTAGGCATTTTATTTTTATTATTGAATTATTTAAATTCCATGGCCTTTGTTCTCTGTCATAAACAAACATATATCTAAAACTCTTTGAGAAATAAAAGACCTTACTATGTACCAAAAAACCATCTGGTTAAAGGATATATAAGTGCACCCTTCACTGCTCTGGTACAGTCACATCATATTTGGATGAACATCCCCACAGTGTCCAGAACATGGAGCTGCAATGGCAGGAGGCCAAGACACAAGTCTTGAGCTGACAGCAGAGAGGAATTCAAGGCAGCAGAAGGATGTACGGAGAGTGCAGAGCCGATCTGCTTACCCCCTGTGCGCCATTAGGCAAGTCACTTAGTGATTCTGGACCCCAGTTTATGCTTTGCAAACAAAATCCGAAACTCTATCTTATCAAGCTTTAGACAGTTATTTCTGAGCAAGTAACAAAAATATGATTAGTAGACTCAGTGAAGGGTGCACTGAAGTTAAAACTTAAATGGAAGAGTAATATTTTGTTTATAATTCACATTTCCAGCTTCTGACATACCAGCAAACGGACTGCGAGTGTGAAGGGAGAAACTACAGATGTTTGGATGTTCACGTTGGCTTATTACCAAGAGGCTGAGCCTGACTGCTTTGAAGTGAAAAGCAAACGCCAAGTCTCCGGAGGACATGGCTTCCCCTGAGATTTCTCAAATGTGCCTGGTTCTGGCAGCTCCACTCAGGCTTCCAGAGCATCTTTTTTGCAATCGAAACAATTGCCCAGGTTTTGAAGTGATCGCCTAAATTATTTTCTCTTCTGACCTTTCAAACAATTTCATGTATTTTAGTATAACTACCTTTGAATAAAAACTGACATCATCCTTAATGTCTCCCGAAAATTTTGTAGTTGGAAAGATATGGATAGAACAGACATGTCCAGACGCAAATGTTTCCTTATGGTAAATTTACATTTGTTTTCAAAACACTCATGTTCTCTATATATTCATGAAGAAGATACAACTTTAAAAAGATACATTTGGACAATTAAGGCATATTTCTACTTAGTTCTCATTTTCTTGAGAACATTATTCAACCTTCCAATTTATTCTTGGTAGCCAGTCAAATCTGTAAAAACTTGATTTCATTAATTCCTAGTGTAATTTCACTTGGTTGAATCCATTAAAAATGCTTAAAGATAAATGGAAATCTACCTTGATAATCATGCTAGGTATTTCGTTAATTGATATTTATTTTCATGTTGTTATTTTTTAAATTAGGGCTCTATGACTCAATTAGAACTCCAAAGAATTGTAAAATCTTCCCCAGTTTGGAAGTATTAACCAGGCAGAGATGTAGAAAGGATTTCTCTCAAATGACTGTGAACTAAGTCTATGTTTTAAGAATTTTGTCCCATAAAATAACTAATTCTTTAAGAAATTAGTAGACATTGGGAACATAAAACAATGTGTGGTCAAATTTTAAGTAGTAAAGCATTTTTAAATTCCCTTTTGGACATTGACATACACATGTGAATTTTTTTGAGGAAAAAAGAAGAAGAAGGAAAAAAAAACAGCATTCTTTGATTCTTTGTAACCATCTCTCAGTCACGTAATATGTGTTTTATTTTTTAACACTCTCAGTTATCTTATGGGGTGGATTATCATTCCTATGTTGTAAATGAATGTTTATGCTCAGGGATATTTTCTTAAAAACAGAACAAAAATAAAAGATAAGCAATTGTATTCTCTAAATTTTCACCATGATTCCAATGAATTATGTAGTGGTCTGGTAATAACACAGTATTCGGCTGTTAAGGAACTGATACTAATAATGTCACTGTATTTTTGGAGCTGGCTCATTAGTTTAATTTTGCTATAACCTGAATCCTTCCCTTTTCTGTACAGATATAATATATTATGCCTGTGTGTATATGTATATGTATTTATATTAGATTTTTATTCTAAAATAACACTTATTTATATCATCTTAATTATAATTTCCAAAATCATTTGCTTACTCCTTATTTAGGACTGCCTTAGTCTGTTTTGTGCTGCTAGTAACCAAATATCTGAGGCTACATAACTTATACATCTACAGAAATTTATTAGCTCATAGTACTGGGGGCTGGATCCAGTATTGAGAAGACAACATCTTGTGAGATCCTTTTTAGGTCATCCCATGACAGAACAAAGAGAGAGTAAGAGAAAGCAAGAGATGAAACTCACAGCCTCAAGATCTTTTATAAACAGCATTAATCCACCGTGGAGTAGAGCCCTCAAGACCTACCATCTTCTACAGGTTCCACCTGCCAGTCAGCAAGTTTGCTGTGTGGATCAAGTTTCCAACATGTGTTTTTTGGGGGAACATTCAAACCACAGGTGAGCCACTCAGTAATGTTCGGAATGACATCCCCAAGATCATCTGATAATTTCCTTCTCACTTTTGTATTAATTTAGGTAGAGTACAGTCTACAACTTGAAAGAGAAGCAAAATAATCTTAGACATTCACGCTCTGTGCACAGTGAAGAATGATCCAGTGCTAAGCAGCATGAGATATGAGTTATTTATAGACACTTGTACTAGTCACCCAACTGACTTGATCAATATACTTCAGTATGATAACTGTACAATTCCAATTGGAAACATATAAACAAATAAGTGATTGCTGAAATCAAAACCTGTCAACTTCTTGCCAACCAGTTGATTGTATTTAAATGCTCAATGCTTAAACACTTCATAAGTTTGTAGGCTTGCATAAGATATGGTAGCCCTCTAGTTCTAAATTCATGGATTGAGCAATGTGTTGCAAAAGTAAATTATTCCTAGCCTCATCAATAAAATCAAGTTCCACCACCCCATGATTTATATCAAAATGATAGCAAAATTAATAGTAATGATAGCAATTGAGCAAATATTTTGCAGTGGTCTTTAAGAGATTGTTCCAATAAAGCTCCAACTTATTTTAATGAATTAGAATTGGTGCAATTTTTTGCTAAAATTTTAGACATCTACTCTTCCATTTGTCAAAGGAAGTAATTTAAAACTAATTGTCAACTGCATTTTGAGCAAAAGAAATAAAATTTTCCACTTGTATGGAAGATTTTTATTTGGAAAAAAAAATCAATGAATGTAATACATGGATTCTCCATAAGGGACCACAGACATGATATGCTTTTTTTCTGAGACATGAAGAGTGCAAGTAAATGGAAGTTGATTTTATAGAAGGAAATGCAAATGAATAAGTATTTTAATACCTTATAAATTTATTATTCTTCAGCATATTTAACCAGATTTTATGAAAGATCTGAAATGTATTTAGACTTGTGAAAATCATCTATAAAAGCTATCAATTATGGAGAGGCAATTATGTGGAAGATACTGGACTAAACATTTTACATTAAAAAACTTCAAACAGTATAAATGGTGCTTATGAAGGAGATCTTACTGATCTCACATTATAGGTTATGGAAATCAGGTTTTAAAGGTTTAGTAAATTGCCACAGTTACACTGCTCCAGAGTGACTATTCCAAGGACACTCAGATGCTATCACTGAATGGAGCCTATGTACTCTACTGGCTCCTCAGTGCTCCTAATTACGAAGTAGAAGTTATATGCATAACTGGCAGCCCTTCTTTGCTTGCTGCCATGCAGTGTAGACTCAGTATTCTAAAGAAACAGTTTGAGTAAAGCTGGATGAGAGGCAGGATGCTTTAGCCATATCCAGCCACCTGGAAAACCATAACAAATATGAAATGGTAATCAGCTCTTTCCCAGAGCTGCAATGTCTCACATGTCAAAATGGTAAGTAATTCCCAGAGCTCTGACAAAATTAAACCCAAATGAAATTTCTTCCTACCACAGAAACTCAAAAGCAATGAATTACACCACGTAGCATTCACAAGCCACACTCCAAAATGCATATGGATTTTTTTTTCCTTCTCTAAACAAGTATTGGTAAATACATCCATAGGTTTGCCCAAGAAGAGCAATGTGAATGAGTCCTTGAAGGAAATACTATTTATGATCAACAGAGTAATTACAGGGTGTGTCTGTGTGTGGAGCAGACTTGATATTTGACCCAAGATATTAGATATTAGATGCTAGACCAAACTTAACCCTTGGGATGGAAAACCTAGTTCAAGCTGATGTGTGTGTGTGTGTGTGTGTGTGTGTGTGTGTGTATAGCAATTACTTTCTTTCAGCCCCACTTCGTGTCCCCTGCCTCTGTACTGAGTAGGAGTTTCTCCAGGCAGTGGAGAAAGCACTGCTAACCCCCTATATGTCATTTATCTGCATGGCTCTTGGGCATGCACCAAAGTGTTCCAGATGCCAGTTGTGCCCAAGGCTGCAGGGTGCCGGGCAGCAATTCTCTCCTCTTACTAAAGAATAACCTGAGTTGAGCAGAGAGTCAAGGAGGGAGAAAGGAAAATGCTTGCCCACCCTTTGGGGTTTTAAATGTGGTCATAGACTTCAAAAGCAACAGCACAGGGAGCTCAGACTGAATGATAATAGATTCTATATAGTTTTTCACCCGGAGTTAAATTGAGTCTGCTAGCTTAGGAAATGATACACATCTTTCAACTTAGTTATCTGGCATTACATGGCATGTGAGATATGGTTAAATTAACTATAGTTGATCATGTAATTGCTTTTCTTAAAATATTTTCCTATACATTGAAGTGCAAATTCCTTAGTAATTCTATTTCTTTACTATCCAAAATATTTTCCTTACAATTTTTTCCTTTCTTTTTTTTTAGATTCTCCACATCAATTGTTCATGTTCCATACTATTCTCTGTGCTTCTGGAATCACATAGAGCTTTGGCTGTTTCTTCCCTAAATCTCTCTTTACCCTCACCACCTCCTCCATATATATATATATATATATATATATATATATATATATATATATATATATATATATATATATATATCATCAGTGACTGTGTCAGCTCTTTGTGCTCCACAACACTGTACTTCTACCATTAGCATATACCTAATGTATTTTACTAGACCTGATTCCATGCATTCTCTAAGGAGATTAGCAGAACTTGTTCAGCACTGTGTCCCAGTGTTTGTTGAGGGTGTCAATGAGCAATTTGCTTTTTATATTTGTGTATTCACTATATGACACAGCAGGAGTGAAATAAATGTTTTGGAATGAGTAATTTACTCTATTAGCCATATACTTTATAATAAGAGTTGCATTTTTTTTCTCATGTCATAATCATTAGAATTCAAACTGAAGGTAAAACTACTTATTTGGTTTATAATCAGTCAATTTTCTTAAAATTCACTGATCCACGTGAGAAAAATTCTTCAATTCCTAAGAATTGAGTAGAATGCCTTCCATTTTAATGCAACTTTTATCCTGGGGTTGTAAGAGCATAGAATTGAAGATGGAATGAGACTTTTCTCTCTGATTTAAATGACATATTTCACAGCACGGAGAAATAAATATTCAACTGTAAACACTAAGGAATGGAGGATATTAACTGTAAAATTACTCAAGGGAAAGAAAAGAACGATGAATTTCAAGGTCAGATAACTTTTAAAAATTTTTCTTCTCAAAAATTTTATGAGTAGTGCTCAGTGGCACATAACTATAATCCCAGTGGCATGGGAGGCTGAAGCAGGAGGATAGCAAGTTCAAAGCCAGCCTCAGCAAAAGCAAGGCATTAAGCAACTCAGTGAGATCCTGTCTCTAAATAAAATACAAAATAGGGCTGGGGATGTGGCTCAGTGGTTGAGTGCCACTGAAGTCATTCTCCACTACCCACCCCTAAATTTTATGAGATGTGTACATAATTCTATATGATCATACATATATCTAATTCATACTAATAAAATATCTTGTCACTAAATTTGACTTGGTGATATGTTCAACATGTATAGGATTTATTTTCATTCATTGAGGAATGGAGAAATTTGGAAGAGATAGGTAAACCACAACTGATGAAGTGTTAGTAAAGTTTGTAATTTATGGAGGTCTATTATAAAATTTTGCCTACTTTTAGGTGGTTCAAACTTTGTATAATGGCAAAATGAGAAGAAATAAGGAAATAAAAATAATCAAGATCTGAAATGTATATTACATATATAAATACATAAAATGAGAAATACATAATGAGAGAATCTTACAAAGAAACATAAACTTGAGGTATATTTTTCTCCATGAATAAATATCTTTCTTATCCTTCCTAGTTTCTCATTTCTTTTAATGCTCATTATATATATATATATATATATATATATATATATATATATATGCACTAGAGATTTATATTGCATCTCTACAGGTTATTAAACTGTGCTAACTATGTCATTTAAAATAATATTACAGCATTATTTGATTATATATATTAAATATGCCCAGCATACCTTGACATAATAGTTGAATTAGATATTATTATTATTATTATCAACTTCAATAGTAATTTCAGAAATTTTTGAAGATATTTCATCACCATAATAAAAATAAGTTTATTTATGAAATTCCCAAGGTAGTGTCAAAACTCATATTAATGTACCTGTGCCATATCATAGGGTGAATCTTAGTTGCCTGAGTTTGTAACAAATATAAACAATGGAAGCTACCAAATAATCACATTGCTTATTATGCAAATAGTTACAAGTTTTGTTTTATAAACTTGATGTTTGAAGTCACCAAAAGGTTAGATCCCTTTATTACTACTTCTTAAAAAGTAGCTGTAAGTAGCAGTATGAATAAACATTTGCTCAAGGCTTCACAAGGCCCCAACCTGTCACATAAGATTCTCCGCACTACTTGTTACCTGACCACTAGTCCAAGTCAAGAGTTTTAGAAATCTGCTATGATCACTTCATTTTTTACTTCAAATAATGAGTCAGCCAGGTTTCAGTGGAAGTAAGAACTGTCACTACTCTTAAGGACTTTAAGTGTAAAGAGGAAGGCAAGATTATGGTCTTTTATTACAAAATCTTGTGATGGGTGTAGAAGCATTATTTAAGCCTCAGTTTTTTGAAAAATTCCAAGAACAGAGAGTTGGCTCATCATGAATTGACTTCCTCTAAGACCACAACTGAGACAGTTTTATTAGCATCTGCTGCTGTCACTACTTCCAGAGCATGCTGGACTGCGTGAAGGTAAGAATTAGGAATCTGAAGCCATAATCCAGGGAATATGGAGTCAGGTCAAGAAACCAAGGCAACCACCACTGGGGTACTTTGTTTGATTGTTTGTTCGTTTGTTTGTTTGTTTGATTGATTTGGGTTTTTTGTCTTATTTGTTTGTTTGTTTTGATGAATGGAAATATGAAAATAAACACCAGAAACTGATGCAGCAAAATGGATACCTTACTAGCTGATGGGCCAAGGCCTTCCTCTAACTTGCACCATTCAAATCCACAGGAAGGATTTCTTCACCACAACTTGATGCACACCAAGAACATTAACTCCAGGGAAATATAGAAAAAACAATTCAAAAAGATGCCACAGTGACTAAAGCAAGGTAACAAAGGGTGAAAGCCTACAGAGTGACATTGACTGTGGTGAGGCAGGACTCAGAGATGTTCCCCAAGATTCCTACCCCTCATATATTCAATCAAATGCTACCCTAGGAACTGCTCAGAAGGGATTTTTGTAGAGGTAATTAATGTTATGGTCCTTAGGGAGATTAACCTGGATTATCCAGGAGGGCCTCATTGGATCACATGAATCTCTAATGCAGTGAAAATTGTCTGGCTAGAGAAATAAGAGATGCTATGGAAGTAAAAAATATTCAAAGATTAAAAAGGATTCAACCTGCTTTTGTAGCTTTGAATATGGAGAAAGGAGAACACCTTCCAAAGGATACGGCAGCTGCCAGACACTGAGAAGAACCTTGACTGGCAACCAACAAGGCAACAGAAACCTCAGTCCTATCAACATCATGTACATCTGAATTCTGTGAACAACATAGGAACTTGGGGGCAAACCCCTCCCCAGAATGTCCCAGAAAGCATGCCCCTGTTCTAGTTTCTGCATAAATGAGTGCTAATTAGTTTTGAGAGCAACAGAAAACTAATACACCAACATTCCATCAACACACTATGTACACACACCCGATTTTGAGAAAGGATGGGAGGGGAGGATTTGTAGAATAGATAGATCAATTCTTCCAGGAGTTCAAGGAAAACATCTGAAATATGGGAATATGGTCTGAATGATGCCTAAATAAATGGAAAGGAGTACATAAAGGAAGACGTTTTCTGGGCAAGGAACATGACCCAAAGTGTAAGTGAATCTAGAGACCATGAATCACATCAGTCTTTCAGGAGTAGGGAGCAGCAGAGTAGGAGGTAAAGGATAAAACTCGGAGGGAAAACTGAGGCCAGAGTAGAAAAGGGCTGACGTAAGAGTTTTAACAAATATCAGAAAAAAGATTTACATCACACAACAAATCACTAATGAGGACTGGGATACCTGTGAGTATGTCTATAAAATATTACTGAAATTTTCCTTAAGATCTTTCTGCCTGCATGGCTAATCCACCATGTTTACCCTGTTGTTTCTGCAAATGCTTTCCCCCCCCCCCCCCCGATCTATGGAAACCTTCACCACAGACAACAAGCTTCTTAACTTTTTTATACATAGAATTCCTGTTGATGTCTGCCTATTGATGTCTTATATTTGCTTAGTTTTACTTACAACCATGTCTAAAGGATAATATAAATGAGTCAACAGACATTAAGTAAGAAAATCCAATCTCTTTGTGTATGATCTACAAAGGTCAGAAAAGGAAAGCTCCATCTTCTTCATCTGCACATTGATATTTTTAACACATGGACACCATCTTTTCCCCTAACAAATTGCTTGTATATTACACAGTAATTTTCCATCACTAAAAGTTATTGCATTCATCTCTCTGTATTAGGCAGTAGCCAGATTCATTCAAGCATATCTGATTAATTCTTTCTTTTAGTTGTTGTTTTGAATTATCCATATTCTCCCACCCAGCCTTTATCTACAAACAATTTTTATTTTCCCAATAAAGTATGTCAGTATGTCTAGAACATACACACAATCTCTATGTGCATTCACTTTAGCTTGCCAGTTGTGGAAAGCCGGTGCTGGATAAGCAACCGTAAGCTGAGAAATACAATCACAAAAATAAACAAACACATACAAAGCCTGTTAGCAAGTTGGTGGATGCCTGCAGAGCTGCCATCCTCAGATGATGCATCCAGCTCATTCATGCCTCCAGTTGGAACAGCATTAAACAAAAATGCAAGGAATTTAGGTCCAAATGTTGATGAAT
Source organism: Callospermophilus lateralis (assembly GCF_048772815.1). NCBI lineage: Eukaryota > Metazoa > Chordata > Mammalia > Rodentia > Sciuridae > Callospermophilus > Callospermophilus lateralis. The sequence goes on from NC_135309.1 coordinate 141,747,572, forward strand.
TTTAGCAACAAATTCTGGGTACTTCCTTCTTTCTTCCTCCAAATGGCAGCATGTCATGCTAAAATAGCTTTTTTAAAAAAGACATTACATTTTTCATTTAATTTAGATCATCAAATACTCTGTCTCTAACAATTGACTTGGTATAACAGCAATACGTTCAAATTGGCAGAGTCATGTACATGTAAATATGCACTCTTAAACTTTAAAACAGGCATTTGGTAATTTCAATTCATTATTTCTATTTATCCAAGATAACTCAAATACCTTATATTTTATTAATTTTAAAGAGGTTTTAAGCAAAGTAAAACTATGTGAAGGATATTTTCTACTGTAACATTCAGGTTTAATATACTGAAAGTTCATATATAGTACATCTTGCTAACAGAAATACCAAGAACAAAATTCATCCAAAGTTTCAACAGTCATGCATATTTTTAGTTTGGGTCAATTTGTACTGATACCATCAGATTTCTTTATTCCTTAAAAAAATAGATCTAGCATCTAACTTTGTTTAAAAAAACAAACAAAAAAAAAAACCTAGAGGGTCTCATTACAAAATATCAATGTCCTCTTGTCTCTTTTAAGTTTTGGCAGAAGAAAATTCATCCAGGCTTGATTTTCCAATCAGTCTTTTCTACTAGCACATGGAGATGATCTCTCCTGTCACCTGATAAACCCTAGCAATGCTCTAAACCCAGAGGGTAAAAACAAACAAACAAACAACAACAAAACCCTTACATTTTAGTATGGTTTATGTTGTCATAGAGAATAATTTAGTTTTCCAGTTATTATATAGAAGTCTTAGCATGCTCAGTCCAAGAAGAATGTGTCCAAAGCTATTGGGACTCCATGAACAGATAAACTATAGCATTAGCCCTGGGCTGGTCATTATCTGACAGTCCCCTCAGTCAATCCTTTTAACATTGTTTTGTGAACATTTCTAAATATTGACACATGCGTTTATTGCTTGAAGATAAAACTCTATTTTTCCCCTAATATCTGTGAAGTCAATCAGCAAGAATTTCCGATCTAAATTAATATATCCCAGGAATGCCTCATCAATAGGAAATCAAAATGTTAAAATATGGATCTATGAAGCAGAATCCTAAAAATAAGTTGTCTTATAATCAAAAGCCAAGGGCTCTTTCAAAACTTAGTGAGATGTCTTCTGTTAGATTCATCATCATCAAATCATATATAACCTCAGAAAATATTAGCACAAATGAAATTATAGGTGATCTTTGGTTGAAAAGTACTTAATGTTAATCTATACAATTAAAATGTGATAATTAAGTCCATCTCTGGATTATTTTCATTATCATTTATACAAAAACCCTACTTTAAAAAATTTAGAAAATGAAATATTTTACTTATCTAAACCCTTATTTATTTACTCAAGATAGATATTATTCAAGACACAAAGATGGCCCCATGTGCTCTAATTTAAGAGACTTAGGAATTTGGAGATTTTCTATAAAGTTTCTTTGCTCTTCATTCACTTATAATAACTTTATGCAAAATAGGTTATCCCAGTTAATTACCTTGACATGGCTTGTCTTGCCAATTGGAAAGAGGATAAAACAGATAAGCTCTGTAGAACTTCAAACACTTAAAGGTACAATCTAAAAGAAATGGGGTCGATATGAATTAAGGAAGTAGATATGTTTAGTAACTAGAAATACTCAAGTGTATTAACTTACAAAAGAATCTGGGTATGAAATCTACTTAATCACATAAGTCCCAGACCATTAATTACTGTTATATGTAATTATTACTAAGAAGAGATTCTCACTTTTCCTAATGCTTAGGAAATTTGCCAATAACTATATGTTTTTCCTCTAATGAGAAGCCTTAGTAAGTATTTGTTATCAAATCTCAAAGGATACTAAAAATTATTCTACTGTAAAGAAAGATTATAAATAATATTTCTTGATATAAATATGGTTTTATTAAAATAAAATGAAAACCTGTTAGAAGACTTTCTGATATAGTTGAGAAATTTTCCTAGTAAACTAGGGAGCAGGGAACATATTCTGTTATCTCAGCTTTCATCATTCACAGACATTTCTGAGTGGGTGGATCAGATGCACAAGTTAATAAAGACATTGCAGAGATTTTTTCAGTGTGGCATTGTAAGATGGCCATCTAAACTCTACTGATCTTATCCCTGGGTCATATGTTCTTCTTTAAATTCCCCAACTCAGTGGTATTTGAGCAGAATAGAACACCTGCTGGGTGGGAAATGTGATCCACTGAGATATCAGCATGGGCACCTAAAGGTTATCATGAACTCTCATTTCATTTGTCTTCTTTCTGTATTTTATTAGCAGTGAGACTGTTGCAAGACAGTAGAAATAAAACAGAAGCTTTTCCCTCTTAAAGGAGCACAGCTTAGAGTTTGGAAGCCCTAGACTTCTCACAGAAGTGACTGAGAGCTGTGGGCAACTAGTTTTCTAGTTCAGCAGGAACTTTAATGAGCAGTGGGCATGATATCTCCATATGCAACTCTGAATACTGAGAATAAAAGAAGATGATTGCAAATGAGAGATATTATTGAAAAAAAAAAGTTCTAAGTAGCATCTTTGGAACATCTTCTTCTTGGGGGAGGTTTTAGCAATTTGTTACAGCATATGAACTGGCAAGCATTATTTTATTGTGTTCTTATGAATTTGTGATAAGGTGCCAGGGTCTGAACATATGAAAAAGCAACAATGACAAATAGAAAGATTAATGTCCTGGGGAAAATGAAGTAGTAGATGTTTAGGTGCACAAGAAAAGCCTTTCAATAAATTTCTTGTGTCTGAAACTTGTGATCTTTTATTTGATAAATAAAAGGCAAGACATTGAATAATTTGATTAGAGTTTGCAATATGTTTACCTTATTAAGAACACCTCATTGAAATTCAAAGGCTATACAGAAGTTGGGACAAGAACAAAAGCAAATGGGTATCCAACTGTTTATGGGATGGTAGGACATAAAAAAATCATGAAAAAGATAGGTGTTTGAAAGAAGGGTATAGAGACTACAATTTTTTTAAATTTAAAATCCATTTCTTCTTGGCCCTTTCCAATAAAGCTTTTTATGTTCTTATTCTCCACATACTTTAGGATAAAAGGCACTTCAGTGAACTCTCTGAATCTCAGTGGCTTTTCATTGGAAAATGTCTGTTTCTTGGAGGATAAAACATTTGATTCTACCACCTAGCTGAGGTGTGGTTCACAGACAGGCAACAATGAGACCTGGATGTATATGTAAGAGATTTATTAAAGATGGGCTTCTAGGGGAAAAAATGATGAAGAGAATTTGAGGAAATGGCACAAGGAAGGTGAAGAAGCCAAGGAAGGTGAAGAGGACAAAATTTCAGAGAGGGCCAACTTCAAGGTCATCCTCTAATGTAATCTTATATTACAGCTTTCAAGCATTAATTGAGTCAGAATTTTCCTTAGGCAATGAAGCTGGACTATCACATTTTCCCTTCTTCCCCCCTACCTCTCACATCCTTCCTCTGCATCATAAACTGCCAAGTTCTTGCAGCTTTCAGTCTGACTAGGGTAAAGCAGCTCCTATATCTTAAGGGATAGTTCTCCAAAGGGAGTCCATTAGTCAGTTAGGGCTGTTATAATAAAATATCAGAGACTCAGTGGCTTGCATAAAAGAAATGCATTTTCTCATAGTTATGGAGACTTTAAGTCCATGAACAAGGTATTAACAGATTTGTTTCTTCTAGAGCCATTCTCTTGGGCTTGCAGATGGCCACCTTTTTCTTCACATGGTCTCTCTTCTGTCTCTGAATATCCTAACCTCCTCTTCTTATATAAATACCAGTCAGATTGGATTAGGGCCCACTGTAACAGACTCATTTTTAGATAATTGCCTCTCTACAGATTCTTTCTACAAATACAGTCACAGTCTGTGACACTGTAGGTTAGAGCTTACACATGTGAATTGGCATGGGGAGGTACACAATTTAGCCCATATAGAGTCACCAATAAAAGCCATTAAAAGTGAAAGTGCACAGAATCTCAGGCATGGGTTCAGACCCATCCATCAGAAAGTATCCCAGTAGATTTGGATGGAACCATGTCAATGTGTCCCCCACCTTTCTCCATAGGTACTCAGTGCAGCTACCCACTGATCACCTTGTTGTCTCATTTATTTCACTGATAACATTGCACAGCGTTTTCCTACTGGATATTATTATTGGCCAAATAGGATTTATTTTTCTCCAGTTATTACTTCTCTGAGATCATTAATTCCAGAGTCACACACTTTTGTACGCACAATCCTAATTTTATTATGACCTAAACTATTCCACCTCTGAAGTTAAAAAAATAATCATTGAATATTAATGCATGAGCCCACTTTTTGTCACTGTGATAAAAAAGATCTGATAAGAGCAACTTCAAATAGGAAAAGTTTATTTTGGCTCACCATTTCAGAGATCGAGTCCATGGTGGGATAATTCCATTGCTCTGGTGCTAAGTTGAGGCAAAACATGGTAGAAGGTATCTCATAGTAGCTGAGAAGGAGAGAAAGAGGGAGAGATGGGTGGGGGGAGAGGGAGGAGGGACAGGGGGAGAGAGAGAGAGAGAGAGACAGAGAGAGAGAGAGAAGGAGGAAGGGGCCAGCCATGAGGAAATGAATTATTCCAGTGCATACCCTCAGTGACCCACATCCTCCAACCATGATCCACCTTCTTGCAGTTAACCTCCATTTAATCCATTCCAACTAGAATGGACAGATTAGGTTATACCTGCCACAGCCCGGCTGCAGCAAACTAATGGCGGGGGGGGGGGGGGGGCGTTGAGGAACAACTCGTGTACGTTGAGTGGGAGCCATTTATTGTAGGACAGGAGCGGTATTTATACATTCCACACAGCTTATCTTAATTAACATAAGCTAGATACATCAGTCAACCAATAAGGAATCTACACACTTAATGGCTCGGTGGAGTTACTTCACAAACCACTCCCTTTGGCATTTTGCCAGGCACCATCCAGACTTGTTTACAGACTAACATATATCTCTAATGATCTAATCATTTACCTCTGAATATTTCTGCACTAACACAGAAGCTTTGGGGGAACACATCCTATCAAAATCATAGCAACCACTTTCTTCATTATCTTCTATTCCTTTAACTCTAAACTTTAATGACTCCAACATACTCATTCTTCAACTTCATCAGTAACTCTAGATTGCTGATTATTCTAACTTTCTAATTTTTTTTTTAATATGGGGGATTGAATGCAGGACCTTGTGTATGCTAGGCAAGTGATCTACCACTCAGCAACTTCCCCAAACCTTTTTTAAAAAAATTTATTTTCAGACAGGGTCAGACCAAATTGTGTAGGCTGGCCTCAACTTGTGATCCTCCTGCCTAACCTTCCAAGTAGCTGAGATTATAGCCATGCACACTACACTTGACCAATTTTTCCTATCATCATTTTTCCCCAAAATTTACTTAAGACTCATTTCAATCATTTTTAGATACTATGATTTAATTATTGCTCTTGTTTAAATAGATCATGATAATGAAAAATTCCAAATGTGCAATTTCTCCATATTATTATCTGATGATAAATAATCTACCTAAGGCTTTATAGCTGCCCACCAAACTTCTTTTTCTTAATTTATTTCCTAAGGGTTTTGTTTTTTTTTTTTATATTCCACTATAATAAGAGATTTCAAAAAAAAAAAAAAAAAAAACATTAAAATACAGAAAACAACCTGAGGGGTTTTCAGAGGAAAATATCCATATAACAATTTTGGTTCCACAAAAAGTATGAAAATACCATGGGGAAAAGAAAAAGAAAAGTGGAAACATGAAAGAGATTTATTAAAGTTAAGCTGTCATCACTGAAAACATAATCAACTTCAGGATTGAAGGACAAGGTCAGGGAAACATTTCTCAGAGTAATAAAAAAATAGTTTTAAATTTAACTTTAAAAAAGAATTGAAAAAAAAGAAAAAAAACCCAAAACTTAAAAAATTTATTGCTAATTCAGGATTATACCTATAGAAAACCACAGAGAAAGAAACATAATGAATAGATTGAAAAGTCCACCATATAACACAGGAGAGATGGTTGGAGTGATGGCTAGTTGAAAGGATTCACCTAATACAAACAAACAAAAAAAAAAAAAAAGAAGGAAAAAGAATCCATAAAACTGTTAAAAATTCTACAATATGTGTGAGGCTAAGACCTTTAAGTGTTTTAGAAATGGGAAAACAAATTTACATATCAAAATTTTGAAAATCAAAATTTCTTCTACTTCTCAAGCAGTGCTTAGCACAAGATAATAGAAAAATGATTTCTGAGAGAAAATTATTTTCAATCAAAAGTTCATTAATCATTCAATTTGCAAGTTAAGTGAATAATTTCATGTCTGCCAATGTGAGAAGTAAATTATTTGAAAACACCCCCAGTTTAAACAAACAAACAAACAAACAAAAACTCTATGCTGAACATGTTGGCTAAGAGTGAAACTGTACTTGGATTTACAGGTCTGGTTGGGAAAAATACATTAAAATTATTATATAAATTATTTATTTATATAACAAGCATCTTCATACATACAGATATTTTCATTTTCTGAGAAAATGCATGCTGAAAAATAACATCAAGATATCCCCTTATATACCCCTAAAGTACTCAAAAAACAACTAAAAAATTTCCCGGAAAACATATCTTCATACTAGACCTAAAGAATTTCTATGGATGAAATTAAATGTGATTAAATAAAAATTGACAATCGGAAAGCAACTATTACAACTTAGTTGTTTAAAAAATAATTTCATTATATTGTTTCTAAATGTTAGGCGTGTGAGCAGAAATGGTTTACTCTGGGGTACAATAAAAGAGTGTCCAATGGGAAGACTGAACAGCTAGGGTGGGCTTGATGGGTCAGGATGGGATCATGTAGAAGCCTCTCTCATTTCACATGGCTGGGGAGTACGCCCAGGTGTCAATGAAGGCCTCACCTACCACTGTCCATGAAGGACTTCCACCCAGTCTCTCCATGTTTGGGGGCTTCCTCCCACAAATAACACTGCCAGTACAGTCAGATTTCTCACAGGTGTAGCAGAGCTCCAGAAGTGACTGGTTAGCAGACAAGGAAAAGCCACCCTGTCCTTTTTGACCTCTATGTTGGCTTGAGTTGGAGAAGCAGACATCACTTGCATAAAAGATTAGCTGGGTGAACCTTCTGTGAGAGATAAAATGAAGGAAGTCAAAGGAGGCAGCCAGGGGCTGTTGACAGTGCAGGTCTGACTCCTTGGAAGGACAGATGGAGGGAAAAATCACTAGGCAGAGTCTTAGACTGCAGGACAATTCTGAGGACATTTCAGCCAAACTTATAAAGAGCCTTTGAGCCAAAATTACCTAACAAAGGTATTTTTACTCTGGGAGGACAAAGCTCCCTTAGCATCCCTGCTACATCAGTCATTGGTAGCCTGTGGGAAGAGTGGGCCTCTGTGAATGTAAATGTAGAATTAATCCCCAGTGCACCTCTGGGTTAGTCTCTTGGTTCAGTTCCCCATCATAGGTGAACTGAGAGGTATATTCTCATGCAGCCACGCCCAGCTTCAAAGTCACAGGTACATCCTGCTGTACTGCATTAGTTGAAAGCAAGTCATAGATTGGCCCAGACTTAAAAAAAAAAGGGACACAGACGCATCTCAATGGGAGGAGTATCAGAGATTTTACAGTCATTTAGAAAAAAAAAAATACTTGCTATATCTAAGTAATAATGTTTAAAATTAATAATTTAAAATTATTATAAAATCTTCTAAAAAATATACAGGAAATTGGATGCAATGTGTAAAACAGGTTGTCAAAACAACTAAAATTCTTTGCCTCCAAGAAACAGAACCTGAGTTTGGGAAAGATGTGGTAAGGCACCATTCTGAATAAGATACCACAGTTAATGGATCCCAAATAACGCTTATTGTTTTCATTTTCTTTCTTTATCTTTCCTTTTTTTTTTTTTAACTTTAAATTCACTTCAGGCAATTAGTTAACTTATAGAAATGTTCCAAATATTCCAGCCAACTCCTTTGTCCTGGAGCGAACCTGGGGAAAATGAAAGTGGGGGCAGCTCCAAAGAGAAGTTACAGAAAAGTGCAAATTCAGGTACTAAAAGGGCGCAGCCAATTAGATTAAGAGCAGAGTAATTGGTAATTTTTTATACCTGTTTAACATAAAATTTAACCAGTACCTTTAACACTTTTCCAATGTCTGTTTAGCATGGATTTTAATCAATGCCTCTACCCAGAAGCTATATATATGCTCCTGAACGAGTACATTTAAACAGAAAAAAAAAAAAAAAAAAGTTATCAGGTCCCCTCTCACCTTGCAGAAATTCTTTTTTTTTTCCTTCTCACTTAAATAAATCCTACTTCTTTCACTTTTGCTTTTCATTGTTGTTGATGGATATTAGTCTCCGAATTTCTGAAATAAGACCCCAGAAAAACATTAGCAGTAAGCTGTTGCGGTATACTGTGACACTGAAGGGCATGGCTCAGCATTAAAAGACATAATATGCCATTCTATACTAGTGAAAAAAACGCTGGCTTTGCTAGCTGGGACCCTCAGAGCTGATACCAGTAGGCAGCCCTTGCTGGGATTAGTTATTAACACTAAAACAGGTTTTGTAGGCTGCAGAGAACTGCAATACACAGACTCTACTTGCCAGCAGAAACAGAGAATCTCGTTTCATCTCAAACTCTGGTTTCAATTCTTTTATTATTAAAAAAAATGTGCTGTTTAATTTTTAATTATTTGCATTTGTTATTTCATTATAATTCCCAATCAACAATGAGCAAATAAATAAAAGAAAGGTAAATTAAACCTGATACTTTCCTCTTGAAAAATGTTCAATGTTTTTTTAATGCTAAAAAGATAAGATCTAAACTCTGAATCTATAACATCCTCAATGATCTGTGTAGCTTCCTAAATTATTCATAGTATACAATATCAGTTATCACTTAATAAGTTAGTCTGTGAGAATAGAGTCCTAAGTCTCAGTGGCCTCCAACATTGTGGGCTGGTTATGCTTTATTAGTCAAATAAGTCAATGACCAAACTTCATGTTAGGAGGGGTGGAGAAGGTGCTGTATATGCTTCCCACAGCATGTCCTGGAAGTGCATAATGCCGTCCAGGACATGTTATCCTGGAACAGCCTGTGCTGTGCCTGCTGTAGACTTATTTCAGTTCTAGAACACACCCATGCCCTATTTCTTCTTTACCACTGAAATACTGTGAACCAACAGAGGGAAAAGTGTTCAGAAGTTTATTGGGGCATTTGAGTCCAGTCCAGAAGCAAATACTGGTAAGCATTATGTATTCAATTGGGAGTTCATATCTTGACTGAGATGCTTGTTTGCAATTTGTGACTTTTCAAAATAATGTAATATGTGATTTTAGAAATAGTTGCAACAGGACTAGGGTAAGGAAAGGAATATCTGTGGCAAATGGTCTTAGTCTTCTGGGTTGCCATAAGAAAATATTATAGACAGCATGGTTTCAACAGCAGAAATTTACTCTAGATGCTGGGAAGCCCAATATCAGTTTTGGGGGAGAGTTCTCCTCCTTACTTACAGATGGTAGCTATGTCTTCACATGGCCTTTCCTGGGGACTACAGACAAATAGAAAAGATAGTATGACATCTCTCTCTTTCTCTTCTTCTTCTTAAAAGTCTGCAGTCCTACTGGATTATGATCTCAGTTTTATGCTGTCATTTAAGCTTAATGATCTCCTAAATTCCCTATTTTCAGGCTTAAGGCTTAAACACATGATGTTTTTTTAAATTTTAGTTCAATTGAGTATAATTCAGTCTTTAACAATAAGTCATAAGGAATAATTAAGAAATAAGAAAAGTATTAATGAGAGACTACAAATACTACCCTAGCACATGTGTCCTGCAGGAGTGCCTGAGAATATAAAGAATTTTGTAGGTAGAAAATGCTTCTCAATACATCAGCATGATTTGAAAAGGAGTGTGCATGGTAAAAAGCTAACAGAGCCTAGTCTTTGGGTTCTTAAACACCATTGCCACTTACCAATCAATTAACCTCCAGCTTCTATTGCTTACATATGAATGAAATAAAAATAATATGTAAAATCACATTATTACAATCATTTTTCACTTAGTTCATGTGAATTTTTATTGTTGCTATATCAAAGAGCTGAAAAAGGAAATATAAATATGTAATAATAAATTGCAAAATGAAAAGGTACAATGAAAATATTAATATAATAAAAATGCCTTTGGTATCAAGGTTTACATGAAGGGATGACTTTGTAGTCCTATACTTTTCTTTATTCTTTCATGTGTATTTTATTCAGCTTCAAAATACAAACTGAACTTACCAGTCTTTTCACCTGAGTAATTAGCCTTTAAAGTGTGCATACCCAATTGGAAATGTGTGTGGTTCATTTGAAGTAGTTAGTTCATCAGAATTCTCTCTTTAATCATGTATGCTATTACTTTTATGTGGACAACACATAGTCTCTCCATAAAACGAAAGCCAAGTTTCATATTAAAGCTCTGAGATTTTCAAAAACAAATGAAGAAAACAGAAAACAGATTCTACAAGGAACTTATTCTCTAGGTCACTTCACCCTGTTCATGCATTGTCATCTAGACAAGGGCCATTTCACTGTAAGAAATAAAATCTTCACTCATGCCACGTAACTGTCCCTAGTCAGCACTTGCTCTATGGTGTCCTTCACACTCGAGTCTTAGTACCAACAATCTGGTCACTTCCTGGGAGTCCATAATGTTCCCAGGACACAGTAAGAGGCCTGGAACTATTCCAGTTCATATAACTGTACTCTTCCTAACGTTTCTTTATATTTTCAATTAAATATAATGCATTCTATCAAGCCTCTATGTACCAGCATACAGTTGCTATATTCTGATTTGTTACTCACCTCAGGACAGGTAAAGTGCGCAAAGTCTGTGAATTTACAGCCTGAAATACCCTGTGCAAATGCAAACCATAATCAACTCCATCACAGACCTGGCTTTGAGCATTTAAGAGGAATCTGCAGACCCTCAGTTCCTTCCCCAGTATGTCAGTAGTTTTCCTGGAATAGCATTTGAGCATTCTCCAAAATTTGGCTGTCAAATAAATTTTTCTGTTTGATGAAAAAGATAAAAAAAAATCATACCAAGGAAAAAGAACCTGGATAAATTAGTGGTTACAGGAAGTGAGTGATGAAAGCACATGGCATAAAACTTGAAGAGGCCATAAAGCTCCATAAAAGCCACCTGCTTTCTAAGTGATTATAGCAGATAACAAAAGATTGGTGAGTTACCACATTGGTGAGTTGCTTCCATACATTTCCAACCCAGAGGAAATGACTATAGGTCTCACATAAAAATCTCACCAATAGATTTCTAGCTTAATAGAGTATATCATTTAATCATATGACTGCTTCTAAAGATATCTTTTTAAAAATTTCACATATCTGCATTTTAAGAATGTGTAGCATCCCTTCCTTCAACTTAATTCTCCCAACAGATTTTTCTGGTAGTCTATGCTTAATTACCAACTACAACAGCTAAAAGTGACTTTCTTGTTTAATATGTTTTAATAATACACAGTCTAGAAGCAAATAAGTTAAATGAAAATATCCCATTTTTACTTTGTGCTTTGTGTCATATTTGAAGATTTCTTTTCATTTAAACCATAAGACCTGAAGCTTTGTTTATGTGTTTTGTAGTCTCTAGTGGCATTTAGGGCACACAGTACACATTACATGAATAGCTACAGGTGAAAAATATGTGGCCCTGGATGTTAACTAATCTGAGTTATCACAGCCAAGTAATGGAAATACCAAATCAAACTGTGATTTTTCTGACTCAGTGTATGGTCAGCTTTTCTACTCCATTACAGAATAACTCCCCAGAGAGGGGATTTGCCCTTACCATCACCAGCTGCCCTTTGGCCCACCTTTATGGATGGGATATATCATAAAGTAGAGCATAACATTTCAACCCTAAATGGCTTTAGTAACCGGAGAATGAACTTTGTTTTCAAGGAGAGACATTAAATGGATATTCTGTAAGTACACAAATCCATAGTGTTGGCTATGTTAGAAAATCCATGGAATTATAGACTTGGAATAAAAGCATTAAAGTTTTGAAGATAAACATAATCAGGAGTACTGTTATCACCCAGTGCTACTGAGTGCTAGCCATATACAGCACTTTATTTCTTTATCTAATTTAATTCCCTAATTTAATTTCAATATAACAACAAGCAGTATCTTTTCTTCATTGAATACAGCCTGTGAAAGTGTAGGTGGCCCAATCATGTTTAGTGGTTTGAACTGCATGGCTTGTTGGAATCATAATATGCTTAAATATTATGATGTACTTAAATACTATAATATTGTTATAAGTTTATAATGTGCTTAAATATTCATTCAGGGAAATATAATGTGCAAATAACAGAGAGGACCCGGGAACATGAATAGTCTCCCTTTGGAAGACCATGGAAATGTTTAAATCTATAAGAACAATTTGCTTGTGATGGTAACTGGGAACATGTAAGACTTATTGAGGAAAAACCATTCAGATTGGGATAAATAAGTTTATGAAGGATTTATATTTCTGAAGGTGTAAGAGGAGATGTAGATGATTAGAAATGAAAGTTTAGGGGTGTTTTTATTTTTATCCGTTGCATATTCTTACATGTCAGACAATTTATTAAGTATTTCCTTTAAGTTACCTTGTATAGTTCTTGAATTAGAAACTACTATCTCCTCCATAAAGCTAGAAAATATATTTAGGTGGGAAAAAATGAATTTATGAAAGGGTCTTTCTTGCCTTACAACTCTTGACTTCACTGTTTATCCTGCAGATAATGAAACAAAGGACAATTTAAGGAGTTTAAGAAATATGTTTCAATCATACTTTAATAAAGCATATTTTTAAAAAAAATATACAGGAGAATGCTGTAGAATGGAGGAATCTGTTGTGCAATTTATAAGGGAAAAATTTGAGATGAAATGTCGGATAGTGCTAAATACTTGCCAAGGTTTAAAGGACTTAACTCAAGCCTCTAGATCTGCTCAGGTCAAAATTCTGAAATGTTTATTCGGGGATCCCCATCAATCTTAATGGGTTGATTTGATTTTCCCCAATATACCGCTCCCCAGCTGTCTGTGAATGGGGAATTTAACTTGAGGAAATTCAAAGATGGTAATGAATATGAGGAAGCACTGGGTTTCTCGTGTAGTGTGAACAACTCAAAAAGGCCAAAATTCTAAGAAATCCTCATCATTGATAGAGAAAAGGAAGAGGAGCTTTGATCACCATCTCAGAACCAGTAGATTTTAATACTGGCTGGAGTCTCAACACTAAACATTGTTATCTGGACTCAAGTGTCAGGGATTCATCTCTTGTATACAGTGGAATAAAAGCTCAGATTTTTGTTGTTTGTTGTTTAAATTCTATTCTTGATTAACATATGAAGCTAAGTTTTAGAAAACCGATGATCCTTACCTTTATTATGACTGGAGAAGATGAGTTTATTAGACATTCCAAAGATAAAAAAAAGAATAAAATCATTGATATGTAAAGAAATGAGACTTTAATAGTGTAAATAGACTCAGAACTACATTTAAAAACTAGAAGCTAAGCATGATGGTGCACAACTATAATCCCAGTTACTTGGGAGGCTGAGGCAGGAGGATACCAAGTTTGAGGCGAGCTTCAACCACTTAGCAAGGCCCTAAGTAACAGAGTGAGACCCTGTCTCAACCTAAAAATATTTTTAAAAATTGCATTTTGAGGGATGGGGATGTAGCTCTGTGGTAAAAAGCTTCCCTGGGTTCAATCCACAACACCAAAACTAAACAAGCATACAAAAACTAGAAAAACATGACAGAGAATTTTACAGCACAAACATTGCAAACTAAATAAGAAAAAGCTCACTGCTGGGCGCAGTGGCACATGCCTATAATCCCAAAGGCTTGGGAGACTGAGACAGAAAGATCCTGAGTTCAAAGCCAGCCTCAGCAACAGAGAGGTACAAAGCAACTCAGGGAGACCCTGTCTCTAAATAAAATACAAAATAGGGTTGGGGATGTGACTCAGTGGTTGAGTGCCCCTGGGTTCAATCCCTGGTATCCAAAAGACAAAGAAAAAGCATTACAATGTTTGATAGAAAATGTATGTACTTTCTACTTTTGAAATGAACTGACTGATTTGGGTGTCAGAGATAAGCCAGGGTTTTAACCTGTAAAGTGTAGAAGAATTTGATATAAGTAAAATTGAAAGAATATAATCAAAAAAGAAAAAGTTTTTTAAACTATTGATATTTTCCTTTGTCTCCTCATATTCTTTGATTAGGAAATGTTTAATCCTCTTCTTTGAGGAATATGTTAACAATGATTAAAAAATGTTGAGGGAATACTTGGCATTCTAAGGCAGAACAGGACTTGGCAGCTGTTTTGATATAAGAAAATTCATTTTCAAAACATACATTTATCCGTACTATATAGGAAACCATCCTAGAAACCTAAAATTCCTTATGACTACCAAGATCTCAATGACATATTTTTATATTCCACCTCTAAACATTTTCATAAGCCTTTTTTTGAATTTCTGCATTGCACAGCAGAAATAATTAGATTTAATAATCTACTGTGGTATCACAATTTACCTATTTGGTTTTCAGAGGCTTGGTTTCAAAAAAAAATTACCAAACCGCAAAAAATTGGAATCTGCAGTAACAAGTACTCACATTTGCAACTACATTAAATTCATTATAGTGCTACAAATTAATATGCTTGACCTGATGAGAGAAACTCAATTGAAATACTTGCAGACAATTGGCATTGTTCACTGTAAGAAGCTCTACTAACCAAGCATTTTCCTCCTTTATTAATTCTTCCTGAGGGCTGGGTCTTCCTGAATGTTTATTTGTTGGTTACCACCAGCAGACTTCTTTATAAATTCTCCCAGTGCCACCATATGCTGCCGCCTACCATCAGTCAGGAGCAGACTGGAGCAGTCAGCACAGGAAAGTGAATAATGAAAACTGACGAAGAAGATAGCCATTTCTTTCTCACTGAAAAAGAATTTATTTTCAGCTGGAGATTCAGCATTAGGGAGAAATGCATAATGAAATAATTGTTGTACCCATTCAAAAGAACTGTTGACTTTTTATAGACGTGAAAGAATGAAATACCCCACAGCATAGGTGCTAAGTTTATGCTACTCATTTTGGATGAGTTTCTTTTATTTTAATACACAATTGTAAATGATCTGCATGGTTTGAAAATATTTCCTTTTGTTGAGTTTTTCAGAGTAAAATTTTAGAAAGCTAGATTGTTATGTTGTTGCTAATTGTTTTAATAAAAAAATTAGAAAAATTAAAATTTATTGCTATGATCAAGAGAAAACTGAAAAAAGTTTCAATAGCATTGATGATTATATATGGGATAGATTTTTACACACTAAAATTATGAAAATAAATAGGTTATAAGGTAGAACTAATTCAGAAAGTCTAAAAACAAACCCTTTATTTGCCTGAATGTATAACATGTTTCTAGTGTGAAGATTTGTCCACTGTTTGAATTTTGTATTGCAGATAACTAGAGAAATTCCACTGTGGAAAAAATAGATTACATTTCAGTCCTTTATCTGCCCCAAACATGGTATATTTTACTAACCTTTGCATAGGCCATCTACTTTGGCTTATTCCTTTAATTAGTTGATGGTTACTGTGTGCCTAACCAAGCCAGCAGAAAGAACAGTAGGTGCTATACTGAGGGGAAGGTAAGTGTGGTAATCATCAATGGCATAAGAGAATAGGGAAGAGCAAACAGAAAGAAGTGATGGGGAGAACAAGAGGTCGCAGGTGCATCAAACAGGGGTGAACAAGGAGGAGCACAGATGAGCTGGCATAATGAAAAGATGGACTAATGTTTAAGGTATATGTCTGGTTATAATACAGAAGTAGTGTCAAAGAAAGGCTGAGGGAGAAAGTGATATGGAAACAAGTTAGACTCTACTTCAGCTGAACAGCAGAGAGGTCATGGTGTCCTTCACAGGAGTAGAAGCAGGAACAGAAGGAAAGAGGGAAGATTTGGAGTTTACTGTAAGGGTACAGCCATCTGAATGCAGTAAGGGTTTGGGTTGTGAGGAAAAAAGGAATTAAGGATACTTCCCAGACCTTTGGTCCAGGGAGCTAAATGTGTTAAATTATCCTTGTGAGATAATAAAGACAAGAGAAGGAGCAAAATCAAGACTTTATTTTTAAACATATTCATTATGTGATGTTTATTTTACATCCAAATGAATCTTTTGGGTAGACAAATTTATATAAGGCTGGAATTAAGAAAGCAGTCTGCATTTGAGTTATAAATTTGGGAGCCATCAGCATGTGCATGGAATTTACAACTATGAAATAAAATGATACAATTTAGAAAATGAGAATAGAGAAGAAGTTCAAGAACTAAGCCACAGAGCATTCATTCAGAGGATGACAAGTTCAGAAAAATAGGATAAACCAGCAAATGGGGTACTATTAGAAATTAAAGGAGAGGCAGAGGCAGAGTATAGAATAATATTTGGGACCAAGTAATGAACATGCTGCCTTGATCAATTGTTCCAACTGTTACAACAGATGAATACCTGCTGGGCAAGGATTAGATTAGACTGGATTAGATCAGATGAGGCAATTCAGAGGGTATTCATACAAAGTTGCTGCCATGGAATCATAAACAAAAATGTGATTGAATTCACTCAAAAGGAAAATAAAATGAGAAGAAACAGAAAAGCAAAGTATAGACCATCCTTTGAGGATTCTATCTGCATAAAGGAACAGAAAATAGAAGCAATTAACAGAGGGGGTTGTTGGCTCATGAAAAGATGATTGGATTGCTTTTTTTTTTTTTACAGACCCAGTATAGCTACATGATGGGAGGTGGGGGGAAGGGAACTGGTAGAGGGAGAACTGCTGAATTAAGAGAAAGTTTAAAAAAAAAATTAATGCAGCGTCCTTGAGTGGGTGAGAGCAGATGTCTTCCAGTGCATATGTATGGGCATGAATCACTATGACTATCACAGGTCATTTATCCAAAGAAACGGTGAACCTGCTCAGATGACTGGAGGTAGACAGATACGATGACAGATCTCACAAAAGTTTGCTTTCTCATTTCAAAATGTTTTCATGATCTAGAAAACAAAAGCAATCAGCTGGTAATAAAGACACAATAATCAGAAGGAGGTACAAAGAAAAAGTATAAAGTTGAAACGATCACCTAAGACCTTACAAGGGAAAGTGTTAAATTTGTAAGGCTATAGGTACTGGAAACAGAGAGATACTCTGTGAAAGTCCTTTGTACACATGCATAGGGACTACTTTGAATCTTTCACTTAAATTCCGTCTGCGCATGTATAAAGTGAAACTCCTTAATGCTGAACAAAGAATGACGTTCATGACAAGAATAACTGTAGAGCAGCTGTAAGTTGAGTAGAGGACAGAAAATGCTAATGGCCAGTGAGTGTTAACTTCTCAGTAGCCAGAATGGAGAAACCCTGTTATGAGCAGGAGGACTGCAGCTGAATTCAAAAGAAAGTCATGCCTGAGTTGTGGGCAGAATTAATCCAAGTATATAGATTATGATCGAATACCTTCTAATATGTTTTTTTTAAATGTCTAAAGAGCCAGATGGTGGTGGTGTACAACTGTAATCCCAGAGACTTGGGAGTCTGAGGCAGGAGAATTACAAGTTCAAAGCCAGCCTCAGCAACTTAGTGAAACTGTAAGCAACTTAGGAAGACCATGTTTCAAAATGAAATATAAAAAGGGATAGGTATGTGGCTCAGTGGTTAAATGGCTCTGGGTTCAATCCCTAGTATGATCCCCCCCCCCAAAAAAAAAAAAAACAATTGTTGAAAGGATCAAATTTGCAAACTTTTCTGCCCAAAACTTAATTGACTATAGGAAAAAAATAAGAGTTTTTAAAGAAAAACAACAAAATTTAAAATTTAAAGATATAAAATAAACTAGTATCTTAAAGCAATAAAAATACTAGATATGTAGAAAAACATGGACTTTATTCCTCAAAGGGAAAAAGAGAAAAACCCAGCAGTGACAAAGGTGATGGTTAACTGACAAGAGTATTAAGATAGTAATTATAAGCTTTTTTAACTATAAGCAATTACAATTGATTATGCTCAATGTGCTCAAAGCTTTTTTTCTTCATTACCATGATGAGGACAGAAGTAGAAAATAAGAAAAGGAAACAAAAAGAATTATTACCTGAGAAAAAAATTTATTGTATGTGATTAAATGTAGATTAGATATTACAGAAAAAATAATATAAAAGCATAGCATTAGAATATGTCCAAAATTGAGCACAGAGAAGAAAGGCTGAAAAAAAAATTTTTTTTAAAGAACAGAGATTTAGCAATCTGTGGGGGAAAGTTGTACATTCTAGACGTGGTAGCTTGAATCCCAGCTTGGGAAGGATGGGTCTGAAAAAATGTTCAAAGAAATAATCACCAACTTCCAGATATAAGAATCTCAATGAACCTTAAGTAATAGATGCACAAAGAATGCATAGTGTAATCAACTTTCTGCTTATCATCAATAAAAAGAAAAATCTTTAAAGCAGGTAGGGACAGAGACATATTGCACACTAAAATAGTAAAAAGTATGTTCTTTTCAGAAACCATGCAGGTAAAAAAGATAGGGGAATAATCTCTTTAAAGTGATCAAAGAAAAAATGTCCTATAAACCTAGAATTCTATATGCAGTAAAAATATTTTTTAAATAAAAGCAATGCAAGAATTTTTTTCAGAAAGATAAAAGCCAAGAGAATTCACCTCTAGCAGGACTGTATTTTCAGAAATATCAAAAAGTTCTCCAAGTAACAGAAAAATGATACCAGCTGAAAATTTGGATATACAAGGGAACACTGAGTACTAGAAATAGTAAATACGTGGAAAGACATTTTTCTTAGAGTCTCTTTAAAAAGCAATTGAGTATTTAAAATATAACAAAAGTAATATATTTAGGATTTTAAACATATATAAAAGTATGATAACTAAAAAATGAAATTAAACTTCTCTAAGTTTCTTGTGTTATTGCTAAATTTAGATTTTGGTTTATCCACAAACAGATTATGTCTTAGAAACTTGATTCCTAGTGTCACAGTGCTGAGAAATGGTAAGACTTCTTAAGAGGTAGGGCCTAGTAGAAAGCTCTTAAGTCTCTGGGGAGGCTGCCTTAAAATGGGATTAAAGCAGTTCTGTTGGGACCCCTGGTTTCTCAGGAGAGTGAGTTATAAGAGAGAACACACTCTGTGAATTACTACTTGGCTGCCTGTTTGATGAAGTGATATCTCCTTCATACAGGCAATCCTGCCATGATGCCAACATAGCCCCTCATCAATAGCCGAAACAATGGGGCTGCCCAATCTTGGGCCTTCAGCTTCCAAACTGTAGCTAAATTAACATATTTTCTTTATAAAATTATTCATGCCATACTGATTGGAAAAGATATGGTTGATGATTTCCATCTTCTGGAATTCATTAGGAATTGTTTTGTTTTGTTTTGTTTTGACTAATATGTGATCTGTCCAGAAGTGCGTTCCATGTGCACAGGGATAGAATGTACACTTCCTGTTGCTGGGTGGAGTGTTCTGAGTGTGTCTGTTAGTCCCAATTGTTCTGTTTGCTTATGGTCCTCTACTTCCTTATTGATCTGCTGTCTGGTTGTTGTAGCCAGTATTGAGGGTGGGCTTTTGAGGTCTTAAACTGTGGTGATGCTAGTTTTCCTTCCTATTATGTCAAAATTAACTTCATATGCTTATTAGCTCTGAAGTTTGGTACACAAATATTAAGGATTCTTATATTTTCTTGTTGAATTGACCCTTGTATATAATCTTGTATCTTTTAACATTGTTTGATTTAAAGTATTTTTAAAATGTAATTTAAGCAATCTCTGCAATCTTTTGATTATTATGTGTTAAATATCATTTTTTATCCTTTCATTTTCAGCCTATGTGTATCCCTAGATTCCAGAGCCAGAATATTGTTGGATTCTGTGGTTTTGAAAATCCAATCAACCACTCTATATTTTTTGATTTTGGAATTTAGTCTATTTACATTTAAAGACATTACTATTAGAGAGGAATTTACATTTGCATTTTTTAATTGTTTTTGCTGTGTCTTGTAATTTGTTATTCTTTCCTGTCTCACTTTTTTTTTCTTTGTGCAACATGAGTTTCTGTTTTGGGCTTTGTTTGTTTTTCAGAATTTTGTTTTCATAGTGACACCCCACTCATTTACTTTTGTTCATGTTCTACATGTATTTTGTTTGGAATTACCGCTACATTATATAGCATATTTTAAGTTGTAGCATTCTATAAAAAACTCAACTTTAATTGAATAGAAAATTCTCCTTCTTATGCACATGTTATGTTGTTTTCCCAACTGAATACTTACATATAATATACCCATAAACATATTTTTAGTGTATTTTAAAATTTTTTATCGTTTAAATTTTATTCATCAAAATTACAAGGGTGTAGGCTACTATGTTTATCCTTATGTTTACTTTTACTGGAGAAACTTAAAGAGTTGGCTCTCAGTATCTGAGCGTTCCTTATCCATGAATTCAGTGAACCATGGATCAAAAATATCCACAATAAATTGTGTGTGTACTAAACATGCAATATTTTTATTGTCATTATTCTTTAAACAATACAGTTTAACATTATTTTCATAGCATTTATGTTGTACTAAATATCCAAAGTCATCTAGAGATAAAGGACATGTCCTGTTTCCATTTAAAGGACTTTCTTTAGCATTTTATTTATTATGAGCCTTATAAATTTCCTCAGTTTATGATTATCTGGAACATCTGGATTATTCCTTTATTTTGGAAGCAGTTTTTTCTGAATACAGTATTATTGGTTTAAGGGTGTTTCTTCTATAATTTGATAATATACCACTCCCTTCTGATCTGCAATTTTTCTTCTAAAATAGTTATTAATAACTTTTATCACATACCTTGTGTGTGATGAAACTATTGTAAAATTCAAGATTTTCTCTTTGTCTTCAATTTTAGATGGTTTGATTGTGATGTATTTTGGGATATTTCTCTTTGTATTTCTTACAATTGGTCTTTTTGTGATTCTTAAATCCATATGTCTTATACTTACTCCTGTTTGTAAGGTTTTGTCATTATTTATTCAAATCAACTCCCTTTTACTTTCTCTTCCCTTTTTCTTCTGTGAGTTTAATAATATATATATATATTGTTCAACCTGACAGAGTCCCATAAAATTATTAAGATGTTTTTAGTTTCCTTCAATTTTTTTTTCTTTTCTCTTTGACTCAATTTTATTATTTATTTTTGTGGTACTGGGCATTTAACTCAGGGACGCTACACCATTGAGCTACATCCCATGTCCTTATTGTTTATTTTGAGACAGTGCCTCACTAAGTTTTTGCTTCCAGTCTCAAATGTGCAATCCTTCAGCCTCAGCTTCATGAGTAACTAAGATAACAGGCATGTGCTACCATACCCAGCTTCCCCTCTGACTCATTTTTAGACATCTCTCTTCGAGTTTACTTAGATGTTTTTCATCTGCTTGATCAAATCTACTATTGAACCTCTGTAATGAATTTATCAATTCAGCAATTGTATTCTTCAACTCCATAATTTCTACATGTATGTCTTTTTATTTATTTGTTTTAATGGTTTATAACTATTTGTTGATTTTCTAATTTTATTCATGGATTGGTTTCTGTCTTTGTTTAGTTGTTTATGCGTGTGCTATTTTAACTCATTGGGCAGTTATTTTATTGGAAGTTATGGAAGTTGCTTTAAATTCTTTGTAAAGCAGCCCATAGATCTGCATTTCTGTAGAGTCAGTTCCTGGAGTTTAATTTTATTCCTTCTATTGGGTCTTATATCCCATTTGATTTTTGTCTGCCTTGTAATATTTTGCTGGGATTGGAGCATTTAAAAACACAGCCATCTATCTTGATCTTGCTTATTACCGTCTTGTAGGGGAAGACTTCACTGATCAGCCCTACTGGAGGTTCTAGGCCCTCATACGTTTTCTGATCTATTGCTCATCTTTATGACTGTAGATATAACTGTAATTCTGCCACTGTCCTGTTTCCAACAAGTTCCCAACTCTGGCACAGATGAAATATGCATTCAGAATCAGACAGATAGAATTTAGTTCTTCTAGAAGACCCTAGACAACCTAGAATGTTTGGATGAATATTCACCATTTTATTTTTTATCTCAAGGGAGAAATCATAGGGATTGTTGGAGATGTTTCATTCCCATTTATTCATGTTATGCCATATATATGGAGGGGCACTAAATACTGGAGATTTTCTATACCTTTTGCTGGAATCCCTTCTTGGTTTTACCTAGCCTGGGTGCTACAGATTAACCACTGATCTCTTTCTGAGGTGTTCTGATTCATACATTGTTGTTTATTCAAAGTCTTCAAAGGGTAAGGGAGGGTCTGTAGCATCCCAGTCTTCCATCTTATCTTATAAAGGTATTTCTTAAATAGGATACTAAAGCATTATCTAGCCTTTACAAGACAAAAATCCTGATTCAAGAGGGATAAAGGATTTGAATGGGTGATTTTCAAGGCAAAATATAGAAACGAGCAATAAATAAAATCATATGTTTATCACTACTCATTAAATAAATACAAAGTAAAACCAAAATATGTACCATTATCTTCACACTTGCATGAGTATTCAAAAGATGGGCAATTCCAACAATTACCAAGGTTATGGAGAAAGTAGAAATTTTATACATTTTGGGTAGAAATGTTAAATGACAAAACCACTTTGGATAACAGTTTAACAGTTTCTTAAAAAGTTAAATGTATACTTAACATAAAGTTCTGCTATTTAACTTTCACATATTTACTGAAGTGAAGTGAAAATACACAACACAGAAACACATAAATTCTAACACTCAATGCAGTTTTATTAGTAGTAAAATACCAGAAAAATGAAAATGCTCAATAAGTAAGTGGATAAACATAGCATATCAAAAGAACTGAGAATATAACTCAGAAGCACTGAGAATATAACTCAGAAGCAAAGTCCTGGGTTCAATGTCCAATAATGCAGAAGAATTTTTAAAAACAAATATAAAATGATATGAACAAACTGATAAAGCATGGAAAGAGATGAATTCATCTAAAAGTAATGTGCTGAATAGAAAACACCAGACCCAAAGCAAATTACTATCTGATTTTTATATGAAACTCTAGAAAAAAGGCAATAAAAGAAAATAAAACCAGATAATGGGTAATTCATCTTAATAATCCTTGAATGGGATATATTCATTCTCTATTCACATCTTCAAAATTTTTTATTTGGCACTATTTCTTAACATTAAATTATTCCCAATATTGTTATTATTCCAATTAGTGTCCTATGCACTTTCAAGTTCCACACCTATAGAGTCAATAATCTGAGGATCAAAAGCATTCAGGAAAAAAAAATTGTGTCTGCAATGAACATTTACAGACGTTTTTTCTTGTCAATATTTCATAAACACTACAGTGTTACAACTTATGTAGTATTTAAATTACATTAGGCATATAAGCAATCTAGGAATGGCTTAAGTATACAGGATGATGTGCATAGGTGACATGTAAATTCAAAACCATGTTATATAAGGGAATTGAACATTTGTGAATTTTTGGTATTCACAAGAGGTCTCAAGGGAGATCAGTGAAGTCTTTCCCTACAAGAAGGTAATAAGCAAGATCAAGAAAAATGGCTGTGTTTTTAAATGCCCCAATCCCAGCAAAATATTACAAGGCAGACAAAAACCAAATGGGATATAAAACCCAATAGAAGGAATAAATTTAAACTCCAGAAACTGGCTCTACAGAAATGGATACTAAGGATTAACGTGTATATTTTGCCCCCTCTGTCTACACAAAATTCTAACTACAGAAGCTGACCCATTTTTTCATAAATTAAATTATTGTCATTTCTCCAGATAAAATTACATAAAATGATGAGAAATTTTTAATTTAAGAAATAAATTGTTTAGTTGCCTTAATTAAAAATTAACCTAGATTTTAATCCAATATATGCTTACACTACTTATATATGTATGTATTTATATGCTGGAGATGTAAGGGCATTATTCTTAAAGATATGAGTGAAGATATCTCCATATATACATTATTCTGATCATTTTTAATTACTCATGTATCATGTTTGCTGACCTGATACCCACATTTAAGAAAATTACATATTTTTTCTATATTACAAATAAAAAAATTATTTGAACTTTTCTTAATAAGAGCTTTTCACTAAATAATGTAGATTATTTCCTAACTAAGAATAGATTTGGCTATCTGGATTCTCTACAAATTCATAGACTGAACTGAAATTGAAAAATGTGTAACCATTCTTTTACATCTCTCCTACAGTCTAGGGGTTGAATGGAAAAGTCTGCATTATGTTCTGAGCTACTTTAGTTCTCTTATTAAACACAGAGGAAAGCAGAAGAATCTTATTTAATCTAAACATGAGTTCAGATACTGTTCACATATACTTTCCTACTCATAGACTGAAATTTTTTTCCAGAACCAGGTTTTCTACTCATTTTTCACATTGATTGTCTTCAGACCCAGACAGGATTAAAAATTATAAAGTTTCACCTGTGCCCCTACTTTTAAACAATGTATCAAAGTTTTGCTGAGCCTTAGAAAGTATGCTGAAGGTTTATTGTGTGTTTAGGGCAAAGGTTGACTTCTTTTCTTATTACAAACTATTTTCCTACCTCAATCTTCCTGTGAAACAAGAGGCAGAAATTCCCTTTGGAAAGGCATAGCCTTGTAGTGATAGAGAATTGCAAGTCAAACAACCAGGGCTCAGGAAAAATAAAAGTCAATAGCATGTGACCTTATTTGCATGTGCATCCCATCAAACAATACTATCTAAGTTTAATGGCTTAGTGAGAAAATATTTTTTTCCATTTAATCTTCACAGCATGTTCTCGCTTCTATTTTTTCCTAATCTCAACAAGGTTAAAAATTTTCCCTGTCATAGGTTCTGAACAAAAATAATGTTTGTATTAAAAGACAGGATATGTGAGATTCATCTTATATATGCAAATCTGCTTACCCTGTTAATAAAGAATGGCTTACAACATGACAAAATTCTGGCTTTTAATATTATACAACATGAAGACAACACTTCAGGAAATTTATGATCATTAATTTTCAGCATCCAAAAATAATTGAATTATCAACATTATTTGAGAACAATGCAACCATACACCCCCAAAAGATATAGAACAAAATCAAAGAAATATCTATATATTTGTGCTTACTTAGGTATAACAAAATATTAGCATGCATAATTAAGCATGCAAAAATAAAATAATCACAGTTTCTGTGAGAAGTCAGGTCATATTGGTATCATTACTGATACATTCATCTATCTCTATCAAGATCAAGGTTAATAATTAATTTATGTAAATTACAGACAAAATATTTAGTGTGCACAAATGAAAGCTTATAAATTTTCAAATGTTTTTATAGAAACTTAATTGCCTCCTTTAAAAGAGTTTTTAAAAAATGGATCAATGACTAAATCTTTATAAATAGAACAACAAAAAGAGATTAATATCTGTATCCAAATCTAAAATGTTTTGAAATTTGAACAAATGTGAATCTAGTGTATGTTTGTAATGAAAGAACTTCACATGGAAAACAACTGTAAATTTTAGCAGTGTGGTTGGTTTTATTTGATTACTAACTTAGGTAAAGAATTATTTTAAGGGAACATTAGTGTTTCAGTTGATCCTGTCTTCTGGTGTATTACCAGCCTTTGACTCCCTGCTCTGTGCATGATTACTCTATGTAGTACAACCACATGAGGATACACTCCATGGAAAGTACTTGCCTGAAACTGGAGACCGAAAGATAACTTAAGAACATGCCTGCTTTCGTAACTCTTAGTATAATGAGCCTTATAAATTTGAAATACTAGAAAGTGAGGGCTGAA
The DNA here is from genome assembly GCF_048772815.1 of Callospermophilus lateralis. NCBI lineage: Eukaryota > Metazoa > Chordata > Mammalia > Rodentia > Sciuridae > Callospermophilus > Callospermophilus lateralis. Next base: position 141,773,626 of record NC_135309.1, read on the forward strand.
AATTTTCAATCTCTAAAACAAAGAGATCTTAAGGCTTCTTATATTTATTTCCAGAGTCTTTTGAGAAATGATCCATATTTTAATCTTTTTGCTAGGTGTTATTTTTAGTTTGACTTATTCTTATTAAAGTAATACATGTACATAATTTAAAATCTTATGAGCTTAAAATAAAAGTCAATGGTTTCCTCCTCTACTGCTCACTCTCTGTTACTCCTACTGGAGGACCTACTATTGCTTATTTATACATTTTCATTTCAATAAAGGCTATTTTCAAATAGCCCAGTATTCTTGTGCAATCATTAAACACTTTAAAATAAAAATACACTAGCTCTTCCCTCAGCTTAGGCTTTGGTGGATCCTGCAGCTCTGGCCAAGATTAAGGCTCAGGTCCTTAGTGGCAAAGAGAAGGAGCTCCCAAAAAAGATGGATGACCTGATAGTGGAACTGTTCCAGGTGAGTATCACCAAAGTGACAGGCATCATGGTGTCTAAGCCCTTAGACCTATGGCCCAAGAAGATACACGGTATGCGCCGCAGGCTCAAAAAGTAGGAAGAGAACCTGAAGACCTAGAAGCAGCAGTAGATAGAGAGGCTGCACCCTCAGCGCAAGAATGTGATCAAAGCCTGAGTGTCATGGTGCAATAAAAATAAATAAATAAGTAAGTATACTAGCCAATATATACTTTCTGTCACCATTTTATAACATTAAGGAAAAAATTTATGTTCTGCTGCATAATTGTAATTAGACTGCTCTTTGTCCACTAGTTGGTTTCAAATTTTGAAAACTTAAATCTGACAATGAATTATTGGTAATTTAATAATATGGATCAATGTGGTGTCATGTAGTATGCTCTCATTACCCTTTGTTTCCTGAACAATTATATACTCTGTATTTCTACTCACGTTCTTAAGTGAGTTAAAAAGCTAGGTTATAATACATTTTATATGGGTTATTTTTCATAATTGCTTTTCTCCAAAAACAGCATCTTATAATTTATTGCATTCACATTCACAAGATTATATTCTTCAAATTTATTTCTATTCTCTCAGTTATCTGTTTGCAAGAGGACCTGTTTCTGTTTATCTAAATTTTTTTCAAAATTTTCACAATTGTTTTTATTTCTATCCATCCGTATTTAAGAATGAAGCAATAGAAAGTCTGTTGGTATCTCTCAGTAGCTTAGTGGGTGCTGTTGACTGGCAGAATTTGTATGGAAATAGAAGCTAGGCAACTATGTCATGAGAGAATCCAAACTAGAATGGAAAGGGCTTTATTTGGCAGCACAAATACCCACACTAGCTAACGTGCCGTCTCATACTCACTAATATGTTCATAAGATGTATCTTTTTAATATGGGTGTGTTTGAATTATTTGCCTGGTGAGAACGTAAACACAAAGCCTCTGTTTATTCTTATGCAGTGTGAGGAGAAGCAGCTGTGTCCTAGAGATCCCCTGAATTCCTCCTCTGTTTCTCACCATTATTAACTCTGCCCTCCACCTGTCTCTGAACCAGGAGCCTGTGCTGGTTTTGCTAAGGAGGCCCCATATTCCAGCTGCCCTTTCTCACTCCATTTCCTCCATCACTCCTCTTCCATAGGCCATGCCTTCTTCTACTGTTTCCCTTCATTCTCCTTGTGAGGAAGTCTCAGGAAGGGTGGACTACAATCACTCGTTCTGCCTAAGACAGTGAGTGATCCAACTCCTAATTCTCCATCTGTGGACGGGGGTTCGGGAATTTGGTTTAAATTAGCATTCCTCTTACTGTGTACCTCAGAATACTTGTTCTATTAAGAATTCATAGGTATTTTATGATTAAATAATAGATGATGAATAATATATCTTCCACTAGAGACTTACATACACTTTAGTATATAAAATATCCCTGAAAATCCAGTAAATGAACCTGCTTAACATTTTGTAACCTGACATTACTCAGCACAGGAATCCATAATTAATGAAGAACCTACAATATCTTTTAAGGACAAGTGGTCTTTACTAATTTTATATATGATGATTATATATAATTTTATATATGATGATTATTATATATTATATATAATATAGGAAAAGTCTGACAAAAGTCCTTGAATAGAAAATAGGAAACTTTATAGCATATTTGATGATTTTTTAAGAAATTGCTAAAAAGAAAATTGTACAATCAATTAATAGAAATACTAAAAAGAAAAGACTCTATGGATAGAATCTATTTTCTGTAAATATTTTTAAAACATTAAGATACCTGATTACAAATATATTCAAGTTTTTAGGGCCTGTAAAATATTCTTGATAATTAGGTAATGTATATTTATCATAAGATAATACAACACTTATTTTCAACTTCTAGCATATCATGACCACCAGTTAATAATAATGTAAATCCATATTTTTTTCAGTACATAATAATTATAAGAACTGTGGGTTTTATTGTGTTATATTTATACATGCTCAGAACATACCATGGTCAATTTTGTTCTCCAGCATCTCTGGCCCTTCCCTCTTTACTTTCCTGATTCATTTCCTCTACTCTAAGTCTCCCTTCTATTTTCAAGAGATGCAATTTTTTTCCTTTTTTCTCTAATCTTCACATATGAGACAAAACATACGAGCCCTCAACTTTCTGAGTCTGAATTATTTTGTTTAATATGGTGTTATCCAGTTTCAATTTTTCTGAAAACAAAATAATTTTATTCCTTATTTATGGCTAAGATTTCATTGTGTATATATATACCACATTTGCTTTATCCATTCTTTTCTTGAGGGACACCTAGACTGCTTTCGTAGCTTGGATATTGTGAATTCTTTTGTGATAAACATCTCTTTGTGGAGAAATACCTACATACCCATGCATGCAGACTTACTAAGGAGTGGTATAGCTGGATCATATTACAGTTCCATTCCTAGTATTTTGAGGGAACTACATACCTATTTGCATAGTGTCAGTACTACTTGATATTCCCACAGTGTACAAGAGATCTCTTTACTCTGCATCCATGCCAGAATTTATTATTCATATCCTTGATGACTTCTGTTCTAACTTCAAAAGTATTAAATATCAATGAGTTTTTATTTGCATCTCTGTAACTGCTGGACATGTTGAATTTTTTTTTTTCACATAATAGTTGGCCATTTGTACTTCTTTGGAGAAGGTTGTATTTAGCTTATTGGTTCATTTATTGATGAGGTTATTTGTTTTCTGCCATTGTTTTTTGAGTTCTTTACATATTCTAGATATTCATCCATTGCCAGAAGAAAAACTGGTGAAAATTTTCTCCACTCTGTAGGTCCTATCTTCACACTGCTGATTGCCTTCTTGGCTCTACAGAAGCTTTTTAGTTGATGCTACCCAGCTTGTTGATTCTTTCCTTGTATTAGGAAGTTGCTGCCTATGACACTGTGTTGGAGTGTTCCCCCCATGTTTTCACCTGACAGTTGAAAAGTTTCCAGCCTTATTCCAAGATCTTTAGTCCATTTTGAGTTGAAAGTTGAAAGTTTTTGGCACCTTCACCAATGATCATGTGACAATAACACTGTGGGTTTGTTTCTTCTATTCTTTTCCCATTGGTTCTTGAGTCTATTTTTATGAGAGCACCAAGCTGTTTTTCTTACCATGTCTCCGTACTATTATTTGAAGTTGACTATTATGATACCTATGAGTTGACTCATTTTGCTCATAATTACTTTGTCTATTCTGGGTCTTTCATACTCCCATATAAATTTCAGGATGGTTTTTTCTAGTTCTGAGAAGAATATCATGGGTACGTCTATGGGAATGCATGGAATATGTATATCACTTTCGGTAATATTGCGATTTAAACAATGTAATTTTGCCTGTCTACAAACATGAGAGGTCATTCCATCTTCTGGTGTCTTCTTTGATCTCCATTTTCAGCATTCTATAATGTTCCTTGAATAGGCCTTTTAGCTCTTTGCTTAGATTAAATCCTAGGCATTTTATTTACTTGCTTATTTATTTATTTAAACATGTTTTTATTTATGAGATTACTGTAAATGGATCTGCTTTCCTGATTTCACGTAAAACAGCTCATGTTACAAGCATCGTGAAAATATTTGGTTTTCTTCTTGCTCAGCTTTTAAAAATTAAATATTTTTTAAGGTTCAAATCTAGAACTCCCCACTACAACATTGTTTGTGGGATATATGTTCATTCTAGTTCTCTACTAAACCAGCCAAACTTGTTAGGGGAGTCTGTCTGCGGAGCTCTTCCCCTCCCTGTCTGCCAGCATGTATTATGACAGCATCATCTGTTTCAGAGCACAGTTCGCCCTCAATATGGCTCTGTGTTTGTATCTGTGATGGGAGTGCAACCCTAGCAGATGCTTCTGGTGAGCCCTCTTTCCTGGGCAGCCTGTAGATAGATCTTTAGTCTGTTTGCTAGGACCAGATGTATGGAAAGTGCTTAGTTTATGTCAGTAGATCCTCAAGACCCTTCTGAGCACAGGGAGGCATCTGTAGTCACAGTTGTATGGTGCAGGCAGCACTCCCCACCCAACCCTCACTCAACCCAGTGATACTCCCCATTTGCCTTCGTCCTCATCACAGAGTTTATCTCTCAAATTTTAAATGAAAGCACCCTTAATTATTTTTAAACTTATTTATTATTTATCTATTTATTCTAATTAGATATATGTGACAGCAGAATGCCTTTTGATTCATTGTACACAATTGCTGTACAACTTTTCATTTCTCTGGTTGTACACGATATAGCATCACACCATATGTGCAGTCACACATGTTCCTAGGGTAATGGTGTCCATCTCATTCTACCATCTTTCCTGCCCCTGTGTTCCCTCCTCCTTCCTCCCTCCCCTTTGCCCAATCACAGTTCCTCCATTTTTCCAGTGCCACCCTCCAATTATGAATCAGCATCCACTAACAGAGAGACATTTGGCCTTTGGTTTTGGAGACTGGGAAAGCACCCTTCATTCTTCTTTGCTCTATAGACCTTTAGATTGACAGGTGTGGCTGCTGTCACTGCCCTGATCTTCCCCCAAATCCATGCTAGTCTCACTACTATACCCAGACTAATTTACAGATTAGGTTCCCATCAATCCAGTGAAAAGTGAAGCAGAGTGATTGATCAGTCTTGGGTACACAAAAAGAAAGCAAACCAAGAACAGGACAAACAAAAAAAAAAAATTTAAAAAAGAGAGAAGTAAAACTGCAGGGATTTCTAACCTCCCACTCAGAAAATCCAAACAAAGAATCTTTTTAAGCTGTTATATCTTCCCCACTTCACTGCTGAGAATTTTAAGAACTCTCTCTCCAGTGCCAGCTCAATACACAGAATCTGAGCATTATTCCTCAAACTGCAATTTTGTTGAAGAGTGGAGCATGCTTTTCTTAAACACCCTGGGAAACTTTCTTTCTGGTCATTGCAGGTGAGCTTCCCCTCCCCCACTATGTCACCATGTTCCAGACACTGCCCAGTCTATTCCTTTTATGGATTCTCTTTCTAGTCTAAAAAGCAATATTCCTAGCTTTCTCCTGTCTTCTCACTCTCTGAGTGCTTTCCCATAGTCTTCCCACCTCATCAACTGGCAACAGAACTTTTGTTTTGATTTAATCTCAGAGAGGAAGTTACTATACAGTAGGTTCCTCTAATCCACCATCTTTATAACCTCCACATTCAACTTTGAAATTTATTCCTAGGCTATTTAAACTTCATATCAGAGTCTTTGAATAAAGGATAACTTTCAATGCTGAGAAGCACAATTGAAGTTAGCTCTAGGTTTTTTTCCTATTTCAGTATGCTTGCTACTCAGATCCTGACTTATAATACAGGTCCCTATAGTCTCCACTGTTCTGCAAAGACTTCCCCAGTTCACACACACTCATATAAATAAAGGTCTCAATTTTCTGAACTCTACAAGTATATAACATTTGTTCCATAGATTATTACTAGTTTCTAGTGATTGACATTGGGATTTGAATGTGGGGACACTCTACTACTGAGCTAAATCACCAGCTCTTTTTATTTATTTATTTCTTATTGTGAGATTAAATTTCCCCTAAATTAATCAGGCTGACCCTGAACTTAGGAATTTTTAATTCTTTTAAAGCCTTCATTTCTTTTCATTCTTTTTTTTCTAGACTGGAATAAATATATTTTGCATACATAAAATGAAATTACTGTAAAATAAGTACATAAGGAGTATAGCACATTAGTAAATTCAACAACATCATAAATCCAAAAATATATCAGTTCAATAAAAATGTACAGAAAAAATTACCTTGAGAATATTACCCTAATTCTTGTAGGCACCACAGTATCCAAGAGGAGTACATCATTAAGAAAAGTAATATAATAAAAAGAATGAAAGTATGTTACTTTTATCATCCATCCACAGCCTTTGTCTTCCATAAGATAGCATTGTGTATTTAGGAAATATCTATCAGCTACCTTGACTCTCAGTAGAATAAAAGAAATGTAAAACCTATACAAACATATGTGGCTTTTTCAAAGGGCTTCCCAAAACTGGTTTTTGTCTACCATGACATAGAGACATGAAAATATCTAGTAGATTTTGAGTGATAATACCACAAATATTCAACAAGGGTAAAGAGGCTGTGGACTCTTAAAAAGAAATATGAACAAAATTTTACTAAGAAATATACACATATATGCCTATAAAATTTTCCATAAAAACATTTTAAAAGACTATAAAAACCTTTAGAGCCTTCATTTCTTAAAGACATATTTCTTTGATTTCATTCAACATTTGTCTGTTGCTAGACTCATAATTACCCAAGATGCTTATTGATTCATTGAAACGCAAAATTGTAAATAAGATAGCTTTTTAAAAAAACTGAAAACCTCAATTATACATTATAGAAATCTAAAACATAGAAATTGATCAATAATCTTGACTTTTTACTAATAACTAAATAATGATATGATTAAAAAGTCCACAATTTCCACCCAAGAAACTATACAAACACATTTATATCTTAACTCAGCATATATTTTGGCATTGTCCATGGAACCTTGAAATCTAACTATGGAGGGCCTACTTTAATACCTATGGCTAATCTAATATATAAAAACAAATAAGTAGGTGAATTCTATAAAATCCTTCATATATTAAATAAAGCCAATAGCTACCCGAGGAAGCTGTATCACGCACAGACACACACACATACATACACACAATTACAATTAAAATTTTGTTGAAATTACATACATTTTTATGCTTTGGAATTTGCTTTCATTTCTTGTCAGATACCATCTAATCATCTATTGCTTCTTTCAGCACCTTTGTATATATGGTTCACATTAGTGTATGTAGTATCTTTTAAAATTTAGCCTATAATTGTTTGTGTAACTTAAAATCGCTCTCTTGAATAAGTGGGAAAGCTAAAAAAGACAATTAAATATTGTTGATGGTACAAGTTCTTACCAAAATAATAATAATTATTATTATTATTGTGGGATAGGTAACAAACTAGATACCTTGTAAGATAAAGTTTAGAGATAGCATATTGCATTTGTCTTCAAAAATAAATAAGATGTAAATAAAAAGTATAAGTGTGTATATTAATTTTAATTTATTAATAAAATAGGTATCCTGCACCTTTTAAATAATAGAGGAATTCAAAGAAGAAAGATCATGGAAAATGCTTTATAAGAAGGTAGCAATTAAGCTGATATACTAGGCTCAGGCTTTGCAAGGGCACAGAGAACTTGGAGTTTCTTCAAGATATATTGTCATTTATTTCATAATTACTTAATGCATGCCTACTATAAATCAGAGTTACAAATAATAGTGGATGATCTTAAATTTTTAAAAATATATATGGTTCATTGAATTTTACAAAATCAGCAGACACCACATAGTGATAAACATAAATAATATTATGTTTGATCTAAAAGTACATGTGAATTTGAAGAAGTGAAATAGTTTTAATTATAGCTCATAAAATAGTACCAATAAATAATTTTTAAAGTGTCACAATATTTTTTTGATTGATTGCAACAATTTTTAGAAGAAAACAAGAATCATTTTAAAAGATACCTTACATTGAAAAATACATTGTTTCATGAAAATAAGTATTTTTCTTTTACAAATTGTAGCCATAACAAAGGTTACCAGGCTGAGAACAGCAAGAACTAAGGTATAATTTAAACCAAGGTTGAGACTGAAAGTGCTCATGTAGACATGACTTGTTTTCTTTTTCTTCATTGATTAAGATAATTATCAATATTCCATACCTTCATCTACTGTTTAAGTAGATCAAGCCTATTAAGTAATTTGTATTTTGAAGAAAAATTTGCTCAGCTAAGTAAGTATGAGATACATACTGCCAGGAATTAATTAGCTTGATTACTGTTTTCTAAAGTATATTCTAGGAATCCTAGTCCAAAGAAATGTTGCTATAGTCAAAACAAATTCCAGCCACAGCCTCAGATGTGCAAGGAATATAATTTTATTCACTTTTATTTTACCACCTATGACTCTCTTTTGAGCCTGTATTCCAAATGTAAAAACAGCCTCAACCACTTGAGCACTCAGAAGTAGAGTGTCTGGTTGGTCATTTCCTAACAAAGGGAGCATGTTCTGATATGTCTTTTTCCCTGCCTGACATTAACCTATTAGACCACTTAGGCCACTACCATACCCGTGTGGGCCCATCAAGAAGACCACTGGCTCTCAGTGCTGGGTTCATGCTGGTCTTAATCAAGTAAGGAACATTTTTCTGCTGCCTTTTCAAGGAATAAGGAAACATATCACTTTTATTACTCAGCTCATTTTTTTCCCCTTACAACAATTTCTCCTCTCCATTCCATTCAAAAACAAAACAGCCCAGCATGGTGGTGCACAACTGTAATCCCAACAACTTGGAAGGCTGAGGCAGGATGATCCCAAGTTTGAGGTCAGCCTCAGCAATTTAGCAAGGCCCTAAGCAACTTAATGAGACCCTGCCTCAAAATGAAAAAATAAAAAGGGCTGGAGATAGAGATCATGGTTAAATGCCTCTGGGATCAATCATTTGTATCAAATAAATAAAAATAAACATTAGAAAAAAATAATCATAGTGATGTTCTAAAGATTTTTAATCAGAAACCTTCTGCAAGTTGGCATTCTTTAAAATTATTGTGTAAACTTTGTTTTAGCAAAGGACTCTTATCTGCATTTATCAGAACAAACATTTCCTGGAACACAGATCAAGAAGCACCTGCCTTCATCCTTGAAGTATTTTGGCAGCACTAAAATTTCTATTAAAATCTTTTTGCCATTGTTTAGAAAACTGTTTTATGATACAAAAGGAGAAAACTGAATTGTTATATAAACATGTTATCAATTTTTTACATACAATCATATTTACTTTAAATTATATTAAGTATATTTAAATTTTTTTCTGAAAGATATTTAAAATAGATACTCATGGAACAGAATAGAACATTTTATTCCAAGCCCAAATTATGTAATTGTAAAAGTTTTCTTGTTTCAGTGGGATATCTACAGTCTTCCCTGTGAATCTGACACCATTAGCAGATAATGAATGTCCTCTGTAGCATTCCCTAGAGAAAGAGCACTTTGCTTGCCATGTAGTGTCATGATTGAGAGTTTCATTAGATTTATATAAAGCCTTATCAGTTAGATTTCAAAAACCTGAGACCTTTTCTTTTTTTTTTTTCATTTTTGATTCTAGTCCACACTGAGACAATTACTTTAATGTATTTTTATTAATAAAGTATTTTTAAATTCTATAATAAGAAATTAATAGTAGGTACGCATACACTTATTATCATTATAAAATTATTACTATACATTTTAGAATAACCTTCATGATCCACTTTATATCTAATCAATGTTTCTTAGGAAATAGCTTATAAATATATGATTGATGACATAAGTATATTGAGATTAACTCTGTGTCCACGGGCAGAGTTATATATGTTAAAATTCAGTTTCATCTATAGAGTCAAAATTTTCCTAATTTAGTTAAGGCTTTATTTAAGGTTTCCATCTTTGTAAGCATGGGAAGGGTAAGTCATGCTGATGAGGATTCCTTTATGTGTCTCCAGATAGTAAGTGACATTTAAGTATGTTAATATTTGATTCTTCAGGATTAACAATCTCTGCAACAGAAATAAAATTAGTGCAAGTAATGTAAGAAACATGTAAATACTAAAATTATGTAGATAAATTGCTGGGTGGTGTGCCAGAATAAGTGTTTTCAAGGTCAGGCAGTAGTGGATGCCATGCAGAACCTTTTCAAATCTTACTTTTCCACCATTGACTCATACTGAAAACATTTTAATTTTTACTATTGGGATATGTGTTCCCAAAGATTGGATTTCAGCATGCAAATATTGTTACAGAATTTTTTACTTAATGAATTGTCTTAAAATTAAAAAATAAACTCTAGAGTCCATAATCTCTAATTCTATTTTATCCCAGAAATGCAACTAATAAAAAAATAAAATTTTCGAACTGACAAACAGTTGGAAAGTCACTCTTCTATTCTAGAGAATAGAAGGTCAGAAATCTGGATCTACCTCTGAATGGCTATTTGCCATTTGGCAAGGAATTTGCATGCCTCAAATTAATCCATTTATAATAAATGACTATCTTCTAAAAAATAGTATGACTCAATTAATGTAAGACTGTCAGGACATATTACAAAGTCCTCCTATATAAGCAATTGCTTTACAGTCATCTCAAATTTTGTTTTATCATGAAACTATCAGGCACGCTGTGTACTCAAGCCTGTTGAGGTGCCAATAGTGCTAAATGACTAAGACATATTCATGGTTGACCAACTTCTGCCTGTAATAACAGGGTGCTTTTGTATAATGGTTGTGCATTTCATTTGCCATTAGTGTGGTCATTGGAGGCTTTTATACTAGCAAAGGAAAGCAGAAAGAAATATAAACTCTATCACTCTAAAATAAATAACAACATGAATGATCTTACAGAAATCTTCCTTGGGCAGCTTTCAATCTCTGTTTTGATGATCAAGTAGTTACTCAGAAATAATAGAGGAAATAGCTCTCACACCAAAAGAAATCTCAGATGCAAATTGAATGCCTTAAACTCAGGAGATGCCAATAACCAACTTAGTAAGTAGGTGTAAAAAAAAAAAATATAGGAGTCCCAATATGACAGTCAATTTCAAGGCCCCTGTGTCATACAGCAAACTTGATAAGAACTCTCATTTCTGTTGTGTGGATTTCTCTCCATCAAATTTCATTTTGGTATTAAAATTTTTAACAGCAAAATAACAAGCTCTCTTTGTGAGAGTCATATGAAAGATAAAAGTCATATTTTTTAATAACAGAAAAAGTTGGCTTCTTAAGCAGGAGAATATCATCTAAAAACATTTTATCATTTACTCATTTATTCATCAGTGCTATTATAAATTAAAAATTTTAAAATATGCACTTACTTTCATACTTATTTTTATTTTTTGAGAAATCCCTAATCATGATTGACATAAAAATCCAGACCTTCTTTGAATTTTATTGATATGATGGGAATTGTTCATGATTAGTTTCTGTTGATTCAATATCACTGCATTTTTAATACTTACACCAATTATCATATTGTGCCAAAGATCATGGAAATAGTTTTGAATTGATTTTATAGATTTAAGTATTTATGCTTATGTATAAATACTTACGTATATATTACTTATAATTAAATATTCATAGATTTAAGTAGTTATAAGGCCACAGCTATTAATTCTTTGCATTGCAGAAACTGTATCCATAATATAATAAGAAAATATGGGAGAACAATGTATCCTGTTCAAATTAGTTTGCACACATATTTGCATAAAGTCAGAATTTTTAAAACAGCCTCATAAGAATGCAAATAAAGCTGTCCATTTTTGTGGACATGAGGTATGTCAATATATTAAACAATGTTTATTTTGCTTTTTATTATTATAAATTAGTCATTGTTAGAGCATGGTACACTCAAAAAATACGAAAATAAAAAGAATTTTTTTTAAAAAAAGCATTGGTAATTATGCTAGCCATGAACTCTTGAGGTGGATTTAAAATACAATTTTTCTATTCAAATGCATACAATTCTGTTTTTACAAAAAAAGGTTCATGTTGTTTCATCTTGCTTATTTAGACTTAAAGTAACAGTTTCATTATTAATTAATAGTTTTAATATTTTCTTAAATCACTAGATTTTTTTCTGCCATTCTCTTAAATGTTAAGTGTCTGTCATTATTTACTTGCTTAGATTTATTTAAAGTTATTTTATTGTGATAAGAACACTTTACAAGAGATATACCCTCTTAATAAAATTTTAAGAGTACAATGCAGTAACACTGACTATCTGTACAATGTTGTACAACTGATCACTAAAACTTTGTCATCTAGCTTAACTGGAATTTTATGCCGACTAACTAGCATCCCTTCCATAATTATTTTATTTTTTAAATGAACTAAATTTTCATCCATGTTTTCACATATAGTAAAATTTCTTCCTTTTTAAAAGCAGAATATATTCTATTATTTCCATGTACCAAATTTTCTTTTTTAATTCATTTCTTAATGGATATTTAGGCTGTTTCAATATTTCAGCAAATGTGAAAGTGCTGTAATGAATATAAAACTGCTTATGCACATGAGATTCTGATTTCAATTATTTTGGATAAATACCTAGAAATGAGATTGTTGGACAATATGTAATTCTATTTTTTTTCAGGAATGTCCCTTCTGTTCACCATAGTAGCTACACCATTTTATATTTCAACCAAAAGCATGCCAAGTGTTTCAATTTCCACATATACTTCCCTACATTAATTATTTTTGATAATAACCATCCTGACAGGTGACAGGAGGTATCTCATTCTGGTTTTGAATTTGCATTTCTGTGAAGTTTTGTGACACTGAACATTTTTCACGTAATCATTGTCTATTTGTATGTCTTCTTTAGAGAAATGAAATTCCTTCTTCTATTCAATTCCTTTGTTCAGTTCCTCCTATTTTTAAATTGTGTTATTAGAGGAATTTTGCTATTGAGTCATAGGAGTTATTTACACATTTTTCAGATATATCATTTGCAATTATTTGACCCATTCCATAGGTTTTCTTTTCACTTTATGAATTATTTCCTTTGCCATGCAGAATCTTTTTAGTTTGATAGTCTCTCATTTATTTTTGTTTTTGTTGCCTGTTGTTTTAGTGTCAGACTCATAAAATCTTTGCTAAGAATAATTTCATGAAGTTTTTATCCACAAATTTCACACGTTGAAAGCATACATTTAAATCTGTATGTGTTCCATTTTACTGTATAGTATAAGTTCATTTGATTTTACTGTACAGTATGAGTTCATTTCCATTTTTTTACATATAACTATCAAGTTTATCAAATATATGTATATGTGTGTATATACATACATATATATATACACATATATGTGTTTATGTGTGTGTGTATGTATATATATATTTGTAGATGGACTCAATACTTTTATTTTGTTTATTTTATTTTTTTATGTACTGCTGGAGATCTAACCCAATGCCTCATGTATGTTAGTGCAGCGCTCTATCCCTAAGCCACAACCCAGCCTTGTGTCTGTCTTTATACCAGTATCATACTGTTTTGATTACTGTTTTTAATATATTTCAAAGAAGAAATTATGACACTTTGCAATTTGTTCTTTCTCAAGTTTCACTTGTCAATTGTAGTCTTTTGTGGTCCCATATGAATTGTAAATTTGAGTTTTTTATTTCTAGAAAAATAATGCCATTAGGATTTTGGTAGACCTTGCATCCACTATAAATTCCTTTGGGTAGTACGGATATATAAACAATACAAAGTTTTCTAATCCATAAACAAAGGAAGTTTTCATCTATTCATGTTTCCTTTAATTTCCATCATCGATATTTTGTCATTTTCAGCATAAATGATTTTAACCTTAGTAATTAAGTTTATTCATAAGTTTTTAATTTTTTTTTACTTTTATTTTTATCCTAAATGGAATTGTTTACCTAATTTCAATTTCACATTGTTTATGGTTGATGAATAGGAAGACAATATTGTGTTTCATTTTATATCTTGAAACTACTGAATTCAACTTCTAGTTCTTTTTAGAGATTTCTATCTTTATTTTATTTTTTTAAGATTTTAACTTTTTATTTAACTCCAATTATTATCATTTCAGCATGTAATTCATATAAAATTGTTAATGAGATATTTAGTCTCTTTTTATTAGTTATATATGACAGTACAATGATCTTGACAATTCATACATTTGAATCAAGTGGGGTATAATTTCTCATTTTTCTGATTGTACAGGTTGCAGAATCACATTGGTCATACAGTCACCTATATACATACAGCAATAGTTCATTTTGTATCTTGAAACTACTGAATTCAACTTCTAGCTCTTTTTAGAGATTTCTCTTTATTTTATTTTTAATTAATAAAAATAATTCTGTATATTTTGGGGATAAAATAATGTTTTGATCTATGCATACATTACGAAGAGAAATGATCATGTTAATCAGATATTTTTTAATAGTGATAATGTTAAAATATATTTTTATAGTCCTTACAATTATCTATATATAGATAAAATCTTTAAAATTTTCTTTATTATATAAAATCAAGTAATCTAAAACAGGGACAATTTTTTTTGTCCTTTTATGATTTTAAAGCTTTTTATTTCTTTCTCTTGCTTAATTGCTTTGGATAACATTCCCATTACTACAAAGAATATATGTTAAGAATGGTCTTCCTTGCCTTGTTCTTGATCTTGGAGGAAATGCTATCAAATTTTCAACATAGGGTATGATTTAAGCTATGAACTGGTTATATATGGTCTGATTATGTTGAAGCACTTTTTTTACATTTCTAATCTGTTGAGAGTTTTTATCATGAAAGGGTATTCAATTTTGTCAAATTATTTATCTGTATCTATTCAAATCATGTCTTTTCCCCCCTTTATTCTGATAAAGTGGCCTAACACATTGATTGACTTTCATGTGTTGAAATATACTTTCATATCAGGGATGAATATCACTCATAATGCTTTATGATCCTGTGAGTGTATTGCTAGATTTGATTTGCTATTAATTTTTGAGGATTGGTGGTGCCTTTCAGGTTTGGGTGTCAGGGTACTGTTAACTTTGTCAAATGGATTTGGAAGTTGGTATGTTTTGAATAATGCATGTCTCCCCAAAGGTTCACATAGAAAGTCTTGGTTTTCAGAACAAAAATACTAGGAGGTTCTGTGGACCTTTAAGAGGTGAGACCTAGTAGGGGTCTTTAGGTAGTTGGGATTTTGTTCTTAAAGGAAATTGTGGGACCCTAGTATCTCTCTGTCTCTTCTCCTCCAGTTCAAGATGTGCTTCTATATGCATGCAGTAACACCATGACGTACCACCATCGGCTGCTCTCACCAAAGACCAAATAAACGCAAACTAGATGATCTTAGACTTTGAACATTTAATATTCTGGGTTAAATAAAGCTTTTCCATCTATGGGTTAGTTGCCCAGTGTATTTTATTATAAAAATGCAAAGCATACAAATACTAAAGTGTTCCCTCCTTTTCAATCTTTTGAAGATCTTGAGAAGCCTTGGAATTAATTTGTTTTCCAATGCTTATTAGAATTCACCAATGAAGCCATCTGAACCTGCTAGTTTCTTGGTGGGGAGGTTGTTAATTAGTCACTCAATTTTACATTAGGTAATAGGTCTGTTCAGATGTTCTATTTCTTCATAATTTAATCTTAGTAGGTTATATTTTTCTAGAAATATATCCATTTTTCTAGGTGATCAAGCTTGTTGGCATATCATTATTAATCTTAAACTCTTATTATCCCTCTTGATTCTGGAATATGTGTCCTTCACTTTCTGATTTTATTGAAGTTTTTAATCTTTTTTTCCCGCTTACAGAAGGCCTGTCAGTATTATTGCTGTGTTCTAAAAACCAACTATTAGTTTTTGGTTTTTTTTCCCCATTGTTTTTCTGTTTTCAATTTCAGTTACTTCTCTTTCAATCTTTACTTTTTCTTTTCACCTTTTAACTTTAGGTTTGGTTTACTCTTCTTTTTCAATCTTCTTAATGTGAAATATTTGGCTATTTGAAACCTTTCTTCTTTTTTAAATGTAAGTGCTTATTGATAAATTTAGTAATGCTTTTCCTGCATACCATATATTTTAGTATGTGTATTTTTGGTTTTGTCCACCTCAAGGTATTTTCTAGTTTCCATTTTTGACTAATTTTTTACCCAGTTGTTATTTGACAATATGTTATTTCCACATATTTGTGATTCTCTAGGTTTTTCTTTTTTTCTGCTATCAATTTCTTATTCCATTCCATTATGGTCAGAAAAGACACTTGATATGATCTCAGTCTTCTGAAATTTGTTAACTTGTTTATGACCTACATCTCATCTATTCTGGAGAAGATTCCCTGTGCACTTAAAATGTACATATATTTTTCTCATGTTTTTGATAGAATGTTCTATGTATGACTATTAGGTCCATGGGGTCTCCTGTTAAACTCCTATATTATGAATATGGTTTCACTTGATTGTTTCCTCTTCACTCCTTTCCTTTCTTCTTATTTCTCTTCTAGGTTTACTGCCAGTGACCTGTCTTCAAGTTTATTGATTCTTTCTTACTGATTAGTCTGCTACTGAACTCCTTCTATAAATTTTTCAGTTCACTACTGTGTTACTCATCTCCATGATTTTGGTGGTATCTATATTTAGATGTATGAAATTCTCATATGGGAGCATCTTTATCAGAGCCATATTTAATTCTCTTCAGATAAATCATACAAATCATTAGAGTTCGTTTATGGAGATTTATACAGTTCTCCTGTTTGAAAATCTGTGCCTGATTCTTCATTTTTCTTAACTCTCTATGTTAGTGTCTGTATATTAGACAAAGGAGCCATCTCTCATAGTCTTCAAGGACTGGTTTCATGGAGGAGAAGACCCTGCAAATCAGCCCAATGAGAGATACTTGGGGTCTCCACCAATCATTCCCTTTCCAGGAAGGAGAAGGGAGCTATGGTTTGGTTTGGTTTGTTTGTTTGTTTGTTTGTTGGTGTTGTTGTTTTTCTCACACTATGCTGAAGAGGAAAAGGACCTATGGTGTTGACCAGCCCAAGCTGCCACCTCCTTGCAATAATGGTTTCCCTAGATTATGCTGGTTGGCTCAGAGCTCAAAGATTGACAATCAGAAGCCATTCCTCTGAGGAGTATCCCTCTGAGAATTTGTTGTGCTATTCTTACAAACCAATACTCTTTCTCCCCTCTGAAGGGTCTGTAGTAAGGAGGTCTCCTCCTGATCATCAGACACTGTGCTGGGGATAGTGATTCTGAGAACAAGTTATTCCCACTCTCCTTAACCACATTGATGAATCTGGTTTTGCTTAAGTCCAGGGTACGGGAGTTGTTCACTTACTTTCCAAATTTCTCAAATAAGCATTTTGTACATAAATTTGTTACTAATTCGGTATTTTTGTCGGGGGAGTGGGGCCAAGGCTTCCTATTCCACCATCTCGTTGACATCATTCACTAAGACTATTATTGTACATTTGAGCTTTTAGTAATATGAATGTTTTAAAGAAAAACAACAAGTGTAATCCTTCCACTTTTTAAGGAGCATTCATTCCAAAAATAGCTATCACAAGATTACAGCAAGAAAACTGAGAAAAATCCTAAGAAAAACTCTTCATTACTTCCAAAAGATCTCAACTATTTATAATTCTTACATAAAAAAGCCACTTCTTCCATCCCTTGGTTTTAGATTTGGGGTATGCATAAATAATAATAAATATATTGATAGTGTTAATTACAGGTAACTAGAATATATTGAAAACTGGTTATCTACTTCTGTATTATTGATTCATCTCTTAGATGCTTCTCTTTCTTAATTGAAAATCCTCAGAATAAATTGTGATAATGTTCTGGAAGTATCAAGAACATTAGGCAGAATGCAATTTAGATTTCATAGAGTTGTGAAACAATACACATAGTGATTATTTTTCTGCATTATGTAGTTTTACAATTAATAAATAGAGGTGAAAATTGTCCACTGTGTTGTTCCTAAAATGGAATCTTCTAATCTCACAATGTGAAATTATGTTAAGTAATAGTAGATCATGTGAACCTTTACATTGGAGGGCCTTAGACATACAATCTGCACTATTAATAAAATATATAAACCAATATAATAATAATAATATCATATTGCTAATTTCCACTCATTTTAAATTGTGTGCATCCATGTAATATATAGTGTATTCCCAGGCATTTTTCCTTTTAAGCATCAATAAATTAAAATTGTGCTTACTCTGTAAATAATCAATCAATGCATCTAGATGAATTGAACATCTATTTTTCTTTCTAACAGAAATTTCTTATTAACAGAAGAGTTTGAATCTGGCTCATCACATTACTAAGAATTTCTAAAACCATAAAACTTTGTTGTGGTCTTTATTAATAACCTAATTCAAACATCCACCTAACTCAGCAATCCTCTCTGTAATAGTTCTTATATTTGAACTTTTTTTCCAGCAGAATTCTGGTAATTACTCTTTAAAAACAGAAGATGCATACTGGGCCAGAGCGTATGGCTTCAAAAAGGACCTCATGGGAATAATGCCTTCAAAATCCTTTGCATAGTTATATATTAAAATTCACCTCATTTGCTTTTTGTACCATGTTCTGCCAATGATACATACAGAGTTTGGGATTCTGGTTCTCAGGAGATTTAACAACTTGCTTCTTGGCACCTGATTCATCATCAGGTTTATCCCTCATCTGTATTGTTCTTCTAAGATGAACACCCTCCTCTGTCTCCTGCGTGTTCTTTTTCTGTACACAGGGATACCATGTTAAATTATGTGCACATATTAGATTCAGAGACAGGCCTATTTTGTAAGATTTCTTAAACACATGTCTTGCCAGCATCTAAACATTAACATGTCTAAATTTAAACTTTCAAAATGTGCCTTTCTTGATTCCATTTCTTACATACCTAAAATGCTCCATAATGATAAAACATAGTGGAAAAAACTCAAACCCTCTTAATTCTCCCTCTCCTACATTATTCATATATTAGCAGTCACCAACCTCTATTTTGCTTTGAAACCTCTTTCTAGCCATTCTCCTTAAAGGAAACAATCACACTCTTGCCTCTGCTCTGGGTCTCACTCAGAAACACCCAGGAAACCTCCAGCAGTTAGAATTTCCTTAGTCTAACTTTTCTATATATTCTGCCAAAACCCAGAATCATTGAAAATGCAGTGTGAAAGTTTAAAGGGGTCTAAGAGATTTTGTTTACCTTTCTTGTGGCACCTTCTTAAAGCAGAGCTCTGATTGTGTTTCCCTTTACACTTGACTCCAAACGTGTGTTATAGAGAGTGTCTCCCTTGATTTTCAGGCTTTCAAACTTAGAATTAACTTCACCACCTGCTTTCCTGGTTCTCTAGCTTGCAGTTGGAGTATTTGGGTACTTCACAACCTCTACAATCATGTAAGCCAGTTCCCATAATAAATCTCCTCTTATACATCTGCATATATTCTTTCAGTTCTGCTTCTGTAGAAACCTAATGCAACATGATTATGTGACATACAGCATATATATCACACACAATTTTAGATATTTCTGTCTTAATAACTATACTATTGGATATTTAAAAACTTCTGTCATTCAAGGATGAAAATAAACCCAAACTTTATTTGTTTATTTATTTATTTATTCATTTTTCAGTACTGGGCACCAAACCCAGGACTCTACATATGATAGACAAGCATTCTACTACTGAGCTATATCCCCAGTTCAACCCTAACTAGTTTACCTATTTATTATACCCATAGATCAAATTGCTAAAAGAATATTATTTAAATTTTTTCTTTAATCTTTTATTTATTTATTTATTTGTTTATTTATTTTTGGTGAATGCTGGCTTTTTAACATACCATGAATGCTCATTAGTTATGGTTATTAGGTAATATATCATGGTGAATGATTTTAAGCAGAACCTTCTGGAAAAGTGGTGTTTGGTAAGTAGTCGGGTAAGCAAGCTTGGTTGAATATCATCAATTTCAAGTGTTTCCATTTTTCAAAAAGAAGTAGGGAACTCTAAGAGAAGAATAGAGAAAAGAATTCAAACAAGACTTTAATAATGAATCCCTACTCTCCATACCAGATAATATGCAAATTATAAACGTCTTTGGCTTGTTTGCCATTCATCCTTTCTGTTTTCAGTGTCACAAAGGGAATCACCTTTTTGAACTGCAGTTTACAATTGAGATACTGTCTAAAGGGAAGACAGCACATCTGTCTTTGGGAGTATTTTTGGCAATGTTTGTTTTTTCTTAATGGCTAGGACTCCTAGGAGCCCATGGTTTGATCTACTGCTTCTGAGTAACCCAACCCCTTAAACTTAGACTATAGTCTCCTTAATTCTCCCCTTTAGTCCAGGATCTGCAATATCCTTCACTGTTTTGAAACTCTTACTTGTCCAATTCTCCTTCCTAAAATTTGGAGTCTTTTACCCAAATTATATCATTTCTCTCTATAAAAAATATATGCAGGTTTATATGTGGAAAACATTTTCTATTTTATGAATATATCCTAACTGATAAAAAATTTAGAGGCCAATTTGTTCATCTCTCTAATTTCCCCAATTAATTGAATCTACATTTGTGTTACTAGCAGGAAGTCAAGATTCCTCCTTCCTCTGTTTAAATGTTTTCAATGACCCTGAGGAATGATGTAATCTGGAAACCTGTTGACTTGGAAAGGAGACAGGTCAAGTTCTCACGGTTGAAAACCAGACTCACAAAGGGATCTACAATGTGAAACTGGAAGTGATAGGCATTGCTATGATAATGTTCCACAGATCATCTGCCAGAACAGATCCTGTCTCTGAAGATGAATAGTCCTACTCCTTCAGAGCTAAGTTCAGCCAATTTGCCTCATTCTCGGCCTCTGGTTGCCTAATGTAATGTGTGGGACCTTGGGTTGCTATGCTTACAAGGGTTCTAT
Source organism: Callospermophilus lateralis (assembly GCF_048772815.1). Lineage (NCBI taxonomy): Eukaryota > Metazoa > Chordata > Mammalia > Rodentia > Sciuridae > Callospermophilus > Callospermophilus lateralis. Next base: position 141,794,629 of record NC_135309.1, read on the forward strand.
TGGCCCCATGACTAATGTACAGAGTCTGTCACTAAGTGCTACATTCTATAGTATAGCTTTAACTTATTTTTTTCTGAGATCTCAAAAAAGGTGAAACTCTTTACCTATTAGACTTGCAAACATAAAGTAGACTATATAGTTCCCTTCCCATGGATCTACTCATACATCGTCCTAAGGAACACTAATTTTCAATTTCTTTAGGGAATTGGTCAATGATTTCTGTATCTCCTCAGAAAAATCAGATATTTGTTCGGGGGGTTTTCTTTAATAGAAACTGTTACACTTTTTATGTTCTTAAAGTAACTCATTCCAGCACAACTCAGTTGTCAGCCACCATTATTTTGGTTCTAATATGGATATTAGATCTGGTCTGAGGAATATGAATTAGATTTAGGATGTTACCCTGAATATATCTTATGGCTTTTTAAAATTTTAATTAATTTATTTATTTTAATTAGGTATATATGACAGCAGAATGCATTTTGGTTCAGTGTACACATCTGCAGCATAACTTTTCATAAATGATGTAGCATCACACCATATGTGCAGTCATACATGTGCCTAGGGTAATAATGTCCATCTCATTCCATCATCTTTCCTGCCTCCATCCTCCCTCCCCTCACCTCCCTTGCTATAGCCCAATCAAAGTTCCTCCATTTTTCCCATGCCCCTGCCCCCATTATGGATCAACATGCACATATTAGAGAGAAAATTTGGCCTTGGGTTTTTGGGGATTTTTACTCTGAATATTTTATACAAGATTATTAATATGATCAAAGTGATCTATTGAGATGGGGAGTGAGAGTGCAGGTAAAGAAAGCAGTTATGATTTATAAGTTATATGTATTTAAAATGGTACTGAGCCTTGGTGGATAAGTAGGCATTACAGGAAACTAGATTTTAGAAACTTTAATCAAAATAAATTACTGAAATGATGTTAAAGGACTGAGAAGAAACAAAAGGCAAGTATTATTATCATTGTTTCAGGTATTTAAAGGCTACTGGCATCAGAAAAGAAAATACCTGGAGGAAAGATTTGCAAGGGATGACCAAACCACAGGACACAACCCCAGTTTGCTCATCAGAGGCATTTGTTTCCTTCAGAAATAGCATCTGACCTACCTCCACCCTGGGAAAGATAGAGGCCATCCTTGCCCAGCCTTCTCAATTCCTCCAAAGACACACAGGATTAAGCCTATAGATCAGCTCATGATTTTGTACTTCCCCTAATGAGTTACCCTCATCCCACCAAGTCTTTTGTTTTAGTAACTAGGAAACCTTAACCTTAGCCAAGGTCCTTCCTGCTGAGGAGATCTGCTGTTAATCACAACCTCCTAACCTCTGGCCTGTGACCTCTGACCTCTTGGTGGCATTGTTCAGCAAGGATGAAAAATTTAACAAAACTTTTTTATATTGGTCAGTCTTTAAAGCTATCAAGATTGCTTTGGTAGAAAGTACAGATACTAATACTTTTACCTAAAGATTCTGACTCAGGGGATTTGAATATGGCTTAGGAACCTGGATTTTAGTGAAGATGCATAGAATATTCTGATGGAAGGCATCATGATATGCTGAGATAATCTGTACCAAGGAAAGTAAATTACCAGATATACATGGACATGTGAATTGGAAGAGCAGACCTTTTTTTCAGTGCCAACCTAACAGTGTTCTCCTGAAAATCTGTAGGTGAAACACTTTATATCTCAACATGGTTAATTAAATATAAAACATGAATTACTGTTATGAGAAGAGGTTGTGAAAGAGAGGACAGGGGACCAGCCAGCTGCGGCAGTTCTAGCTCAACGTGCTCCCCAGAGACAGAAGAGTGCTCAACATAGCAAAGGCTTTGTCATCACTCAGGGGAGGCAGGAAGAAGAACAGGAAATGACAATGCAGGTGACTTCACATTGGGCCTGGACTTGGACTTGAAGTTTTTTAAGGTGGCTGTATACATCATTTCCTCCCAGGCCATTTCCTCTCTATTATCATAGTTCTCTTATTATCTAAGTATGATGCATTATAAACCTTAGAGGATTCCTGAAACCTCAGATAATACTGAACACTGTAAGTGAGTGTGTGTGTGTGTGTGTGTGTGTGTGTTTGTATCATACATACCTACCTATAGTAAAGTTTAACTTAGAGGAGAGACACAGTAAGAGATTAGCAAAAATAACTAACAACAGAACAGTAGTAAAAATGTGTTAAAACAAAGTTATATGAATATAGTTTCTCTCTCTTAAAAAAGTCAAGAAAAATGTTATTTTCAGGCCACAGTTGGACACTGGTGATGGAAACCACAGAAAGCAAAAATGTTGGGAAAAGAGGCCTATTGTATTGTCCTGATTTAATTACTAATATATAACCTTTTTCTCTGGTAGTGTCCCAGTTAGACTCTAATATTACAGTAACCAAGTTTTGCCACTGATTACAAAAATCACATGTAGTATAGAAAATCAAACAGCTATTTCTTCCCCAATTTTGGCTATTTCTTTAATTTTTAACTCCTGTGATCTATTCCCTCTTCAAAACTGGGAACATTTTATAGAGAATTTCTAGAATTGTCCAAGCTTTCTGCATCTTTAGACAGCACACCCACTTTTTAGGCTTAAAACTCAGAACCAGACTCTGGGTTTTAAGCCTAAAAAGCAGGTCAGAACTATGTCCTTCCTCCTGAACGCTTCACACTGAGACCCCTGATCATGTCCTACTTTCAGTCTTCTCTGGCTCTGAACAGAAAATTAATTTTTATATTCTATAAAGCTTAATAAGCATATTTATTAATTTTATTGATAAACTAGGAATTTGGTTATTGGAGCTTAATACAAAGGAAAATTCCCCTTAAGATACAGACATGAATTTACTCCAAAGATGAGCTGATCCCATTCTTCCTGGGTCATAATAGAACTGCACATTCCAGCTCTCAGAATATCCCCTTTCTGATTGTCTTGTACCTGTTCATATATTTGAATCCTTATTGCTGTTAACTTCTTATGAGCTAAAACAGTGTCAGTTATTCAGTTTCATTCCTGGCAGAGGTATAAATGTGTCATTATTGTTTGCAGCCTGGAATAAATTTTATTTGTGATATAACATCATAAAAGAAGAGAGAGAGGAAGACAGACAGACAGACAGTGACAATGAGCCAGAAACAGATTACAAGAAATTTTACTGCCTGAAGAAGTCCACAGGGGCTGTGGATTGGGCTTAGTTGTAGAACACCTTCCCAGCATGCATGAGACCCTGGGTTAAATCTTCAGGACTAGGAAAAAAATATGAAGAAGAACTCCACAAAGCTTGGAACCTCATAGCATATTAAGCACACTGAGGGCAAGGTTTACATAATCCCCAATACTGACTCAGGTTAGTATTGCTATTTGCTATATGATTCTCATTTGGAATCATTACTTTGGAGTTCAGTGCCATTCCAAAGTATAGAGGAAATAAGGGACTCTTTACCTTAAGAAGTCATGAAAACTAAATGGAAACACACAAAGGAATTTTTGGGAGATGGTTAAAGAAGTGTACACTTTTTTATTCACATCATAAGTTGCAGTGTACATTAACATCATTTACCATTCTTCTGTTCCAGGTAGCACTTTGCCTGGAATATCAAACACAACTTCATGTTTAACCATCTTTGTAAAGAAAAATAGGAGTACTGATTGAAACTATCATACCATTTGACATTGTATCATTATTGTATTAGGTCACCCAGTTGCTGAGGAGCAAGTGCCTCATTTATGGTGAATTTTTTATAAGCCACTTTAATTATATATATATATATATATATATATATATATATATATATATATATATATACACATACATATAATTTTTTAGTTATAGATGGCCACAATATCTTTGTTTATTTATTTTTATGTGGTGCTGAGGATTGAACCCAGTGCCTCACATGTGCGAGGCAAGTGCTCTGCCACTGAGCCAATACCCCTACCCTCATAATCCACTTTTTAATTTTAAATGTGCAAGTCAATCAATATTAAATTGCTGAAGGAAAAGAGAATGCAAGTATGAATTCTTATTTAATCTGTAAAATACAATGATTAAGTGTACTGACTTCAGTAAGGTATATAGAAAGTCAAATAATGAAATTTCCCATCATGAATCTGCATTTTGCAGGGGAGAAATATTCAACAGCAACTCAAGCATGGAACAGCCAATAGGAAATTTTAAAATTCACTTTATGAGGGCTTCTTTTTTTCTATTATGTAAGAAAAAAACATTGATTGAAGTGACTTTTTTATAAGATATGATATAATTCATGCATAGTTTAGAAGAAAAATCATATTCAATTATACTCTATTTATAAATTTGGCTACTGGGCCAGTTTTAGTCTTACTGTTTGAGTAACTGATTCTGAAAAACAATCACAAACCAAAACAAACTCTTAAATTAAAACTCTATTGAGAATAAAAAATGATCCCATAACCCTAAAGGTTTTTTTTTCATATGATGTGTTATTGCTTTAATAAAAATCTGTGTTATCCAACTGACCTATTTTTTTCCCCTTTGGTGGAGATTTTAGCTACTACATAAGCGAAAAAATAAAATAAAATTAATGCATGGAAAAAGATTTTCTCATAGTTGGGCTTGTTTTTTACATATTCACTCTAAGGCCATGGTTTACTTATGTAAACAGCAATCCCTATCCAAATAGAAACTGGTATGCAGAATTTGTAATAAAAGCTTGTGGTTTTAAGTACTACCCAATTTATACAACTTTTTACAAATAATGCCATAAACTCCATTCCAATATCATTTTTACCATTCCCATTTTATAGATGAAGCTACTGAGTAATAGTGAGATCAAGTTGGTTCCCACGCTCACTAGGAAATAAATAACAGAACAAAATGTTTGGCCCAACTCTGTCTCTATGAAGAAATGTTGCTACCATTGTTAAAATTCATCTGTTGTTTGGGTCCCGACTCTACAGGGTCAGTTTGAAAAATGAGACAAGAGTGACAAACTGATGCTGCAAATCAGCCATAATTTCTGCACAGCCTTGGCTTCTGATCACAACACAAGTACTTGGAGTATTACTGAAACTTACAGATGTATCATCAGTTTAAAACTTTGCATGTGTGTGTGTCTGCATCTGATTTTACTGAAGTACACATTTCAAAAGAGAGCATTTTATGAATACGTTTGTTAGTGTAAACCTAGCCGTATTGAGGAAATTTATTAGGACTTTATGTTTCTTTCTTGAGAATAATGAAACACACTGTTTGAGATGAAAAATGTTCATTGATGTTTTTCTGCTTTTAAATGTCATCACACTCAAAATTTCAGCATCATATTGTTCATATTTGGTTGTAGTCTTTTTCTGGCTTGTTCTATTAGGAAAGGTTAAAATTGGCATGTGTATCACTAAGAGCCTTCTTTGAAAATGATAATGCTTCCACAGGTTTCTAAAGGTCTTATGATCACACATAAGGTCATTTAGGAATGACTGTTTTGACAGTAATTGCATTAACGCGTCTTGAAATGTGTCTCCCCATGCCAAGGAAATAAACGTACATTGTACCATATAAATTGCCCTTACCCTCACTTCATCTATATCCTTTGTGTCTTCTGTGATTATTCTCTTTACTCCCTAAAGTAGCATCCTCCTTCTTGCCATGAAATGATGCACAAAATGTGTGATTCTTATCTCATTTCTCTTACTGGGTTTTTACCTTCGGTGCTGCCCCTTCTCTATCCCACTAAAGGTGAAACATTCTTGCAACCTAAATATGAATGGCCCTTATGCGTTTGTCTTGTTGTCTTACCTTGCAAAACAATTCACCTTAAGAAAGAAGCAAACAGAAGTGAAAAAATTCAAATTTTGTTATGGATGTGTATTCAAATTTCTGTCTCCCATCTACTGTGTGAATTTTTACAAGTTATCCCTGTTTCTTAGCACTCCCCACTAATAAATGGAGGAGCAGAATGAGTGATACTACCTACTTTAGAGAGTTGTGAGGAATAGTAACTTAACATATAGAGCATCATGTGGGATATAGTTAGATACCTGATAATAGATATTATAATTTTATTATAAATGATGGTATGATTATCTCCATTGTTTCTGATGGTAATTATGTAGAGATGAGTTCCAAATCCACATCTCCCTCAGTTAAGTATAAAACTTCTTATGTTATCTACATTTTACTCTGTATTCTGGGTAGTTGGATTTGTGTCAAATCTCCTCTTTAATAGGATGCCATGTTTTATTAAAGCTATATTGTCATCCTTAAAAATATAACACTTGTACTTAGAAAATTTTAATATATGTGAAGTGATGATCTTTATAGATGTGGATGTGTAGATAGATCACACCCCCCCCACACACACACACGTCCAAATTCTGCCTGAATTATATTTATAATGAAGTGGTTATTGGCACAGTTCCTTGGGTGATTAATGATTGGGGATTGATCCTTTCTATTCAGTAATCCTCAAAAATATATTTTGCAGCTGGTTTACATTGGGAGTTTCTTATCTGTATGTCTCAGATTATGCATATTCTACTGGTTGCCATTTAGAAAAGGAAAGAATATTAAGAACATGAGTGGGATGATTTAGTAAAATAAAGCAAGAACAAAAGCCCCATTCTTCCTTTGTATCTTCACTGAATCTATTTCAGTTTATCATTCTGGTCCACTATTATTGTTAGTGTGTGCTTCATTACTGGAGCACACATGTGATAATCAGCTTGTTTTGTTTAAAAGCTTGCCTATGTAGAGCTAGCAGGTTTGGGGAAGTTATTTAGAGCCTTGGAGTGCTTGCCTGAGAACTAAACAATTTATTCTGGTTGAAAAATATTTGGCAGTGATAAAAACACTCATATGCTTCTACCATGATACTTAAGAAATATGCCTAGATGTAATTGGACATATTTAGAAATGTGCATGTTTGATGCTGAATTTGGTGCATCCACAGATTGTAGACATCAGAGTCCTCTAAATCACTTTGGATCCTCCTATGCAGTTACATACTTCCATGGGCTATTGCTTGTCTGGAGCCTCAGAACTATCTGCAAGGAGAGTTTTTTCCTCTGGACTTATTTTCATCCTCTAATATGATGCTTGGTTCTATCTCTTTACCCTGCTTAGCTGTCAAAAGGTAGCTAAGGGATGGCATGTATATGTCTTCCCAGACTTTGGATCAATTTGAAGCTATGTGTCATCTCCCCTTTCAAACTGCTCTTGATATTCCATCCCCAAAAGTTGGGGCAACTTTGAAGAAACAGTTTGCTTAACAACATGAAGCTTCTGAGAGAACCTTTGGCTTCCTTTTGCAGTTTTGCAAAGTCTCTTAAATTTTACATTTTTTTCTATTTTCAAGAAAATTATCAGTTTCTTTTTTACCTCAAATATTTGTGATTATTGCTACAGATTAGGAGGTCCAAATATTTAAATACATTAATAGTTTTACTAATCACAAATTATACTTTTTTAAAAAATAAACTGCTTTAATTGGAGAACTCAAAAACACTAATAAATCATTTAAACTCAAATTTTAAAAATAGGAAAAATATTTCCAAGGTTTTTGATAAAGAAAGTCACTTGAATTTTCTCATTCTACTTCTGGGATTAGGATTTTTATCAATTATCGAGGTCTCTATCATATGGACTTTGAAGCATCTTCTCTGTTATTCCCAGAAAAATTATTCAAAGTTGTTCTGACATTCAAAACTCTTGGAAAAGCATCTGTCTATTTTATTAAGAAAATAAGAGTAGGACCATCATTGGATGAGATAACATCCAGGAAGTGTTTAAGGGGACAGGACTAAGCTGTCTAAAATTAACATCTATATTAAGTGAAAAACAGAAGAAACGAAGGAAGGAGAATAAAAATAACTAGCAATGTAGACTTAAGGAGAACAAGGAGCAGCATCTTAGAAAGAGAAAATTTTCCCAAGTCATATGCTTCCCCCTTTTTAAAAATAACTTTCTTGAAATATATTTCAGTGTCATATGGGACTTGACTATATTTCCTGCCAAAGTGAGAAACCGGTCTCTAAAAGAAGTAGCAGAGCAAGTCACCCTGGGTGCTGTGTGCTTTTAGATGGAAATCTGGAACACCCTGGCAAAATAAAGACCAACGTAGTAAGTGCTCTCATTTCATGAAAAGTGTTATAAATAAGAAATCAAACACTCATGAAAGGCTGTGTTTTATTAACAGTCCTGCATTAAAGACAGCATGACACAATTCTTTGAATCATAATATAATAAACATAGATATAAGTTTCTACACTGATGTCATTTCGTTTTGCAATTTCTAAAATAAACATCATTTTTGATAATTTTCCTCATTCTTTGTGCAATTTAAATTTCATTTAGAGTCATAAACCCTCACACCAACACATTCTCAACAATATCCAGCTTCACTTATCTAGAATTTTTGTACTTTCTCTCCCCAAAATATCCCAGAACTGGGACCTCTCCCATGGGTCCTCTTTGTATCAAATTCCCTTTTCTGGGAGATGTTTAAGTAGGACATCTGCTTTCTGTCCTTCCTCTAACAGCTACCAGAGTTGATGGTAAGACTACTCGAATACTCGATGAAACAAGTTGAAGTTGGCAAGTCCATAGGCTAGGATAGTGGGAAAAGAGTAATGATGGGCAAAACACCAAGGAAATCAACTCTGCAGCCCTATCATTAAAATAATAAAAATTGCTATGTACATGTGTTTACTAAGTGCTAGGTACTTTTCAATATTGTCTACACATATGTATTAATTAATTCTCCTTAAAAGTCCTATGGGGTAGATAGTATGGAATTTCCTACTTCACAGATAAGAAAGTGAAAGCATAGACCATTTAAATAGCTTGCCAAGGTCCCACAGAGTGGCAAAGTCAAATCCTGACATTCTAGTTTCCTGGACCCTCCTTATGACCTGTTATGGTTTGGATGTGAGGTGTACCCCAAAAGCTCACCTGTGAGACAATGCAAGAAGGTGTGGGGGAGAAATGATTGGGTTATAGCCTTAACCTAATCAGCAAATCAATCCCTGAAGGGATTACCTGAGTGGTGACTGGAGGTGGGTGGGGTGTGGCTGGAGAAAGTGGTTCACTGGGGGCGTGGCTATGGGGAATATTTTGTATCTGGAAGACTAGAGTCTTTCTGCTTTCTGATCACCATGTGAGCTGATTTCCTCTGCCACACTCTTCTACCATGATGTTCTATTTCACCTTGAGCCCTGAGGAATGGAGACAGACTTCTAAGGACTCAAACTTCTGAAATCATGAGGCTTCAAACAAAAATTTCTTCCACTACAATTGTTCTGGTTGGGTCCTTTAGTCACAGTAACAAAAAGTCTGACTAAAACATGATCTAAATACGTACTGCCTCCAGAAGGGGAGCATTTTGGCCCCAGCAGCAGAGCCTCAGGTTTGGACTGTTACTCTGGAAAGGTACAGACTCCTCCTCTTTTTTCAGGTTCTTATCAATTGGCTTCTGAAATTCCAGAGAATGGGTCACTAGATAGACTGAATCTGGTTCAGGTGTCTAATCACACAGATGTATGAATGATTAAGTTATCCCATTTCATACCAATTACCATTTTGATTCTAAAGAGAAAGTAGGCTAATGACAAAGGAGTCAAAAGTGTTTTTCCTCTAGAATTGAGAAGAAAAAGTGAAGACAAATTACCTGAGAACATGGAACCATTTTGATGAATTTCTTCCATCTTCTTCTCACTGTGACAGATTTTAGCTCAATGGTTTTATTGACAAGTTCAAAAGTGATCTTCTATCTAGAAGCACTAGTACAGTTCTCCCAGGTAATTTGGACACTGACTATCTTGACTCTTCATTGTCGATTGCATGCCAAGTAAAATATTCACCTTTTATCTTGTCGCTAATATTTTCAACACATTCCTCCCTGTCCACACCCCATACCTGTAGATGGACAGCAGATTACAGCTAGAAGCAGAAGTGAGAGAATTGCAATTTTTTGTTTTTGAACAAGATCAAATGGACTTTGTGTCCCATGTTTTGTTTACTTTGCCAAGGTCACACAGAGTGACCTGACTCCCCTCCCCACCCCCCAAAAAAACAAATATAGAAGATGAAGGCACAATATGAGTATGTTCAATTGACCTTGTTCAGGAACTTCACTAAAATGTCTTCTGAAATTTAGTCTGACCCAATGTAAAGAACAACTCTAACTTTTCCTCCAAGAACTCCCACTTGAATTCTGTAACACTGGAATGCATAGCTCAAGGATTTCAGATGACAGATAATCATCCTGTTTTACCCAGCCCTCACACTTTTCCACAGAGCATGCCCTGGAAGACTAGACCTATGGGGGAGAACAGGGCATGCAGACTCTTGGTTTCCTCTCTTTTTCTCTGGTTTAGCCACATTCAGACCCACATTGGTTTATTTGATTTGAAATGTATCTAAGTTACTTTTATTTATGTTCCCAGAATTAGGCATCTGTTCCTCATTTGGCCATTTCTTTTAATTTCTTTCACCAGAAAACTCTAAATTCCTGACTAAGACATTTATGGCTTAAATTTTCTCTTCTCTTTCTTTGCCTTGTCTCCTCAATTCTTTCTTGTTTCTTTTGATTTTATATTCCTTTTCAGTTCTCCTTCTCTTTATGTCTAATATAACTGATTCTAATTTTTTCTCACAGAAGACTTTCTTCATTCTTATTTCACTTTGGAGCAACACAATTTAGATGTTATGAATCTTTTTTTCTTTCAATATAGTATATCCTATGAATAAGAGCAAAGAACCTGAACTAAATACATCAAATAAATATACATATACTGTAGATAATTGAAAATTTAGAATAGTCAGTATGACACGGAAGACAACTTGATTTTTAATAAATATAAAAAGCTTTCTCCATACCTCTAACATTGTGGCCTTTGTTCATAATTTAAATGCTGTCTTAAGGAATATTATGCTCTTGGCCTAATGGATAATAATGAACTAGAATTAGATGTTAACACTTGCCACACAGTGGTTATATGCAAGGTAGTTGAGAGAGCCCTATCATTTATGAAATAAGAATTAAGTTTTTCTCCGACCCAGTTATAGATAGAAAGTTGCTATAAGCACAAATTTCACAGTTTATATTTAAAAACAAAACAAAGTTTATGAAATAACAAAAAAAACACTCTTTAAATGATGGTAACTTGTAAGAAGACAATCTGATATCAATACTAGCAAATAATACAAATTATGTGTTTTGCCTTATTATTATATTATGTCTTATTATTATATTATGGCTTAAGTTTAATTATGACTTTCCTTACCACTGTTTAGATTTTCTTTTGGAAATATTTTCATTTTTACTCCAGTAATGCAAAGTATACTGGATAGTATTAGTCAAACAGATTTAGTTATATTTTAAAACATATTTTTAATATTTTATTACTCCTTTGGTTCATAGGCTACATACTTAAAAAGGAACCCAACCAAATATCTTTTTGACTGCACAATATTAAACACACACATGGATCAAGATTGATCTCACTTTATATGTCCTCCAAACTAGTAGAGTTCTGTATACAGAATTTATCCACATGTAGCCAAATTGCAGCTAATCTGAACCTTCTTAGGAATATTTTCAAACTAGAATTCTAAAGCCCATTACTTCTCTTGCTCTAAATCTTTTGGTTTGGACAAGACAAGGCAAAGAGGAAAGAATACAAAAGGTCCTCACTACATGGGGAAAAGAAGATGAAATTATCTAAGTACATTATTTCCGTAGGATGGAGGGATTTAAAAGTTGTTAGCAAGAAGCATTTTTTTTTTTTTTGTATTTTATTTAGAGATTGCATCTCCTGAGTTGCTTAGGGCCTCCCTAAGTTGCTGAGGCTGGGTTTGAACTCAGCATTTTTAAAGGAGAAGTGGAGGGTATAGAAAAAGAGGAACAGAAAATAATAATTATTATTTGAGGCATTTATTCTTTGAATGTATTATATTTGATAATGTAAACTATAACATATTTCATGGAAACAGGTATGAGATAAAGATGGTGAAAGACTGATGTCATCTTTCCAAAAAGTAAAAAATATTATATAACCATGAAAGAGAAAAAGAAACATGCATTGATGTTTTTTCTGTTTTCTTTCTTCTAGAGTAAAAAAAAAAAAAAAAAAAAAAAAAATCTCTTTTTTTAAATTCCTCCCTATTTCTAAATAGTTGAAATAATGATTTCAAATTTCTAAAAATGTTACATAACTTAACCTTCTGTAGATTCTTGTTTTATAAACATCAGTAGCAAACACAGCAAACATCACACATACAATCCCACAAATGTCATAGTCTTAACAAGGAAAGATTACTTATCGCTCATATAAGTAAACAAAAGTGTTGTCTTTTGCAATATATGTCAGTGCAGTTCTATCTACTTCATGTCCAGGCTGGAAAAAGCAAACTGGCTAGAACATTGCTATTTCCATGGTAGAAGGAGAGATAACAGTAGCTGTTGAACTTTGCCTTGGAAAGGGAACACATCTCTTCTATTCTCAAGACCAGACAATGTGGTGGGATTGCAATCAGAGGCTTAGGTAGTGAAATCCTCCCAGCAAGAACCATGAAAGCCACCTGATCATGCATGATTATGGAGAAAGGAGGCAGGGTGTCTTTCCTAAGGAAGAGTAGGAAACATTTGGAAGATAGTTTAATCTACAATACATATTGAAAGGAAGCTAGTATTTTGTAACTAAGAATAAGTATCAACACTTTTGTTTTTTAATAGACATGCCCAAATTTAAATCTGCCACAAAATCAGTGTCTTTAAAATCACTGCCTCTGGATTCCCCGTAGAAATCTGGAAGCTAATATTCAAAAGCATGGTTCTGGGTAGCATATTTTTTCTCTAGAACATTTAAATTCCTCCAGCATCAAAAAGTGTTATTTTTATACCTTTGAAAGCAACCTCAATCTTTCCTATATGGAATTCACTTACAAACAAGAATATTTATTCTCCCCTGTTGCTGGCACCATAAGGTGAAAAGTGCTTCTCTGAAGTTGTCTTACCACTAATGGGAATTTTTAATCAGGAATGGTTGTCGTGCTAATCTAATAGACTTTAAGTTAAGACCTCAGTGTCACTGAAGCCTAAAATATCCCTGCAGTTCCACATATAGAAATCTCTGAATAATGCAGTCCATCCCTAAAGAGGTATTATGCAAATGAATGCATTTAGTTAATATGTACTGTAAACAGATCACTACTTCTTTCTTCCTTTTGAAATCACAGCAGAGATTAGAGCTGTAATACTCTTATTACCTAACAAAATAGCTAAATATTTAAAGCAGATCTGCAAAGAGCTTCAAGCCTAAGATAACACCCCCTTGAATTTGGATTGGGTTTTTCCTGCAAAGGTCATAGAATCTTCTTACACGCTTCATCCAAATTCCCAAAAGAAACATTTCTTTCTGAAATATAATATTAAGTTACACTTTCTACAGCCACACAGACATTGTTGAATATCTTACATTTTCATATTAGCAAGTTCTACCCCAACACTGACAAGTGAAAAAGTGGCAATCAGACATAACACAGAATTGGAAAAATCAAAGTCGAGTTGTAGAATCATTAGTAGAATAGAGTTGGTTGTTTACTTCTGATGTAGTGGCCTCAAGATGAGCCAATCTCCATTAAAACTGCCCCCTGCCACATAGAATGAATTTACCAGCAGCAAATGATTTCAGGTGAGAATGAAAAGTGGCTAATGAGCTTTTCCCTTTTCTTTTAAACCTTTATTGAATACAGACAAGGAAGCAGGGTGTTATAGATTTGGCTATATAATTTTAGAGTGTTTATTTTTATGATGCTTTTTTAAAATTGTGTCATAAAACCTGAATGGGAAAAATAGCAAAGCTTTCCTCTCAATTATGCATAAGCCAATTGATCAAACAGTGCTGGTTTCATTAAACATGCCCAACCCAACGACCCCTTGGGATGGCATATTTCCTGCTAGACAACTCTCCATCTATTTTGAAAGAAATAAAGAAAACATGGACAAATAATAACTTTTTAAATAAGCAAGTTTGCTTTTCTTTTTGAAATTTGTTATTGAATTGAGATAGAAAATTTCTTTATTGTTCAGAAACAGAGAGAACAAAAGGACTGGAGTCCAATTGTAGAGTTCAAATAGAAAGTTCTGCAACCTACCACAGGGGAAAAAAGAGAAGGAACAGATAAATCTACACTGGTCACTCTCAGCAGAAAGGGATTCAATCAAATACATTACAGCTTCCTCAGAGAGGAAAATCGGCCTCAGTGCAGCCCTGAAAGGCCAGTTTTATGTGTGAAGGAAATGATCAGCTCAGAGCAGTGTAGCTGGCTATAAGCAGTTGTTGGCATAGGGTCCTCCGTGTTCATACTAGTGGCCATTGGAACGTAATAGATGGTTGTCCTTGAGGTGTGAAGAGGTCTGTAATGTATAGAGTGGCAAAAGAGTTTTCCAACACCCAGCAGTGAGGCCAGACATATGAGCATCAGGAGAGAAATAGAATGTGCCAGAAGATCTGAGATATAGACTACACATTCATCAGATTTTAAAATATCTGTTTCAATTTTCTTTGCCCCATCTCAGGGACAGGGATATTGTTCTATTTTAATTCTTCTGATTTTGAATAAATGTTTCTTTTTTTTTTTCTAATAAAATTGTTTACTTTTCAGCCCCATTTTCTTAATTGATGCTTCAATTTTCTCCAATCCTTTTCCTTTTTTTTTTTTTTTTTTTTGTGTGTGTGTGTGCTTTGGGCAAAAACAAACAAACAAACAAATACTATATTACTCTGACCTTTCACTTCCTAGTGATATTTTCTTTAACATTTTAATTTTATACAGAACCATGGGGTTTTCTAAGACACTAATCGGTTTATGGCAGGAGTAATAAAAATCAAGTTGATTTCAAAGATATGTTTTGTTTTTTAAAAAATTATCAATTATTACAAAGGTTAGTCAATATTTTCAGATGGTCCAACCTACAGCTTATAAAATAATATTGTTATTCTGTGTTTTACTTTCTGAAATATTTTCAATGCATACGTTGATGGGCCATTATTAGAAACAATGGCAATGACCTGAGCTATAGAACCATTGAAATCTTGCGGTGTAATGATCCTCCTAGAGTATCAAGGCAGGCCTCCAACATTACGACCAGTGCTTTTATTAAAGCACACGAAAATAAGAGGACAATGGTGGACGGACGGAGGCCAGAAGATGGAGGTAGGAACTGGAGTATGTGGCCCTTAGCCAAGAAAGTCAAGAGATACAGATGGCTACCAGACCATGAAAGAGGCAAGAAAAGATGCACTGCTAGATCATCCAGAGGGAGTGGGGCCTTCATCTAGGGCTTAAGACTTCCAAAATTATGAGAGAGTCAATGTTGTTATTTTCAGCCACAGAATTTGGGGGAATTAGTTACTAATGAATGTTCCAAAAGAATGTGTATGTTTATGTGTATGTGTGCTTTCTCAGAAGATGCCACAATAGTAAAATTATTGTAATAAAAGTGTCAGTCACAGCAGTCACAGTCCCTCTGGAATGTTAAATTTTCCCTCTTCTCCTCTCTTCATTTCTTTGCTTTGTTTTGTTTTTGTGATAATGAGATTGAACTTGGGAATGCTTTACCACTGAGCTATATCCCCAGATATTTTATTTTTTATTTTGAGACAAGAACTTGCTAAGTTGCTCAGTTTGACCTTAAATTTGTGATCCTCCTGCTTCAGCTTCCTGAGTTTCTGGAATTACAGTCTCTGGAATTACCACTGTACTCAGCTTTACTCCCACATTCTTGGTATTCAGAACAGTGGTTTTTCTCACTTCTCCAGCTCTCTGAGCATGTTGTTTGAAACTTATTTTCTCCAGACCCTGGTACAGGTGATTAGATCTACTTATTCACTTATTCAGTTCATATTAAATATTACCATGCATTAATGTATAAATAAATATATATACACACACATACATATACACATATGTATATATATATATATATACACACACACACACATATACACATATGTATATATATATACACACACACACACATATACACATATGTATATATATATATATATATATATATATATACACATATATATATATGTGCACACATACATATATAAACACAAGTACATAAATCCTATGTATGAATTGTTAAAAATTACAAATATAGAGACATTGAGAGAGACTTTTTAAAGATTTAAATAAGTATTTCATTTTGTAATTATTTATAAGCTTTTTCACAAAACATATTTGCAACCATACCATTTTCTTTGATGCCATGTATAATCTTCCAGTTTTATTTGTGGTTACCTAGCCTTATGGCAAAGAGCAAAGAGTGAAGCAAGTCACTGTAGGAGTGGGAAATTTCCCACAGAAAATGCTTATAATTATATCTCCACAGAAATGAGGAATGAAGTCCTTTTGAGAATATCTATATTCATTTTGAGTTTGCTTTGGCATATAATTTTTAAGGTGAGTCATAAAAGGTTTCCTACTTTGATCCCGAGGTAGTATGTGATTATGAATCACCAAGTGTGTTTCAAACACTGATCCAGTAAGTAAAATAAAGCATTTCAACTTAGCCTTTGAGGGCTTACCTGAATATTTTTCTTATGTCAACTCTCCTAACCCCCACTTTCTGGAAGCCCCTTCCTGTTCTATATTTTTCTTTTTTTTTTTTTTTTGTCCATTTACCCTCCACTATTACTAAGGTGTGTTTGATAGTATTGCTAATATTTATTTATTTTGTTAATCGTCTGCCAGTCCTACCTGAATACAAGCTCCACAAGGGTAAGAGTCTTGGTCTATTCTGTCCCCTGGTGTATCCTTAGCACCTGGAACAACATATGATCAAAGCTCAACATGTTCCAAATAAATAAACGAATAAGTATGCCATTCACCTGTGCCACTGTCTAGGGGGAAGTAAGTCCCATCAAGTATGCTTGGAGAGATGGAGAAGTGAGAAGAACCACTGCTCTGAAGATTAAGAATGTGGGAGAGAAAAGGGAATGAACTTGACCATCTGAGAGGACCTGAGCCAGCTGTTTTCATTGGCTTGATTATATCATTGGTGTTCTCCCCTGAGAACTGCAGGATATTAAAATCTTGGGGAGCTGGAGTAGCCTAGAACAGAAGGAGACTTAGTAGGGCTCCATTCAAAATCGTCCACATTCACCCTTAAGAAGACTGCAGGAAAGCCAAGAGTGAGAAGGGAACCAGGCACTTGCTTCTCTGCCAGTCTTCACTGCTGTTGTCCACAGCATGTGGTCTTCCCCTTGGAGGCTTCTCAACTTTTTGAAATGTTTGCATGTGTTGAATGGTGAGATATAAAGAGAGATTGTCCACTGGGGCCGCTACCGTAAAATACTGTGAATGTTGTATTTTTTTTAAACAGAAATTGATTTCTGACAGTTATGGAGGCTGGTGTCGGGGTGTCAGCAGAGTCTGCGTCTGGTCGGGGGTTTTCTGGTTCCTAAATGACCAACTTCCTTCTGTGTCCTCACAAGGCAGAGGGGCAAGGTGCCTTTTTTATAAGGAACCTTCATGAAGACTCTGTCCTCAAGACTTTATCTTTCCTAACGTCCCCAGAATAACATAATACCATCACGGAAGGTGAGAAATTCAGGTGAGAATTTGAGGAGATCACAAATATTCAGCCACTGTGAGAACTGAACTGTTATTTTCTCATTCTGTTCCTAAGGCCAATCTGCTGTTTGTCTTTACAATGACTTCAGCACAGGAGACAGATATTATTCCCATATTATGGATAAAGAAGCTGAGTTCAGAAATATTAAGGAACTTACACAGGTTTACCCAGCTAGTTAATTCAGTGGTGGGTCTGTGAATCTTGGACCTAGACCTTCTAACTATTTGTCTCTCCTGTAATCTTTTTCACATCTATCATCTTGCTCGCTAATTCCGTGAAATGGATTTTATCCTTTCCATTCATCCATTCATTTATTCTTTCACTTCTTGAAATACAGGACTTAATCATGAGATTTGGCGATCAATATTCTTGATTCAAATTTATGGCTGATGGTTAATAATTATATGATACTGGAAAAAAAATCCCTTATGTTCCTATTTCCTGTGCTATTTATTACTTCTTGAATATTGTATCTTTCTTCCAAGACCACTTTCCTTCTGTCTACAGCATATACTCTAGAATTTATTTTGCTGTGAAGGGAAAACTCTTAATTTTTGTTAATCTGCTCTCGTTACTAAAAGAAAATTTCAGTGCTCATAGAATACTGGTCTGAAAGATATTTTCTATCAGCCCACTGAAGATACAGTCCCACTGTCTTCTGATTTCCAATATTGCATACTGACAGAGACGACTGTCAATCTAACCACTGCACCATTACAAGCAACTGTGCTCCACTCTATCTGCTCTTAGGATCGATCCCTTTTTGTGGAATGTTTTATATTTTACTAAGCGTATATATGGGTAGGGTTTTTTTTAAAATATATATTCTTCTTGAGCTCTCTGATTGTGTTTGTGTTTTCATCAGTTCAGATGAACCTTATATTTTCAAATATCTTCAGTGTCACATTCTCTTTCTTCTGTATGTCTAAGACAAAATTTGGATGAATATTGATCCTTTCTACTTTGATCTTCATGAACCAACACTATGACATCTATTACATTCTTCTCTTTTTATTGTGCTTTTCCTTTAAAATTATTTTCTGGGTTACTAATTCTATAATGAATTTGTGTTAAAATTGTCTACTAGTTCCCATTTTAATTATTCAGGTTTTTATTTCAAAAACCATCCTTGATCATTCATCATTAGTTCTTGCTTACCCCACACATTTTAAACTTGGATTTTATGCCATTTAGTACAATAATCAGTCATCTTAAAATTTCTGTGCTTAATTCTGGTATTTAAAGTGTATTGGTTGTTGAAGTTTGTTCCTGGTGCCTTAAATTTATTTTTTTTTTTGTGTGTGTGTGTGTGTCATCGTCAGTTTTGTTGTTGTTGTTGTTGTCATCGTCGTTTGTTTGTTTATTTTTGCTACTCTTCTTTCAGATAGAGAGATGGAATACTGATATATAAAGGACAGATTTTCAGGGAGGATCTGAGTTTGCTTTTTTGGACTAGAGTACCAATTGAGACAGCAAATCCCTATGCAGGACACCTGTGGTTCAACGCCTTAGCAACATTCCCCACTCATCCCTTCCTAGCTGGAGTCAAGGAAACTAATTTTATCGCAGTCCTCTGTAAGGAGAGAAGGTAAGTTAGATACGAATTCACCCCGAGAGTGTAGTCTCTCTGGATCTCAGACAACTCAGAAGATTAACTTTCAATGTATATTTTGGGTATTCACTGAGAACATGAAATCCCAAGCACAGATTCAACTGCTGTGCAAAGGCCTAAGTACAAAAGCAAGCAGGTTCCACTTATCTCTCCAACTTTCACCCTCATTCTAGCATGAGAAATGTTTTACCTTCTTGAAACATCACTTTGCTCAAAAGCTTTTTTGAAACTTGTAGTGCATTTTAGACCATAATTATGTGTAGCTCCAAGTCCATCCAGGTGTCTAGCACACCATGTTCTTAAGATGAACATGAATAGAGAGAATACTCCAAACTCAGGGTAGTTGTGAAGATCGGGTAATATTTTACATGAAAACTCAGAGTTTGGCACAGAGGAAGCATGAGGTACATGTTAATAGTTTTTGTTATTCAAGAATGTTTGGCCCTTGAAGTTGAACATGGGCTAGAGCTTCAGGTATTTCCTTAAATCAATCTCTCTCTCTCCTCTCTCTCTCTCTCTCTCTCTCTTTAGGGTGGGCAGGTATGGGGTATTAAATTCAGGGCTACTAGACCACTGAACCACATCCCCAGTCCTATTTTGTATTTTATTTATAGACAGGGTCTCACTGAGTTGTTTCATGTCTCGCCATTGCTGAGGCTGGCTTTGAACTTGTGATACTCCTGCCTCAGCTTCTGGAGCCACTGGGATTACAGGTGTGCACCACCGTGCCTGACCCTTAAACCTTTTATATAGCAGTTATCATGATCTGTTTTGAATAACAGTGGTAGAAAGCACTGGGTTCTGTATCCTTTTCTAAGAGTTGTCAAATAGAATGTTGCCATTTGAGGCTGAAAGACAGCTATGCACAAGATAGCTTATGTCATTGATGCATGTCTCTGGTTGTTCCTGACTTTAGCTTTTTAATTATAATCCTTAAATGTACTGAAACTATACTATTTGTTCTATGTATTAGTTGGTTCACGATGCCCTAGCAAAATATCACAAACAAGATAGTTCAAGCAACAGAAATTTATTTTCTCTGAGCTGGGGTTGTAGCTCAGTGATAGAGTGTTTGCCTGGCATGTGAAAGGCAATGGGTTTGATCCTTTGCACCACATAAAAATAAAATAAAGGTATTGTGTCCATCTACAACTAAAAAAAAATTGGAAAAAAAAGGTTTCCTCAAGAAAAAAGAAATTTTATTTTCTCACAGATGTGTAGATGGGAAAGGCCAAATTCAAGGTATCTTCTGATTCATTACAGAAATAAATAGGGATAGAAATCAGGTGTGCTTTACTACTGAGCTATATCCCCAGTCCTTTTCCTTTATTTTGAGACAGATCTCACTAAACCATTGAGGCTGGTCTCCAATCTGAGATCCTCTTTAGCCTTAGAAGTCCCTAGGGTTACAGGTATGCACCACCACACCCTGCTAGGCGGGCCCTGTTCTAAGGTTGCAGTTTGTCACCTTCTTACTATGTCCTCACATGGAAGAAAGAGACAGAGACAGAGGGACACTATCCTCTCCTTATAGTCCTATTGGATTAACGTTCCACCCCATGACCTCATTGAAACATTATTGCGTCCTAAGGACCCAGTCTCTAGAATCTGTCACACTGGGGGTTAGGATTTCACATGAGGATTTTTTCACAGGAGGAAACACAATTCATCCTATAACACCCTGTTTCTTTGTGCAAAGAATGAAGACCCCTGGAAATGTAAACTTAAGGCACTAATATACCAATATATTTCTTCACAATGTTTTAATCATAAGGTATTTGTAAGTATCATTGGAATTTACCAGCTTATCACACTATGATATGGTAAGTGTATTTTTAAACCATTTATATGTAAAGTATTCCCAATTCTTAGCTCACTGTCACTGAACTCTTTTTCTGGGTCTTTGTGTCAGTGATAAATGGTCATGAGTTCCTGAGTGAAGTTACAGGAGAAAGAATGAAAAATAGAAATGCAAGTATTGATATAAAAAGCAAGGCATTGTGGGGGACACAAAAACTCAGTGATATCTTATACAGAATTGAGTTTTTCCAGAAGATTTAAAATTTAGCCTATTTAACTATGTTACTAATATGAAGTTACCTTATATAAACATGACTAATGCCTTATCAGATAAGTGGAATGATAATTCCTGAGAGATTTCATAACCAAAGGTGTAGATTACAGAGGAATGCACGTTAAGACAAAATGTAATGATTCAACATAAATTTTAGACTTGGATATACTCATGTTTGTACCTTAGACCTATCATAAAATTAGTTACGAATCATTAGTTAGCTTGCTCATCATCTTTTGTCTGAAATACTTCAAATCATGGAAATAATGATATCCAACTCTAGGATTGCTGAATAAATTAATTAAAAAAAAACAGTAGCAATTACATAGCTTGTGATTGAGGTTTTACTCAGCCTTAATATTCTTTTTAAAAAAACATTTTTAGATGTAGATGGACACAATGCCATCTATTTATTTATTTGTTCTTTTTATGTGGTGCTGAGGCTTGAACTCAGTGCTTCACATGTGTTAGGCAAGTGTTTTACCACTGAGCAACAACCACAACCCCAGCCTTAATATTTTTATCTGTAAACTATCACTAACATTCTTGGTTTTGATCTTATGAATAAATAAAATTATTTATATAAGTTATTAGGTACAATGGCTGTCACATAGTATGCAAGAGGTACATCTTTTTTCCTCACTCCCCGTTATTTTCCTTCAATTATTCTAGTTAATTAAAATTAAACACTAATAAATTGATCACAGAAAAGAAGGAAGTCCGACAAAACATCAGGAAGATCTTACATTAAATTTTTGAAATGAAGAGAAATCGGCATAAGAGTCACAAAGGCAGAAGGAGAAAAATCAATTGAGCAGAATGTTTGGGAAGTTGAAAGTACACAGAGTTTATAAATAAGGAACAGTCAACAATATTAAAGTCAACAGAGAAATAAGACTTTTGTGTGCTAAGGAAAGGGTATTGATTTTGCAATTTTAAATTGGCTTTTTTTTTTTTTTAATTGGCTAGTTTTTCTGAAAAGCAGTTTTCACAGAATGGCAGGAGAGGAAATGATATTGTGTGGAATTGATGAAAACTTTGGAAACAGAATACGGTGGTAAAAAGATTAAAAGAGAATGTGACTGTGTACAACACCAAGACACAATGTTTTTTTTTTTTTTGCTTACCCCCTAAAGAAAAAACTTTTTATTTGTTTATGGAATGTGATTGGTTTAAGTGTGAGAGAAGGCAGTAGGGAAGGGAAGAAGCAGGGGCCTAGGGGAGTTAAGAAAACAGGCACACGCCCTCCTTCAAAACCAGGAAGAAAGAAAGGAAGCAGAAAGGACAGAATGAAGGAGTTCTGGAGGAAAGGGTGTGGTCACAGTAGGACACTTTCACAAAGAGAGGCTGCAGAAGTGCAACCCGAAAGGTTTTTACTTTTCTCAGTGAATAGGAGGTGAATCCATCCACCCAAGTGTGAAAGAGCAGCATTTTCTGACGTGGAAACTGATGGAAAGTAGAGAACAATGCCTAGTTGGCCATGGTATATCAGAGCACAGGATAGTGTCGCATGCATGAGGCTCAAAATTGCTTAGCTAAAATGTGTATCTCAGGTCTTGAGCAGAAAGGAAATGATTTGGAAGAGTGAAGATGAGAGAGTAAATAACAAAAAAATAAAACAAGAAGAATGAACTAAACACACACACACACACACACACACACACACACACACACGTAGAATTGAAGAATCTTAGTGACAGCTCAATTGAAGTCAGAGAACATAAATTTAGAGTGGACCCACTCTTAGAAGATAAGTCCTGTTTTAATTCCTAAGGGAGACTGGGTAATGAAATCCATTAAGAATACACTACCCAATTGAAAGTTGAAAAGAAGATTAGGGAAGACAAATGTAATTACCCAAATTGTAATTTGGTCAAGACACCAAGGTTAATAACATTCCTCCTTTTTCAAAAGTTGCCATGAATTTTTTAATACCTTATAATGGCCAGTGTCACAATTTTTATTCCTATACAAGTGATGAAATCTTTGATATGCATTTTTAAAAGTTAAAAATACATATTAAGGATGAGTATTCACCATTCCATGTGCACATACATTTGTAACTATATGAATGTTGGAGAATGATTTATTTAATTAGGTAGAGTGCCTAGATAGAAAATAAATGCCTTTTTAGTTGCCAAATATGAAGAGAAGTTATGAGTAAAACTAGGTTCTATAATGGTAGTTAAAAGCAGAAATTAAACTCTGGGCCACAGTGTTGTTTAGGGGTTAAATGTGTGGTCATTATAGAGACCTCACTTCTAGCTGGACTCTGCCAATATCAAATTATCAGTTCTCTATAATATCATCTTCTTTCTTTAAAACAGTCACAAACTATATTATGTCATAGGGATTTTGAAGAATAAATAAGATATATCAATAAAACAATTCTCTGCTTGCTTTAAGTAGGATGTTTAAAACAAATAGTACATTACAAATAAATATCAACAATGATATCAAGCTGATGCTTCTTTGATTTATTATTATTATTAATTTTTTTTGTACCAGGGATTGAACCCAGGGGAACTTAACCACTGAGACACATCTACAGTCATTTTTATATTTTTTTTAAATTTTATTTTGAGACAGTCTTGCTGTTGCTCAAAGCCTTGCTAAGTTGCTGAGGCTGACTTTGAACTCATGATCCTCCTGCCTCAGCCTCCAGAGCTGCTGAGATCATAACTTGCTTCACCATCTTAAGTCTTACTTTTCAGCAATTGTGGAAAGTAGATCCAGGAAATATCACTTAGATAATGCCTAAATGTGGAATATCACCTACGTTACACATATTTTCTAAACTTTTCTGGTATAAATGTGTCTTTCTTGGTTTAAATTTTGATCTGTTTGTTTTGTTAAATAATGACCTATTTTATAAAGGAATTCTCCCATTTATTTTTGTTGATAACAGCATTCGAGAGGTATTAAGCACAAAATCCACATAAACAGTTCACATATTCACCAATATCCCTTCAGAAAGTGTCTCTTCTCTCCTGAAGCATAATTGTGCCTGAGAAATACTATGTTCATAAAAAATATGAGAAAGCTTTAAAAAACTAAACAAAAATCTTATTTCTGAATACAAAGGAAAAAAAATACATAGCATATTACCAGCATTAAAGAACAAAATCAAAACTTATTTTTTATACAAGGAGAAACATTAATTTGATCAGGAAAAGGCAGCAAAATAACCAATTCATAATTCACTAATATAGTTACTACTGCTAATCATTGTTTCCCATAACAATTATTCCATTATGTAATCATACATGGCATCTGGTTTTAACAATAAATGAAACAAGCTGAAGAACAGAAACTTTCTAGTATTGTTTGACAAAACACACTGGATTGAATACTTATAAACAATACTAGAAAACAAGTCTGTTGCCCTCACCCTTTCCTCCTTAAAGGCATTTTAAAAAGTGGTAGAAAGTAAGAAATAAACAATAAGCATAAATTATGTCTTCATCAAGTTCAAATTTGTAGCCAGATATTCTAATTACAACCCTTTTAATCAAACTAGATTAAGTAAAATGCATTCAATTCCCCTCAATAAATGAGAAAGCCAGAGAATAGAGCTCTATCAGGAATTATTAAATGCCTGTCCCTCTCTCTATCCTCCCTTATCCACTATCATCTCCTAATTTTCAGCATGATTTATCTCTATGTTTTTATATTATTTTTATTTATTGGAGTAAATCCCTGAAGAGAGTTTTAAACTTATATCAACTAAGGTCATAAACTACTGAATAAGGAGAAAATCTTTTTCTCTAATGCCTATATAAAAACTGTTTGAATCTATTTGTCTTGGGTTTTGTGTCCATTTCTGGTCTAATCACTATGGCCAGGATAATGGAGCTTTGATTACCCAGGTATGCATCACATGGCCGCCTGTACCTCAGCAGGAGCTGGAAAACCATGATTTATAATCACTTAAGCTAGAATACCATCAAAAAAAAAGGAAAGGCCATCTCCAAATCAGAGGGAGTACTATAGTCAGAAGAATGGAAGGACCAAGGCTGTGCAGATAAAATTGTAAGCTAAATCAAGTTTGTGGCATGATTCTATTAAATTAATAAAGGCAAAGTGGAAGTAGAAAAAATATTACATAAAAAATATACTTTGCACTATAGGTTATAGGGGTGAAAAAACTCAATCTCTTTTCTCTTAGGGTCCCAGCTGAACCAAAAGTTAAATTGATAGAATAATAGGAAAAAAAAAAAAAAACATAGCTTAAGTTTCAAGTACTACAGAAGCCTTCATAGAAAAAGGAAGACACAAAGAAGCAGCTATAGTTAGTCACTAAATACTAGATTGGACACAGCTGTAAGCAAACAACTAAATTACATGGGAGGCTTAAAAGGTGAGTTACTTTAACATGGCCTATACAGAGTTCTCTGATTTTGACTTTTATTCTTTGAAGATGAAGATTTTACTTTTCCTTCTAGCACAGGGAAGGTGTACTAGATTCTTTTACATGGGGAATTTTGTGGTCTGCTTTTCAGACATATCACTGAGGTCAGAGTAACCTTTCTGCACCTGATGTTTTTCAAGTGTCTTTAACTTAGCCAGTGTGCCAGGATAACATATGTTAAACCCTTCAATACGCAGTGGAGTCAGGCCTCTACCTTTGTGGAGAATTTAGTCCACATCACTGACATTCTCTCTATCAATTTCCTTAATTATAAAACTGAAAATTTCAGTTTATTTCATGGCATCACTACAGTCAACATGTTATAGCTTTTAGATAAGTCAACAGGTATGTTTTCTGGGTATTTTCAATTTAAAGGCAAGCAGAAGAAGGAGATAACAGTCTTTGGGGTCACATAGATCTGTATCTTAGATATGTCCTTTAGTAGCTGTATAAACTTATACAAAGAAACAGCTTCCTTTTCTGTACAATGGAGATAGCAATATCATCTACATCCTAAGGTGTTGTGATGAATTCATGAGATGACTTCAGTGCCTGCCATGGAAGATCATTTAATAAACATTAGGAGTTTTCTTATTCCTACTATTAGGTGTTATTTTTATACCTCTCAGAAAAGATTCTGCATATTTTCTCATTGGATGCATGTCTAAATGCTTAATTTTTTTAATTTTTTTGTTTTTTAGTTGTAGATGGACACAGTATCTTTCTTTCTTTCTTTCTTTTTTTATGTGGTGCTGAGGATCGAACCTGGTGCCTCACACATGCAAGGCAGGTGCTCTACCACTGAGCCACTGAGCTGCAGCCTCTGCCAAATTTTTATTTTGAATATAGATAAAATATTTAAAATTGTTCTGACCAATTCATGGATTCAGTTCATGATGAATCAAAAGTGTTCTTAAGTAACCTGCAGTGGCACCAGGCATTTATAAAAAGACTAAATTCATTTCCATCTAGGGTATTTGAAATAAAATATTTTCTATTCAGACTAATTAGGGGATAATAAAAACCACGTATGTGGCTGCTTACTCTTTTCCGTTATCCTGCCCCATTAGATGGGGAGACAAGCCGAATGGAACCTATAGAGACAGGGCTCCCTCTATAGAGACAGGGCTCTATAGAACGATGTAATTTTAAAAATTCTCATCAGAAAGGAACACTTAACTGACATGAAAAAAAAAATCACATACTGTTTTAAGCACCATTACCAGCATTTTCAAGAGCTAATTAAAGAAAAGCAGATTTCTTTTTTTAATGCACTTGTTGAACATACTAAATTTAAAATGACCTTTAAGTAATTGAAGAAAGAGGATGGAGAATCATCTTCAATTTGTATTATATCTCCAGGTGCAAGTTTATGATTATTTTATTGATAATTAGTATGTGCTATGATTAGAATGTATGTGTCCCTCCAAAATTCAAATGTTGCAAACTTAATCCCCAATGCAATAGTGTTAAAAGTGGCCTTTAAGGAGGTAATTACACCATAAGGGCTTCACCCCCATGGATAAGACAAGAGACATAGAAAAGGCTTGAAACAGTGATTTTGTCCTTTTCTTCCCTTCTATGATGCACACATTTCATGTTCATCCCCTCCAGACAGAGGATGCTGAGACATGATGTCAGCTCAGAAGCAGAGAGAAGATTCTTACCAGAACTCAAATCTGTCAGTGCCTTGATCTTGGATGTCTTACATCCAGAGATGTGAAAAATCACTTTTTTAAATAAATTATCTAACATAAGGTATTTTGTTATAGCAACAGGAAGGTACAGAGATGTCATGTGGTATGGATGGTATGGAATTCAAAAGAGGATCCAGGAAAAAAATGAATGATTGAATGAACAAAAGAATGAATTGGAGACTGACTATACACCGTCTGTCGTTCCAAGTTTTTTGTTCTTTTTTATGTTTATCTTGTATTTGTTCTTATTAGTTTCACATGACAGTGGAATGTATTTTGACATATTATACATATATGGAGTACAATTTCCCATTATTCTGATTGTACATGATATAGAATTATATTGGTCATGTATTCATACATGTAAGAAGAAAGTTACATTCAATTCATTCTACTCTCCTTCCGATTCCCATTCCCCTTCCCTTCCCTTCATTCGCCTTTGTCTAATCCAAAGTACTTATGTTCTTCCCTGCTCCCCTCTCCTTACTGTAAATTAGAATCTGTCTATCAGAGAGCATTCAGCCTTTGGGTTTTCAGGATTGGTTGTTCCAAGTTTTAATGAGTAGGACAGATAACTCCCATTAAAGATCCACTTTCTATTTACTTATTTATTGGTACCAGAGGTTGAACCTAGGGGTGCTTTACCTCTGAGCCATATTCCCAGCCATATATATGAACACACACACACACACACACACACAGAGAGAGATAGAGAGAGACACACACACATATATTTAGAGACAGGGTCTTGCTGAGTTGTTTAAGGCCTCGCTAAATTGCTGAAGCTGACTTTGAACTCACTATCCTCCTGCCTCAGCCTCTCTAGCTGCTGGGGTCACAGATATGCACTGCTATGCCCGACTCACTTTCTATTTATTTTAAAATGCATATTTATGTATAAGGATATTAAGTCAATACACATATGCATCGATAAGTAAATGTATGTATTTTGGTTGATTATCCAATGGCTAAATATCAACATCTACCCAAAACTAAGACCAAAGTCAAATATCACTGACACTAAACAATCTTAGTGAACTTTATAAGAGTCAATGTAAAATTAGAATCAAGCAAACAAGGAAGGGGAGAGAACTTAAAAGGGCTAAAGATATGAGTGAGTGAGGACATGAAAGCAGAAAGATTATTTTTGCCTTTGACATTGATGCTTTTTATCACCACTTTGGAGGTAAAGCTAATAACATCTGTGAGAGGCCTGTGAGCCTGGAATTCCATGTTTGAATTCTAGAAGAATACTAGCACTGCTCAACTGTGTACTGTGGTGTACAAGCATATTCACCATAGAAATATTTACAGCAAACAATTAGAAAAAAATGAGGTCATAAATATCTGCATAATGGATTACTCTACAGATGTTGAACCTAGCAGCTCCAGAGGCTGAGGCAGAAGGATCATGAGTTCAAAGCTAGCTTCAGCAACTTAATGAGGCCCTAAGCAACTCGGGGAGACCTTGTCTCTCAATAAAATATAAAAAAGGGCTGGGGATGTGAATCAGTGGTTAAGCACCCCTAGGTTCAATTCTCAGCACAGAAAAAAAATCAAAGAAATACTGTATAGAGTGACAAAAGCAAGTAAAAATTATATGATCTTATTATTTTTTGAAACATATAAGACATAGAGGACACAAAGACATATATTTGTTAAAGATCAAAAATATATTGATTGCCTCTGTGTAATTCCACATTTTGTACAACATATATGTATAATATGTCAAAATACATTCTACTGACATGTATAACTAACAAGAACAAATTAATTAATTAATTAATTAATTAAAGTATATTTGTTGCCTTTAGAGACAAAGGATAAACATTCTGGTAAAATTATTAAAAATTCAACTTTTAACAATATTTATTGAATAAAAAATTTGAAAAACAATAATGCCAGGTTACTGGGTAAATATGTGTATGCTATGTTATCCTATTAATTTTCTTTGTGTTTTAAACCTTTAAATAAAACTCAAGGAAGTCATAGTAAGTTTGCCTCTATTTTTTAAAATTAATGTGACCATTTAGATTTTTTCTTACTCATTTCTTCCAGTATTTGCAAATTTTGGAGTTTTCAAGTTAAATGAAGGGTGATAAGTAGCAATTATAAAATGAAAGATGCTGCCATTTCCTTTAACCCAGTTTAAAAAAATCTTAATTTAAAAACAAAACTAATATTCTTATGACTCATGAGACTCAAATGATCCCAAGGCCATTTCTGCGTGTATGTGATTAAAGGAAAAACAGGAATTAAAGATGTAGAAATCACAAGTAATCAACTTTAAAATTTTTAGACACAGAAACTACTTGTCTTAAAATTAAAACACTTAATATATCAGATTGCATTTCATCTTTTTTCTTTTTTTCTGAAGAAAATGGTTTTACACATTTTTTCTTAATACTGCTGGCTGATGTTGAGATGATACATAAGAATTTTATTTCACATACTAAGGCTAACCTTTGTCATTAAATGGCACACATGTGATGAGGTGGCTCAGATGCTTACACAGCTCATCAGTTGAATAAATAGAAAGTCCAAAGCACTTTGGGATTCCTACGTGTTCCTGGAAAGAAACTCTTTTTGAAAAACTTTATTCATGTGTATTCAAAAGAGAGCTAGAAGGTTTACATGAAATTCTATTTCTTCTCAAATTGTTGCATTGTAAAAGTCGTCATGCTCTGTCACTATTTGAAAACACTGTATTCAGAAAGCGTGAAATGTGATCTTAAGTATCTGTTTTCTGTCAACTATTGAATAAACAAAGATATATTCCACATATATGTATGCAGTTATTTTTGCAATAGCAGTATTTTTTATCTCCAAATAGTTCTCATATTCAATAATATCCCCCAAATACTTCACACTCTGATAAATGCTGCTTAAATTACTTTTAACTACTCTAGTGATTGTCCACTTCCACTAATTAGTCAACTAATTTTATCCCAACATTAAATCTTAAGATACAGGAAAAATGTATCTATTTTATGTTCTGACGAAAAAAAGCAATAGATTATAAAATTAGAAATTGATAGACTGACGTGTTAAAGTGTATTGGGGATTTATCACTGCCTTCTCATCAATGACTCCCAAATTCACTCAAAAATAGTGTGGATTCTTTGTTAAATGACCTTTCTCTTTTGGTCAGAAGTTTAGTAAAACCTGGACCCATTTACTCAGTTCTTAGGAGTGATTGGGTGGTGTGATCCAGGGGATCCATGAAGGAAAGGGAACAGAACATCCATTTGGTGACATACACTCCAGAGATGAGTTTAAAAGAAAAACTTTATTGTGGCTAGAAACTTAAGCCCCTCCAAAAAAAAATTGTGGAAAGGCATATATTAAAAAAAATACCATATTATTTCACTTTATATGAGCAGTCTAAAGAAAAGTTGAACTCATAGAAGCAAAGATAGAACACTTTCAGGATAGGGTTTGGGTATAGGAAAGAACTGAGGAGATATTGGTCAAAATATAAAATTTCAGTTAGGAGTAATAAGCTCAAGAGATGTATTAAAGATAATTGTGCTTGCAGTTAGAAAAAAATTGTATTATATACTTGACAGTTGCTGAAAGAGTAGATTTTAAGTGTTTCATCGTAATAGTGTATGTGAGGTAATAAAAGTTAAGTAGATTGACTGCTTTTCACAATGTATGCATAGTTTAAAACATCATGTTTTACACCATAAATGCATAAAATTCATATTCATCAACATAAAAACAAATAATTTTTAAATCCGTGGAGAGAGTGGGAGGTGGCCAGAGCTTTCACCTCAGGAAGAATAAGCACTTGACACCACTTTATGGATAGCTTAAAGGTTATATCTACTTAAGAAAGCCAAGGACTTGGGGGACATCCAAGAGGTTCATGTCTCAGTTAAAAGATTTCATACATTGAAAATGCCTTGGTCTTAAATTTCTAAATATTTTTATAGGTTATACATGAGCTATTTTGCCTCAGGTCTCAAGTCTATTTTAGAATAAATTGGTGATTTTATAGAGAGGCAAAACCAGTTTAAAAGAGCAGATGCTTCCTGTCTGTTTGGATGGGAAATATCCCCCAAAGCCAATGTGTGAGACAATATAGGAATGTTCTGGCATGAAGTGGTTGGATTGGGAGAGTTATAATCAGTTGTAATATAATCACAGAGGTTAATCCACCTCAGTGGATTAACTAGGTGGTAACTAGAGTCAGATAGGGTGTGGCTAGAGGAAGTAGGTCACTGGGGACATGACTTTTGGGTTTATATTTTATCCCTGCTGAGCAGAGCTCTCTGTGTGTGTATATTTCCTCGTTGTCATGTTTTGAGCAGCTTTCCTCCTCAATGCCCTTCTGCCATGACGTTCTACATCAACATAGACCCAGATAGTGGAGTCAGTTGACTATGGACTGGATCTCTAAAGCCATAAACCAAAAAAAAAAAAAAAAAAAAATACAACAACAACAACAAAAAACAGTTTTCTCCTCTAAATGATTCTTTCCAGGTATTTGAGCACAGCAAAGAAAAGCTAGACTAAATCACTTTACAAACACAAACTCTCAGGAAAGGTAGATTCATACATAGGCAAATGGAGATTTGCTCAAATTGAGTAGAATATTTCAAGAACAATTCCTCTTTTTTCTCCAACTAAATGCTAAAATTATTCATAATTTTGGGGTTCATTATATTCTTTTAAATTTTATTTAACTGCAAATTCCCTAGGGAAAAAGAAGACAGGGCACAAGAATACAAGAATGAAATAGTCAAGTAGTCATACCTCTAACCAATAAACAAGCAAACCACCAGAAAAGACATAGGCTGACCATATTAAGATTTTGCATGATGAAAAATTTCAGGTATAAATGATATGTTCTATGAGGTTCTTAAAGTTATCCTTCCCCACTCCCAATGTAAAGTAGGAAAATGAAACATCCATTGCATAGAATAGGATGGATGGTTACTCAAACACAAAGATGAAGACAAGTAAGATAATTGCAGGAATGCACTGTACGTGGGCTTTGATATGAAGACAGAACTGGAATCTTGAACTCTGGAAAATGAAGAGGGGCCATGCTGAACACTACATACATTTGTACCACTATTTAAAGGAATCAGGTTTTCCCTTACCAAATATCAAATTACACCCAGAAAGCACAGCTTCCAAGACTAGAAACAAGGTAGAATTAAGATAAACAAAATGATTTGTTATCATAAGGGAGAAGTGTTAGATTTAGAGATATGAATAAAGACCAAAGAATTTGGGAAAATTAGTGAAATTTTGAATAATAAATTTCCATTATTACATTTATTGTATATAAATATAATCTTTGTGATCACAGCAGGCTTGACTGAGCAGGGAAAGGAGTCCTGTCACTATTGACAAGAAAACCATATATCATATATAGATACATAGCAACTTCTGTGTTGATATAAATAATAAAACAGAATTCCTCTTTTTATGAAATACTGAACTCTTTAAAAAAAGAAGCAAAATTCTTTGGAAATTTCCCCTAATATGGACCATCATGAACTCAAGAATTTTCATTCCTACTAAGCTGTCCAAAGTTTTCCAAGATACCAAATTTTTATTGAGAATATGAAGCATCCTGCTCTGTACCAGGCACAGTGAATAAGACATATGTATTTCCTGTACTCACTGAATTTATGGTGTATGAGATAGATGATCAAGGAAAAATTGTAATAACTGAATTATCTTTGTTATATTGATAGTATGGCACTACCATCTTAAAAGAAAGGCATGTCATGTTATAGTACTAAACAGTGGCAGTATAAAGCATGATGCAGGTGGAATATCAAGTCTATAAATCAAAGTAAGCTTCCTTGTCTAGAAGAAATTTAATTAAAATATAATCCATGACAAAGCATTAGGCAGAAGGATTCCTGACCCTGGTCTTAGTCATGCTTTTTGGATATGACACCAAAAAGCACAGGCAACGAAAGCAAAAATAAGAAAGTGGCATAATATCAAACTAAAAAGCTTCTGTAAATGAAACAACCAATGAAGAGGAAAGGCACCCTATGAAATGGAAAAACATAAGTGCAAACCTCACATATTGCCCAAATTCTTTGGTTTTCATTCGTCTATCTGACTCCAACACTTCTCTCTTATGGTAACAAATTCTTTTGTTTACCTTAATGGGTTTGTATCTAAAATCTATAATGAATTCATGCAAGTAAATAGCAAATATGTACTTTTGTGTGTGTATAACATTTAATAATGGTAAAAGGACCTGAATAAATTCTTTTCCAAAGAAGATATGGCCTATGAATACATGAAAAGCTATCCAAGATAACTAATTATGGAAATGCAAATCAAAAACATTCACTTCACACCAGTTTGCATGGCTATTGTGAAAAAGTCAAGTGATGACAAATGTTGGCAAAGATGTGGAGGAAAGGGAACCATTGAACACCCTGGGTAGGAACGCAAGTTGGTACCACCAAAAATTAAAAATAGAACTGTCACATGATCCAGCTATCCCATTTCCTGATATATAGTTTATCCAAAGGAAAAAGAATTGCGTTTAGAATATGTATTTCATTCTTATGTTCATTGCAGCATTGCTACAATAGTTAAGGTATGAAAACAAGATAAATGTCTTGTCAGTGGATTAATAGGCAAAAATGTGAACCCCACACATGCAGTAGATGATTATTCAGCCATACAAAAAAGACGTTCCCATTGTGACAACGTAGATGAACCTGGAAGGTATTATGCCAATGGAAATAATAAGCTAGACAGAAAAGAAAAACAGTATACGGTATCATGAACATGTAGATTCTAAAAAGCAAAAAAAAAAAAAAAAAAAAAAAAAAGAATCCCGTGGTGGCAAGGGATGGGGGACTAGGGAAATTGGGAGACATTGTACAAACATTGCAAACTTTCTGTTAGAAGATGAAGAAGTCTTGAGTATTTAGTATACAGCATGGTGACTACAGTTAATAATACTGTATGAGATACTTGAAATTTTCTAAGAATGTAGATGTTAAGTCATCTCACACTCAAAAATTGTAACAGTGAGATGATGGATGTGTTAATTAGCTTGAATGTAGTAATCATTTCATAATGTATATCAGTATTCATATTGTGCACTTGTAAACTACACAGTTTTATTTGTCAATTATATTTCAATAAAGCTGGAATAAAAAGGGTAATTCACCAGATGGAAATTGTACTTATATATTCCAAAACATATAATTTTTTTGGAAATAAACCAACTTTATCGTGCCTAGAATTTATTATTTGAATGGGGATTGATAGAGGGCTGGGTGGGAGAAGGATACATTGAGACCTTTCATTTCATGCTAAAAATTAGCCTTTTCCCTTTCCCCAAGAACAATGTGAAGTAATTGACAGGATTTCAGCTGGAGACTGATAGAATTAGATTTGTATTTCCAAAAAGATAATTACCAACGGGGGGCAGGAAGCTTAGGTTCGAGTTAGAATTGAATATTATCAAAATAGTTAGCAGGCTATTGAAGAAGTCCAAGTTCAAAACAATAGACATGCCTTATATATGATGGTGGTGGAGAGAAAGAAAGGATTGAAAAGAAAAATCATCATGGCTCAGTGGGAAACGGAGGGAGAAAGGAGTCAAGAAGGACTTCCAGGTTACATATTTAGGCAGCTAGGTAGCTGGTGCTACTAAGGGAATGTAGAATGCACCAATATGTAAATTAGGAAGCACTACTTCCTAAAACAGGAGTAGATCTGATGCCATCATCCACCCTGGAGGGAAGGATGAGGTGATGGTGGGATAGGTTGTAAAAAAGAGAAATTCACTATAAGAAATTATGAGTTCCAGGTAACAGAGAAATATTGAATTAAAAATGTCCTCCAAATAGTTTGCTGTGTGGATTGCTAAACAGAAGGGAGAAATATCAGCTGGTAGAGTGAGAGTTGTTTCCGGACAACCTGATAAATGCCAGGAACTGTTTGGTGTTGTATATCTGTAGTCAATTATGTTATTCTAGTGAATAGAGAAGAGAATAGGGTTTAGGAAAGAACCCTGAGGAGCTCATATATTAAACAGTAAAAAATGGAGGTGTCTTGGTCTAAGAAAAAGTTTCAAGAGTTAGGAGAAGAACTAGGGGAATGTAGAATGCATGGGAAAAGAAGAGGTTTTTGTTCTTTATAAAATATAGCCATTTTGTAGCCCTGAGGAAGACTTATAAGAGAATGACCAAAAGTTTAAATTTGTCCTATACATGGAAGTCGCAAGTAACCTTGGTGTGAGCTATGCAGGGGAAGGTTATGGAGAGCCAGGTTATAGAGGTTGGGGAGAATGTTGAAGGTGGAGTTGCAGATTACGTTTTCGTGTTTATGGGATGCTGTGAAGAACAAGAGCAACTGGGCAGTAAATGCAGGTGGATGAAGAATCGATGGAGGGAATTTCCTTCTTTTTCTTTTCTTTTTTCTTCTTCCTTTTTTAAATGCTATTTAAATGTTATTGGAAAGGAGCCCATGGAGAGAAAAATCTATAAAAATTGCCATTTGTCTGCTGTCACAAGTAAGGGGAAAAAAGTACGTGATTCCCTAAAATAACCCTCCGAAGGAAATTCATACCTGCCCAGTGGGATTAGATATGTAAATAAAGAACATTTCCATGGTCCCCATTCTGTGCCTATCCTCCTAGCTACCAAATGGAGTTTAATGAAGGCCATTAAAGGCTAATAAAGTTCAGCCATTGTCAAATGCAACTGAACATGTGAAAGGTCTGAACAATAATTACTTGAATCATCCAGTATGACTTTTGGATTAGCTCTGTCATTTCACGTCCTCTAAATTTTAGATCATTCTTGCTCGTACTTTATCACAATTGCTTATCATTTAAAAAAATTATTTTCTCCAGTTACATCAATGACTGGGATTTCAGATGATATCTGAAAGGCTTTATACTGGGACTTAATGACACTAAAGTTAAAAGAAAAGAGAAGACAAACTGTTTTGGCACTCTATCTTTAAAATCTGGCTTTGGGCCTCATTTTAAAATATATCACTGAATGTCTCATCGTATTTCCTCCTGTATTCAATAAACGGTTAAGAGGCCAGGCATTCATTATGCCATCAGCTGCACACAGATGCAAATGGACACCATTTATAATATTTTACAGTGTTGTGAAGTTCCAAGCCTATCTAAAATGATAAAGACCTGGAAAATGTTAACCCACCTCAAAGTCTTTTTTTATTGCATTCTTTAATAGATTGGTGCAATTTCTTTGCATGCTATAAAAGTCAAGAAAGTATTTCCATGGTATTAAATGGTAACACATGGAGACCATATCGTTTTTAAGAAGAATGTTCTCTACTTTGTGATTTGTGTTTTTTAATGCCCTTTTCTTTCCTCTTGTTCTTTCAGGGACAGTTTGATTCAGAGTAATGGAGCGGTGGAAATTAAATGAGTGCGCATGAAGTCCAATGAACTCAGTGTACTGCTTATCTTGTAACTATACTTAATCTAAATAACCTTTTTTATGCTCTGCTGGAATGGCATTTTCAAAAGGCTGTATAGTAGTAAATGAGAGTATATGTCAGTAAGGATTTGCTAGACAAATCAGATCTCACTGAGAAGTGTATCTATCCATTACTGTTTAATACACACTTTGGTTTGAAGGACAATTTTTGTATGTGTGATCAGACCATTAACATTCACTGTCATTTAGACTATGTTTTCCAATTTTTCTACTTTCCATTTTTATTTTAATTCCATTTATTTATTTATTTATTTCAGAAGGAGAACCTCTGGACAAAAATTGCCTCTAAAAGAAAGAATGAATTTGGGGGATATGTGAAAGTCATTGATCAGCTTTTCTTACCAGATGCATATCCTCAGAAATGAAATATTTCTAAGGGATAGCGTTAACACAAATGGTACTTTGCCGAAAAGAATGTAATACACATACATAAGACACTTGGCAAGCATATTCTTTGATAACAACTTATACTTTCTGTTCATTGATTTAGTTTTATTTACTTATGTTTAAAGGAATGATTTAAGGAGCAAAATTTAGAAAACAATGTTTCTGTTTTAGATACTACTACTCCCTTTTATCTTTTGCAGAAAGTGGCATATGCATGTAAATTATTTGATTATATGTACTTCTTCCAATATCCTAAGAAGGCAAGCCTTAGGGTGAACTTGGACATTTAGGCTTTTGCCAGAGTTCAGGTTAACAGGCATAGTATTTTCATCCTCTCCTGGGACATTAGGCATTGCAGCCTCCTGCTGGACCTCTTCTGATGGAACACCAGGTGTCTCAGAAATTGCCAAGGTGAAAACCACCCCGCCTGAGGTCATGCTATTGTGATGGTAACTTCCTCCTCTCTGCCACTGCGTCTGCCCAACTGACCCTGGTGCCCTGTTTGCTTCCTCTGTGATTAGCTAGAGTCTGGACTACTGGGTAACATCCTCTGATCACCCTAATTAACTGTTCATCCTCTGCATTCACATTAGATCTGAAAGTTCTTCACTGATGTGTGGACACAAGAAGAAAATTCTGCATCCCTCCTGTCTTTTCTGGTTGATGAAAGCAATCCAGGCATGACTTGAGAAGTTTGACAATAAAATTCTAGAAACTTAGTCCTTGGATTTCACTATTACCAGAACTGATTTTCAGAATATGTTTATAGTTGCAACAGCCATAGAAATTCTACTCTAGGATGCCCTGCTGTGGCCCCAGAAGTAGTCACTGCCTTCACTAGGATAAAACACAGTCCAGGAGTAGAGGGGGTGAATGAGGTGAGGACATGTATATTCAACTATGTGTCCAAGAGCCTAGCTTTCCTCACGCTCATTCAGCCCAAGAATCCCCATACCAGGACCTTTGATATTTCATTATATTCCAACAACATCACAGCATTCAAAAACAACTATCTGCTGAATTTGTCTTTCAATGTCTTTCACACTCTTTGCCCTTTCCTCATCACTGACTTGACCTATGCCTGGAAAACCCATACCTATTGGCAGTTTCTCTTAGCTTTACAGTCTATTAACTCCATCCAAACTGTTCTTTATCTGTTTTCAAATGTATTCTACCAAAACATTGCTTTCATTA
Organism: Callospermophilus lateralis; assembly: GCF_048772815.1. Lineage (NCBI taxonomy): Eukaryota > Metazoa > Chordata > Mammalia > Rodentia > Sciuridae > Callospermophilus > Callospermophilus lateralis. The sequence goes on from NC_135309.1 coordinate 141,833,118, forward strand.
AACACCTCACTTCATCTCACAATCTCCAATGACTAAAATTTCCAGTTTTATTAATTACAGGGCCATCTGATTAAAGCTAAAGACCTTTATAAATTTGGTTCTTTTGTATTTTATTTTATTGCTACCAGGGATTGAACCCAGGGTTGCTTGACCACTGAGCGATAACCCCAGCCCTTTTTTTTAATATTTTATTTAGAGACAGGGTCTCATGGAGTTTTTTAGGGCCTCACTAAGTTGCTGAGGCTGGCTTTGTCCTCGTGACCTTCCTGCCTCAGCTTCCTGAGCCACTGGGATTACAGGTGTGTGCCACTTTGGTTTTTAAGTGTGTCCTCACACAGGTGGCATCAGAATACCCGGGAATTATTTGACCTGAGAATACTCCAGGTTCACTCCAGATGAACCTACTCAGAAAAAGGGTGGGTCCAGCAAACTGAGTTTAAGAAGACTTTAAGTGATTCTGATGTCCAATGAAGCACCAATCCAGTTTTCTCTTCTGCATGCATGTTAAGGAATATCTAGGCAAATGGATGATTTATTTTTTCAAAATAAAGATTTCTATTCACATAAGCTGCAACATTTAAAGGTATCAAAATTGAATAACAAGTTACTCAATTTAAAAATCAAAACACTTGACAGTTAAAATATACTAATCAAATTTTCAAAAAGAAATCAAAGTGGCAATCAAAATTAAAAACTATATACTAAGCTGTATGGGATGCAGGGAAAAAAACATACTTAACAATTATGTTTCTCAATGTTTTAGTTACTAGATGTGAAAGAAAATGATGGAAGAACTAAACATTTAACATAAGAAGTTAGAATAATACCAACTAATAATTCCAGAAATAGCATGACTTGAAATAAGGATTAATGAAATAGAAATGAAATAGACTATCCTCTTAAAAGCCTAATTTTAAATGACAGTGTAAGCATCCTAAACAGATGAAAACTGAAAAAATACAATACTAATACATTTAAAAATTAATATTAGCTGGATATTTTGTGAGAATATATCAATAACCAAAAAGTGAATCAATAAAAATAGAAATCTGAAAGCCATTGTAAAGTTTTGTCAGTTTGTCAGTGAGTCTATTACAAAAATGTTAACTAGAACCAGAAACGTTTATCAATTATTTCCTTCAAATCTGTAACATTTTATTTTGAATTCCAAAGAATATAAGATAGCAAGTTTCACAATTCGTTTCATTAGTGTGATTTTGATGCCATCACCTGAAAAAAAAAAAGAACTTAATGGAAAAAAAAAAACCTTCAGTTCTAGATATAATCCAAATAACCCATTAGATTAATAAAACAGCATGACTAAGTTGGCTTTATTTCAAGAAAATTTGAAATGCAATACATGTATTGTTAATAACCATCTTAGCAGATTAAAAGAGAAAAATCATCATTTTGTTAATGGTCAAAAGTTCATATGATGAAAGTACACCTTTTGTTAATTAAAAAACTCTCACTGGCACACATCTATAATCTCAGCAACTTGGGAGACTGAGGCAGCTAAGGCAGGAAGATTACAAGTTCAAGACCACCCTCAGCAATTTACCAATGACCCAAGCAACTTAGTGAGATCCTGTCTCAAAATAAAAACTTTAAAAACTGGAATGTAGTTCAGTGATAAATTACCTCTGGATTCAATGCCCATTACCAAAACCAAACTCTAACATTTCAAAATTCACATTATTCTTAAAAACCAACCATATGCTTTATTTTAAAATGTAACTGATTCTATTGAAAGCAATTCTTACTAATATTTATTAATCTATTTTCTTACTTTTGTAGTACTGGTGTTTGAACTCAGGAACACTCTACTCCTGAGCTTCATTGCCAGGCCTTTTTTATTTTTTATTTTGAGACAGGTTTTTCTTAAAGTGCACAGTCTGGCCTTGAATCCTGATCCTCCTGCCTTACCCTCCCAAGTGGCAGGGACTACAGAGTTTGCTACTGCATCCAGCTCCTAGTAATACTCTCACTGTTCAATTCAATTTTAGAAGTTCGAGTTAAGTTAATGAAACAAAAATAAACTTTAATTTTGAAAGTTTAAACCTCTACATTATTTTGGGGAGATCTGATTTGCCGCTTTGAAACCCCAAGAAAATCAACTCAAAATTATTATAATTACTCCCAGAGTTTTGTAAGCTAATGGGATACAGCGTAATACCTCAAAAAAGTCAATAGATTTCCTACTTATGACCTCAAAGTCACAGTAATAAATTTATTATAGTAACAATAAACAAATCAAATATAATTTAGTATAGTCATGAATAATATTTTAAATCAAAGACAATGGATCATTATATAATTAACGGTATTGAGACAACTTACCCACTCAAACAACAAAAGGACAGTAATTAATATCTACTTAAAGTTGACAGAAAATATTTATGTTTGATTAAAATCAAAACACTATGTTAATGTACATAAGAAATATAAAGGATTTAGCAGAGTTTCTAATAATTGCTATTTAGACAACTCTGTAACTCCTAAGGTTCACTTCACTACATAGGACATTTGTTTTCTAAACACAGAGAAAAAATCAGCTCTCTTTTCCTGTTTTCCACCATTGTTTTATATCTGTGTCATTACCATAGACTAAACACATTTATGTCTTTGCACATGTAAGAATTTTTTGAAGAACTGTAAATTCACACACTATACCACTTTCAGCAGTGACAGGGCACTGAATACTTGTGGGTCACCTGGTAGTTATAAGTCAGGCAAATGCAACTTCTTTTATCCCAATCTTAATTTTTAATATCTACAACTCTCAAGTCACACATGACATTTTACAATAATTATCTGTACAGTTTTCAGAAAGGCTGACAAATGCTAAAGGCAGCCACAGGGGTTCAGGAGGATAAACTGAAAGCAGAATTGAGAGCAGACCCAAATGCAAGGGGTCACTGGACGTGGTCAGATAAGACTGTGAACCAGTCAAGAACTTGTTCAGGGCACGGAGCTGTTAAAGCTCAGGAACTTATTCTAGGCCATTCTCAGACAGGCTGCAATTTCAGAGTATCAGCTTGGAGTGGACTGTATGTGGTTTCAAGGGCAAGAGAAACTGCAATGTGATAAAGCCAGAGGACGGAGATTCAGAGGTTTACCCCTGTGGTAATTTTCCTGAGCAAGACACATAAGGGTGACCAGGTGATGGAGTCAGGGTGCCTCCATGTTCCGTCTTGGGGTGCTCCTCCTTTTATGGGCCTTGAGTGAGAAGGTTGCTTCCTTGGGTGGTCTGGTATATTTCATAAGCTCATGGGCCTAGTTTTCTGATAGGAGGTTGATATTCCCATACATCTGTGTGTACTTCTGATTAATTTGATAAGTCCACAGGTGATCATTTTTATTAGCACAATGGATTTATTTATCAGTTTGTGCTTTATGGTTATGCTAGGCTGATGGCGGTAGTTTGCTTGTATAAATAAGGTATTGACTCATTTTACCTCAGCACTTAAACTCAAAATGGAGTAACTTATGACAAACTACTGCTTTGTAAAATGAAGTAACACAGGTTTAGGCAGCCTGAGAACTACTAAACATCATGGAATAACAGAGCAGGGCACAGCCTGCTCGCCGCCATCTCCATGATCAGAATGACCCCAGTCAGAACACGATTTATCTGAGGTGCACTGATTCTAAACATTCCCTTTACTCCTACCAGCACCACAGCAAAACGTCAAGATGAGACATTTAAGCCATGACCCCACCTGTCATTCCTATATCTAGCTTCTGCCTTCGAAAATCTGTCCAGTTACTTGAAGCTATTTTGTTCTTTTATAACTTTAATTCTTCCTCCTCTCTCTCCTCCCCTCTCTCTCTCTCTCTCTCTTTCTCCCCACTCTTTTTTCCTTCTTTTACTACCATTTTCTTAAGCTAAAATCCTGACCCTACAGTCTAAAATTAACTCTAAACTCAATCTATCAACCATAAAATAGCATTTCTTTTCCTTTACCTGAAAGACTCATCTTTTGTAGTCAAGATATTTTTCCTTCAGCCACTCACTGTATCTTATGTTTTGTATGTCAGTAACTTTGCCTGTTTCCCTACCAAAGCCCTTTCCTCTTCTTCCAACTAGAGTTTCCATTACCATTTGACCCTCCATGACATTTTATTTGTTGAGTTCCTGTACTCAACCTTCACCTTTCCCCAAGAACTTCCCAGAATGGGTGCTGGAGCTGTAGTTCAGTGGTATAGCATTTGTGTAGCATGTAGGAGGACCTGAGTTCAATCCCCAGCACTGCATTTAAGAAAAAAGAAGAGAAATCTTCTCAGACTCCACCATACAAAAGTGATAGCTTCCTTTTCTAAAATTTTACATATGGTGTTGCTAAATCTCTTTGTATAAATGACATCTTGTTTGTTCAACTAGATTATAAATCTTCCACAATGTCCCACACAATCATGTGCAAATAATATTCAATTAATGTCTGTTCAATTATTATGTAGTTAATTGAAAGGGGAAAAACAAGTGTATATCTAATAATGAGAGTTGTCAGTGGAAATCATTCAGTTCATTTTCAAAGAATTGAACTTTGAAGGTTTATTTGTAGTCCCCTAGGGTTAAAAACCAACACAGTTAAGGAAAACAAAAATTCCTTAAGAACAAGAGGTATAACTGGAAATTCTGTCATTCTGAACAGAAACTTTATTTAAAATTGTATAATATCTAGAAATTATTTATACATGAAGTATGGCCAGAAGCTTATTCATGAGCAGTACTATGCAAAATTTTACTTTCAGAACTCTTTAAAAAAATAGGAAGATTTCATGAGTATTTGAAATATAAACCCTACAAACATTCATTTCCATTTCTCTCCCCTGTTGTTATCATTTCTTTCTTATAAGATCTCTGCCTCAGTTCATTTACTCCTGATAGTGGCATGTAGTGCATTCTCAACCAAAACAACAACACAGAATTCTAAGCCAAAGAAAAGGCAGCAGCGTTCAAAAGCGCAGGTGACCCTTGACTCCTGGAGCTCCCTGGGGGGACAGAAAAAAGGGAGCAGCTTTGGAAATCATTCTCATCCAGTTCAGTGACTTGAGTGAGGGACTCACCCTTTCAAAAAAAAACTTCTTGATCAGATTATATATTTTGTGTACAGAAATTTAAGCAAAAGAAAATTCTCTTTTTAATAAGAACCACGTCTTATATATAGGTTACTATATAATTTAATTCAGTGTTGACAACCTGAATCTGCATGCATGCTTGCTTGCTTGATTAAATATATGGTGGTCGTACTTTAATGCCACAATACGGTGAAAAGAAACTTAGTTCTTTTTCTCTTTTGCTCTCCTCGGGAGCACACTTTCCTTTAGAGGGCTCCTTATGTAGAGAAATCAAAAGAATTCGTCTATTTTTAAAAAGCGTATGTTCCATTATTTTCAAGTCAAGATTTAAATTGCTCAAAAATGCAATGGCTATTTCAGAAGCCAGTCCAGAGTTTTGAGTAATGATGGAAAAGTAAAGCTGAAACAAATAATGTCCCTTTTTCAATTGTTATTGAATGAATAAGAACAACAGAAGCAAAAAGGGAGAAAGAACCCATAATTCCGCTTTCACAACCATGCAACATACAACTCATGCTGTAAACCTCAGGAAATGGTAGCAAAGGAAAGAAATTAAAAAAAAAAAAAAGTGGCAAAGTGCAGCTCAGATACTAACTCAGATTCACACCCAAGAAGTGGTAGTAAGGGTTAAATAAGAAGTGAAAATTTCCAGAGAATTATTATTAATATCTGAGTATTTCATCAACACCCCCACACACATAAACATACCCACCACCACCGTCAATATCCCCAACTGCTGTAAATTGGAGAGAAGACAGAAGCCAAGTGCAATGGCCAAGGGAAATATCAACATAAGACCAGCAAGCACAGAAGCAGTAGCTTAGGTGAGATAGGGAGAATGGCCACCATCAACTACTCTTTCATCTTTTCAGATGAAAGCAAAAGCAGGATATAAAATGCATTTCCCACAGAAAAGATTATGTAAACTTGTGAAAAACAGAAACAAATTATGATATGTGTTTAAAGATCTAGTTCTTAATTTTTTGTGTTAAATCAGAATTGTCCAGTTTTTGCTTATTGCTATCTATAATTCATACCTTATTAACAGTAAACCATAATAAAATTCATGCTTTTTAGAGTCAATATCTTGCATTTCTATTCTTGAATCCCTAGCAATAATTTGGTTTTATTATTTATTCTTACAGTAGTCAAGATATTTTTCCTTCAGCTGCATTTCTTATAATCTGATACATGAGAAAAAATAAATATATTTTATTTAGTATATGAACCTAACATAAAAACTAAGAATATCTAAAGATGATTCTTCCTTGGCACAAAGTGTCACTACACTAGGTTTTTATCTGTACTTTGAGCAAACTTTTAATTCTCAGTTATAGTGCTTGTCTTGGTAAGCAAGCGTTAAAGGCTAGGTCTAATGTCTAACCCTTTAGACAGTTGGACTTTAATCTCAAGTGTCTGAGGCAACTACTACAGATCATCAAATATCCAAGCCCAGATGATGAGGATCCAAGTAACACTTCAGTAAATAGGACCAATAAAACAAGCCAGATGCCACCTTATCTACCTGTGTAGAAGGACCATGCAAGTTAATCCCAAACAAAAGACTTTCTCATTGTAATAAAAATGATTAAATAAACCAGTTTTCAAAACGTCTCGGTACCAATTTAATAATGAAGCTATATAATAAAGTTTTCGACTATATATAAACAACAGTCAGTTTTCAGGGGTCTTAAAGTTATCTTATTCATCATAAATACTGAGGCAAATCTATTAGTAATAAGTAACCAAAAATCCTATCACAACTGTAAGGAAGCATAATGTTAAACCAACATAATTAAATATTATCATAGTAATTTTTAAATGTATAATTTTTATAAATTTATCCTCTAGTTTTAAAATTATAAGAAATGCATTGTGTAAGAATATATTCTTTTTTTTAATTTTTATTGTTGGTTGTTCAAAACATTACATAGTTCTTGATATATCATATTTCACACTTTGATTCAAGTGGGTTATGAACTCCCATTTTTACCTCGTATACTGATTGCAGAATCACATCGGTTACACATCCATTGATTTACATATTGCCATACTAGTGTCTGTTGTATTCTGCTGCCTTTCCTATCCTCTACTATCCCCCCCTCTTCTCTCTCTACCCCCTCTACTGTAATTCATTTCTCCCCCTTGTATTTTTTCCCTTTCCCCTCACTTCCTCTTGTATGTAATTTTGTATACCCCTGAGGGTCTCCTTCCATTTCCATGCAATTTCCCTTCTCTCTCCCTTTACCTCCCACCTCTCATCCCTGTTTAATGTTAATCTTCTTCTCATGTTCTTCCTCCCTACTCTGTTCTTAGTTACTCTCCTTATATCAAAGAAGACATTTGGCATTTGTTTTTAAGGGATTGGCTAGCTTCACTTAGCATAATCTTCTCTAATGCAATCCATTTCCCTGCAAATTCTATGATTTTGTCATTTTTTAATGCAGAGTAATACTCCATTGTGTATAAATGCCACATTTTTTTATCCATTCGTCTATTGAAGGGCATCTAGGTAGGTTCCACAGTCTTGCTATTGTGAATTGTGCTGCTATGAACATAGATGTGGCAGTGTCCCTGTAGTATGCTCTTTTTAGGTCTTTAGGGAATAGACCAAGAAGGGGAATAGCTGGGTCAAATGGTGATTCCATTCCCAGCTTTCCAAGAAATCTCCATACTGCTTTCCAAATTGGCTGCACCAATTTGCAGTCCCATCAACAATGAACAAGTGAACCCTTTTCCCCACATCCTCGCCAGCACTTGTTGTTGTTTGACTTCCTAATGGCTGCCAATCTTACTGGAGTGAGATGGTATCTTAGGGTGGTTTTGATTTGCATTTCTCTGACTGCTAGAGATGGTGAGCATTTTTTCATGTACTTGTCGATTGATTGTATGTCCTCCTCTGAGAAGTGTCTGTTCAGGTCCTTGGCCCATTTGTTGATTGGGTTATTTGTTACCTTATTGTCTAATTTTTTGAGTTCTTTGTATACTCTGGATATTAGGGCTCTGTCTGAAGTGTGAGGAGTAAGATTTGTTCCCAGGATGTAGGCTCCCTATTTACCTCTCTTATTGTTTCTTTTGCTGAGAAAAAAATTTTTAGTTTGAGTAAGTCCCATTTGTTGATTCTAGTTATTAACTCTTGTGCTATGGGTGTCCTATTGAGGAATTTGGAGCCCGACCCCACAGTATGTAGATCGTAGCCAACTTTTTCTTCTATCAGATGCCGTGTCTCTGATTTGATATCAATCTCCTTGATCCACTTTGAGTTAACTTTTGTGCATGGAGAGAGAAAGGGATTCAGTTTCATTTTGTTGCATACGGATTTCCAGTTTTCCCAGCACCATTTGTTGAAGATGCTATCCTTCCTCCATTGCATGCTTTTAGCCCCTTTATCAAATATAAGATAGTTGTAGTTTTGTGGATTGGTTTCTGTGTCCTCTATTCTGTACCATTGGTCCACCGGCATGTTTTGGTACCAGTACCATGCTGTTTTTGTTACTATTGCTCTGTAGTATAGTTTGAAGTCTAGTATCGCTATACCGCCTGATTCACACTTCCTGCTTAGCATTGTTTTTGCTATTCTGAGTCTTTTATTTTTCCATATGAATTTCATGATTGCTTTCTCTATTTCTACAAGAAATGCCACTGGGATTTTGATTGGCATTGCATTAAACCTATAGAGAACTTTTGGTAATATCGCCATTTTGATGATGTTAGTTCTGCCTATCCATGAACAGGGTATATTTTTCCATCTTCTAAGATCTTCTTCTATTTATCTCTTTAGGGTTCTGTAGTTTTCATTGTATAAGTCTTTCACCTCTTTTGTTAGGTTGATTCCCAAGTATTTTATTTATTAATTTATTTATTTTTTGAGGATATTGTGAATGGAGTGGTTGTCCTCATTTCCATTTCAGAGAATTTGTCGCTGATATACAGGAATGCCTTTGATTTATACGTGTTGATTTTATATCCTGCCACTTTGCTGAATTCATTTATTAGCTCTAATAGTTTCTTTGTAGACCCTTTTGGGTCTGCTAGGTATAGAATCATGTCATCTGCAAATAGTGATAATTTGAGTTCTTCTTTTCCTATTTTTATGCCTTTAATTTCTTTCATCTGTCTAATTGCTCTGGCCAGTGTTTCGAGAACTATGTTGAACAGAAGTGGTGAGAGAGGGCATCCCTATATTTTTCCAGATTTTAGAGGAAATGCCTCCAATTTTTCTCTGTTCAGAATGATGCTAGCCTGAGGCTTAGCATAGATTGCTTTTACAATATTGAGGTATGTTCCTGTTATCCCTAGTTTTTCTAGAGTTTTGAACATAAAGCGATACTGTACTTTGTCGAATGCTTTTTCTGCATCTATGGAGATGATTATATGGTTCTTATATTTAAGCCTATTGATGCGGTGAATAACATTTATTGATTTCCGTATATTAAACCAGCCTTGCATCCCAGGGATGAATCCTACCTGATCATGGTGCACAATTTTTTTGATATGTTTTGTATCCGATTCGTCAGAATTTTATTGAGGATTTTTGCATCTAGGTTCATTAGAAAATGAATATATTCTTAAAAATATGCATTGCAACTACAAATGACTAACTGCAAGCTTGAATAAATAGTAATGGTTAATATATATATAAAATATATGTACCTTCATACAAAAATTATAAGAAATTATGAATTGACAATATTTATTATAAGAATTTTAGATAAATTAAGGCAGCAGAATAAAGAAGCAAACATAGTATACTGTGATTACCAAATAAGTCTGTACATTTAAAACACATACTATTTCTTAATAATTTATAATGTTTAGATAAAAAAGATTAGCTTCATATCTGTGAGCACATGTATGTATATTTCCTTAGGTCATACACATTTTCACATGTATATCTAAAACAAAATGAAAGAGTAAGATGGTACTGAGGTTTGTATTGTCAGTGTGAGAAAGATGTAAAATAAAAGAATTCTTCCATATAAACTCCAACATTTCTGTAGTAGCAAGTCATGGCACAGTTTTAAACTGCACACACTAACCTTAAATGAAAAGAAAAATATATTTACTTGATCAAGATAATCTGCTTCTGAGATCATATAAATTATACCCTTTCCATTCTAAGTGCGTTTCTATCGCATGGCCTACTTTAGTATTCTCCAACTATATAATTAATGCTCTGCTTAATGTTAGACCAGGCTATTCTTCAATATGCTATCCTAGGTAGATTTTGGTTATGAATCTATTAATGTATGCATTTTCTATGCAACAGCCTCCTAGTTGAACTTTTGACTCACATCTCCCGCTAATCAATCTGCTCATTAATCTATCACCTGTTGTATACGAAAATCATTATTTAGGATTCAAGTTGATAATTGCTTTCTTATGTAACAAAAGTCAAACTCATTATGGCATAAAGACGGGTTAAAATGTACCACCTATTTTCTTTTCAATCTTATTACCTCAGCCACATCCCCCATTCTTCTATACTGTAAAGTCCCTTCACACACACCACATACACACACACACACACACACACACACACACACAATAACCTCTGTGGGATCACTTTGAACAGCACCATGTTCTCAGTATATCACTCCTTTCCCCCACCTAAGGCTTGCTGAAATGCACTTCTGCCCTTCTCCCTCTAGAGAAGTTCTACCCATCTCTCATGAATCAATCCAAGGACACTGCCTTCACATTTTTTTCTTAAGTTCTCAGCCTAAGAAATCATCTCTCTCCCTGCTAGATGTCCAAATAACACTTCATTCATTGAATACTGAATAAGGCAATTATTGCAGCTAAACACTTAAACAACAATTTTTAATAATAAAGAAGGAATCATAGTAAGCACTAGTCTCTTGTATCACAATAACTTATTTATCTTGAATACTGCTGGGTTTCAAACATTGTGCTTGGCAGGAAGTTTTGACTCCAAATAATAGTCTGTACCTAAAACACATAAAGCAAATACCAATTGTTAGGAGTCATAAAGGCTCAAAGCAAGCCCTTATCACTTTTACTTATTCTTGGGCTTTTCTCCCTAAATAAGCTATAATAGAAAGCCAAGAACTCTTATTTATATTTGTAACTCTAGAATTTATCATAGCATTAGTTAAATGGTAGATAAGAAAATATATTTTTAATAAATAGATAAGCAAGTAAGCAAAGGAATGTAAAACATTTAAAAGAAAGCAAAATGAAATATATCAATCCTTGCTTGATGAAAGGAAAAAATGTGAACAATAGAAATCAGTAGACTTAAAAAAAATAAATAAATACACTGTAATAAATAAAATTAAAGCTAAAACATTTTCTTCCACGCAAGATAGAATAATAATGGGTTTTCTAAATTAAGGAGATGGAACCAAGAGTCTGGTTTCCAAAGCACCTCAAGTTCATATGACAAAGTACCAGAGAAGAGAACTGTACAAAGAGAGAATTAGAGAGATCTGAAGACAATTTCCCTTGATAATTCAAGTGAATACTGTCCAACATCTGAGCAAACTCCCTGATACTCTGAAAACAATCACCCTAAATGATTAGAAGAAACAGTGTCCTATGCTCACAGTGGACTGGACTCCATTGAGATAGAAAAACTCATAATTCTTGAGGCCGTGGATAGAGGACATAGAAAGTACTTCCTCAGTACTGGGACATAAATAGCCAGAGAATGAGCACTGTTTCAATCCTACCCAACAAGACCCCAAAATTTAAACTGTTCCTAACAAACTTTTCTGGATGCCAGAACAAACAGCAATAATATAGGAATATTATATTATATTACGAAAAATATCTAAAATATTTGGATTCAATAAAATATTACAAGAGAACCAATAAAATATAACCAACATTGAGAAAAATAAATTAAGTGGAATTGACACATAATGATACAGATTTAGAACTAGCAGATAAGAATGTTAAAATAAGAATTACATCATGTGTTTTATGTTTAAAATTAAGTACACATATGGACAGTATATGAAACGCTAAATCAAAACTCCAGAGATAAAAACTATAATGTTAAAATATACATTGGATAGGAATAATGACGGATTTAGGATGTTAAAGAAAAAAAAGATTAGAGGACTTGATGTCATAGAAACTGTATAAAATCAAAAACAGGAAGAAAAGGTAGACGCACCAGAACAGTAGTGATTTACGGGAAGATATAAAGTGCTTACTGTATATGTAATTGAGTACCCAAGGGAGGAAAGGAACAGGGAAGATCAAAATATATTTGAATAAAAATAGGTCAAAAATTATACAAATATGAGGAATTAATTATAAACCTAGAAATACAAGGAGCTCAATGAACTCCAAGCATAAGAACATAAGCAAAACGACTTCAAAGTACAAAATAAATTGCTCAAAATCAGTGAGGGAGAGGAAATCTTGAAAAGCATTCAGAGGGAAAATAATATGTTATGTAGAGAGGAAAAAGTGTGAAGAGAATAGTAAATTTTTCCTCCTAAAAAATGTAAAAGAGCCAGCAAGGTGGCGCACACCCATATTGGCAGCGGCTTGGGAGACTGCGGCCAGAGAATCCTGAGTTCAAACGAAGTCAGACTCGGCAAAGGTGTGGTGCTAAGCAACTCAGTGAGACTCTGTCTATAAGTAAAATACAAAATAGGGCTGGGGATGTGGCTCAGTGATTGAGTGCCCCTGGGTTCAATCCCTGGTACAAAGAAAAAAAAAAAAAAAAACTGTGAACATAGAATTCTTTAGCTCATGAAAACAATCTTTAAAACAAAGACAAAATTTAGACTTTTGGATTAATACAAAAGCTAACATCACACTTAATAGTGGAAGATTGAATGTTTTCTTTCTAAGATTGGAATCGAGACAAGAATACCCACACTCCTCACTTTTATTCCATGTGGTGCTGAAGGTTCTATCCAGTAAAATTGAAAGAAAGAGAAAAAAGGTCATCTAGATTGGAAAGGAAGAATTAAAATTATCTTCCTTCTCAAATTGCATGGTTGTGTTCGTGGAAAATTCAATGGAATCCATATTAAAGCTACTAGAATTAAAATGTGAACTTAGTAAGATTTCAGAACAAAATACTAACAAACAAAAATAATTTTGTTTCTATGTTTGAAAAAGACACTGAGAAGCTGCAATTTCGGGAAAAAATACTTAGAAATATGTAGAAAAATATGTGAAAGTCCTCATCTCTGAAGCTACAAAATGACCAAGAGAAATTAAAAAGATCTAAATCAATGGAAAGAGATGCTGTGATAATGGATTCAAAGACTCAATATTTTTAAGATGATAATCATCCCTCAATTGTTCCCTAGAGTCTACATAATCATACACCAAATCCCCAAAGATTTTTATGAAAATTGACAAACTGATTATAAATTCTATGTGCAAATGAAAAAAATCTAGAAGAGCCAAACAACTTTGAAAATGAACAAATGTGGAGAAAAACTCTTTTTTCAAGAACCATTATAAAGATACAGAAACAAAGACAGCATAGTATTGGCATAAATAGGGATAAATAGATGAATGGAATGGAATACAGAATCAAAGACATACCTGCAAATAGTCAGCTATTTTTTGACAAAAAAAAAAACATGGAAACCTTTCAAAAATCGGTGCTAGAAAAATAAACCACAAAAATAAGCTTTCAGCCATCCCAAATATTATATGAAAAAGTTAACCTGAAATAGAACATATGCCTAAATGTAAAACTTAAATTATAAAACTTTCAGAAGAAATCACACTAGAGCATTTTTATATCATAGATTAGGCAAAAATGTCTTAGAATACCAAAAACATGATTTATGAAAGAACAAACTGAAATATTAGACTATTAAAATGAAAATATCTTTTACTCAAAAAAAATGAAAAAGAAAATAACAAAAGTCTATTATCAGGATGAAAATACACTGTGAATTTGGGATGATACTTCTAAATATACAGTAAGAAAATATTTGTAAATTATATATCTAGTAAGTACTTCTTTTCTGAATATATAAGAAGCTATTAAAATACAATAAGAAAATAAATAACCCAATAAAAACAATGGGCAAAGATCTGAAGAGACAGTTCAAGAAAGGAAAATATATATATGACAAATAAGTACATGAAAAGATGTTCAACATTTTTAGTCAAAATGCAAATTAGAGCTGCAATGAAATTACACAACAGAGATTTTCCAAGAATGATGAAAATTAAAACCTAGACCTTATCAAGTGTTGACAAGGATGTGGAGGAAGGAGAACTCTTATATATTGCTGATGGGAATGTAAAAAGATAAAGCCACTTTGGAAAACAGTTTACAGTTTCTTGAAATGTGAAACATGCATCTACCATATTAAGTTACCATTGCAGTTCTAATAAAAGAAAGCAAAAAAAAAATATTTCAATGAAAGACACTTATTTTCATCTCATGTTTGCTGTAATAGTCAAATATGGACAACAACCTAAATGTCCATCGATAGATGAAAAGATAAACTAAAATACTTCCTCATGCAATAGAATGCTACATAGCAATGAAATTTCATGGATAATAAATGTAAATTATGGATTAATTTTTCATAATGATTGTTCTGAGTGAAAAAGAAAGGTTATATACTATACAGTTATATAAAATTCTAGAGTATGTAAAATAATCCACATTGACAATTTAATCAGTGGTTGCCCAGTACTTGGGGTATGGAGGAGGTGGCAGGATGACAATTTTATGAGTGAATACAAATGTCAAAACTTACCAAACTGTGCACTATAAATGTGTGCAGTTTGTTATATACCAAAATTATGTCTATGAAGCTGTTTAAAAATGTTACTACTTGATCATGTATTAAAAATGTTACTACTTGATCATGAACTATGAGGACCTCCACTAGTGCTCACATCTGAAATATTTTATGCACAACTCCCATTTTCTTTCTTTGCAAATGCTTCCTTGTTTCTGTGCCCAAAGTTTACTCACAAGAATAATTTTTTGGTAATTTACTATTACAGTCTATTTAACATATGTTTTTAGAACCAAAACTTGAATTTCTAATTGTAAAAAAAATCACTAACAAAGACATTGAATTGGGAAAAATAACTCGTTACAGTGAAGTCAAAACAGATCTTTCATATCTGTTAATGTCAGCTTCTAATCTCAGTATCTTTTGAAATGTCTTTAGATATGCTTTTCTTCATCAGGTTCAATAACCCATTCACTTACTTGCTCTAAGATGTTTTTATTCTTTGATATATGTTTAATAGAAAATGTAATTCAGAGCTTTGCTCCTCTAAATACTAACAGTGTGCCTACTGGTAAAGTCTGTGCATTCACTGAGTGAACAGGTGCTAACATCTTATAGAACTACAGGTGTATCTCAGTCTTGTCACTTTTAAATAAGTCAATTCATGAGTTGGCCATACTTCTTTAAGTTCAGCTTCATAATTTTTAAACAGCATAACTACTATAGTAGTTATGTATAGTAATATGCCATGTAGCATAGCATGTATACCATGTGTACTATAGTAATATATAACTAAAGTTTTTAAGAGTACAGCAGTACTGGGCTGGGGCTGGGGCTGGGGCTCAGCGATAGAGCACTTGTCTCACATGTGTGAGGCCCTGAGTTAATTCTTAGCACCACATAAATAAAATAAGAAGGTACTGTGTCCACCTAAAACTAAAAAAAAATTGAAAAAAAAAAAAAGAGTACATCAGTACTAAAATCATAGTTTTTCTGATGAACAATTATGATGACATGTAATTGGTGCAGGGCCTGACACATGGTAATTTTTCAACATGTGAATGTTCATACAAGTTATTACCATTATATTCAACCTATAATTAAAGGCAGGTATTAAAAGATGTGACATCATGTTATAGAGGAGTAGAACCAAAAACATATTTTAGTAATACTGTTATTTTTCACTAGGTTAAAATACTTTTTTTTTAACTTTTTTAAAACCATGTAAATGTGAATGTGAATGCTACAACATACTGTTAAAAAGGTTATCTTTATAGAAAAAAATTTAAACTTGAAAATTAGAAATAAAAATTACATACTTTAGAAACCATGAACTCAGCATTCCCCAAAGTGTGCTTGGTGAAAATATAATCCTGCAAAATGCTCTTAAAATAAAAAGTCTTAGGGTCAAATAAACTTGAAGAATATTGCATACTACATGTTCCTTTTGGGGATTCATAGTACAAATAGTAGAGTCCTGGAAGTTCTTTAGATAAAAGAAATAAAAGTGTTTCACTTGTTTGGCCCAATGTTTTCCAAACTTACCTGAACACTGTTTTTCATATAACAGCTATGAATATTCCTCTTTGGGGAAATTGCCTTAACTCTCTTCTCTTGATTCTTCTATTCTTTCCTATTAAAAAAAATGAGTGAAAATATGACTCTCACCTGTCACCAGTTGCTGGCCTTGTAAACAGATTGTCAGGGTTTGGTATTAAAGTCCCTATAGCTTCCACCACAGTGACAGCTGTCTGCTATCTTAGTGTCTTTCTTGCTTGGCTACCAACGCAATCCCCCAGAGGTGTCCAGCTCCCTTCTATTCTTCTCACTACCAAGCAACTAGACAGAATTCAGAATAGAAAGAAGAATCAATGTCACCTGCATTGGTACAGTGACAAAGGAAATCCCACTATTTGTGGTTTTCTAATCAGAGAAGAGTAATTCTTTTATTTAATTTTCATCTCCACTTTTAATGAAGAAATTAACTTGAAATTTGCAATACTTGTTTTAAATTGATCACTAAGAATTACTACAGGAGTTTGTAACAGCTATTATCTATTTATAAATAGCATCTATAATGCTATTTATAAAATCACCCCAAATTACTATTCATAGATGTATCTATGAATGAGCTGGTGCTATAGGTTCGATATTGATGCCCTACCCCGCAAATCAGTATGTTGAAATCCTTCCCCCCAAATATTATAGTATAAAAGATAGGGCCTTTGGCAAGAGTTTAGGTTGTGAAGGTAGTGCTCTCATTAATGGGATTAGTGAATTTATAAGTTTCCAGAGTGCTGCCTGCCCCTTTCACCACGTGAGTACTCTGAGGAGACACTATGAACATGGAAGTGGGCCTTCACCAGACACTTCTGGTACCATGATCTTAGACTTTTCAAGCTACAGAACTGAGAAAAATTTCTGTTGTTTATAAGACACTGAGTCTATGGTATTTTATTACAGCATCCCTAGCATGCTAAGACAACTGGCAGTTCCCCTGACTTGTGCCAGGCTCACTCACAGACCTACTATCAGTTATAAATTCGGTAGATCATTCTTCAAATTCTGGCTGATAAATGTGTGGTAGTTGCTAGGTCTTTGCTGCTCTAGCACTTCTGTGATATCTATCTAGCAAGCTAGCCCAGATAGTCTTCCACTGAGATAGAGATCCGAGAGAGGGTGGTAAGGTAGAAGTGTACAAAACCTCTTTAAGACCATGCTAAGGATCTGCTAATAATGATTTAAGCAGTATTTCACTTATAAAATCAAGTCACAAGGTCTAACAACATTCAAGCAATGATGAAACTGACCTTCTGATGAGAGGAGCTCAAATATGGCTTCAGTGAGGGGTGAAGAATTAGAGGCTATGTTTCCAATCAACCTACCACCATCCCATCTTCTGACCCCAATTTTGTACCACTCTCACAGACAAATTGTCTCACTTCCTTACATGGCATCCAAATTATTTTCCAATTATTGTATTGCCCTTAAAGTCCAGCACTCTATAATCAACACATCTGGAGACAAGTCTTCAGATGAAGCACATTTTGACTCAGAGACTTATGAATTAAATGGACAAGTTATTTGCATTCCAACATCACTGCCCAGAATACCATGGAGAGACAAGGCAGGAAATTTTAATTCCCAGAACCTTCATTCAAAAAGACTAAGATGGGAGGGGCTGGGGATGTGGCTCAAGCGGTAGTGCGCTTGCCTGGCATGCGTGCGCCCAGGGGTTCGATCCTCAGCACCACATACAAACAAAGATGTTTTGTCCGCCGATAACTAAAAAATAAATATTAAAAAAATAAATATTAAAATTCTCTCTTCTCTCTCTCTTTCTCTCTAAAAAAAAATATTATTATTAAAAAAAAAAAAACTAAGATGGGAGACTTCTCTGGACATTAAGAATCCTGCAATCTAACTGGGCAAATATTTCCAGATGCTCCGATTCTGTGAAAAGAGAATGTTCCCAGATTCGACCTCCATTCTCCTCCCTAGGTCAGGCTCCCTGTTCATTATTTTCCACAATTCCCCCCTCTCAAGAACTTGTTGCTTTTCCATCTCTTTCCTCCTCCATCTTGAAGAAGTTGGGAGAAATTATACCCTCTTAACATTTTTCTCCGTAGATGACCATTCATGGAAGAAGGGGACTCTGAAGGCTTTTGGCATTTTAAACAATCTCACCGTCTTTGAGGCCAAGATAATGACACTATTGTCTATGCATTTTCTTAAAAACTTTTGTGGACTTTCAACTCATTTGATTTGCATCTACTCCACTCAAAAAACAAAAAAAAAATCCTTTGTGCACACTCATATGGAACATATATCTATGGGAGACCCTCTTTATTGCTAACAGCCCCTCTGTCTACCTATAAGGGGCAGATAAGCTCCTTTGTAATTCTTCCAGAGGTTTTTTATAAAAAGTCTTAATCCACATTGATTTTTTTTTTATCTATGCCCCAGGCTGTTCTTACTTTGATAATCTTTTCTTGACTAAAGGGAATGAAGGAAAGAAACTATTTTATTCTATAGCCCATAACTCTGGCCCTCTCATATACCCTCTAAATTCTGCTTAGAAAATGGACAGCTTTTCCTGTAGTTCATCAATTTCTTGCCATACTCTACATAATTAGGAAAATCCAGCTGACACTTTCAATGCTCTGCCTCGAGATCTCCTTAGGCAAATCCAAAAAGTTCATTAGATAAATTTCCCATCTTCTGAAGTTCTGCAGCAACAGTTTTGTCAATTATTTGGTGATGACATTACATGCATCATCACTTTTCCAGGCCCCAATTATTAGTTTCCTTACGATACTTCTAGCCTTTATTAACAGTTTACAACTTTTTTTTTTTTTTAATCCCACCCCGGCCAGTCACAAAGTCAAATGTCATATATTTCATGTTTTCCTGAACTAAAAAGACCAATTTTAGGAGAGCCTTCTCTGTGAAGTGTAAATTTCTACCTCGGCTATCATTTAGCACTCTTATGATTGGAATGTGAGGTGTCCCTCAAATGATCGTGTGTGACACAACGCAAGAAGGTTTGGAGGAGAAATGATTCAGTTATAGCCTTAACCTAATCAGTTAATTAATCCCTGATGGGATTAATTGAGTGATGAGGGAGGCAGGTGGAATGTGGCTGGAGAAAGTGGTTCCTTGGGGGCGTGGCTACGGGGTATGTATTTTGTATCTGGAAAGCAGTCTCTCTCTTTGCTTTCTGATCACCATATGAGCTGCTTCACTCTGCCGCACTATTCCTCCATGATGTTCTGCCTCTCCTTGAGCCCAGAAGAATGGAGTTGGCCTTCTATGGACTAAGACCTCTGAAATTGTGAGCCCTCAAATAAACTTTTCCTCTTTTACAATTGTTCTGCTTGCATCTTTTAGTCACAGAGATGAAGTAACTGACTAAAACAGCCATCATTTAATTTTGCAAAACATCACACCCAAATTTAATGGTTTTAAAACATAAAAATTCATTATTGTTCACAAAGCTTTGGATAAGTCTGGTGATTCTTGCTTTCTTGTGTTTACAAATAAGTCTGTGTGAGCTGTTGTCAGGTTGTCTAAGTTAGCTGAGTCAGATTGTTGGCTTGGCTGATCTTGACTGCTCTCTAATCTGTGGGTTTGGTTGACTGTTGGTACTGACTCCAGGTACCTCTTATATCCTCTAATGTGCTAGCCCAGGCTGGCTTTCAAGGTCCAAGGACAGGAAAAAAAGGAAAAAAAGCATGCAAGACTTTCAAAACTCATGATGGGGATAATGTTCCCTCACTTCTGTTTATTGTCTGCTAAAATTAACTCTCAGGCCAGTGCATTTTTTAACTTAGGAGAGAGAGTATATCTTAATAGGAAGAGCCTCAAAGACAGATTGTGAAGGATGTTAATAAAGAGAGGAATAGAGAATTGGATCCACTTTACTACCAGTCTACCATGCAGGTAAACAGAACTCTGGTATCCTTTTTCCTTATGTCCATACTTTATCAAAGGAGCTAACAGTTATGATCTTTCTATTAAAAAGAAAAGTTTGTTTTCTGTTTAATTTAATAATGAATGTCATTTACTATAGAACAGATAAAAAGAGAAGAAAAATTTCACAATTACCCAAACTCCAACCAAAGAAAATTTCCAAAGTAATTTAATGATGTTTTTCTTAAAACATTGTATATTCATTTGATATAGATCTATGTATGTTTTCATAGCTAAGTTAGTGTGCATAGTTATGAATCTAGACTTTCTCACTTAAATCATGAACATTTAATTTTCATGAAAATTATTAAAACATCCAATGACATGCTAGTAGCTAATGACTATTTTAGACTTCATTAACATTTTCCCATTATTGTAGTCTACACATATTCATCAACCTGGTTTTTAAGTCTTCAGTGGTAATTTCAAATTTTTCAGTGTGTCAGACTTCTTTGTTGTCATTCCTACAGTCTTTAAATTTTATTTTGCAGTTATAGTCTTTGATATGTAGAGATTCATGGCAGCTCTTCATTGTGCAATGGAATATTTTGCATTAAAAATGCCTTTCTCTGTCTCCCTCAATTTTTATTTCAATTCAATTTTTTCTGATATTGAAAAAATTTTACATATTTGAGAAGCCTTCATCACAACATTCTCTAATCTTTATTCTAAATCATCTGTCTTGCTAATCTTTCTCCTAATAGCTTATTCTCTTCCTTTATAAACTGTTATGGTTTGAACTTTTAATGTTTCTCACCATACTTATTGGTTGGGTAGTGTAGGAATGTTCAGAAGTGAAATGATTACATTAGGAGATCTACAACCTCATTACTTGATTAACCCACTTCATGGATTAACAATTTAAATGGACTACTGGTTTGAAACTGTAGGTAAGTGGGACACAGCATGGAGAAAGTCAGTCACTGGGGACATGCCCTTATCCTATCTCTTGTCACTGGTTCCTCTCGTACGTACTCTCGGCTTCATGGCTGACATAAGCTGAGAAGATTTCCTCCACCATACCCTTCTGTCATAACGTTGCCTTACTTCAGTCCCAGAAGAACAGAATCAGTCAACCTTAGACTGAAAGTCTGTAACCATTAGCTCCAAATAAACTCCATCCTCTAAATAGTTCTTGTTACATATTTTGGGCTTATCGACAAAAAGCTGACTAACACATAAATTCATCACACTTGTAACTACATATTATTTTTGTATATTGTCTCATTTTTAATGTTTCATCATCTTAAAGAAGCCAACTCTGTTTACCTATCTCTTTTCATGTACAAAGTAATTAATGGTCCCCTTCCATGTACAAAGACAAATACAGGGTACTGACAAAATGAAGTGAGTTAGAACCTAAAGATGGACAGACAAAGAACACCTTTAGGTCCCAGGTGGGAGAAGCACCAACTCCACATTGCCTGAAACTGCTGGGACAACCACTGGCCAAAGGGCAAATTATACAGGGGTAGCAAATGAATATATGCAGCAAATAAAGGTTCAATAGACCCATTGCACAGCTCATAGAGAGTATTTGAAACCCCTTGTTACAAGTTTCTTTTTATTAGATACCATAAATCTTCATTAATTTTTGAATTCACATTTTCCTTTTGCAATGAAATGTAAGGAGGTCTGAAAAAAAAGAAGTGCAAGTTAAAAATGAAGTACTGAATTTCCATTTATGAACAGATAATATTCACAAAATATTTATTGATATTTACCCACTTCTTAAGCCCATAGGGAGATAGAGATATAAGAATCAGAAGGAACAAATAAGCTGAAAAAAAAATCTGTTGTCACTTAAAAATATGGTAGCTAACACTATTTTATTTAATAAGTCTGGAATGAATAATAATAATTTAACATATTGTTTTAAAATGTGTTTGCTTATGCTCTGTAAAGCATAACTTTTCATTTAGATCAAGTAAATATTCTAAGTTAATATCTCATTTTCTATGTAAAATTTTCTTATATATATATACTCTAAACAAAGCTATAACTATAATGGGTTGGTTCCACTAGCAAAAAAATTCTACAAAGAGTTAAGATACTAAATTTTTTAAACAGACCTTTTAAATAGAAAATCAGTTATTTATGACACTGTTTAGATATTTTTTTCCAAATCATGTAATAAGAACATTTAAAAACAAATTCAGTTGAAGGTAATTCCTTGATATTATCATGAATGCTATTGTAAATACAGTTGAAAAATTGAGCACTAATGTTGAAATTATTTTCATTGCATTTTACAATGATAAGAATTCAAATGTTCATGGAACACATTATCAAGATACAGCAGTGGTTTTTTTTATTTGTGTGTTTGTTTTCTAAATTAAGAAGTCTATATAGCTATATGCTCTTAGAATTAATTTTGGTGGATACAATTCATAATCCCAAGAAACTACAATAATCTACCCATTACTCTGCCCATATAAATTGAACTATAATTATGGGAATTTCTCTCTTTCTCTTTGTCTCCTCTGTCTTCTCATTTTTTTCTGAATTTTTTTCTTAAACTATTATAATCTACATAGGTGTTAGTTAAAAGGTATTAAATTGTACAATTTGATAATATGTATGAGAACAGAATAAATTGAGAATGCCCTATGACTTCAAAACATAATATTTATTCATAAATAGTAAAGAATCATAAAAGTAAGAACTTACTTAAAAAACTTATTTGCCTTATATTTCAAAGAATGTTTCTATGAAAGAAAAACAAGTGAATTTCTTTCAGATAAAATATTTAAATTAAAAAGTTTCTATTTATAATAGCCTCCACTTAATAGCAAAAACCATATATTTATCAGGAAGCTCAGCGACTACAGTGAATTTTTTTCTTAAAAATTATAATCTACATATATGTTAATTAAAAGATATTAACAATTTTAAAGATGTCATGCACAAAGAATAACTTTGACAATAATTTTTAAGGAAAAATTTAGACTTATTTTCAAGTTTTACTCTCTACCAAAAAAAAGGTGGCATCTTATTGGAAATAGGCATAATTTTAAAAATGAGAAAAGAATGTGAATATGTGCCAAATAAAATTATTTTGCTCTCCATTTCTAATATTTACATATTAAATTTGAAGTCTTTTTTTAAGGTTTGCTTTAATTTACAAAGATGCATGGTATTTTTATTTTTAGAAAGAATATCAAAAGAGCATTTGAATAGAATTATTTTTTAGTTTCACTAAATTAATAAAACTGATTCATTAGTCAATTTCAAAAATTATACAGTTTTAACTAATTTTAAGCATCCCTTTTACTCTGAATAGTGTTCTGATTTGCATAATTAATTAGTTCTTGCCTTTAGGTCACTAATATAAATTCTTCAGCTTTCACTTATTTATTAAATTTAATTCACAAAGTCTGCTTGATTTTTGTGGTCCTGAAGAGAATTGTTAAGTTGAATTTTGATGTGAGAAACGTGGTCACTTGTGTAGTATCTTATTGTTTTGGCCTGTAAGAGTGGGGCGTTTCGATGATCTTCATCTCTTCTCGCCCTACATTATCTCCTTGCACTGAAGGAAGTCAATTGGCATTTTCTGACCCCATTCTTCTTCAAACTTCACAATGAACTTGAAACAGATGGCTTTATTTCATAAAAAAGCAGTCCCCTCTTTGCAGTGTGCAACCATAAAAATGAATATATGAATTGAAACCATGCAAAAAAATATAATCTTAATTTAATGCCAATGGTTATGATCATTCTGTGATCTTGAAGTTTTTCCCTAAATCCTTAAAATTCTCTTATTTTCAGTTGCAAATACATGGGGAAAAGAAAATATTTACTTTGTGCACTGTAATTTAAACACATTGAGAATTCATGTGTTTGCTTGCTTTGTGGGGAAAAAAAAACAGCTTTTCAAAAGTTTTAAAAAATGCTTACCTTTCCTTCTCATTTTGTAATGAGCATTTTTTTTTTTTTCCTATGCCTTGTTGAATTTGCAAAGTTTCTTTCTAAATCTGGACCAGATCCTGACGTTTATACTCTACACTTTTTTTTTAAAAGATATATACATACATACATACATACATAGAGAGAGAGAGAATTTTTTTAATATTTATTTTTCAGTTTTCGGAGGACACAACATCTTTATTTTATTTTTATATGGTCCTGAGGATCGAACCCAGCGCCCCCGCTCATGCCAAGCGAGCATGTTACCACTTGAGACACACCCCCAGCCCACTTTTTTTTTTTTTACAATAAGTGTCATTTTTTCACTTCCTTTAAAACTTTAAATTAACATGTTGTTGTATACATGATTTTAAATTTCTCTAAATTCTTTTAAAGACCTCTGGGACATCTTGACCCTCTGTCACAGTCACTTTGCCCATTTACATACAGAAGTTTGCATTCACTGAATTTTCCAGAATAGTATACAGTTTTTCAGAGAGGGGTAAGGTCAGCAATTCCCTAGTCTCCTGTTTAGTTATAATACTTCAATTTTCATTCAATTCAGTATCATTTCTTACATTAGCAACTCCCCCCCCTTTTTAACTGTACTTTCATCTTTATTCTCCATTCCTGAAAGACTTCAGTTGAAGAGGACAATGTTAACATTACCTAGTTGAATACAAGAGGTTAGTCTTGTCTATTCCCTAAACTTTATTCTATTTCAAAGTAGGAAGATTCAAAGAATTTTGTGAAAAATGAGAAATTTTACATCAGAGAAAAACAGACAATGTAAAGCTTAATAGACCAAAGCTCCATCCAAGCATGATTTCATTCTTTGACCCTTGTACACTTAGTTAGCCTAATTCTGGAAAGAATGTCATCTCTGTGTGAGTTCACAAATCAAAACTTGTTTTTGATAAATTGAAATAATCACCTCCTCTTCCTTCTCCTCCCCACCAAGTCCTCCTTACCTCCTCCCCTCCCCTTCCCCCCGAAGAAGTAATTCAGTGAAGACTCAAACTGCCAAATTCAGTAGTTAACATTTTAGAGAAATTTAGGTCTAAAATTTTATATAATTCATTTAAATCTATGCTTTATAACCTATTCCCTAAAATAGGAGGCCGGGGTGGGGGGAAAATGAAGGAAAAAGAAACATAAAAAGAGCAAAATGAGTAACATTTCCTAGAAAACTGACCTAAATGGGATCTAAAATTCATCTCTTAGACATTTTGTTCTTTGTCTTTCATTTCCACAGAGGCTTTCACATTCATTTGAAAGGAAAAGCACAAAAGTAGTCATGGGAATGAAAGATTTTCAACCATTCCCTCCCATGCCTTTGTTCAGGTGGGGACAGTGCTATTTGATAAAAATAACATGTAGTATTTTTTCACAATCTAGAAAGTTTAAATTGCAAACAATGCTTTCCCACCACTTAATCCCAAATGATCTATTTGCCTTTTTCCTTTTTTTCAGAAATAATCTTCAGCAAAACCTTTTGCAAATCATTAGCTCGTTATCATTTTTCTATTTCAATTAATCTACTACCAGATATTTTATATTCATCTCTAATAACATTTTTACAATCTTTGCCAGAAGATCGCTTCTTGCCCATACTCAGATGATAAAAATACATGGTTTGGTAATACTTATCAAGCAAACCAACCAAAATTTGTGGGGAAAAAATACAGTTTTGTCATTAATTACTTAATTCAAGGAAAAAAATAATGTTTCTTTCTAATTCATAAATTTTTGAATTCCCAACATTTTAATTTTGCCATGTAGTGACTTAAACTGGGGTTTCTATTTCAACCATGTGATTGACATTGTATTTTATTCAAACTAAATCTCAAAATAATAGTCTCTATCTTTTATTAAAAGTAGAAGTTTGTTCATTTCTGTCCAAACTCCCACTTCTTGCTCTGCTCTGGATCTCTTTTTCTCTTGCCTCTCAAAGATTTCACTGCAGTTCCCTCTTACAGCCTGGCTTGCTAGTCTTCCTGCCAGAGTCTATTCATTAATATGAAAGTCTGAGCTGTCTTCCATCTGAAAAAAAACATCTTCCACAACCCCAAACTATCAAAGTTTCTACTGTCCATCATCATATTAAAATAATACTGTGTGATTTCTACAAGGGACTCCACTTTCATAAATCCCTTCACTTCCTTCTTTGAAATGAAAAGCCACTGTTGTTTTATTTAGCCAAGAAGAAAGAGGAGGTAGGAAGTATTTGGATTTGTTAGGTGAGCAACTAGAATTGCCTGCCGTGTACCATAAGGCACAATGAGTGTTTTGGAACATTTTGTGTGAAGAGACACATTTATTATCCTTTCTGAGAATATATACACCTATGCACAGATACCTTTGTTCTCACAAACATCCACACACCTGCAGAAGCTTGCAAAAATGTGGTTTTCAATTATTATCATGATTATTTGTCTGTCTGCTCTGCTAATGTGTATGTAACACAGGTTTAGAATCTTTTAATGTTATTATTTGTGAATTTCTCCTTACTTTCTACATGTTTTTCTTCATGTATTTTGAACTGTGTACATGTAAAAGTTCATGACTGTCATATCACCTCAGTGTAGTTATTTTTTACCAGTCTAAAGTATTTCCCTTTGCCTCCTATAAATCATCCCTTTGAATTATTTTTTGCTTGATAATAACATTTCTCCAATTCCTTCTTTTGATTAATATTTTCTGGTAATACATTATTCTACCCTTTTGTATTCAATCTTTTTTATGTATTTTAATTTCAAGTATGGCTGTCGTATGCCAATGGATTTTTGTTTTGGGAATGTTTAAGATATTCTAAGAATATCTATATTTTAAGAACAGAATTTAATTCAATATTTTTTGATTAATGAACCCTTGTATGTATCTGTGCCATTTTACTTTATGTATTCTACTTTTGATGGTTTTTTAAAAAGTCCATTTTCTTTCTTTCACTCTTATTTTGATTGATATAGTAGCTTTCTGTTGTTGTTTTATATTGTTCCTATTTCTTTAAAAGTTACATGTCCTTTTTTATTTCTACTCCTGAAAACCTTTAATATTTAACGTATATAATTAAACCTAGAGTATATCAAAAGTTACATAGCACAGTGGAAAATCTGGCTTCTATGTTTTGTTGTTTTCATATTATCACCAAAACATTTTAGTCTCGATTACAAATTTACTTGTTTCTTCATATAGGTGTTTCTTTATATCAAAATTTATCCATTTTGTATTATTTTAATTAAGTTTAAATGAGGACAACATCTATTATTTAAAACATAAGAATTATATCCTTGAATATATATATGTTATGTATCAGTCAAAACTAAAAAGAAAAGATATGAAAAGAGTCTCTTGAGGCTGAATTTTCTGAGTCCCTTTTTCTTTTTTTCAAACCTATTCCATTATTATCCTACATTTGAAGGCTAATACAAATTTTTTTTAAAATTCAATTATTCTAAAATGATTGAAGATTTAGTTTTCTGAATACACTTTTATTTCCTTCTTGATAATTATTCATTAGATAAAGTTTATTTCTTGGAATAGCCTTAGATTAACAGAAAAAAAGTGCAAAGATAGTAATACATAATTACCCAGTTCTACTTTCCATCTTTATTAACAGCCTACACTAATATGGCACAATTTTCATAATTGATGAACTAATGTTGACACCTGACTATTAACTGAAACTGTGACTTATTCAGATCTTCACACCTTTTACCTCATGTCCTTTTCCTATTCCAAAGTCCCACCCATGTTGTATTAATTATGTCTCCTTAGGTTCCTCTGGATGTTTAATACTTTGTGTTAGTATCCAAATTTAATTTCTTCGTTTTGCTGTTCAAAATTTTCAGCATTGGTTATACAGTCACGTATATACATACATGCTGAAAATTTGGATGCTAACACAAAGTATAAAATTAACATCCCCAAGTTCATACTCACATAAATTAATAACTGAATAAATAAATAAGTGGAAAGACAGCTTTCCTACTTAGAAGAATTTCAAATAATGAATGGAAATACTACACCCTCTCAGCAGGTGGAGCATAGCCCCCTCCCTTCCCATGGGCATCACTTGGTAAAGAGGTCAGTAAGAATGGAGGAATACCTATACGCAAGGAAAAATGAGAATACATACCCCATTTGAATCGAATGTATGATATGTCAAGATCATTGTATTGTCATGAGCAACTAATAAAAAAATGCATTCTACCATCATGTATAACTAATTAGAACAAATAAAAAACTGAACACCTGAAAAAAATTTTTAAAAAAATTTAAAAATAAATAAAAAAATTTTTCAGCCTTGGCCATTGGAGTTTTTCACATGATCTGGGTTATTTCATCTTCTGAAACAGATGATTTGGAAGCTGCTAAACTGTTTACTAATGTGTTAGCTTAGTTTTCTAAAAACTGATAAACTATTTCCCAAAGTGGTTCTCCCATTTTTACATTCCCATAGGAAAGAGAGTTCCTCTGGCTCTGGAATTGGTATTGTCAGCTTCTTGGATGTTAGCTCTTCTGAAAGGTGTGTTAGTGGTATCTCATGTTTGTTTTTAATGTGTAATTACTTGATGGCAAGTGAGTTTGAGCATCTCGTTACATTTATTATTCATTATCTCAGTATCTTCTTTGCTGCAACATCTGTTCAGGTCTTTAGCCTATATTTAATTGGCCCATTTCATTTTTTATTGTTTAAAGAATTCTCTGTATTTCACATACAAGTCTTTTATCAGATATGTGTTTTCAATATTTTTCTCAGTCCCATTGTCTTTTCATTCTTGACAAAGTAATTCACATAGCAAAAAATTTTAATTTCAATTTAATCCAGCTATCTTTTTTTGTTGATTGTCTCTGTTGTTAGATCTAAAAATTCATTGAAAAATTATAGTTGATTGTTTTTTATAGTTTTTTGTGGGTGTTTTGTAGATTTGTACCATACTCAGGTAAATGATCCATTTTGAGTTAACTTTTGTGTGAGGTTTAAGTTTTGTGTGTAGATAATATTTTTAATACAGATGTTGAATTTTTTCATCAGCATTTGTTGAAAGATTGTCCTTTCTCTATTGAATTTCCTTTCCTCAATTTTCAAAGGTCAGTTGGCTATATATGTGTGTGTGTCTATTTCTGGGCTCTGTATTCTGTACCATTGATCTATGTGTCCATTCTATTGCCAACTGCTGTCTTGACTATAGCTTTATACTAAGTTTTGAAATAGGAGAGTAAAAGTTTTTCAACTTGCTCCTTTTTAGGAATAGTTTGTCTATTATTAGTTCTTTGCTTTCCCATAGAAACATTAAAATTCATTTGTCAATATGTACAAAATAACTTTCTGGGATTTTGATTAGGATTTTGTTGAAGAATTTCCATCTTAGCAATGTTAAGTCTTTCAATCATGAATGTCTTTCCATTATTTAGATTTTCTATGATTTCTTTAATCAGTTTTGTATTTTTCACATATAATCCTTTCTATACATTATCAGATTTATATCCATATAGAGTTATTTTTATACAACTGTAAATATTATTTTTTATTCCCAGTAGGAAATCAGGATTTTTTTTTTTATGTTAACTGTGGCTCCTGCAATCTTGCTATATTTGTTGGTTAGTACCAGGAATTTTTTTGTTGTTGTTCATTCTTTGTGATTTTCTACATAGACAGGTTATCTGTGAGAAGAGTTTTATTTCTTCCTTCTGCATCTATATGCCTCTCATTCCTTTTCTTATATTATTGCACTATCTATAATTTCCACCATAGAATTCAATAGGTGTCATTACAAAGAATATTCCTGTCTTATGCCTGATCTTTGAGGACAAGCATTAGGCTTTTCACCATTAAGTACAATGTTGGCTGTACCTTCTCATAAATGTTCCTTATCAAGTTGATGGCCTTTTCCTCTATTCCTAGTAAACTGAGAGATTTTATCTTGTGTGAATACTGTAATTTTGTCAATTTTTTAAATTTGTTATTATTTAATTATTATGATCCTGGGACTTTTCTCTGTCAGCCTGTTGCAGTGAGTTACATTAATTGATTTTTTATTTTGAATTCCAGGTACACAATTAGTCTTGTGTACCTGGAATCAATTCTACTTTCTCATCAAAATTAAACCTTTGTTTATATAATTAGACTAACTTCTTAGCATTTCTTGAGAATGTTTACATCTCTGTTATGAATGCAGACAATATCTTTCCTTTTTTTATAATGTACCTAATTGATTTTGGTATAAGGGGACATTGTACTTATTTGGGTTTGGAATAAAGGAACATAGGATTTATAGAATAAGATACATGGTATTCCCTCTGTTGTCTGTAAGAGATAAAGCTACTATCCTTTCTGCATTAAAGGTTTGGAAGAATTCACTTGTGGAACCATCTGGAGCTTTTTTGAAAGGTTTTTAATCATTGATTTAATTTCTTTAATAAAGATACAGACCTATTCACATTATTTCTTTCCTTCGTGGGAGTCTTGGTATTTTTTTGTCTTCTGAGGAATTGGTCCGTTTTATCTAAATTGACCAATCTGTGACTTATCATAGTTGTCCATAGTAACATTTTGAAGTCCTTTTAATGTTTGTGGGACTATTGGTGATTACTACTCTTTCATTTCTGATATTGTTCATTTGCACCACCTTTCTTTTTTCTTAGACTGGTTTAGAAGCATATTAACTTCATTATTTTATTTCCAAAAGACTATCTTTAAATTGTCTTGATTTTTCCCCTTTTTTTGGCTCAATTTCACTTACTTTTGAACAAAATTCAATTTACTTTAGAAGTAACTTCTCTTTGTTTTAGGATTAACTTGATCTCTTAAGATGAAAGCATACATTATTGATCTTAGATATTTCTTCTTCTTTAATACTGACATTCATTCTGTAAAATTATTTCCAAAGCCCTGCTTTGGGTCCATTTCATAAATTTTGGTATGTTGCATTTTTGCTTAGTTAGAAATACTTTAAAAATTTATTTTGAAACATTTTCTCAGACATGTATGTTAGTTATAAGTATATGGTTTAAATTTCAAATATTTGGGGATTTTAGATTTCTTTAGCTATCTTTCTGTCCTTCCTTTCTAGTTTAATACTACTGTGAGATAAGGACATACTTTCTATGATTTTTGTTTTTTAAAAAGTTGTTAAAATGCACCGGCATGTTGGCGCATGCTTGTAATCCCAGCAGTTTGGGAGGCTGAGGCAGGAAGATCAAGAGTTCAAAGCCAACCTCAGCAAAAGTGAGGCTCTAAGAAACTCAGTAAGACCCTGTCTAAATAAAATATAAAATAGTGCTGGGGATGTGGCTCAGTGGTTGAGTGTCCCTGAGTTCAATGCCCAGTACCCTCCCCCCACCATTTTTTTTTTCTTTAGAACAAAATATTCTATATATTGTAGAAATTTTTATTCAAGTTTGAGATGGTGTCTTCTGCTTTTGTTGGATAAATTATTCTATAAATGACAATTAGATCATATTGATTTTTAGTGCCAGTATCTTTGCTGATTTTCTGCCTGATTGACTTATTACTGAAGGAAGAATGTTGACATTCCAATTACAGGTTACAATTTTGTCTCTCCTTGGAGTTCTGTAGGTTCTTGCTTATGTATGTTGAAGTTCTGTTGCTATGAACATACATACATACAGAGTGTATTTTCTTGAAGAATTTATTCCATCACCATCATGCAATGCTGCTCTTTATCCCTCATAATTTTTCTTGTTCTGAAGTCTACATTGTCTGAAATATAGATAGCTATTTCTGATTTCTTTTGATTAATGTGGAATGGTGTATCTTTCTCTTTCCCTATACTTTCTGAGTCTTTATATAAAACGTGGGTTTCTTGCAAACAATATGTGACTGGATCTCCTTTTCTCTCTCACTCTGAATTTTATTTCTTAGTTTTGAATGGTATACTATTTAACTTTAAAAGATTATTAGATAGTTAAATTAATATCTACCATATTTATAACTGTTTCCAATAGTTACACCACTTTCCCCCTCTTTTTCTGACTTCTCTGGTTTTAATTGATCATTTCATCATTATATTTCTACCTAGTTATATCAATTATACTTTTTTCAAATTTATTTATTTTTCTTAGTTATAGTTGGACACAATACCTTTATTTAATTAACTTATATTTATGTGATGCTTAGGATCAAACCCAGGGTCTAGCACAAGCGAAGTGAGCGTCCTACCGCTGAACCACAACCGTAGACCTCAATTATACTTTTGAACACTTTAGTTCTTACCTTAGAGTTTACAATATATATTTTAACTAATGTAAGTCAACTTTCAAATAACAGCTATTGGATGTGTTATCACATTGGTTTTCTGTTTACATTTCACTTGAAGATTATATGACCAATCTACTGACATTTTCCTTAGCAGTGTCTAGTCCTCTGACTTGCCTTCAAAGGCATTCTGCTTTTATTCTATGTTTTGTTTTTCCATTAGCATATTTTGTTTAAAAATTCTTAATTTCCCTCTCTCTTGTTATTACTACAATCTACGGTATTCTTTTCCCACTGGAATCCTCAAAATACAAATCAGCTATTTTGAACTCCCTGTCAGATACTTCCAACTTTGCATTAAATCTGAATCTGTTTCTAATAATGTTTTTATCTCTTCAGACTTTGTTTTTGTTTCTTTTGTTTGTTTGTTTTTCCCCTTAGAATGTCTTATAATTTTGTATCAAAAGCTGGGCATAACATATCAAATTTTGTGAACTGATATAAGTTAGGTGTTTTATGTAAGGTTTTATATTTAATATTTATTATACATTTAGATGCTAAAAGTTTCAAATTTCTTTAGTGTTCTTGCTTTTTTCTTCCCTCTTGATATTAAGCTCACCTAAGAACTGTGTCTCAGAGCCTGCAACTTACTGCCTTTTTCCAATTTTAATCAATTGGATTGTAATATACTGGGTTCCTATTGACAAAGAGAAAATGGTAAAGAGAAAGCATGCTGTAAGCTGATAACCAAGTTTCAATCTGTTATACTGGACTATGAATTTCACAAGTTTTTCTTAGCTATTTTTCCACCATTATGTGAGACCAGTAGACTAGAAGGAACCAACAGACTAGATACCTGGGAAATTATCTTCTTACAGGTGGAACAAAGAGTTGATAAGGTCATTTCTTTAGAAAGTAGATATTGTTAATGGAGCAAGCTCCTCGTGTATTTCTCAATGATTATGCTTCCTTTACCTCACCAGAGCCATTGTACAGTTTTCAAGGACCTTAAATGTGAAAATTTGGTGAGATGCCTTGAGGTTAAACCCACAAAATTGTGGGGTTCCCCTCAATAGTGTAGCTCCTAGAAGCCTCTGTATTTCAGGATAGATGTTCGTCCTGTCATTTCAGTTAAGTCCAAGAAAAGTAAGTGATTTTTAGTATTTTCAACATTGACACGGGATGGTCATCTAACATCAGGTACTAGAAATTTCAAGTTCTTTACAAGATAGAGCTAGAACCAAAATTTCCTTGTTATTTTTTAAATTTAGATCCAGGATCTCTTTGGGATTTTTTATTGGGGGGAGTTGTTTATTTTTCTTTAGTTTTTTTTTTGCTTTAGGTATTTTTCTCTTTGGAAAAAAAATCAGCTATGAATCCAACTAGCCTAACCATCAATATATGCTACTAAGTTTTTTCCATTGCTAAAAGCCATTGGGATAATGGTAGGTTGAACTATTTGATTTTAGTAAGAAACACATCTTTTAAAGTTGATGTTATACTACTCTGTTTACTTCTCACATCCTAGTAAACAAAAAAGCCTCAAACAAAAAAAGACTAGTAAAATACCTACTTTGCTTTGAAACAACCAATAAGAATGGGTGTCTATTAGGGCTTTGTGCCCTGAGACACACTAAGTCTATTTTCTTTGGTAGAAGATCCATCTAAGTGAGAGAGGTCCATAGATTTCTTGGAAGAAAAAACAAAACACTGTAAGTCAAGTCATGATCTAAATCAAATAAATTTCTTCCCAATAGAAGACTAATTAAGTTATAAAATCCATACCAAATAGCAGAAGGGCTGGGAAAGGATGGCACAAGGAAAGGGAGAGAGCAAAAGCCAGAGAAAGAGAGAACTTTAATTGACTAGATTTACAGATTCACAGAGAGCTGGAAAACATTATTTCTGGACATGTCAGTGAGGGTGTTCCTGGAAAAGATAAGCATTTGCATAGGTAGAAAGAATAAAGAAGATCACCCTAACCAACAGCTGTGGACATCATCCAATCCCTTGGGAACCTAAATAGAAAAAAAGGATAAATAGAGCAAATTCACAATGTCTCTCTTGGGCTGGGCCATCTGACTTCTCCTGACCTTGGGTGTCTCTGTCTCTGGATCTTGACCTTCAAGCTTGAACTGCAACTATACCAACAGCATTCCCAGGCCTCCCGTTTACAGAGGACAGATTGAAGGATTTCTCTGTTTTCATAACTGTTTGAATTTATACTTCATATAAAATATCTTTCGATATATCTATATCTAGCTTATATAGTTCTGATTTTCCAGAAAATTCTGACTAATACAAGAGTCGTAATGATTTTACATTTTACTCTTGCTTTAAATAAATAGGCTTCAAGGCTTCAGGATAACTTAATTCTTCTTACACATCTGTGATGATTTGGATTTGAGATGTCACCCCAAATCTCTGTAAATGAGGGAATATTCTGAGGTAAATAATTAGATAATGAGAACTATAACCTAATCAGTTGATCTTAGTTTGAATGGACTAACTGGCTGGTAAATATAAGTAGGTGGGGCATGGCTGGAGGAGGTGGGTCACTGGGGGTATGCCCTCATAGTGGCCCCTTATCTTTTCTCTCTCTCTCTCTCTCTCTCTCTCTCTCTCTCTCTCTCTCTCTCTCTCTCTTTCTCCTTTCTACTTCCACCAATCCTCTGCTGGGCCCTTTCCCCATGATGTGGTGCCTCACATTGGGCCCAAAGGAATGGAGTTGTTTTTCTATGGATTCAAAGCTCTGAAACTGCAAGCACCAATTAAACTCTTCCTGCTCTAAGCTGTACTTGTCAGGTATTTTGGTTCCAGTGATGAAAAGCTAACTGAAACAGCATCTGTGTGGGCTAAAGGGAAATAGAACGTCAAGTCAGATGTTTCTAAAGCTAACCTATTCTATAGTACTTCCAAAGTTTACCTGCCACCATATGTACTTCCAAAGCTTACCTGCCACCATATACTTTCTCCTGGTATACTTATACCCCATTCATTTTAATAAGGCTTTTCATAAATCAAGTGTTTTAACTCACATGAAAATCTCATATTAAACAAACTTTTTAATTATGAAAAATTTCATCCAATCAAAAGTGAACAATGAAAGGTACTCATGTAGTTATTTATTCACATACACAAAATCTTCTTAATTATTGGTGATATTTTGACATATCCTATATTTATCTACAATATTCAAAGAAACGATATCCATCATTCTTTAAAAAATTTATAAGAGGTATTGAAGGGCACATATGGGGAAACTAAATTAAGTTTTACTTCACTGATAAGCTGAGTCTGTTCTTTCTCAGTCTCCATGAATAATATTTCCTTTTCATTTATTTTATTCAGGAGCAGAATTAGTAATTAAGATTTCTGCCTTGTTTGCTTGTAATTGAAATTTCCTACCATACTAAACTGATATATAAAAATAAATTGACCCATTGATTC
This sequence comes from Callospermophilus lateralis, assembly GCF_048772815.1. Classification (NCBI taxonomy): domain Eukaryota; kingdom Metazoa; phylum Chordata; class Mammalia; order Rodentia; family Sciuridae; genus Callospermophilus; species Callospermophilus lateralis. The sequence continues at coordinate 141,868,953 of NC_135309.1, forward strand.
TTTCCAGGCGTCTGTCTCTTTCATGATTCACCATTCATCTGAGTTTTGTTTTTTATAAAGGATAAAGAGAAATGAGTAAGGAAAAAAGAAATTGTGAAGAATATGGAAAAGACGAAACAGCCTCTTATTCACCAGCACCCTCACTGTGGATATTTAATTTAAATGGTAATTATCAAGCCACTACTCCCTACTTTCATGTCAAGAAGCTTAAGTATCTGAAAAATTCTGGTAACTTCTTTGCAAAATCATGTCAGTAATATTTTTATTTTCTATAAGAAATCAGTTTTGTAAGCACATACTACAATGTAATACTTTCTAATCTTGGGTTCAAATCTGAGAGCTTCCTGATCCAGGCTTTCTAAGGACGTACTATTTAAACTCCACTCACAGATTTCTGTGAAGATGATACTACCTCCAACTCCAGCTGTGCAACTGATGGGCTTCGTGTAATTGTCTGCTATCATTCCCCAGGATGGAGTCATCGGTTTAGTGCCAAGGCAATAGTGGACTGTACCAGTATGCCTGTCATTAACAAGGAAATATGCAGCTTGAATTACTACTAGAAACTTCTAACTTCTAACTACCAGTGTAACCAGCTTAACCACTAAACTGACTGTGTAAAGTAGAACATTGAGAATTTAAGAAACTGGTCCTTAATGACATTCTCTAAATATACTGAATCAAACAATCCTAAATCTGACTTAACTATTGATTTCTTGGTGTTTAAGACAATAATCTCCTTCAATTTTTGTGCCTGGGTATTAGTCAAGGTTGTCCAGAAAAACAGAATCAATAGGATGGATGGATAGATAGATAGATAATAGATAGATATGTGAGAGGCATTGACACAGAGATATTGAGTACAAGGAGCTGGAAATTACAAAGGCTAAGACCTAAAAACTGAAAGCTACAGGTTAATAATACAGATCCATTCTGAGTTGAAAGCCCACCAGCACAGGGAAGGGCTGTCTGCTTTCCTGAACCTATTCATGTAAATGCTAATCTCCTCCAGAAACACCCCCACCACACACCAAGAATAAAATTCTAACAAATATTTGGATATATCATGGCCTACTCATATTAACATAAAGTTAATCATGATACCAAATTTGCAATTTTTTATTATTTAAAACATAAAGCATTCCAACCAATACAAGATTTTTACTTGTTCTAACTAGTTATACATGACAGTAGAATGCATTTTCGCACATGATATATAAATGGAATATAACTTCTCATTCTTCTGATTGTACATGGTGTAGAATCACAGCAGTCATGTAATCATATATGTACATACTGTAATAATTATGATTAATTCTACTATCCTTCCTAACCCCCATACCATCTACCCACCCTTCACTCCCTTCTGCCTAATACAAAGTACGTCTATTTTTCCCACCACCCCCTTATTGTAAATTAGCATCCACATATCAGAGAAAACATTCAGCTTTTTGTGGGGGTGGGGATTGGCTTATTTCACTTAGTATGATATTCTCCAACTCCATTGATTTACTTGCAAATAACATAATTTTATTTTTCTTTAAGGCTAAGTAATATTCTATTGTGTGTGTGTGTGTATATATATATATATATATATATATATATATATATATTACATTTTCTTTATCCATTCATCTGCTGAAGGGCACCTAGGTTGGTTTCATAGTTTGGCTACTGTGAATTGAGCTGCTATAAACATTGATATGGCTGCATTAGTTTAGTATGCTGATTTTAAGTCCTTTGGGTATAAACCGAGGAATGGGATAGCACCAAGATTTTTTATTTCTAAAAGATAAAAAATTTCTTAACCACTTGATATTTTAACTTCAGCACTTTTTCATGATTTTAATTATTTATGATTAACTTCATTTTATTTTATATATGCAGTCTCTATAAATTAATCTCCTTCATTTTGTAACCAGTAATTATTAGAGACAAAAAAATTTAAATGGGGGAAATTCTATAAGAATTATCAAGGAATAACTAGGAAGGAAACTAAACCAAATTTTTCTGACAACCTCTGTGTAATACATAAATACAGCCACAAGGGGAAAAACTGAAGATCATTTTTTTCTATTTTTCAGTTTGTGTGTGTGTTTGACTAAATGTGAGTGTATATTCACATGCATGCATATGTGCCACCAGTGTGTATGTCAATCATTCCAAAAGCTAAAATTATATTGCTTGATATTTTGCGCATTGAGATTCAATACTCTGTATGTGTCTTCTAACATTATGACTAGGTATAAGTTTTATATTACAGGAACTAGAGCACTCATATAACATTATAATCATAGTTCATTACAAGCTTTTCATCCACAGTTCTTTACAACTTGGCTTATATTTCATCTTTTCCAGATTCCAATTAATGGAATAGATTTAAAACTATGTACTAACATCTGGCAAAATATCTTAGAATGCATGGGTAAATTTGAACTCTATCACTACTTTATGAAAGATTAAGCCATGTTCTGTCAAATCTTCACATGCAGGAATGAGTGGCTTCAAAGGGTAGTTGCTTATTAAAGTGGAACTATTTCAATTAGTTAGATATTTATAATAATCTATGCTCATTTTATCTTGTTTTCTCATGTTAGTTTGCAGCAGGAATAACCAGACGCTCCCAACTAGTAGAAAGAATATAAGTGCAGTTAGAGGAGGTGTGATTTCAGCAGTTTTGAAAAGTAATTCACCCCGAAATGACTTATTAGCTCATTAGCACTTGAAAGTGGAATAGTTTTCAGATTAACAGGCTTCAGTGAGCACAGAATGGGCAAAAGCAAAAATGCACCTGTCCTAAAACTAAATTTGCTTTCTTATTGCCAAGCTGATACACATACATTTGAAGACATTTAGATAATATTTAAGAGTAAAGAAAAATTATAAGTGATCCATAACCCCACTACTTAGGATTACTAATCTTTATATTTGGGTGAATATACTTGTTTTCATTAAATTTTCTTTGCTTTTATATGTGCAGAAAATATATGTGGTTTAAAATTTGATGTCACCATTTAGAAGTACAGACACGGATTTATTTATTTGTGGGCTTGTTCACAAATCTCCCATTTACATTTGCAGTGGAAAATTAATGAGTTTTCCAGTTTAAAGGATTGAAATACTCATTTAGTTTAATCACTTGTGCGTTAGCTCACTCTCATTATTCCAAAGTTTCAACCCCTCCTTTTTGTGTTTTCATTCTCTCCATGATATATGATAGCAGGTGGGAGGCCCCAGGCTTACACACAGATTCAGTCCTTAGCTGAGCGGTCTTGAGAGGTGTTGAGTATGAATTTCTCTTCCTGATGCATCTGCTTCTAATCTTCTTTGTTTTGGACAGGAGCAAATCCTTGTAACAAAGTTAGCTGTTTTTCTTTTAGAAGTCCCTCTTGTCCAGTTGCTGAGTTGTCACCTTGAAGTGTGCTTCAGTCCCACTCAGGTCCTAGTATGAGCAATCCCTCCGCTCAGTGTTCAAAATGATCTCCCTGATGAATGGACACCCAATTATTTTCCACACACTCCCATCTGTGCAATGGGATACAACAGTTGGCCCTCATTATCCCTAACCATGGGTTGGTATTCTTGAATTCAGCCAATCACAGAAAATGTTTAGAAATAAAAATTTCATATGTACGGAGCATATGCAGACTTTTTCTTGCGATTATTCTCTAAATGACACAGCATAATTATTCACATAGTATTTATGTTGTATTAGATATTACAAACAATCTAGAGATTATTAAAGGATATGGGAGGCTGTCCATAGGTTATATAGAGATACCATCTTATTTTAAATAAGAATCTCAAGCCCTTGGAGATTTTGGCATACACAGGGTGATCTGGAAACAATCCTCTTCAGATACCAAGGAGAAAATCTTACACTTCTTAACTCATTCATGCCTAAAGATTGCAAATCCTTCCCCTCCTTCTGGTGACATCCCTCTTCTATGTATTACAAAGTAATTGAGTTGGCCATTATTTGAGGCAGCTCCAGTGCCCTGGGGTCCTACATAAGTCAATCAAAAACCCAACTCAGTATAAATGGAAAAAAAAAATGAAAATAAGCTTAACTTCCCAGAAACTGACAACTAACTTCCAACTAAAGACTTGCCACTGAAAAGAAAGCTGCTTCCCAAAGATACTTACTATCCACTTGAATCAAATTTTTTCCTTCCTTTTGTGTTCATCCTACAAAAGATCCCTTGTACTCCTGTTGGGGAGCCTGGACCACCTGCAGTCTTGTGCTGCCCAATTCATGAATCACTGAATACTCAAATAAACTATAAAATGTTAATGTACTACAGTTTGTCATTTAAAACATGGGAACTTCTGTATCTCCCCAGACTGATTCTGGGCTAAATGATGTCATTTTTTGGCCATTAGAAAGTTCTAAAAATGGATCAAGCAGAAGAAAATATTTAAAAACTGGGGTTTGCTCTCTGCACTTGCTTAGACAGTGTGAACAAACTCCAGTTAGCCTGATGGAGGACAAGGAGCCACAGGGTGTAAACTGAGCTGTCACAGACAACAGAAAGTCAATAGCGGGTTGTGTGAGTGAGGCCATCTGAAAACAACCAGCACCCAAGAACCATCTGCCCACTGATGGTACAACTTACCAGGTAACTACAGGGGAAAAGAGAATCCAGTTGAGGTCAGACCAAGGCACTGACAATGGCACCAAGAGATAAAAAAAAGACTTTGTTTTAAGCCACTATGTTGTTGGTTGGTTTGTTATACAAAAATAAATAAGTGACCTGGAAGGAGGGCTGGCGGTCTCAGGACTTCTTTCTACCTGGACACTGGTTGCACTGCTCAGCCCCTATACGAGGCGGTTGCTCTGCAGATCAGCCTTCTACCTAAGTTCCATGTGGTCACTGAAGTATAAATGGAGAGACCACATAATTTATTGTCTAAGTTAGAATGTTTTTGAGAGTGACAAAGTGTCCTATTTATAATTAAGAAGGAACAAGAAGAGGCAAAAACTAGGACTGTCCTGGGAAATGGAGATACATGGTGTTAGATGTGAATTTGTTCTTAGGTTTTTATTTAGAATTTTTTCCATTAGAAATAGAGATTTGTATGCCTCCCTACGCAGCCATCCCCTTAAGGTTCAAAGATAATAGGAAGAAAACCAGACATCAATCACTTTCCTGCTCCTACACTTTCTCTCTTGATCTCCTCTCTGATTCTTTTCCTCCCTGAACCCTCATGTGGCTAAATCATTTTTCCCTTTTTCCATAGAAATATGATTGTGTCTTGGAGAATCTGTATGAAATAGAGATGAATAGCACGTACTTTGGAGCCAGAGTGGCTGAACTATACTGCCAACACTACCATTTGTTTATAACCTTGCCGAAGTTACTTATCCTCCCCATGCCTCAGTTTCCTCATCTCTAAAATGGCAATACTATGGAGCACCACTTTCTAGGGATTCATCAAGTGAGTACATGAGAAGAACTTGGAGCAGTAAACTTCACCAGTGTGCAACACTATCATTGTCACTGTTTATCATGGCACCGTGACCATGTTAGGATTTGCCCTGGTCTGAGTTCTCAGGCTTTGTCTTATAATCTTCCAATCCACATCTTATAGACATTCCAAACAAACATTCTATCTTCAGTCCCTAGTTCTTACATACCAAATGTGCTTTGGTTTGCAGACAATTGCTTTGGCATTTGAATTTTGAAACACTCTTTTAATAACTGAAGGAATAATTAAATATCTTTAAAGACAATTAAAGACCATTATTTCCCTAGAGCAATAAGTATCTACCTTGTAGCCTGGCCTTAGATGCATAGGGATGGAGGGGTCCAAAATCGTTATCAAGAATAGAAAAGGGTGTCATTTATATTGTAAAACACTGTTTTGCTATTTACAAATACAGTTTTCAAAAATGTGATTATCCTCTATGTACTTAAAATATTTTGCCATTTTACATGCTATGTATTATAATTTATAATAATTATATTATAAAGAAAATAGAATTTATTTTATCAATCTTTGAACATTTAGAACTGTTTTATTTCCCTTATATAAATGGCAAGTGAATAAAAAAATCTTATAGCAGAATCGTACATAAATAAGTCTTTAGTATACATTTATAGATGTGAATTTCCTGAAACATAGGGTATTTTACCTATTTTCTTCCCAGGTATATGTGTGAGAGTTTAGATATTTGGTTAGTCTTTAGTTAAAATGACCCAGTAAAAATAGAGATTAAGTTGGAATCAGAGAAGAGACTATTTGAAAACGAGTTTTCTGGGAACTTAAAAAACTGATTCATCCTCAAGGAAGATAGGACCTTACTAATGGCTTGAAGACCAGGAATGCTTGAAATGCCCACCAATACTCTTAGTTAATGTATACATTGTCTGTGACTATGAAGTCTTTGTGAATTTTCAGGCAAGCCAGTAAAATAAAGTAGGGTTAGCAAACTTTTTCTCTGCAAAGGGTCAGGTAATAAATATTTCAGGTTTACAGGCCATACACTTCTGTTACAATTACTCAGCTGCCAGGAAGCAGCCATAGATAAAGCATAAACAAATGAATGTGTCTGTGCTTCAATAAAAATGTATCTATTATACAGACAGTAGTACAGATTTCACTTGCATTTCTGGTTTGGGGCATGTAACAAGTGAGCTTTCCAATCTGGAAGGGCCCTACTCTTCATATATTGCACTGTGGATGGCTGTACTCTGTTACCCAACTAGGAACCAAAGAACCAAAAAAATGCTGACCTCTGTTAGGCATATATTTTCCTGAAACTTGTAGGTACACTTTCTGAGAAATATCTGACTTACTCTAATCCACAAAGGTGATTTTTATGTATGAGTGTGTCTGTCTGTGTATGAGAGAGAATTCCTGCCATACATAGGCAGTGAATAATCTTAAACAATAGAACATAGTTATGGAAAAACTGAATCAGCTACAATATCATTAGCATTTTAGGAAAATGAACTCTTTCAATAAAACAAAACTATGGTACAGCTTATTGATTTATCTTAACTAATTCTACTGATATTTTAAAAAATGTCAACTTATCTATTGGTTTTAATTTCCATTTTATACATTTTTTAGGTTTTTTAAAATAATCTTTACGATATAAAATGGTACAACAATACTATGTTCTAGATGAGTTTATGATTCATATTCACCAGGAATGACTAGATCATAGTTTTGGCTCAGTGATACTAATGCCAATTCCCCCCAATCCCCAGGTAAAATTGCCTGACATCAATCACTTTCTTATAAGCTAGGAAGGATAAATTAAGACTTTCAGGTAAAAAGTTCCTTGAGCTTCATCACCACCTGGTGGGAGCAAGCTGTTCTACACTTCATCAGCTTTGTAGGACAGGTATGAAGTAAGTTTGTATTGGTTCCTTTTGTTTCTCATTAGCTAAATTAGGTGGCCCCTTTCTACTGCAGAATTCTATACCCCCCTATAATTGCCTTCCCTCTTAACCGCTGAGAGATGAGACCTCTGGGACCTACCCAGCACCCTGGCAATTTCCCTGGCTCACCTGGTCTGCCTCATGCCCATGGAACTGCAGGCTGTACGTAGGCAAGTGTGGATGCTACAACTAGTAAGACTGAATAAGTGATATGACAGCTGCTGTCTTGGCCCCTGAGATCTTAGCTCTGGCCCATTCCAGAAGAGCACCATGGAAAGATCAATGGGAAATGGGAAATTCTTCATTTTCTCAGCTACCATCTCAATAGACTATTGAAACCGCTGTTGACCGGTGACGAGTTCTTGCTTCCCCAATGTTGAAGAATAACACCAAAGAAGCACGCCGAGGCAAGGTCAGAATAGAAATTAGAAGTTTATTAAAGGACAGCAGAAAAGACTTCTCCCGGAGGAAGAAGGGGACCCAAGAGGTGGAATCCATGGAAGGGCTGTTCTTTCCCCTTTTTATAGTTCTTTCAGTGATGGAATGTAGGTTGGAGGCCCGAGGGGTGGGACACAGGTGGGCTTAATTATCACCTTTTGGGATGGGCTATCTCCAAGTCTGTTGGGGCTGTTTCCTGGGCTCCATTAACATTTCTTTGAGGTGGACTTTGGCCTAGGGCCTTTTCAGGACTTCATTAACATTCCATGAGTTGTCCTGCGTTTTCCCTGAGTCATTCCCAGCATGGCCTCCATTTTCGATTTCACTCGATATTAGACCCGATTTACCTAACTACACTGACTACCTAACTTTAAATCTGGCTTCACTATGAGGACTATGGGAAGGTTCAGTGATTCACCACACACTCTCTGAAGATGTCTCCAGAGGACACTGAGCATAATACATAATACATTCCCTCCTGATTGGATTCATTCCCCTATTTTCCTTTTTCCTGCTTTGTTAGTATCATGCTCCCTAACAAAATGTTGATAAATGAGCTTTGGCCTCCAGACATATTTTCTGAACAACATGTGCTAAGACACTGTGTATTAACTTTGTGAATGACATTAATCCAACATTAGTTATTTTTTGTTTGTTTTTCTTTTTAACTTTCAAGTACATTTTACTATTTTGGATAACAGATTCATACTTATATTTTTGCTTATGTTAATATCATGTTAATTATTAGATATTTCACTCACATTACCTTATACATCATAATCATAACTTTCATTTTCTTTGTGTTAATAATTTTTGTGTGATATCAAAAAAAAAATACAAAATAAGGTGCATTCATTTAAAATGTTTTAGCCCAAATACAAAAGCATGGGATTTGCCGCAGTCTGGCTGGGCACAAATCACGAGCCACTCACACTTTGTAGATTCAAACAGCAATTCTTTATTCCCGATCTCACACCGGCCTTCTACAAACACGTTCTGGGGAAATCCACGTTCTCTGCCCAAATCCACCCCTCCACTGGGCTTCTGTCTCCCCAAAATACTGTCTGAATCCCGTGAGAACTCAAGGGGAACTCAGGCAGGGCTGCAGGATACGCCCTATTCCCAGCAGGAATAACCTTCCTAAACTGGGAACGCCCTAAACCCAGATTATCCTAAACACGGATCCGCCCTGGTCCTTGAGCAAGGTCACCTTCCAGGAGTCCTTCCATCCACTAAGCAACATGGGGGTACGCTGGCAAGGAAATTGTCATACCTACTTGGCTAATGGCTCCCAGCAGGGATTAGAAGTAATTTTTTAACTGCCAAATTACTTTTCTGAGTTTACTATGAAATATTGTTAAATGCTATACATGGCTCTGACTGAGTAATGAGAGACCATTCATTAAAGCATGAATGTTTTCTTTTTTTTCCTGACCAAAGTATTTTATTTTATCATTTTTTTTATCTGATAACTAGTAATATTCAACACTTTTTTGTGTAACTATTGGCTATTTGTAAGTTTTGAGAAATGTCTATTCAAGTCTTTTGCCCAGTTTCAATTAGGTTTTTTTAAAATTTATATGACAGTGGAATGCACTACTATTCTTATTACACATATGGAGCACAATTTTTCATATCTGTGGTTGTATACAAAGTATATTCACACCAATTTGTGTCTTCATACATGTACTTTGGATAATAATGACCATCACATTCCACCATCATTTCTCACCCCCTGCCCCCTCCCTTCCCCTCCAACCTCTCTGCCCTATCTAGAGTTCATCTGAATGTTTTCTTTAAGCTAGCATTCTAATACACAATGTGGTCTTTCCTGGTTGCTTAGGCCATTATCTCTTCCAAGTTATTCTTCAGATGACTCATATTCAAAACAACTACTGTTGAGGGCCACAGCAAGTCGGGATGACGCATGGCATTTTTGCCAGAAGTAATGGTTGAGAGGTGACGCCAGCGAGCCATTAAGATGATGACTTTTGAGTTCTCCCTGAGTTCCTGTTGAGTTCTGGTTGAGCTCTCTCGGGGATTCCTGAAGAGTTCGCATTGGTTGGTAAAATTCCGGTGGTGGGAATTCTGGTTGGTGTGTGGTGTTCCTGGAGGAGCCGCGTGGGTGGTGTTCGGGAGAGTTCCGGGGAGCGGGCAGCATATGTGGAGTGTGCTGGTGGAGTTCAGAAATAAAGTTTGTACCTGCTTGAGTGGCTCGTGATTTGTGCCCAGCCAGACTGCAGCAAACTACTTTGTTTTATTTTACTTTATAGTACTTAACTCTTATTGGAAAATTATAGGCTTTATCTATTATTGTTTTTGATCCACTAAAGTACAGTCTATTAGGGTAGAAATTATTGTCTGTTTTGTTTACATTTGTCTTCCAAATGCCCATAATTGTGCATATTGAAACACAATAGGTAACTATTCATATTTGATAAAGGAGTGAATTCCAATTTAGGAAATAATATTTTCTAGAAGTGTCAATATTTAGATCATTATCTATAATGTCTTAAATAGGTAAGACATCAGTAATTTCCAAGAGATTTTACTTATATAAATGCATTTATTGATAAGAATTTTTTTTCCAGAACTGGGGATTAATCATGCATACTAGACAAGTGCTCCATCAGTAAATTACACTCCCAGCCCATTTTTAAACTTAGCTTTGAGACAGGGTCTTGCTAAGTCACAGAGGCTGCCTTGAATTTACCATCATCCTGCCTCAGCCTCTTGAGTACCTAGGATTACAGGTGTTTGTCACTGAGCCAGGCCTAATAAGAGTATTTTGAGGTAAACAGAATAGCTTTTTTGTGCCCATTTTAAAGATAAAGAACCTTTGATTTTTAGAGGTTGTATGCTTTCTCTAAGTTAACCTTCTTAGATATGAGACAAAGCATGATTTTCTCATTTTAAAAATCTTTTAGACTGACAGTATTACTCTTTTACCAGTAAATCAATGGCAATGCACACCTGCAATCCCATTTACTTCTGAGGCAGGAGGATGGCAAATTCAGGCCAACGTGGCCAATTCAGTGAGATTTTCTCAGAATCAAATTAAAAAAAAAGGGGGGGGGGAATGGGGATGTAGCTTGGTGGTACAGTACTTTCTTAACCTATGTGAAACTCTTGAGTTTGATTTCCAGTACTATAAAAAAAGAAAAAAAAAAAGACTAAATCAATCCTGATATAATGTTACAGCAGCCAGTGCATTGTATTATGGCTGTATGATCCTCATATATTGATACCACAGCCCGCTGAATCCATGAAGTGATAAATTTATTTTGATACTTCAACACAGAGAATCTGTTTAATACACATATGTATGTGCTTGCATATGCACAGAGGGCATGTCATTAATGTCTTAAAGAATAAATTACTAGATAATAATTCACTAAGATTCTCTGAATGTCTTGGAGAACCCACAAATTACCTTAGCATTCTCAACATCCCCAAATCTAGTTTTTGTTTTCTACCTCAACTTATCACCTCCTATCTTACACTGAAAAGCTTTGTGTGTGTGAGTGCACACACAAGGGTGGTCATGAGAGAGAGAAAGAGAGAGAGAGAGAGAACATGCATGCAATTCAAGAATTAATTAATTGCCTGGCCAGCTATTCTTGTCAATTAAATAGTCAGAACTAATTAGAATGAAAACAAATGTGATCATCTAAGGAGATTTTTGTTTCTTTATTGGAAAACAAAGTCTAAGGTGGCTGAATTATTTCAGTGTATAACAAAACAGGTAATCCCTCCCTTTCCTAAAGCTATTTGGAAGTCAAAGATGACTTCAATTATTCACCATATACATATATCTCATGCTAACCAGTGACAAAACAAAATTTCAAAAGAATAATGGAATCTCACCTTCAACTCAGCTCTATTATATGCAATGCAAAGAGGTGTTCCTCACATTACGACAGACAATGAACACACATTGTGTGACACATAGGGCTTAAAAATAGAGATGTGTGGGTAGCGAAGTATCTGCTGTGACAAAGATGTGATCTACTAATTATCTGCAACACATTTTGTGTCCCACGATTGTTACCCCAATCTCGTTACTATTCACCAGAGGGTGATTTTGGCAGGTTGTCAGCAGGCAAACATGGAAATGAGTTGGGAAACATTAATAAAGGTTGAAAACAACAGCTTTTTATGCTTTGGGCTCATCATTCAGATATAACACAAAATTTGATGATGAAGATCAGGGAAAATAGGTTTGAGAAAACAAGAAAGAAAGATGCAAAAAGTGAATGACAGTAGAGTGCCCTTTGTGAATATCTTGTCAGATTATGTCCTAGTGTTTTCCTTGAAGTTGTCTTATATTTTTCCTTTTCTTGAAAAAAATCAACCAATGAAACTTCTCAACCCTTAACAGTGAAAAAATTGGTGAAATTTTTAATAAATAAAGTGAAATTTTTGTCCATTTTAACATCAAAAGCGACAATATATTATCAAGGTTCCAAAAAGAGAATCAAAAAATGTATGAAGATACTCAGAAAAGCAGAACCAGAGCTCCAAAATGGAAAGAAATCTTTCTATTATTAAAACAAGATGGAATTTCTAATGTTACTTATTTCACTCATGTAGAAATGTATATTTCTGGAATTTTTACAGCATTTATATGCAAAATAATTGAACACTATATTCAATATATTTAACTATATGTTAGCTGAGAACCTCCTACTTTGTGAAGAATTATGAAAATCAGGTTTCAAGTGAAGTTTATGTTGAGTGTTTAGTTGGTTATGTTTGTCAGTCATGGAATAACAGGAAAAACAGGACCTAGAGTTGAACAATTGAATTTTAACTTTTATCTCTTCTGTTGACCAGTTCTGTGATCTTGGGAAAGATTTTAACTTCTAGGAACATGACAGTGCCCAACACAAATGAAGCACACACATAATAGGTGGTTGAATAAAATTGGAGTGTACATTTAAAAAGAAAAAAGAAAAAAAATGTTATAAGGTACAAAATGACTTTTTAATCTTAGGAAATTAGTGATGCTGTATTAAAATATTCAAATCACTATATTAAAATTAAACATTTTATCCTCCACAATATGAAATGAAAAATAGTAACTTAGGGAATAGTACAATTAAGGAATAAGTATAAATATACAAAGAATAATATTAATAAACTGCTATTAATTCCTTCTATCTTCAGAAACGCTATGAGTTTGAAGATGTATTTCTCTTACCCAGTTTGTTTCCTCCTGGATTCCAGTATTCCGCCAGGTTTCATCCTTCCTATTTTTAGGACTTACAGATACACATGCATCTATGAAAGCTAAGCTATTTCAAGGATCACCTGACCTAACTCTTCTGACGTTTGACCTGTGTGTGATGTTTGTATAAACTAATCTCCCCTGATGCTCACAGGACACTTTCCAAGACAAGACACTTTCCCCAGCAGACGCCTGAGGCCATGGGTAGTACAGAACTCTGTATGTGCAGTTTTTCCTATATACACATATCTATGATGTGGCTTAATTTGCAAATAAAGAACAATAAGACATTAATAACAACAATTAATGATAACAGAGCACTTATGACAAAATAATGTGTTAAAGTTATGTGAATATGATCAATTCTTCTCTCTTTCTTGCTGTGGAACAAATAGTATATACAAAGTAGATGCACTGGAAAAAGTGATCGAGTGGGACAGCAAGACTTCATCATGATACTCAGAATGATAATTTAATATGTATGGATTTTTTTATTTCTAAAATTTTCCATTAATTTGGGGGGGGGTGCATTGATTGAAGATAACGGGAACCATAAAGTGAAACTGAAGTGTGGACTACACACAATAGAGCTAGTTCATTCTTTTAAACCACTGAATGGCGTGTCACATAAACAGCACATTTTATTTCTTTCCTTCTGTTGATGGACACTTAAATTTCTTTAAATTCTGTTTTTTAGCAATGATTTTCTAAGAATCTTTATACTTACCTCGTTGTGCACATTGCAATAATATAATTAGACTATGTGCCCAGAAGCTCAATTTCTAGAGAGTCACAGATCTTATAACTAGTAGGTATCTTAGAGATCAACTAGCTGATGCTAATATGCTTTTTACTGAAACACAATTAAACTAATTAGTGGCAAGACTAAAAGTAGATTCTGAGCCTTATTAATTTTATTTCTTTGTACTTGACACTGTGTCTCTATGTCTTTTTATTCACTACACAGGTGCTTGTGAATTATTGTCAATATAAACCAAGAAATGACTCCCTTATTATTTAATCAGAGAATACTATTAAGTCATTGACTGGGCACGTGCAGGAGGTTGCAATAATACTGGCTTCAGAACCAAGAGCCTTCTTCTTTCGTCTAAGCTGTGCTATTAACACCTGGTGATGGCTACACTGAAACCCTTGACTTTCCTTGTTCTGCCTCTGCCTTACAACTTCTTTTGAAGCAACAGCTTGCTCATTTGGTGTTTTACTTGGTTATCTCACAGGCATTTCAAATGTAATATATCCAGAATTGAAATCCTGTTCTATGATTCCTTCCCTTTCTGTCTCTCCTTTATTTGTTCCCCCTTCTAGCCTATCAATAAATAACATCTCAATTTTTTTAAAAAAGTAGCTCATGGCATAAATCTAAGACTGAATTTTTATAACACACTTTCTCTACATCCCCAGGTTAAATATTTGCTCAAATTGTCTCAAATCTACTACCACAAATTCAACACAGGCCTGACTCATTGCTAAACTTTTCTAATTATTTTCCTCCAGATTGTTCTCAACACAGGGGTTAGAATTTACTTAACATGTAAAGTAGATTATGTTACCACTTATTTAAAATCCATGAATGTTCCTTATTATTTTTAAAATAATAGGCAAGTTCAATTCCAAGGTCTATCAGTCTCATCTCATGCCACAGTCCCATGCACCAGCCATATTGTCATTTTTACTTTGATACCACACTCTGCTATCTTGGGGCCTTTGCACATGTCCTATTATCTCCCCAGCTCCCTCCTCTCCATACCTCACATAGCTGGCTTTTTCTCATCTTGTAAGTATCACCCTAATTATAAATTCCTTGAGCATTTCTCCATTGTTCATTTGATATAATGAGAGCTTTTATTTACTTCCAGTGTTCCCAATAATTTTTATTTTTTATTTTTTATCATTATATGAGTCAGCTGGCCCTCCTGTAACAAAATATCACAGACTGCAGTGTTAGACAGCAGAATTTATTTTGATACAGTTCTGGGGAATAGTAGCCTGAGATACAGGGGTCAGCAGGGTTGTTTCCTTTGAAGGCTGTGAACAATAGGTCCATGCCTTTCTCCTAGTTTCTGGTAGTTTGATTATACTCTTTGGTATTCCTAAGCTTAGAGGAGCATAACTCTGATCTCTGCCCTCATCTATATGAGTACATTATTTGTCCTTGTCCAAATTTCCCCTTTTTCATAAGGATGCCTGCCAATCACATCAGATCAGATACCCTCCCTAGTCCAGTATGACCTCATGTTAGCAATTATATTTGCAATGGCCCTATTTCCAAATAAAATCACATTCTGGGGAACTAGGGCTTGGAATTTGAGTATATGGCTTTTTAGGGGACAAAATTTAACTCATACCAAAGACTGATCAAAATTTACAACTATTTGTGTTTGTTCATTTGTTTAATGACTACTTCCTGTTCTGGACCATAAAATTATTCACAAAGACAGTTTTTCTTTTTTCCTTAACTTTTTAAAGAATCTATCCACCCAATGTTTTTGACAGACTTGACAACTGATAGATACTCAAAAAATATTTACTGTGTTTTTACACATGTAATTACAAGATTTATAAAGTCTATTACTATTCTGAATTTTGTGATTTTTGCTTTAGCTATGCTCAATTTTATCATCATAATTTTACCCAATGCCATCCTAGGGCAAAGTTTTCAAAATGTAAACCATACGTCAAAATAAGGAGAACATAAATCCTGTTTTGTTTCATAACTTCCTAAATAATTCAAACCAAAATATGTATGCTTTCAGAAGGAGATGGAAGTACTGCCATAGTTCACTTAGTAATTTCTCAACCAACTTTCAATTTACTTTTGCTCTGAGGAATGAGGTCTGAGAATAGTAATAGAAAATGTAACTCCATTGTATTTTACTGTGGGCCAAGAAACTCAAGAAAACTCACCTTCACAGTTCAAACTAGCACGGCCTTACACTGTGCTGTCTTGGAAGAATCATCTGTCCTTCTTTTTATATCCACCCAACTCCACACCACAGCCCTGAATCCAAACTTCATTCTGTATTTACTCTTTTTTTCCTCATCCTTATTTTACTTGTTCCATATCTATGCTGTCAAAAAAAAAAAAAAAAAAAAAAAAAAAAAAAAAAATCTTGGGAATCCTATTTTAAGAGGTCTTGTTTAAATCTTCCAAATCTATTCATGGATCTAATCTCTGACCTCAATCTCCTTGATATTTCCCTTCAGTGTCTTTAAATCAATCCTGTCACCTCTGATAGATGACTCTTCCAAATGTGCCATTTTCATTATGCCACTTCTTTGACTTAACACTGTTGGCACCATATTACCTTTTGAATGGAGTGTTAGAGGATCCATCAGCCAGCCTTAGATTGCTTGTGCTTTTTAAAATTTCCATGGGTGTTTCAAACTAAGGCCATATATTTTATTCTCTCTACAAATTTTGCCAAATTTCACTTTCTTACTGTATTTATGTTGCTTTTCCAAATTATAATGACCTTCTTCCTTCTTCCTGAACAATCCATATCTATCAATCGTTAAATTCCAGTTTCGGGAAGTTTCTCTCATGGAGTCACCTCTCCAATACACACAATCTCTTCTGTCTGAAATCCTATAGCAATTTTAGTTTAAGAAGCAACATGGCAAAAGACATATATTTTTAGTTAGATGAGTGAACACTAAACTTTTAGTTCATCTGTTCTTTTTGGCACGCTTCAAATCTCAATAAATAGACAACCATCCTCGGCACCATCCACAATTAAGCCAGAGCTACATGGAATCAATTAAGGCACATCTTTAAACAAGACTATGTTATGTATATTTTCTTCACATTTTGTTTTATTATACTTCTTTTATTTTAAGTACTCTCTTCACATCATTAGTTACATATAAGTTAGGTATAACTGCAAGATTTTATTAAAGTAAACTACTTACATAATAAACCTAAAGATAGACTATAGTTCTCCGTGGGAAGTCTTTGCAAACACGTCAGTAGAAATCACAGAAATTATAAAATTAAAGAAAGTACATGAAAAAATATTGAATGTTCTTTCATACTGGGATGAAGTTCCTCTGGTAACTTTTCTTTATTTTATATCAGTTTACTTTAATTTTTTAATTATATATAACAGAATTAAAGAATTATTATATTCCTGTCACATACTTAATTTCAAACTTACACTGTAATACTGATATAGGAATAAAGGCAAGCACAGAGATAAAAGAGTAGTAATAGACTACAACAGCCTGTAATTCAGAACACATTTCTTTAAAAATGTGGAGTGATCTTACCCACATAGAAAAACACATTATCTTATCATATGCAAAATAAGAATTTGTTAAATGCAGGGAACGTATTTGGTGATATTAATTTTTGACATTAGCATGAAATATAATTTGCTTCAATTCAATAACCAGTTATATTAATTTTATGGACTGCTTTTTAAAATTCTTTTTCTTTTAGTTATAGATGGACACAATACTTTAATTTTATTTGTCTATTTTTACATGGTACCGAGGGTCAAACCCAGCGCCTCACACATGCTAGGCAAGCGCTCTACCACTGAGCCACAACCCCAGCCCTATGCTATGCTTTTTTTTTTTTAAAAAAAAAAAAAAAAAAAAAAAAACTGTACCTTAAAGTTTTACACTTGATTTGTGGTCCCAAGTGTATTTTCCATACTAGCCTGTCAACACAAAGGAGGTACTGGCTATATGTGTGCTGTCTAATATGTGTTTTCACCATCTAGACCTACCTGTCAAATGTCTATGGACACATGTGTCTATCATACACTTGAAGTATGTCAAAGTGGAGTTGAGTTTCACTGTGAATAAAGTACATATAGAATGTGGAAGCCTTAGTAAAATCTGAAGTTTCTCAATAATTTTTATATTAAAATGCCAATACTCTATATGCATGCTACAAGAATATAAAATACAATTTGCCTATGCCTTTTCTACTCTTCTTAGCATAAACTGCAAAATTTAAAATTATACAGTAATGATTGGACAGTAATGATTTAGATTGCATATAACATGTTACAGACATTCAACAAAGTTCCCCACATAAATACATGGAAATATTCCATAAGATGTTAAAATACTTGTTTCATGTCACAATGATTGATCCTCCTTTATACTATTATTTAAAACCATGTTTTTAAAAATTCTAGAAAACTTCCTTGAGAAATAATTTTCTCTTTTATGCTCAACCCAGCTGACTTTCTTTTTCAATACGCTAATATGGTTCACATTACTTATACCACGCAGCACAGGTTAATTTCATTTTATTTTTCTAATAGACACACTAAAATATGCCTGATTAAAGCAAGATCAACTTTTTAATTTTTCATATATGACATATTTCATTATTTATTAAAAGTTGGATTACTATTATGTCTGAATTGGCTAGATGTTTTGACATTGTTAATGCTTTCAGTATTACTTACTATCATATTTAAAACAAATGCTTTACTATTAGGCTGTAAAATAGAGGTATAGCACCAATATACCCCTCAAGGACAATCTGCCTTTGCCCTGTTTACAGATGCCTGGGTTTCTGCCACACAAGATCAAAAACCAAGAACCAGACTATTCGTCTAAGTTAGTACTTTCAGGCAAGACCAAAGCTCTCATGAGTTGAGTATTAAAATTTAACAGGGCTTGGGAAAGTCCACTTTAACTATGATTAAATTAAGAATTACAGTTAGAGCGTGTTTTGAAAGCATCATATTACCATCTGGTTCTTCTCTACCCAAAGCATCCGTGGTCTATAAAATTGAGATATTGATCGTAATGACAAGAAATGATCTTGGATTCTGACAGAATACAAAGCAAAATGAGCTTTTCAGAAGCAAAAGAAAATATACAACTTTTAAGCAGCCCTTTCCAGAGAATTGTAAAAAACAGGCCCATGAAATCTAGCTCAACCCCCTCATTTTAAAATGAAACAAGAGATACTCTGGGGAGGTTCAATGAGGGACTAACAGTTCCAGAGAGTGATCAGAGTGTTTTCTCAACCAATTATCTTCCCAATATTTCATGTAGTCTTCTTTTCATTCTGAAGTTATTTCATAAGACACATCCTATTGATTTACTGAACTGGTGTTTACAAATGAGCAATGAAAATTTCAAAAACTTGGCATAAAAAGAAATAAGCTGTGGATGGGTTCAAATAGCTTAAAATTAATGAAGATGATGAAATCAGATATGGCAGCGAGAGACATTAACAGATCACATTTCGACCGTGATAACTGCTGTGGATATTGCTGTGGCTTGGATACATTGTGTCTCTGAAGGTTCATGTCCTGGAAGCTGCATCCGTAGGGTTGAGGAGTTGAGGTGGTGGACCTTTTAAGAGGTGGGGCTTTGTGGAGGGTAATAGGTCTTGAAAGGATCCATTCAGATTCTGAGGGGTGCTTCAGGACTTACAGGGGTGAAAAAGCTCATTCCTGTAAGAGCAGGTTGTTATAAAGTGAGATCACTCCAAAAGCTTGCCTGGTTGCTTCTGCATGGGGCAGGTTCCCTTTCTGCTTCTTTGCCATATTGTAAGATAACCAGAGAGCCATCTCTAGGACAAACTATTTGGACCTTCCAGCCATCAGAATCATAAGCCATATTATCTCTACTTTGTGAATTACTCAACCTCAGTATTTTGTTATAGCACAACAAAATAGACTTAAGATGGATAAAATTTTAATTTTTAAAACTGTGGGTGTATAAGCATTTTTCCTTCTGTATCTCTGATATGTCCTAATTACAAACAAAAGTCATATTATGAGGGTAGACAAACATCCTCTGTCATCATACTTTTCCTCCTTTGAACTCCTTTAAATCACTGTCTCTATCAACTAGTATACAGGACTTTCACGTAAGATTTTTCATGATCAGACATTCCTTTTGAAAAACTGCATCATGATTCCAAGTGTTTTGAGAACAGTGAGTATGCTTTATAAATCATTATAGTTCAAAGAGACTCTCATTAGGGGTCTAAAGCTCAGTACAATGCATTTTGCATATAAGACAATTAATAGATGCAAGTGATTGGTTGTTAGGGGTTGTCTCCCCTCACTGAATTTGTGAAAGGGAGGTTGATATGTCCCAGATGCTGAAGGGAAATTTGTTCTGGAGCAATTAGCAGTTGGTAGTACTAATTGCTAACTACGTGTCACAGGCACCCCTGACTGAACACAGGAGCGAGGCAAAGGCTCCACAGGCCTCCGTGCTGAGATTCCATGACATCTCTACACCTCTCTAAGCCTTTTGCATCTGCACTACTTACCTGTATTAGAGGTCACAGCACTTTAAAGACAATGTCATATTTACCTTCATGGTATTCTCGGAGATTTGTGAAGGGGCTAATGCTTAGCCCATTTTCCTCTATTGCCACAGGGAAAAATATAAGCAAAGTGAGTCTGAATCATTTATACAGCATTTCACCATAAGGCAATGAAAGAGGCAGGTGCAGGTCTCAGATGGTTGTCTAAGTCCAAATTCCACGCTCTATCTGCTAGATAATCCTGCTTTCCCTCTCAATAGAATATTTCCCTAGATAGTTCCTGAAACATTTATAGCAGAAGCCTGCAGAGTGACGGTTATAGAAGTTTGTGGAAAACTTCCAGGCATCTAAAAATGTAAGAAACGGCCACATTTCACTTTGGGTATTCACATTTGAGAAGTGATGTGTTTTTTTTTTTTCCTTCCCCTCAAATATTCAAAAGTTTGATCTAAGGCAAAAGTTTTACTATTCTGCCCTAAACTAGAGGAATGAAAACATCCATGAATTTTCATCAGTTTGCTGTAGGCAGAAATTTGCCAGTTTGCAGGAAAATGGCTTAAAAATCGAAGCTGAGATGAAATACTTGAACTTCTTGTGTGAACCTATGAAAGTAATATTTTTCTTTATCAGCTGATATGAAGGTTTTCACAACCCTACATTACTTCAGTATAAAATCACTTTCCCTGTCTAAAATGTCACAAAACTCTTTGGATTCCTCAAAACACACTCTAAGAAAGGATTCTTGTCCCCTTAATTTTGGCACATGCCATCATTTCCCTTTTATTCTTTATCTATTCCTATATTTAATAGAAGTTTTCTGTAACTAACTTTCTTTTACCTCCACTGTAAGATACACATGATAGAGGAGTGTAAATGGGGTAAAATTGGAGAACTTTTTCTTTCTCAGAGTGTCAAAAATATACTAACGCCAGAGACTTGCCTTTTACCTAGTCAGAAACCTAGATCTTACCGAACATAGCAGAGACATCTGACTGAGTTGTACCTTCAAACACATCCTCTGCATTCGAGTTTTGTGTTCCTCTGAATGATCGACTGCACCGTATTTACTTAGGTGACTTTCCTGTCCCTTATAATCACCACGTGGCAAAGCTGCTAAGGGAACCAGAAGGCAGCAGCTGAAGGCACCTTGGTGGATTCTTTCTTTTCTCACAGCCAGTTCCTGATTCAATTTCACCTCTCTGGCAGGCTTCTAATCAAACCCACTCCTCAGAGATATTTTCATTTTAGATCAACAAATATTTCTGAAGGCCTCCAAATATTTCTGGAAGCTGCTATAATAGGTGCTATGAAATATTTATGTCAATAATGCCATCAGTAATGTAAACATTAATTTATAAATGTGTCCAATCATAGACATCTATTTGTTTGAGACATTAGTTAACATTATAAAACATATGCTTTCTCGTCAGCAGACTCATGGGTGAAGTACTCATTTTGTGAGAAACCTGAAATGGTTTACAAAAGAATATTGGTGACAGGAATATTTAGAATTCGAAACTAAAAGACTAAACAAAGTGAACGTATCAGAATCTTGAAGCAAGAGGAGGTCTTGACTTTCATTGCTCTTTGCCTCATACATATTTCTGCTTTGCTGTCAAATAAACATCTGCCTCAGAAATATTTCTTTATCTGAAGGGCATTTGTTTGAGCTGCTTTTCTGCTAATTGTGAGGAGTTTTAATCATATGTTCTTGTTGACTCACCCTGTCTTATTTTAAGATAGAAAGAATTGAAAAGTTGGGTGGATGAGAAGCACAAATGTGATTAGTGAATAACAGAAAGTCAATAGGTGTGTATAAGAATCAAGAAATATTTGTGGAGTCATTAGTATTACAAAGCATTCCAAATTCAGTGTACAATTTATGTATACTCCATGATTTAACTTGTGTATTCAGCCAAAATGTGTTTGTTACTGCAGGATATCAGAGAAACAGAAGCCACAACAGGATTAGATGGTGCTATTCTAAGGTTTGAATATGGGTAATGTTCCCCAAAAGTCCATATGTTAAGGATAATTCCCCAGGATGGCACTCTTGGAAAGTTCTCTAGATGCTTAAGAGGAGGGACGTGTAAGAAGTCCTCGGGTCATTGGGGACAAGTATGGAGAAGCAGTTGTGGGACACTGGTCACTGTTTTTCTCTGCTTCCTGGGTTATGATGTAAGCTGTTTGCTCTGCCACATGTTCCCACCCATATTGTGCCACGCTTGCCAGAACATCCAAAGTAACGAGGTCATCTGATCTTGAGCTGGAACTTCCAGAACCACGAGCCAAAATAAACATTAAATAAAAGTTAGTTCCCATATGTATTGTGTTATAGTAAAGAAGTTAATGCAGATGAGCAAGAGATTTTTATTAAGAGAAATGAATGAGGAAAAATTAGGAGGGAACAATGAGAGTCTTACAGAATCCTCAGACCTGATGTTTCTCTTTCCCTTGTGAAACAGACAGGGAATGAAAGATGAGTGGAAAAAAATCAGTTATAAGATGACTCAGCAGGGTCATTGACCAATGGGAAGGACTTGAGCCAAGGAACCCATCAGAGAAGTCCTGGTCTTCCAGGAATGAACTGCCCTGATGCTATCCATAGCAATGACTGGAAAAGGAAGTTGGGAAGGGCAGGCTAGCACAATCGTGCCCTGGCATACACTTTCTGCAGCTGGAACTTTAGAGGCACAATTTGATGGCTGCCACAGTTTATCTCTACTTCTCTTCACAGACTCGGAGATGAGGGAGTTCCTCCATGCCTTCCATGAGTCTATCTCCCCGGTGAGAAAGTAGGAAGAGGTAGTTTTCATGTGCACAAGCACCTGGATTTCAAACAGATTCCTCCCCACTTCTATCAAACAAAAGTAAATTTGTATCCTCCTGCTGATAGGTCCCCTGACTCTGCCTGTATGGTGACTTCCCCTTCTACCCTGTTGGTCTCTGGGGACAAGGCATCCAAAGTGCTAATGCTGTAACCATAACATGTATTTCAATGAGACATCTGTGTTCCCTAGCAAAAGGATGTCCCGCTTTCCTGTGAGGATGTCCAACTCTATAAAATCCACAATTTCAGAGAATAGTAGAGTAAATTTCCTGAGGAATTTATTGTGCACACTGGTAAGTGAGATTGCTTCTGCTTCTACTGTATGGTTCCTGGATCTATATATTATTCCCACTAGGTACACACCATCATGAAGAGGTTTCTGATTTAATACATATACCATATTCTAGAGATTGTTCTTCATAATTTCAGAATATTGTTCAGAATGTTCCAAACGTTGGAACTAGATTTATAAGTTGTTCCAGAATTCTGTGCAGCTGACTCATTCTGGGTGATACCATACGAGATGTAATTAGTGAATTCTGTGTTTATCTAGCCTTTACCTCCACACTTTCTCTGTGAGATGTGATCATTAGTTAAATGTTGTGCTGTGTTGGATTCCTTGCCTGTGGATTAACCATTCTATAAAGCCTCGAATCAGTGTCAACTGAGACTGCAGGAAGGAAAGGCAAATATCTATGCCTACGATATATGTCTATTCTTGAAAACAAACTGCTGGCCTTTCCATGATGGAAGTGGCTCATTGTATTTAACATGGCAGCAAGTGGCTTGTTGATCTGCCAAAGGATGCCTGTTATGCCATTAATCCCATATGCAGACTCTGTCTCTGACATCATGGACATGCAGCATGTACCTATCATAGCAAATCTGGAGCAGCTGATAATGAAGTCTGGTTGGTACCAACTAGCTAAATTATATTTGTCTATTTTGTTGTTCAGTGCCCCTTCTATAGGAAACTTATTTTCTATTTTACATTATATGTTAAACAAAAAAAGTCTGTAAAATGTGTGCCCAATCCCATGTGCTTTAACACATGCCTTTATTTTAAAATTCATAGTTTGATACTCAATTTCTTTTTCCTTGCAGATATCTTACCAAATGATCAGGCCATTGATCACTTCCTGGTGGCTGGGGTGGGGGGAAATATATATATATATATATATATTACTGCATGTATTATATATATTTTATACTATATATAATATATATCATATGTTATACTGTAAGTACAGTTTAATATAACACATATATATTAGATATATTATATAATACCTTTTTAAGATTTATCTTGAGTCACTTCACTTTCCACACAAAGTCTACCACATCAGGCACATCACTCATGATTTTGCCCAATGGGATGGTTTCCCTCTACACTCTTTTTCAATGTCAGAAATGGAGTCATTATGCACTCTTTGTTTGCATTCAGAAACTGAGAAGACCCAAATAGAAAGCTGGCAAACCTTTTCCCTCTTGTTTCAACTGCTAACAGAGGACCCAACATACGGTGATAGGAGTAAGCCAGCCAGAGGAAGGGCACCATCACAGTTGTGGGGAGGAACAGGGAAGTCTGACCTACCTAGTCTGCAGTTTGCCTTTCTGAACCTGACCTATGTGATCACAAATATACCATTTTTACCTCACGGTAGACTAAATTCCACGCTGTCTTTTTCGTGACTGATACATCCAGGGCCTGTCAGATATTGAAGTGCAGGTCTTTTTGAGTTTTAATAGGATTTATCTTCCACCCTTTGGAGGACATGTAACTTTCCCAGGTTTCTAGGACCGGAGTCATCTTCTCCCTTCCCTGTCCAGTCAGCATGGCTTCTCCCTTCCCATGTCCAGCCATCAGTATGGCTCTGTGGACTGCCCAAGTCATGCAGTACATTCAATAAGAGTAAACCTATATCTGAGACAAGACTGTGAATTAAAATCATTGTCCATCCCATGGGAGTACTAGTCTGCTCCAGTCGTGTTATGGAGCTAGTTGCTAATAGTAATATTACAAAATGAGTAAAAATAAATGTGTTGGAGTTTGCTAGTAGATATTGAAAAGTAATCCATCTCTACCCTAAGAACAGCCCTCATAGTGGAATATTTATACGTTCACTTAATTAAAAACTCTACTGTGGGTGTCAGAGAACCATCTCCTCCCTAATAAATACTTCCATCAAAATCAATTCTGAATATTTTAGCTATCTTAGCCCATTTCCCCAGAAAACAATCCTAAGATAAAGTATTTGGTACACATTATTAATTCCTAAACTCTTTATTTAGTTTCATTCAGTCAACATGCTTGTCTTTAATATAAAAGCCACATATTTGATAGGATTAATTCTGGGTAGTTCATTAACATGATACTTCAGATATTTTTCTTACTTATAGAGAGCTTTAGTATAGAATGTCACAATAACATCATTTATTATCTGGCTCCCATAGGTCCCTCTTCTAACCTAGGGACTATGATTGTATTTGGCATCACCAGGCCTCAATGTCAGCTCACAATTTGTGTCTAATGGTCCTTGGGTTGTCTGGTTATTCCTTTCTCCCCAGTTTAAAGTCTCTCAAGTATATGGCCATACATTCCATAGAGGAATGGAGAAATTATCACAGGGTGTACCAGCCCTGACTATGTTGTGGGACACCTATTCAGAAAGCCAGTTCTATATAGATACAGTTTGGTTCAGGAGAGGGAACTGAGCAAATGATTGATTCCTTTTTTAGTGGGGAAGCCATAAGCCATCCTCAGTTTCCCTCCTTCTCTCTCTCTCTCTCTCTCTCTCTCTCTCTCTCTCCCTTCCTCTTTCTTTCTTTCTTTCTTTCTTTCTTTCTTTCTTTCTTTCTTTCTTTCTTTCTTTCTTTCTTTCTTTCTTTCTTTCTTCCATCCTTCCTTTCTTCTTCTCTCTCTCTTTTCCTTTTTTCTTTCTTCCTTCTCTCCCTCCCTTCCTCCCCTTTTGCTGTTAAACAGAACTTGATCTCTCAAGGATGCTGTGTTTCATTAGCCATCTTCACAACACTTTGAGCCAAGCTCCTTGACTGCCCGCTTTGACTTTGCCACAATGGTGGCCTCTGGTGTCTAGTGTTTGAATTCTATCACAATATCCTCTGAAGACTGGACCTGCCTCTCTTACCATCAGCTTGGCCTGCAAAGGAAGCCCCCACTAAATTTTTGGGGGATGTTAGAACTTCTCTCATGAATACAACGATGATGGCCTTGGGGACCAATGAGCTCAGGGGTCTCCTGTGGGACATACCTGTCTGCCGTCTTCTGGTCTTTTATGACATACCCCACTCCAGCAAGCCTGTTTCTCCGAGCCTCAATGCTCTTGCCTCTAATATTTAACAAGATTTTTCAGGCTTTTCTACTTCATTTAGTTCTGGCCATCCCTTTTTACAAACTGCCAAAAGTCTCCCCAGCAGCAAGACTGTCCTGTCTCCTACGGTCCTTGCTAGGATGTGTCGCATGCCAAGAATTGCCTCACATATAGAATAATTTTGTTATGATTTATATATGAAATGGCTCCCAAAGGCCTATATTTTAAGGTTCTATTGACAGCCTGTGTCACTCTTGGGAGGTGATAGAACCTTCAGGAGACCAACACTAGTGAAAGCAAGTTGGATCATTGGAGGTGTGCCCTTGAAAACATTATTGAGACCCTGTGCCTCTTTCTCTCTCTTTTCGCTTCTTGGCTGTCATGAGGTGAGCAGCTTTGCTCCATCTTATACCATGATATATTGCCTTGCCACAAGCCCAAAGCCACAGAACCAATGAACCATGGTCTGAAACTCCTAAAACTATGAGCAAATATAAACTTTTCCTCCTCATAAAATGCTTATCTCAGGTGTTGTGTCACAGTGATGGAAAGCTGAATAACACAACTTGCTTACATAGTCTGTCTTCTTTGACCTTCAAAATCCCACTGCGGGGGTACTTCACTGGTACAAGCCTGTACATGCTGGCTACTTTTTCAACTTTCTTGTGTATATACTTTCTCTCTCTCTCTCTCTCTCTCTCTCTCTCTCTTTCTTTCTTTCTTTCTTTCTTTCTTTATGAAACCCAACATAATTTCTCCAGGACTTGGAACTAACTGTCAGGCGACAGACAATAGTGGAGAAGTGAGCAGCTTCTGAGTGATCACCTGTTTCTTTGTGGAGGAGTGGATTCTGCACGGTCAGAGGTCTTTGTAGGGAAGGGATCATCCACCTGTGAATTGCATAGGGTTCATGGGCAAATGCAGAGGCAATATCTGCATTGATCAAGATACCCCAATCCACATTTCAAGGACTGGATTTTCTCAACCAGTTCTCCAGTCTTCACATAGTTGGGGAATTTTTCAGATGTCTCTGGAGCTCCACATCTCAAACTGTTAGCTCTTTAGCCTTCACAGCTCTGTTTATTTCCACTGTAGAAGAGGAGGGCCTTCTATAAGATACCAGAGCTTGTTACTTGCCCTCAATTTCTTATGACTCCCAAGTTTATCAATACAGCTTATAATGACAAAATACTCTAATGTCTTCATAGGAATTGTTAATCCATACTTTTTTTAATGTCTAACTCTGTATCCCATCATAGCATTCCTCTCTAGCTGGACATTTTCTGGTCATCACCTGAAATCCTCACAATTCACTTTACCTTAGAGTCTGGTATCTACCTATAACACTACCTACCAGATAGGAAAACATCCTTTTCACTCACCAGCTACTAAGCAAACAAGTCCAAATCCCTTTTTTTTTTTTTTAGTTATACATGGATACCATATTTTTATTTTATTTGTTTATTTTTATGTGCTGGTGCCAAGGATGGAACCCAGTGCCTTACATGTATGAGAAAAGCATTCTGCCACTGAGCCACAACCCCAGCCCCCAAATGCCAATCTTATTGGTAGCTTTTTCTAATAACTCATACTACTTGCATTGTTTGGGCACTCCAATATGATAAGGGGACAGAATTAGATGTACAGACATTTACTGGAGGAAGCATCCCTCATAGAAACGGGAGAAAGACCAGAAGAACTAACAAATCTTAATGCAAATCTGACCCTTCTAAGGGGAAAGGAAGAGTGTAAGAGTGTAAGAGGTGGGGACAGCAGGTGTTGACTCTTCAGGCCTAGTGGTCCTTCAGAGGAGTCTTACCTCCTAGCATTGGGCCTGCCTTCCTTACCATCCTTCATTCCCCAGACCATACATCAGAAACTTGTTTCTGGCCCTTACATGTGGAAATAAAGTACCTTCTTTCACTGACAATTAAGCTACTGGGTTAAAGTGTTGAGTTTCATCAAAACTTAAAGAATGAACGGGCTGGGGATGTGGCTCAAGCAGTAGCGCGCTCACCTGGCATGCGTGCGGCCCAGGTTCGATCCTCAGCACCACGTACAAACAAAGATGTTGTGTCCGACAAAAACTAAAAAATAAATATTAAAAATTCTCTCTCTCTCTCTCTTTCTCTCTCTCTCTCTCTCCTCTCTCTTAAAAATAAAAAACTTAAAGAATATAGTGATCTTCAAAGTCTATATCTCTTAAACTTAATATCTCCTTTCTTTATTTCACTATGTTTGTGTCATTGCTTAAGTTAATCTATTTACTTTTTCTCCATTTTACTTTTGCTTGCTCTTTGAAGTCCTTAAGAATTCCAAAGAGACTATATAAATTATGTCATGGTTAAAGTATTCTTTTTTTTTATGATCCTATATGAAACAGTGTGGGGGATTAGGAGGCTACAGGTTTTTATTTTTTAAGAACATATGTTTTCAGTCATAAATTATGCATAATTAAAACATCAAATTGTTTTGGTAAGAAATAATTGCTCTCCACATGGTATTGCAACATTGTAGATATCACTTCTGTAGATGCACAGCAAGCATCTAGTATCTCTTCAATTTTTCTATGCCAGATTTTTTCCTTTTGTCATATTTATCAGTGCATAAAGGCTTGTAATAGGTGATTTCACCTTCACCTCCACTTTTGATGGAATCTCATCAGGCTTTATTCACATTTATTGAAGTGCAATGTTCCACAGATTCAATACAAAATATCTGCACACGAGAGAAAATCTAAATACTCAGAATTGCTTTAGTTATAACTAATTTGAGATTGTCATTTTATACATTTCTTTTCTTTTCATTTCATTTATTCCAAGAGTTTTTTTTTCATTTTTACCTGATTTTCTCTGATATATGTAATACAGCACTCACATTATAGTTAAAATATGATCCTAATAAGACAAATGTTTCTCAGGAGGACTCATATAATGTAAGGACTTTTGTAACCAAAGTCAGTTTTCTCCTGAGTGAAATTCATATGTCTATCTTTTCAAATGATTTTAGAGAAGGCAATAAACCTTGTCAATACAGTATAATTGATTCCATTTGTCTGTTATTATTTTATAAGAATGGCCCATCTCCAAAGAAATGATCAAATTGACCATGAAGAAATCCACACTGACATTAATATTGGCATTAGTACAGCAGAAAATAATATGGTCTGTTCTTTCTCAGTTGGATAGACACAGCCTGAGAAAAAAGACAAAGATTTTCAGTAAATAGTGTGATGAGTTAATTTCCTTCAAATCCTTTACAAAGAAAAGGGATTTATCAGCAATGAAACTTTACCAATTCTCAATGTACTCCTTGCTAAAGTGAGTATTTGAGTTAAATACACTTCTCTTTTGGTGGCTGCGTGCCCACCTGGGCTCTTGTCATAGGAACCCGTCATAGGATCATGTATAGGCTGAATGTCATTCTTCAACATTTTGCTTAAGACTTTCAGTGGAAACCATCTTGAGAGAACTATCCTGTCTTTCAGCTTCCTAGAGTCCAGTCAGGAAACATGCAGATCCATTAGAAAGGCAGCTATGAAGAAAGAGAGCAGAGGTCCACCTCGGCCCAGTAAGGATTCTCCTGGGGAGTAAGACCAATATGATGTGCATACACACATGGAGACACACACACTGACGGCCTGGATAACACTATCTTAGAGGCTAAAAATCTTTAAAATATACCACTGCAAGCTGAAGACCAAGAAAAATCCATTGATCAAGTTCTGAGAACTGAAGGGTGGAGTGCTAATTGTGTCTGTGCCCTTTAAGGGCAGAGGATTGGTGTTCTAGCTCAAAAAGGGAGGGCGTGTGAATTCCTCATTCCTTTATCCTTCTTTTGTTGTTAATCTGTTTAACCATAAATAGATTGGATGATGCATGCCTATATTGGAGAAAATAATTTGCTTTACTCAAACCACTGATTCAAAGGCTGATGTCTTCTGGAAACACTCTCACAGTCTCAACCAGAATAATAATACCCCAAAACAAAGGACAAATTGATAACCAGAAAAAGTGAACATATCTCATGCCTTCACTTTTTTTTTTTTCTTTTTACATTCAAAACATCCAGGCCACAATAATGACATCATCGTGTTTTTGAAGATTCCATTTTTCCATTTAGATATAAGGGTCCTTCAGGTTGGGAACAAATTTAGAAAGGAAAACTTCTGTATCGCTGAGAATCATGGTTCTTGGTTCAGCTTAGGAGAATCGTCCATTTACTGAAAGTTTCGTCATAGAGGCACGAATATGCATTTATCTGTGGAGAGGAGTCAGAGCTTCCATCAAGTTCTCAGCAAGTCTCTAAAAAACTTCTATTAGCTGGTCATGGTGGCACACACCTGTAATCCCAGGAGCTATGGAGGCTGAGGCAGGAGGATCACAAGTTCAAAGCCCATCTCAGCAAATTACCAAGGCCCTAAGCAA
The DNA here is from genome assembly GCF_048772815.1 of Callospermophilus lateralis. NCBI lineage: Eukaryota > Metazoa > Chordata > Mammalia > Rodentia > Sciuridae > Callospermophilus > Callospermophilus lateralis. The sequence continues at coordinate 141,899,871 of NC_135309.1, forward strand.
CTCAGCAAGACCCTGTGTCTACATAAAACATAAAAAGTGCTCGGGATGTGGCTCAGTGATTAAATAGTGTCGCTGGGTTTAATCCCTGATTAAAAAAATAAATAAATAAGTAAACTGCATTTTGAAAAATGATTTCTACTCTACTTTTTAGAGTTTGTTTGCTTCCCACTGTCTGTGGAATGCCTTTCCCTCTTGGGCACTGTCCACCACGCTATGCAAGTGCTAGCCTCCACTGCTCAACCTCCAGGTCTACTGCATCTTGTGCTCTTCCTCATAGTCAAATATTTACTTTCAGCATACTTTCTCCTTCTACTTTAAGAACAATCTGGCATGTGATGTTATTATTCCAATTTAAAAAGTGCTTTTTCATAATTCATTCCTTTCTTTTCTTTCTTTCTTTTCTCTCTCTTTCTTTCTTTCTTTCTTTCTTTCAGTAACAGGTCCCCCATATTTACCAATATTTATTTAGTTACTCAGGACATTAGTTTTTTCCAAATTCCCAAGTGCCTAAACATCACACTGCATTCCCTCAAGTTTAATCAATTGCATCTGCTGTTTTAGTCAGCATTTTTGCTGATGTGACTAAAAGACATGACCAGAACAATTGAGGAGGAAAAGTTTATCTGATGGCTCATGGGTTCAGAGGTCTCAGTCCATAAATAGCAGACCCCATTCCTTGGGACTCTAGGTGAGACTGAACATCATGGCGTGAGTGTGGTGGAAGGAAGTGGCTCACATGATGATCACAAAGCAGACCAGAGAGAGTCCACTCACCAGATACAAAATATATACCTCAAAGACATGACCCCTCCTCCAGCCACACCCTACCTGCCTTCAGCTACCTCTTGGTTAATCCCATCAGGGTTAAGACTATTATAGCCCAATTATTTCTCCTCTAAACCTTCTTGCATTGTTTTACACATGAGGTTTTAGGAGACATGTCCAATTCAAACCATAACTTAAGCCCTCATGTACATGGTGACTTTCTGGTGTAATTTGCCTTTCATTTCTCTTACATGACAAAGATGCCAACTACAATGAATCCAACTAAAAGAGATCTAGGAAAAAAAACATAAGGCTTTATTATATACAACAGTATGGGAATGGTAGATCTAAACATTAAAGAAAATATCAGAAAGCAAAATCAGAATATATTTCATCTACTGTAATTCATTTCTCTCCCTTTTTTTCCCTTTCCCCTCTCTTCCTCTTATATGTAATTTTGTATAACCCTGAGGGTCTCCTTCCATTTCTGTGCAGTTTCCCTTCTCTCTCCCTTTCCCTCCCACCTCTCGTCCCTGTTTAATGTTAATCTTCTTCTCATGCTCTTCCTCCCTGCTCTGTTCTTAGTTGCTCTCCTTATATCAAAGAAGACATTTGGCATTTGTTTTTAGGGATTGGCTAGCTTCACTTAGCATAATGTGCTCTAGTACCATCCATTTCCCTGCAAATGCCATGATTTTGTCATTTTTTAGTGCTGAGTAGTACTTCATTGTGTATAAATGCCACATTTTTTTATCCATTCATCTACTGAAGGGCATCTAGGTTGATTCCACAGTAGATGGGTAGAGAAAGAAGATGGGAGGGGGGGTGAAGGGAGGATAGTAGAGGATAGGAAAGGCAGCAGAATACAACAGACCCTAGTATGGCAGTATGTAAAAACGTGGATGTGTAACCGATGTGATTCTGCAATCTGTACACAGGTAAAAAATGGGAGTTCATAACCCACTTGAATCAAATGTATGAAATATGATATGTCAAGAGCTATGTAATGTTTTGAACAACTAATAATAATAATAATAATAAAAGAATATATTTTAATGCAAATTGTTTAAAAACTTTTAAGTTAAAAAATTCATTGATAAAAATAAAAACTAAAAACCATTGAAACATAAAACAATTACCTCAGTATATAATTAATTCTTATACATCACTATCTCATGAGGGCATGCCAAAGAAATACCTCAAAAGAAAGTGCATAAATATCATAAGCAGTTAATTCACATAACAAAAATGGCACAAATTTATTCTTCAGTCTAAAAATCTACAACATAACATGTTGTATTCTACCTGTTATTGACAATGCAGTAGCACATATGAAATAAGAACTTATATAATATAGTGATATGGCCAATCAATGTTACAGCAGCTCAGTTCACTATAACCAAACTATGGCACCAACTTAGGTGCTATTCAACAGAGGAATGGATAAAAAAAATGTTATATATACACACAAGGAATAATACTCAGTAAAAAAGAAGAATGAAATTATGGCATTTGCCAGTAAATGGATGGAACTGGAGACTATCATGCTAAGTGAAATAAGCCAATCCCCAAAATTCAAAGGCCAAATGTTCTCTCTGATATGCCGATGCTGATTCACAATAGGTGAGGGTAAGAGAGGAGTAGAGGTTCATGGGGTTAGACAGAGGGAGAGGCAAAGGGAGAGAGGATTGGAACGTGAAAGACAATAGAATGAATAGAACATAACTTTTCTATGTTCATATATGAATGCACGACCAGTGTAAATCTACATCATGTACAATCACAAAAATAAGAAGTTATATTCCATGTATTTATTTATTTATTATCTGGTTGTTGTTTTTATTGGTTATTCAAAACATTACAAAGATTGCAGAGTCACATCGGTTACACATCCACATTTTTACATAACATCATAATAGTAACTGTTGTATTCTGCTACCTTTCCTATCCTCTACTATCCCCCCTCCCCTCCCCTCCCATCTTCTCTCTCTACCCCATCTACTGTAATTCATTTCTCTCCTTATATTTTTCCCATTCCCCTCACAACCTCTTATATGTAATTTTGTATAACAATGAGGGTCTCCTTCCATTTCCATGCAATTTCCCTTTTCTCTCCCTTTCCCTCCCACTTCATGACTCTGTTTAATGTTAATCTTTTCCTCCTGCTCTTCCTCCCTGCTCTGTTCTTAGTTGCTCTCATTATATCAAAGAAGACATTTGGCATTTGTTTTTTAGGGATTGGCTAGCTTCACTTAGCATAATCTGCTCTAATGCCATCCATTTCCCTGCAAATTCCATGATTTTGTCATTTCTTAGTGCTGCGTAGTACTCCATTGTGTATAAATGCCACATTTTTTTTATCCATTCATCTATTGAGGGGCATCGGGGTTTTATGATATGCCAAAATGCATTCTACTGTAATGTATAACTAAAAAGAAAAAATTTAAAAATCAAAAAAAGAAATAAGAGCTTATGTTCTAATATGAAAAACCTGAAAATAAATAAATACCACATATATTTATTTCGTCATAGAAAATAAATATTATAGAGAATTTTGGGAAGTAAATAAAAACAGTACCTGGGTGGGAAGTTTGTTAGTAATTAATACAGTCCATCTCCACTGAAATTCAAGCAATATAACTGAAGTAACAATACCACAAGATTATTCACCAAAATATCGGCAAAGATTTTTAAAATGTGATCATACCTATATGTGTGTGGGTGACAGTGTAAATCAGTGGAGTCTATCTGGGGAAACATTGTGGCTGTAAGTTGAAATGTCTTATGAGAATCTAAGCCTTTATTTCAGCCGTAGATCTTCTAGGAATTTATCATATAGAAAAGTACATTTCATAAATGGATAAAAGATGAATAGTAAGAAATGTTTATTGTAGCACTGATCTTAATTGCAAAACCAGAGGGTAATTTAAATGATGGATAAAGCTGGGTTAATAAAACATTTTTGATGTAAGCATACAAGAAACACTATCTGATTTTAAAATCATATTTTAAAATGCATGTGAGGATTTGGAATGTATAATAATATATTATCACTTGAAACAATGTAGCTTCTGTTTCTAAGTCTATAAATACATAAGCCAAAATAATAACTTAAAAAATTCTACATAGTAGACTTTTGACCAATTTTTTTATTGTGTTATTCTATAATTTCTAAATTTTCTAAGATGAGGGATTTGTATGTTAGACTTCTACCAATTAACAAAATAACTATTATTTTAAATAGAGTTCCAAAAGATGATTGAAATATCTGATTGAAAAAAATTACTTTTGCATGGGAGTTAATGTTGATATTTATCCTGCAAAGACCAGAAACAGTGATAAAACAAATTCAGATGAGCCTCTTTACTCTAGAGCCATGGTTTTCTATAGATTTATGCAAACCTAAGAGGCTTCTGCTCAGAAGAACTTATCACTATATAGAATGCAATGATTTAATTTAAAAACATTTCTTAATTTATCAGAAATATTAGAATCTTGGAACAAAATGACACCTAATTTTAAAAGTTTGATTATCTTTGAAAAGATAATCACTTGTCACTAATAAAATAAAAAGCAATTGACCTATATTATAGGGTTTTGTATAAAGACAAAAATACAAAATGAATGTAAAAGAGCTTTATGAACTGCAGTCTGTGCACCCTTATTTTATTAATTATATTGAGAATATTTAAAATGAAGTATTTCTTCCTTTTGCCTCAATAGTTACAAACTTCTACAGTAATGAATGTAATATTGTAATAGAAGTGCTACACATTTTCTGGTGGGAAGACACACTTGGAAAAAAAAAAAACAGACTTCCCTTTCTTTAAAAAAATAAATTTGTCAACCTTAAAAACAGAAATGCACTTTTTTGATTTTAAGAAATGCTGTGATTGGCACTCTTGAGAGGGAAGTCGATAAGAACAGATAGATAGTCAATAAATAAAATATTTAGACACATATGCATACACATTTCCATGTGAACATTCACTTCCAAAGTGAATAATTTTAAAATTACATAAAATAAGGTTATACATGAATGAAAGGAAAATACTGCACTCCTTACCATTTAAAAGGTGATAGACTCAATAGCAAATGATAAATGTTCATTTGCTTGAACATCTGAAAGTTCAGATGATAGCGAACCTTGTTTTTTCCTCTCCCTCAAATCTTTCTTTCTCATGACATTTCAGAAATGTGGTCATTCCTCGTACTTTCAAGAGAGTTGATGATTCTCACAAACCTTGCTGAGACTCCTCCAGATGTGTGAGCCAAATGATTGGTATGGCTAGAGAAGGAATACGAGATCAAATGAAACAGACTGGCCATGTTCTCCTTCAGGAACAGTAGATACGGGGCCCAGCTCTAATGCCTAAGAAGGGTAACACAGAAAGTGCATTTGGACTGAGAGCAAATGCTGCAGCCATCACATCCCCAGTGATAAAGGGATTTAATTTAAAGAAACAGTTTCATTACTCAAAAATACCCATCACAACACTACAAAATCCCCAGGAAATTAGGAAAATCTACATATTTCCCAAAAGGACATATCATTTAAGTGATAGGAAAATATTTATACATCATCATCCTTTTGAAGAATCCTGCTAGCAAGAGACATCAATATTTGTTTGAAAATAAAATAAAAGCCATATTTGGCAGGAGCATGGTTGAAATCTTTCCAGAATGTATTTTTGTTCTCAATGGAACAACAGAACTTGGCCTTTCCCCAGTTTTCCAAAGGCATACACATATTCATATGTGTACAAGTTTGTGTCAAAGCAAATGAGAAGCGTGACTTTAACAGGTGCAACTCCCTTTTCTTGAACCCAAGTCACATTTTCTCTGACAGGCACAAATAAACACAACAAGAAAAGACCCACAAAATAGTTACAGTAGCTGTATTGATTCTTTAAAGTGCTGTTGTGAAAAAAAGGGTTAAGAGACTGTCAGATGTCCTTTTAAATGTGCACATGCCTATTATATGTCCCAATGAAAACACACTATCCTAAATATATTTTATGTCATTTGTCTGCAATTTGCTTATTTATGCTCAGAATTGTATTGGGGAGCTTCCCTTTGTTGGTGCAAACTCTTTTTAACCATGTAGAAGCTCTGATACATAACAACAAATAATACTTATTAAACCCAATTGTTTATGACATTTTTGGTGTGTTAGTCTTAAAATCTTCACTTGATTCTCACAAATATATTCATTACTTTTATTATTTTTCCATTTAATAGATAAGGAAGTAAAGTCAGAGGCAAGTTTAGTTTCTTTCTCAAGGTCACAGTACAAGGAAAGAGCAGAACTACAGTATTCCCCATCATTCTGTATGGATTCTTTAATTGATATTTAATTAATCTAATTATTTAATTAATATTTAATATTTAATTGATATTTTAATTAATATCCTCTCATTAGTGAATAATTGCTCATATCTTTTTTTGGCAATGCTAGAGATTGAACCCAGGATCTTCTTGCACATGTTAGGTAAGCATTCTACCACTCAGTGACATCCCCAGTAACTTAAAAAAAATAAATAAATAAGCAGACATCCTACGCTCCACCATTTTTTTTTTTGAAATTCATATGACTACCCCGTAGTGTACATATATACTTACAAGTACAATTCCCAGTGGAAGACTAATCATGGATCATCATCTTTTTTTAATTGATTTTATGTTTTTAAATACATGACAACAGAATGCATTACAATTCTTATTACACATATAGAGCACAATTTTTCATATCTCTGGTTGTATATAAAATATGTTCACACCAATTTTTGTCTTCATACATGTACTTTGAATAATGATGTCCATCACATTCCACCATCATTGCTAGCCCCATGCCCCATCTCTTCCCCTCCCATCCCTCTGCTCTATCTAGAGTTAGTCTATTCCTCCTGTGCTCCCCCTCCCTACCCCTCTATGAGTCGGTCACCTTATATCAGAGAAAACATTTGGCATTTGTCTTTTGGGGATTGGCTAACTTAGTGTTATCTTCTCCAACTCCATCAATTTACCTGCAAATGCCATGATTTTATTCTCTTTTATTGCTGAGTAAAATTCCATTGAGTATATATGCCACATTTTTTATCCATTTATCCACTGAAGAGCATCCAGGTTGGTTCCACCGTTTAGCTATTATCTCTGTAGTATGCTGTTTTTAAGTCCTTTGTGTATAGATCAAGGAGAGGGATAGTTGGGTAAAATGGTGGTTCCATTCCCCCTTTTCCAAGGAATCTCCATACTGCTTTCCATATTGGCTGCACCAATTTGCAGTCCCACCAGGAATGTCATTGCTTAACTTAACTCAGTTTAAGAGCTCTTAGACCTAGAGTTTACGAGATATCAGCAGTTGTCATACTAAATCCAAATATGTTTTCTACCAAGGAGTTTTGGAGAAGAGGTCTCTGAAACCTGTTTTCTCATATATACGAGAGGTTCTCACAGTATGTATTTATATTTTGCTAAAGCATAAATGAATTAATGCATGCAAATAGTTAACCCAGTGCCTGTACATAGTGTTTAGGACATAGTCTCTATCATTAGTAACTTTAACAGGAAATCTCTGTAAGGAAGTGTCCTACAACATATCCCTAGTTCATCCTATAATTCATACATTATTCTTTCCCATTATAAAATAAATAAGCCTTTCTCTTTCTCTCCCTCTCCCTCTCACTCCCCCACCTCACTCCCCATTTTTCTCAAATATTCTGATAATAGGGTTATAGTATCTATATGCATCTGTATGCACAAGTACCTGAAAGGTACTTACTGCATAGTAACACCCATGTATTATGAATCAACAGATATTAGATATATAGAAAATAGATTACCAAGGGGATTTTTTGAATTTTTCTCCATCTTCTTGATTGTAAATATAAGAATATCTTAATCATATTGATTTTTATATTCCTTTCATCCAAACAAATTTAATTTCCTTTATCTTATTATTTTTGTGAGGCAATGTAATTTTTTAAAAGAAAACCTAAATAACAAATAACCAACCAAGGTTGGAATCCCTCTGAATCATACACATGAACCAAATTCAATATCCCCCAAATCTTCTAATCAGACCAAAATGACTACCATACTGGGTCCTGTTAGGCCACAATGTAAAAAAGTGGTCCTAGCTCTCTCACTCAGTTATACACATTTATCAAAATAAATGCAGAGTGAGAAATTTTCATTCATTCTTCCTTGATATAGATACAGCATGAAGTTGTTGCAGTTTATTTTATTCAATTTGCCAGGAGGAAAAGTCATTTTGTTATTTTAATAATACATTGCTCAATTTAATAATGCATCATTAAATCATTTTATGATGAATGGTGTTGAGAACTGTTAATTGGTACATCCCAATGTCCAGCGAACCTGCACAGGCTCGGCAAAGAACAGATTAGATGCCACTTAACTTATAAGTGTTATGCTGACATCACTTAATTACTACCTTATCATGTGCTTTAGAATTCCATTTGTTTAATTCTGTAGGGTTTTTTTCCCATCATTTTTTCCTGACCATCTAGTTTTCATTCTTCGTTCATTTCATTATACCATTTTGCATTCACAATTACCTCCAACCCCTATATTTAAAAATTTTACTTTGATTTGAATAGAAATTTGGGATTCATTCTTCTTAAGGTCAAAGGAAAAAATATCTGCAGCTAAATTCGCATGCCTGCCAGAATACAAAAGTGAAATGGAAAGTAGGGAAACCATCCAAAACGAGAATGAAAAGAAATACTCCAACGCAGAAAATTGGAAGTAGTCTGGGCTTCATCTGTCTGATCTGGGTAATTTCTCCCTTTACTACAGTTTTCATCATTCTGTATATGTACGTTGCATAATTGTTATAAGAAAATCATGAGAGAATGTGAAGAAGACACTGGAGAGTTAAAGGGTGGGTTGAATCCTGAAATGCACTTTTGATACTAGGCAGTCAAGATTTTGGGTTGTAGACCCTTAAGAGAAACCTTATCCAAAACATCATAATAGAAAAAGAGACCAAACATAAAACAACAAGAAGCAGAGTCCTGTCCACATCCAGATGCAAACCTGGGAAAATATTTGGCAGCTATGGCAGCTTCTCACAAAAGAGTAATACTGTAAGGCAGAGGCAGATGTCCAAACGGCCTAAAGGCCGGCCCCAATCCTACCACTACATACCCCAAACACCCATAAAGGGTTGGTGCACAGCAGCCTTGATTCAATGCCTCCTGTGATGTGTTCCAAGTCTACTTCCAAAGAGCAGCATGATTATTTCTGACTCCTCTCCTACTAACCACTACACTAATGAGTTGTTCCTAACTGACAAGTGAGAGTTTAAAAAAAAAAAAAATGGCCTAGGATGGAAAAGAGGAATAATAAAATTGCCGTGGGTTTTCTTGTTTGTTTGTTTTGTACCAAGGATTGAACTCAGGGGCACTTGGCCATGACCCACATCCCCAGCCCTATTTTATATTTTATTTAGGAACAGGGCCTCACTGAGTTGCTTAGTGCCTCACTTTTGCTGAGGTTGGCTTTGAACTCGTCATCTTCCTGTCTCAGCCTCCCGAGCCGCTGGGATTACAGACATGTACCACTGAACCTGGCAAAACTGCCTCTTTAATACCCTCTCTGTGTCATATATCAAAATTTCAAAATGAAAATATAACTAGTTGGAATTCTAAAGGGAAATATGAGTGCATGAACTTCTTACATTAATTCTAGCACCTTAGCCCTGTGGAATGAGCAAAATTCCTATCTGTAAGAAATGTTTTTAGTTTGGGTCTGTGGAGACAATCATTTCATTTAAATTTTCTGATTCTTTTGTGTCCACCATATAGTCATTCCCAAGTCCAACCACCATGCATAACACACACAACACTTCCTTATATTTGTGCTGATAAATCTTTTCAAAGAAATCTTAAAATTTCTGACAACCATTTTTCAACATGACAGCCTATATAGAATCTGTATATTTGTTAAACCTCTGTGGTTCTAGATGGAGTTACTCCTAATTTGATACACTCAAAGCCAAAAGATATAGGGATTCATTAATTTGCAGTTGATGTTGTGCAAATTCTCTCAGTAACTTCTGATGGAATTGTTTTCTGAGTTTCATTCCAACTGCCCAGAAGTAATGGGTGATCTTGGTTCTTGGATCGTCTTCTGAAATAACTCTCCAAATTTATGCTAAGAGTTTATGTACACATTTCTGGGTTAAATGAGGTTTACAAAAGCTTTATTCATCCATCTAATCATTTAAAAATCAATTATTGAGTATGCATTTATGGAGGCAGTGTAAGGTTTCAAGGTTATGAAGAAATGGTTTATTCACATTACAATTTAGTGGGAAGAGATAACACATATAATAGTATGTGTGAAAAATGGGACATATAGTGTAAAAGAAAGTGCAGAAGCAAAAGGGGAATGGTCAACTCTGCTTGTAAATAAATAATGGTCATTTCTGTAGCTCAAGGGTTCCTAGAGCATTGTTCTAATAAGATGATATGCAACTAACATGTATGTCATTAAACTAATACTGACTAAATAACATGATGGACAAACAAATATATTCAGTCAGCTCTCCAAAACCTCCCCTCTTCGGGTCCAGATGCAAAAGTGAATTCATAGCTTGCAAAATGTTGATCCCAATTGGGAAAATAAAGATATTTGTTTCCCAGAGTCTTTTCTAGAAATTCCAAGCATTCTTGTTTTGTGTTTTACTGCTGTCTCAGGATCCAGTAAAGTCCACCTTTCCAGCAAATAGTTAATGTCCATTCCCACTTCAGATAGAATCCAACTAAATTGATGCATTTCATTTTTTATACATGCTAGAATCAAATTTAGGAAATGTATTTTTGTATCCCATTCTCCTTTTTAAAAGTTACTTTTTAAAAAACGCATAGTTTAAGATCATTTCATCAGTATGAAATAAAAAAATTATACATTAAGTGTTCTCGGTGAAATCCAACTTTGTGCTGCCACTCCTCATCTGTAATCCTTCAAACAAATTCAGGATAAAACTGGAGCACTATAGAATTAATTGCTTATGCTTTGCATGAAAAAGATTTTTCCTTCTCACAATCTACATCTGAAAATTCCATTTTGTGGTAATTTTGTTGTTGTTGTTTTCAAAACAATTGTCAATAGAATTAAGTCATTCCTAATTATCAGAGATGCAGAAACTAGTCATAGAACATTTATTGGCAGATTTCTAATATTCTCCAGTTGATATTGATGTGATTATTTTAATAGTATAAAGTCTCTTAAAATATGAATTTCTTTTATACCCTTAACTTCAAGCAGTCTGTGAAAATTGATCAGTTGGAATAGTTCATATTCTATTTCTCAAAATAAATAAAATGAATAAATAAATATGAGTTAGAAGTTGTCTTCATGGGAAACATAAAATCCAATCTTAAAAATAGGAGTTCAGTCTCTATATGATAATACCCACTGCATAGCCATTAACTTAATAATAGGGGGAATACAAACATTATTTGACCTATATGGCCAAATGAAGTGTTTGAAATCTTAAATAACACATGAACTTTAGTAGAAAAGACAAGAATGTGTTTGAAATATAAAATCACCCACCAATGTTCCTTCTCTCAGAATAACCACTTGAACACACACACACACACACACACACACACGCACACACACACACACACGTCATGAACAAAAACATTAATGAATTGTTCCCTTTCAAATATATGAAAGACCCATGAGACTCATCTTCATAACAACAACAAAATCTATTAGGATGTAATACAAAAAATAATAATTAATAAAACTCAATGAACAGAAATGTTCAACTTTTAACCATTTTTTCCTTCATTAAATGAGTTAATAACAAATTTAATATGTTTTCATAGTAATAAATAGCAACAAACATTAAATAAAGCTAAAATGTCCATCCAAATGAAATGTTGCCTTGGCAATGCATGTGTGTACTGTATGTTTTTGCATTTCTCAAGCTGGGATCCTGCTATTGAGATTAGTGGGATGTCATGGCTGACATGAATTGACACTGATCAAACTGAATTTTTTTTTAAAGAGAGAGAGAGAATTTTTTAATATTTATTTTTTAGTTGTTGGTGGACACAATATCTTTATTTTATTTTTATGTGATGCTGAGGATTGAACCCAGCACCCCTTGCATGCCAGGGGAGCATGCTACTGCTTGAGCCACATCCCCAGCCCAATCTGAAATTAAAAAAAAAATAAATAAACCTCGTTGGTCACAAAGGCAATGGTAGTGGGAAGGAAGGTTCAGAGTAGCAAAAAAAAAAAAAAAAAAAAAGTGCTTTTTAATCTTACCCCATAGTGTTCCAGAAAAAATATGTGTATTCTTGGTACAATTAGTTCCCTCCAGAACTCTGCTCTAAGGAGATTTGGTTATGTCTTTGCCTTCCAGAAACTATTATAATAATATTTTTAACTATTATAAAGGTTTCACCATGATGCTCAGGGTACTATATCAACAATTAAAACAGTATCTTCAAAAAATAATAATAATACAACATGAAAACACCTCAGAACACTGATTATAACAGCTCTGGTCAAGAAGTACCCTTTCCATGGTGCTCTCAGTATTGTGATATTATATAGTTATATTCTGAAATGCACAACTGGAAATAGGTCAGAAAGCATCATTAATTTACAAACAACAAAATGTCTACGGGAATATTGTTCTTATTATATTTGAGGAAATTACTTGGTGTCCATAACTTTAAAAAAATTATTTGAATTACAACTAAAGTGTAGGAGAAACCTGCCAAAAAGTTCTAAATTGATGGAGAATATTGTAGGATTTTAGTAATTCTGTAGTCTCTTTCATATTCTGATGATTGTGGTGATTAGCAAGCTGTTTAGTCCATTTATAATGTCATTTCAGTATCTGTGAACAAGAAGCAAAATTGTGTCTGACACTGGAGAAATTCCTGTAGGGTGTACAAACTACTGATTCTACTTATCTAGAAAATTGTTTTAAGTAGGGGCTGGTGTTGTAGCTCAGTGGTAGAGCACTTGCCTAGCACACGTAAGGCACTGGTTTCAATTCTCAGCACCCATAAAAAAATAAATAAATAAATAAAGGTATTGTGTCCATCTACAAGTAAAATTTCAAAAATTTATAATAATTTAAGTAACCATTTCCAGGAATCCAACATATAGCCAGAGACACAAACATCTAGTTTGAAATTTGTATATTTTTTGAGATATTTTAAGAAAAAAATTTCAGTGATTTCTTCCTTATAGAAATAGCAAGGATATTTTTTCTTCTTTAGTCAGTTATACTTTTTATTGAAGACTACCCTACACATTATAAGCGAATCCAGGTTTAAAGGTATAGCTTGAGGAAGTTTGATGAAACAAGCACACCCACACATTCACCACTCTGTTAGATCAATTACACAATTCTAGCGACAAAAACCTCCTTCCTGACTGTTCCAAGTTATGCTATTCCCAGAAAAACAACAAGTGGGCTTCTTTCTTTGGCCTCTCTTTATACTATCTGGGCATACGTTTTACTGTGCTGAGACTTTTTCTAGTTCCTCTTCTGCTCCACCTTGTGTTTGTGGAACTCACCCATGATTGTGTGAGCAGCACTAGTGTCTTCAGTTACATTACTGTACAGCATCGCTTTATGTGAATTTGCAACAATGTATTTGGTCACATCATCAGCCACCATGCACATTCCTGCACGTGTCATTTGGTACATATAGATTTTCATTTCTATTAGGTGCATGCCTGTGGAGGAATTGCTAGATCATACAATTTGTGAATGTTAAGCTTTAGTAAATACTGTCAAACTGTCTTCCAAAGTGGTTGGCTCATTTCACATAATTACCATCTGAATATAAAAGTTTCATTTACTTGATATCCTTATCAAGAATTTTCATTTTCTGCTTTTTAAATTTTTAACCTGCATTTTAAGTTAATTCAATCTGTTTCATTTTTAATATTATCTCATTTTGGTCTTAATTTGAATTTCTCTGGTGACTAATGATATTGAGTAACTTTGTCCATGTATATTAAGCATTCAAATATCTTCTTTTGTGAAGTTCTAACTTACTATGTCTTCTTTTTTTAATGACTTAAATAAGTTATTTGCATAATCCCAATATGAGTCAGGTATAGGTAGTGCCAAATTAGCCTCATTCTGAGGCTTTGTCTTTTACTTAGCATTGGTAACTTTAAATGAATAGAAACAATTTTAATATAGTCCATTTTAAAAGTATTTTAATTTCATAGTTTGGGTAACTATTTAAGAAATATTTATCACCTCCCAAATCATGGGAGCATTGTCCTTTTTCATATCTTTAGAAGATGCATTGCTTTACTTTCCACTTTGATTTACAGTCCACTGAGACATGATTCATTTTTTCATCATTCAAAGAAGGGCTCAAGATGACTTTTTACTAGGAATGGCACAGCCATAAGGTCATCAAAGAATCCCCATCTCAGTGACTGCTCTCCCATTCTCGGTCACCATTCTCCACATTGAACAATTCCTGAAAAGAGCATGTTTTCCCAATAGCCCAGGAGGGGAACATCATCACAATTCAAATGATTGTGTCTGGTCTCTGAATGTTTTACTTATTCGTTCTTATTTCCCCTGCACTATCTTAATCACTGAAGCTTTACAAGTGTAGATATGTTCCAATGTAAGATTTCCTACTTTGGGACTGCAAAAAGTAAAGTAGGTACAACCTACTTTAAAAACCAGTAAGGAGATTCCTCAAAAGACTAAAAATGAAATCACCACATCACTCAGCTCTCACATTCCTCAGTATTTATCTGAAAGATCTAAAGTCAGCATACTACAGTGATACATGCATACCAATATACAGCAGAGCAATCACAATAGCCAAGTTATAGAACCAGCTTATGTGTTGGTCAACAGAAGAATTGAATAAAGAAATGTGGTATACATGCACAATGTAGTTTTACTTAGGCATAAAGAAGAATGAAATTACATCATTTATTGGTAAATAGGATCAAATTGGAGAACAACATGCTAAGTGAAATAAATCAGTCAGAAAGTCAAGGGTCCAATGTTTTCTTTTATATGAAGAAGCCAGACCAAATTAATGGGTGAAATGTATGTGTGTAGGGAATCCCATGAAAATAGAAAAGAAATTAGTAAAATAGAGGAAGGGAATTTAGGGGAAGGAGGAGGGGCAGGAGAAGGGAGGAATGGTGCAGTGAAACTGACCAAATTATCCCGTGTACCTATAGATATGCCACAGCATATTTTGCCTTTATGTATCTATAATGCACTTATTTAAAAGAACTATAAATACATAGAAAAAGACCAGTAGAGCAAAGGAAAAGGAACAGGGATAGAAAGGAGTAGAAGGAAACGTGAGAACTGGGGACTGAACTGCACCTAATCATATTTCGTGCCTGTATAATTATGAGCCCCAATGTTATATATAATTATAATGCACTAATTTAGAAAAATTTCTTGAGCTATTCACAGTGGGTCACACCTATAATCCCAGAAACCAGGAGGCTAATACAAAAGGATCTAAAGTTTGAGGACAGCCTAGGTAACCTAAATAGATCCTGTCTCAAAATAAAAAATAAAGATAAAAGGCCTGGGGGGTGCCATGCCTGTAATCCCAGCAGCTTGGGAGACTGAGTCAGGATGATCACAAGTCCAAAGCCAGCCTCAGCAAGTTAACAAGGACCTAAGCAACTTGGCAAGACCCTATCTCTAAATAAGATAAAAAAAAAAAAAAAAAAAAAAAAAAAAAGGGCTCGGGATGTGGCTCAGTGGTTAAGCACCTCTGGATTCAATCCACAATACCAAGAAAAATAAATGTTTAGGAGTGTAGCTCAGTGACAGAGTACGCCTAGGTTCAATCCCTGGAACCAAAAAAAAAAAAAAAAAGAAGAAGAAAAAGGGGAAGAGTAGTAAAATGAACCTGACCCAAATTCTATATATGTATATGAGTATACCACAGTGAATCTCACCTTTATACCTTTATGTGTATTCACAAGGCACAAAATATTCTTTAAAAATTATGAATAAATAGAAGAAAGATCAGTAGAGAGGAAAGGAAAGGGGAAGAACAGGGGAATGAATTGAAACAAAATATATTACATGCTTGTATAATTATGTGAAAATGAGCCCTAATATCTTGTATAACTAAAATAAAATAATTAAAAAAATAAAGCTGGAAAAATGAATAGCAAATAATAAAATTTATATAACCTAAATAATAATAAGAATGATAATAATAATCATAGAAGAGAGATGATAGAGTTGAGCAAACAAATCAAGGGGAGGCAGGAGAGAAAGGGAAGATCCTGGGAAATGAGATTAATCAATTTATATTATGTGCAACTGTGACAAAGGCATAATAAATACAACTTTTGTGTAGAATTATCATGAACCAATAAAAACAATTGATGGATTTAAAAAGTAAAAATAATTAGCTGTCCCATATGATGAAACTGATATTGTTAATCTCATGGTTCACCTCTCCCTCTCAGGTGATCCTAAGCCTTTTTCACTTGTTCTGAATTTCTGACTCTAAATCCACAACTCCTTTGGTTTTCACAGCTGTTGATATGGCAATTAATAGGGATTCAATGCAGGTTTTTGAATAAGACCTTTAAAATTATTCCATTTCTAGAGACTCTTAATATTCAACTTCCTGATTATGACTTCTAAATATGTCTATTTATTCTTTTAAAATCTTCTACCAACTATTCCCTTTGCTGTGCAAAAGCTATTTCATTTTATGTAATCCTATTTGTCTGTTTTGCTTCTCTTCCCTGTTCTTTGGAATCTTCTATAAATAAATAAATATATAAAATAGATGCAGAAACAAACAACTTTGCTCATTCTGCTGTGTTAAGGCATCTCCCGATGTATTCTGGTAGCCGAAGCTTACATTTAAACCTTTAATCTATTTTCAGTTGATTTTTGTAACTGGTAAGACTGGGTCTAGTTTTTTTTCTGAATACAGATAGTCAATATTCTCAGCACCATTTATTGAAAATACTGACTCTTCCACAATATGTGTTCTTAGTGCCTTGGCTGAAAATCAATTTTGTCTGTACAGGCATGGATGTACTTCTTGGCTTTCTTTTCTGGTTCACTGATCACCAGTACCATATGGTTTTGAGTACTGTAGCTTTGCAGTATGTTTTTACATATATTTGATTCATACAGCATGGAGTCAGATAGCATAATGCCTCCTACTTTCTCCTTTTTGCACAAGAAGATCTTGGTTATTCAGAATCTTTTTTCAGTTGCACACAAATTTTAGTATTGTTTTTCATACTTCATTATAGAATTTACTTGGTATTTTGATAATAATTGCAAACTTCTGTGTAACAAAGGAAACAAACAACAGAGTGAAGAGACAACCTGCAAAATAGGAAAAAATATTTCCAAACTATAAATCTGAAAAACAGTCAATATACAAAGCTCATGCTTAGATGTCTCTCAAGTTACAATTTTGCCAGGGCTGAATAATGCTATCAAAATATCCTTTAAAGAATAATGCTGTTATTTGCTTTATTTCTACACTAAAAGCCATCAATAGTCCCTATTGCCTATGTAATAAAGTAATTAATTTAATGAAAAAAATACCTATTGAGGATTTTCTATGTGCCAAGATAATGTTCAAATATTCTGGACTGAAATTCAAATCCCCTGAATTTGTTTATAATCAAGATATGCAACAAAATCTCAGAATTCTGACCTTCTGAGATCTTACATTACAACTAATTACTTTTCTTTTTATATCCCTTGTGCTTTCCCACTTTCCAAATTTTGCATGTTAAGACTGCTCTTTGATACATAATCTAATTTTAAAGATATAATCAAATTTCTCCTCAATTTCACAAACCTTTCCCAATATGATTACTTTATTTTCTATTGCATTCAATTGTCACTTAATTGCTGCTGCTTTCTAATACATTTAATATTATTGTATTGATTTTTATGTTAGAAACCAGAATTTTATGATGAAAAGAATAAGGGCCTTATAACTGGTCACATTTGATTTCAAATTACCAAGGAGACACAGATTAGCAATGTGCTCTTTTCTGAATTTATCTTTGAGTGGATTTCCTATCCTTAAAGCCAAATTGGCAGTAACCAATTTCTAGATATTCAGAACTCAATGAGATAACTTGGTACTTATTGACTATGATTCCCCTACAGCCTTGTGTGCTTTATTTATACATCAACTAATTTGCAAATCCTTTGAGAAAAATGGTTTTATTATGTGTACTTTGTAAAAGAGTAAAATCATAGAAAATATTTCTGTAATAATTGATTTTTAAAATTTAATCTCCCTACTAATGTTCTTATAGGTAAACAATAAACCACAGATACAAGAATTTGAGAGAAAGACAATACCTTGTCATTGAATAACATACTAAATTTTATATAAGTGTGTATGCACATGTGTATTTTTAATATATGTGTTTAAATACATATATTAATACTTACATGAATATATATTTACATAAATTCTCCCCTGCATATGTATGTACACTCAAATGTTTGTGTATACATGTCTATAAATTCATGTATTTGCACACACATGTACTCAAACAAGACAGATAAGAAACTGTTGAAATATTTCTAGATAAAACAGTTTTTTTGGAAATGCTTTGAAGGTAATAATGCACTTTCTTGGAGAGCAAAATTGTAAGGCTGAGTTCAAGACTTCCATTTGAAGAGGTTTAAAAATGTGTATTTTGAACTGATCATGTTCAATTATATTAAGGGAAGATCAATAAGTCAGTAAAATGTACAAAATCTTTCCAAGACTATAGTAATTGGAAAAGCATTTCTCTAAAGATTTTATTTTAAAGAACATTTAAGGAGAATTTTAAACTCAATCATACATTGCATTATTGATCAACTTGATGAAATGAGAAACTCCCATTTTTTTCATATTTTCTTATATTAAAATCCAAGCACACAGTTCTGTAGCATTGCCCTTCACTTGTTCTTCCCAGTTGTAATGCATAGCTCATCTCTCAAAGGAGTGTTTTTGCTATTTACTATTGATTTTATAGCTCAAAAATGCAAGTGGGCAGTGAATGGCTGGATTTCAGATTAGGAAATAACTACTTAGAAGAAGAAACCAGCTGGACACTTGTGATAAATTGCTATTTTCTGTCTGAATTTTATACCTAGTTATAGGTAGTTTACAAAATTAAGCTCCATATGGACAAAATGCTACTGAGGGAACCACAACATAACCTGTGTGTGGTTACAGATGCTTCTCACATTCTTTTGGGACACATTGTAGGAGAAACGTGATAATCAGGGATTTAGGAATAATGAAAGATTTGGCTTTCATCTGTTTTTCATGGATTTACCAGAGCTGAGATAAAGAAAACAAACATACACAAATGTTAGCTGTGATAGTATTAAAGTAGACTAAACAAATGCTTCCTGCATGAGCCCATACACAGACACACACACACACACACACACACACACACACACACACACACCTCATACTTCCACCAGTAGCAGCACTGTTATTCCCAATATAGAAACAGTGGCAGTACTTTTCAGAAATGTAGAAATAAATTATCTGTTATAGCAGAAAAGAATCTTGATGAATGGCCCATTTTTTTCCTTGACTATTTATTATTGTATTAGTTACCTCGGGCTGCTATGACAAAATGCCATTTGCATGGTATAAACAACAAACATTTTTCACAGGTCTGAAGGCTGGAAAGTTCAAGATTAAGGTGCTGACAGATCTAGTGTCTGGTAAATGTGCTCTCCCTAATTTGCAGGAATTGATATTCCTGATTTGTCTTGTCTTATCGTATCCTCACAGACAGAGAGAGAGAGAGAGAGAGAGAGAGAGAGAGAGAGAGAGAGAACACGCACGAGAGCAAGCACACACATGCACATGAGTGTGCACAAACAAACATATCTCCCCTTAAAGAACACTAATGCCCTTCCATGGCTCTCCCATTGTCTGAATCTGGCCAGAAGGTAGCTAATAATCCCTGTAATTTTTCTTTTTGGGGACAAAGAAGGAGTGGATACTGAGGTTAAACAGGACATTACCTGGCAGAGATATATATCAATTTTATTTTAGAACTTGTCAAACTTCAAAATATTGATAATGCAATAGGTTATCTTGATATTTGAGATGCCTAGAGAATTTCATTGCCAAACTACAAAAATAGAAGTAAAAAAAATGTATGAATCAAAGAAGATTCTACCACTGGAAATTTTAGACACTTTTCATGTGGTTGCCAATAAAGAAGTCAATTTTTATTATACTTTATTGGGCAAAGATAATAACTATACTAAATTATTTGGACAAATGTAACAATTGTACACTTTATGTATACTCCTCAATCAATCTTAGTATTTATGTGATCATCTTTTCCTAAAATTAACATCATTAAATATGGGAAAATATAGTAGGTTTTTTAAAATGCATTTTTGTGCTATTTTATATTTTATGAATTAAACATTAGTACACTTAATTTAAGAAAAAATGCCAACTCTATTAACCTGTTATTCAAGATCTTATTATCATTTGTCCAGAAAATAAATGACTAATCATGCCAAGGGCAGGTCATAGACTTAGCTTTTTTATATTCTTCACATATTGTGACTAGCTATAAGTTTAAAAGGCCAAAATACAATGCAGTTTTTAAGAACAAATACAAAAGGGGTATTTTTTAGTGAGACATTCTAATTAAAAATAACATATGAACCTATGGGAATATGATCAATAAAAATAAGCTTGTGGAATTTTTCTCAATTTATTTCCTTTATTCCCTAACGTTTCACTAAAGTCCCATATCTTTAGGGAATTATTTCCTTGAAAATGGCCTTATAAATTTCAAGAAGAACATTTTTAGTAGAAACTAGACTTTTTACATATTTCTGGATCAGTTACCTTCATTACATGATAAAATTTTTTCCTTTATTATACGATGGTACAAAAAAAATCATGAACAATGACAGATCTTAACGATATTAAAGGCAACCACAATTTAGTCTCTTTGAAACAGCCTCATCTCCTTTCATACTGCCACGTTAACTTGGAGACACTTAATCCCTGACTCATCTCAGAATACAACTAAAAGTAAAATGTGACAGACAACAAAGGTAAACTAAATAAAATCAAGAAGCATGAACTTTCCCAAAAGTGATAAAACAACAGGGAAAGAGCCCAGGCACTGCCTTTGCACATGAGTCTTAACTAGACATTCTGGTAAGCATACTAGCAAAAGTGTACAGGAGAGCCCTGGCCTATAAAATAATTTTAGCAGTTGTATATTTGACTTTTCTAGATTAATTTTTATTTTTTTAACCAGAAATGTATGTGTTTTAGGAAGAATTATGGGTTTGGCCATGTTGGAGAGAAAGAACCTTTTGGAAGCTGTTGGTAGATTTGGATTTCTCTAAGTAAAGAAACTTTACTTAGTGATTAGCTCTGGATTTAATGAGACAATTTGACTCTGTTATTCTTGAAAGTTCTAAAGTCTCTTCATTAATTAATTAACATAAGTTTGGGAGATTAGAAAAGATTTAAGTGAAAAAACTGTCAGAAATTAGAACTGCCTGCCACACAATTCAATAAAGCATTATCCAGCTCCCTCTAAATGACTCTTATTCTTGCCTCAGTGAAACTCCAGAATATTTTGAGGTTCCAGAAAAAGAAGTGTCCTGCACTATTTCTGAAGTAGATATGGGGAAATTCTAGCACTATTTTTCATCTGCCTATTCATTTATTCTTCCTCTTTCTTCTCATGTATTAGGTCCATCTGCCCTTGATTATTGGTCAAACTAAGGCTCTTGTGTGCAGAATCTTTCTATTTAGAATTTATTCTACTTGTCAAAAGTATATTACATAATATCTGATTTTAAGCTTTCATTTCCTTTCTATTATATTACTGCACATCAAAACCTTATATCCCTGAATTAATACTGTCAAAACAGCCATACTATGAAAAGCAATATACAGATTCAAAGCAATTTCAATAAAAATACTAATGACATTCTTCACAGAATCACAGAATAAAAAAAAATGCTCCTTAAGTTAATTTGAAGAATAAGAAATTGAATAGCTAAAGAAATACTGATAAATAAGAGTGATGCAGGAGAAATCAATACCTGATCTCAAATGATACTACAAAGCATAGTAGTAAAAACAGCATGGTATTGGCATCAAAGTAGAGAATAAGACAGACGGAATAGAATAGAGGACACAGAGACAACCCCATATACATACAGCCATCTGATACGTGACAAAGGTGCCAAAATGTGTGTTGGAGAAAAGATAATCTTTTAAACAAATGATGCTGGGAAAACTGGATATCCATATGTAGAAGAAGGAAACTAGATTCGTAGGTATTACTGTGTACAAGTCAAATAAAAATAAACCAAAGACTTGGAAATTAGACGAGAAACCTTACAAGTGTAGTGCTGCATGTATGTAATCCCAGCAGCTTGAGAGGCTGAGACAGGAAGATCATGAATTCAAAGCCAGCCTCAGAAACTTAGTGGATAGTGCCCTAAGCAACTCGGTGAGACCATGTCTCTAAATACAAGAAAGAGCTAGGGATGTGGCTCAATGGTTAAGCACCCCTGGGTTCGATCCCTGATAGAAAGAAAGAGAGAGGAGAGAGAGAGAGAGAGACAGAGAGAGAGAAAGGGAAAGAAAGAAAGAGGGAGGGAATATCTTTTCCAGATGCTTCTCTGATAGAGAATTAATATCCAGAATACATAAAGGACTCAAAAAATTAACACCAAAAATAAATAAATAAATAAGCCAATCAATGAATAAGCAAAAGACACAAGCAGATATTTCTTAAAAGAATAAACACAAATGGCCAACAAATATATGAAAGTGTTCAACATCTCTAGCAATCAGGGAAAGGCAAACCAAACCTATGTTAAGATTTCATCTCACTCTAGGCAGAATGTCAATTAATAAGAACATAAATAATAATTCTAAAGAGGATGTGGGAGGGGGAAGGTGCACTTGTACATTGTTGATGGTACTGCAGATTGGTACAACCTTTGTACTGGAAGGCAGTATAAAGATTCCTCAAAAAGTCAAAAATGGAAACATCACATGATCCAGCTATCCTACTCCTCAGTGTCTATCTCAGAGAACTAAAAGCAGCATACTATAGCAATACAATCACCTCGATATTTACAGTAGCACAATTCCCAATAGCCAAACTGTAGAACCTACCCAGATGCCCATCGATAGGTAAATGGATTAAAAAATGTGGTATGTGGACATGAAGGAATTTTACTCAACCATAGAGAGGAATGAAATTATGGCATTTGCTAGTAAATGGGTGGAACAGGAAAGCATAATGCTAAGTGAAATAAGCCACTCTCAGAAAGTCAAGGGTCAAATGTTTTCTCTCAAATGTGGAAGATGTAGCAGAATAATAAAGGAAAGAAGGAGGAGAGGAGAGGATATCTATATAGATAAAGAAAAGATTAGTAGAGTAGAAGAAGAAGATCAAAATGAAGGAAGGAGTTACAGGAAAGGGGAGAAAATGTGAAACTAATTTAACCAAATTACCTTATGTACATATATAAAGATACCGCAGAAAATATCACCTTTATGTATCAGTAGAAAGAACCAATAAAAAAAAGAACAATTGAAAGGAAGAACAGTAGAGTATAGCAAGGAGAAGTAGGAGAGAGGACATAATTGGGTACTGAAATCAAATTCCATGCAAATATGATTTTATCTAAATGAACCCAACTACTACATATAATTATGATAATCTAATAAAAATTTTAAACAAAAAATATTGTGGCCACTTTAACTAATACTATTTTGATTGATCTTTCAACTTTATACATCCTTGTTAAAAAACAATAACCTCAGTTCTCTGATTATCAGATGATATTTGGATTTCTCATTTCTGTTTATTTTTCATAAATTAAAAACAATGATGAGATGACAGATTACTCTGGGTAGTTTCTTCCAAAAGGGAAACTTGAAACATTTACAAGTAAACATGAACATGCCTTTGGGAATAAGAATAGATACATTTAAGGGGCATTTTTGAGATGTACAATTGAGAAACCTCAAGAGTTTCCATTATGCAGGAGGACCCACACCAACTCTGGTAATTACCTATTAACAGAGGAAAGCTCCAAGTGTGTGGATCCCATATAACCTAGAACTCAAATTCCATTTTCCAGTTTCTTTATATGAGGGATGGAATGACTACATGTGACAGTTCAAGATTTGGAGGGTGAACTTGATCAAATTATTTTCATACATTTGTAAAGTGAGCATTGACCATAGACATCCACTCCTCGATCCTCATGGCCCTCTACCCTGTACCCTTTCCAGTCCCTAGTAGTCACTATTTGACTTTTTTATTTTTCACATGTTGGAGTGAACATGTATGTGATACTTGTCTTTATATATGTGGATTATTTTGCTCGATATAATATCCTCCAGTTCCATCCTTTTTTCACAAGTGATATAATTTAATTCTTTATGGCTGAATAACACTTCATTGTACATATATATTATCTTCTCTATCCATTGATCTGTTGACAGGAACCAGTTAGATTCCATATTTTAGCTACTGTAAATAGTCTCACAACTAACATGGGCATGCAGATATCTCTCTTACACAGTGACTTAGTTTCCTTTGAATATAGGAAATTATTTGAATATAAATGACTTCATTTCCTTTGAATTTAGGCATAGTATCACATGGTAGTTTTATGTTTAGATTTTTGAGAAACCTCCATACTGTTTTCTATAATGGCTGTACTAATTTACATTCTCACCAATTGCTTAAGAGTTCATTTGACTTAACATCTTCACCAGAATTTGTCATTATTTTTTATATATAAAAGAGCCATTCTAACTGGAACAAGATAATATGCCAATGTAGTTTTGATTTGCATTACACTGATGGCTAAAGATATTTAGTTTTTATGTATTTGCTAGCAACTCTGAATTTTTTGAGATCTATTTAAATCATATCTCCACTTTCTAATTAGATTGCTTGTTTTTTGTCATAAAGGTTTTGAGGTTCTTTGTATATTCTGGATATTACTCCTCTGTAAAATGAATTGCTGGCAAATATTTTCTCCCTCTGGTAGGTTGTCTCTTCACTCTGTTGATTGTTTTGCTGTACAAGAACCTTTTAGTTTGATGTAATTTCCATTTGTTGATATTTGCTTTGGGGTCCTGTAATTTGGGGACTATGTCCAGAAAATGGTTGCCTGTACTGATATCTTCAAGCATTTCCTCTATTCTTTCCTCCAGTAGTTTCAGAGTTTATGCCCTTGATCCATTCTGAGTTGTTTTTCTTTTTTTCCTGCAGGGTGTGCAATAGGAGTCAATTTTAAATCTTTTATATTTGGATATCCAGTTTTCTCAGCATTCTTGTTGAAAAAATGAATTTTAGAATTTTTTTAAGTTCTGTGAAAAATATAACTGGTACTTTGATAGCTACATTGTAGAAAGTTTGAGAAGTTCAGTTTAACAATAATATTTCTTCCAATCCTTATACATGGGAGATCTTTCTAACATTTAGTGTTTTCTTCAGTTTCCTCCTGCAGTTTTTTTGCAATTTCTGTTGTAGAGGTCTTTAACACTCTTAGTTTATTTAATTCCTAAGTGTTTGATTTGTTTATTTAGAGCCATTGCCAATTAAACTGTTTTTATGATTTCTTTCTCAGCAAGTTCCTTATTTACAGAAAAACTACTAATTTTTTGTTTCTTGATACTTTACTGAACTTGTTTCTCAATTCTCTAATCTTTTGATTGAGCCTGTAGATTTTTATATGTACAGAACCATATCATCCATAAACAGGGATAATTTGACATCCTCTTTTCCTGCTGTATGACTTTCATTTCTCTTTCCAATAGCTCTGGCTAATATTTATATCATTACACTGAATAAGAGTACTGAGAGGGAACACCATGGCCTTGCTCATAATTTTATGGAAAATGTTCTCAGTTTTTTCCCATTCTGTACAATGTTGGTTATGTGTTGTTGTGTGCATTATCTATTATGATAATATTTGATCCTACTTCACCGATTTTTCTCAGGACTTTTATGGTAAAGGGGTGTTGGAAACAAAAGCATTTATTGATAAAAATTTTATTTATCATTTCAAAGAATAACTTTTTCATTGATCTTTTGCAATTTTAGACTGTTTCATTTAGAAATAGAACTTTATTATTTCTTTCCTTCTATTTTTTCAATCTATATTACTTGTTATATCTTTAGTGTTTCTCTTATACCAATTTTGGATTTTATTTCTTCTTGTTTTTCTAATTTCTTGAAATTTAACCCAGATTGTTTTGGCTTCCGTCTATTTTTTGATGTAGGCAATCACTGCTATAAACTTCTTTCTTGGCTGCACCCCACAGGTTTGAGCATGTTGTGTTTCCACTTTCATTTCTTTGAAGAAAGTTTTAAATTTCCCTTCTGACTTCCTCAACAATCCACTCTTCTTTCAAAAATGTGTTGTTAATTCTTCATGTATTTGTATAATTTCTGAAGTTTCTCTTGTTATTGACATCTTGTTTCATTCTCCTATGGTCAGAAAAAAATATAGTATGTAATTTCAAATTTTTAATATATTAAGCCTTGTTTTTCCCCCTAATATATGATCTATTCCAGAGAAAGTTCCATGTGTTAATTTAAAGAAGATTTATTCTGCAGCCAATGGATGCAGTGTACTTTAGGGTTTCTGCTGAAAAATGGGCTATTTTCTGATGGGATTGCCTTTTAATATGAAATTGTGCTTTTCACTTGCAGATTTTAAAATTCTTTGTATTGTAATTTTCAGTTTGACTATATATGTTATGATGAAGACATTTTCTGGGAATCTCTATTTTGGGTTCTATAAGCATCGGAATATGGATGTCTAGATCTTTCCCAAGATAAGAGAAATGTTCTGTTATTCTCTTATCATTCCATTAAATTGGCTTCCTATGCACTTGACCTTTATTTCCTCCCCTTTACCCATGCCAATAATGTGAACAATGGATCATTTAATGTAGTTGCAAAGATCTTGAATTCTATCTTTATTCTTTCTCTTTTTACCCCTCTTTCTCTGTCTGAATGTCATATTTCAAAATACCTGCCTTCAAACTGTGATATCTTTCCTTTTGTTTGACCTAGCCTATTGTTGAGATTTTTAAATGAATTTTATTTGACTTATTGTGCTGATCATTTCTAAGATCTCTGTTTGCTCTTTTTCAAAGTCTCTCATTCACACCTGGCATTCTCTTCCTAATTTCATTCAATTATTTGTATGTATTCTCTTGCATCTCATTTAGTTTTTGAAATGAGATGTTGCACACCTATCTGCTCAAGTGGTTGAGGCAAAAGGGTCACAAGTCAAGACCTGGGCAACTTAACAAGACCCTGTCTCAATTTAAAAAATGATAATAATAATAAGGACTGGCCACACAACTTAGTAGTAAAGTGCCCCTGGGTTCAATTCCCAGCATTGCAAAAAAAAAATCTTTTAAATAATTTATAATCATTTCATTTGTTTTGATATCCTGGCCCTCTGTTACTAGAAAATTATTATCTTTTGGTGGTGTTGGATTACCTTCTTTTTTCATATTTCTTTTATTCCTATATTCCTATGAGTTGCACCTCTAGTGGAATGGATATTTCTACCACTTTTGTGGAATGGCCTTCTTAATAAGTGGTTTTCCTCTGAAGATGTATCTTGGGGTATCAGTTTGTTAGGCAATGTTGAGTTTATATTCATAAGAGCAGTATATTGTAATCTCTTTGTGGCTTCTTTGGCTGTAATTATGAAGTTTGGCCACATTGCACACCATATTGAAGTTGGAAAGGCCCACTGTTTCTACAAATCAAGCAATTGTTGGGATAATCTAAATGTTCAGGCAATGTGATGTAGACACAAAGTAAGTGGAGTAAACACTGTGTAACTACTCTATAACTGAGAGTGGTAGTCCCTATAGATTATGGAGGTTTCCTTAGGCACTGTTGATCTGGTTCTATTACTCTGGCACTGGGTACACAAATAGTGGTGAGAGGGATAGGATACTTGTTGTGGGCCCTGGTAATTCACAGGTGGAGGCTAGGCCAGGAATTATGGTGTTTCCTCTGTGGCATCTGAATCCAGTTTGATCAGCAGAGAGTGGCCAGACAAAGTGCAGGAGGGCCAATAGCGGAGCCTGCGTAGGTAAGTGTACTGGCAGCAGCAGTTGTTGTGTTCTCTTTGCCACTGTGAGCATGGCCACCTCCCTCGTCATGTACACCAGAGGACAGAACAATGGTTGCAGCTTTTCTCTCCCCAGTTCTTTCAGTGGTAGTGCCCACCAGGAATTGAGCAGCAGTGAGTTATGAATGGAGCCAGACAAAATCCCTTTCAACTGAAGTGTTCAGTGGAGTGAATGACAGTAGCATGTGGCTGGCACCAGGAAAAGTTTCTCTACGGATATTGTAAGGCTATGTGACCCAAGGGTGAGGTGACAGTCGGTATGGCAATAGCCAGAGCCGTGGCATTGCTCAAGACCACCCTTTTGGGTGGGGCACAAACAGAATCATAGAGTCCTTTCCTCACATTGTTATTGACAGGTATCCATGTACAGCACTGGGGAAGGGGTGATAGGAACCATATGAGTGAATGCCTTTTGTTCTGGCACTGGGATATAAACAGGTGTGATTGACCATACCCCTGACCTTGGAAGGCAGGCTCCCCCAAACTGCAGGTCTTCAGGAAGGTGACTTCCATTTAATCTGTATTGGAACACCTGTTCCCTATAGTGCATCACTCTGAGCTGGCTTGTTTCAGAGTGACTCTACGAGACATGTTAAGTTCATTAGGCAACTACCCACTAAACCCATGCAGTGAAATGATTTTTGTTCCAAGAGATGAGAACATGCAGAGTTTCTGATCTCTACAGCAGTCCAAATAAAGATAATACGTTCCTTCTTAAAATGGCTTCTAGTTATAATATCCAGTAAATTTGCTGGAAGATGATGTGAGATTCTTTTCCCAAGCCAGACTACTGTGCAGATCACTACTGTGCAGATTACTTATCTAGTGAGGCTGCAAACCTATAGGGTTGTGAAAATTTCCAAGAGCTAAGATTACCAGTATCCTTGCTGATGAAATTTGTTGAGACTTTCTCTTTGGCCTGTACCCCTTGGAAAGAAAGATTCCTCCTCCCCATTCTGTAGAGTAAGATGGCAGGTGATAGAATATTTTATTTCTCTTACTATGCGGTTGCCTCACATCTCTGGATCTTACAAAGTTTCCATTTTTTCTCCTATTAATTTTCAGTGTTTTTCCATGATAAGTCACCACAATAGGCATCTATACACCTATTGCTTTGGTTCTTTGTGAAGGAGCAGGACAGTTCTGAGTGCCTTTATTCACCCATTTTGGTTTGATGAATAGAGTCTTGACTATACGTGTCCCATTTGCATCAAAGTTAAAGAACCCAATACTATGGTCCTCTCCAGGTTATATAATGCAGGGTGCATGAGGATTGCTTGGGAAACCTTTCAAGGATATCTTCTTCCAGGAGAAAGAAAAGCAAAACCAGGACTAGCTCAGCAGTTCTTCATTATATCAAAGTGCTACATTATCTCAAAGGGACAAGAAAAAAAAACTTGGTTTTTCCCAGGCAGCTCTTCTTTATCTCAGGGTATTGGATACTCAACTCATTTTTATAGTTATTCTAATAATCACATGTAGAAAGAAAGAGTAGGAGAAGAACTGGGTCGTCTAAAGCCACCTGAAAAACTAAACTACAGATTCCACTAAATATAATATTAGATATACTGAAGTCCAGCAAAACAGGCATGGCATGGCTGGGTATTATAGCTTGAGTCTTAAATGCCCCAAAAAAAGGCCCATGTATTCATGACTTGCTCCCCAGAGTGGCACTCTTAGGAGGTGGCAGAAACTCTAAGAGCCAGGCCTAGTGGGTAGACTTAGGTCATTGCAGACCTTAACCCAAAGAGATAGTAGGACCCCAAC
The DNA here is from genome assembly GCF_048772815.1 of Callospermophilus lateralis. Classification (NCBI taxonomy): domain Eukaryota; kingdom Metazoa; phylum Chordata; class Mammalia; order Rodentia; family Sciuridae; genus Callospermophilus; species Callospermophilus lateralis. The sequence continues at coordinate 141,929,632 of NC_135309.1, forward strand.
TCCTTCCTTCCATTTTCTCAATTTGATGTCCCAGGCACAAGATAAACAGCTTTGCTCTGACATACTCACCTACCTACCATGATGTGTTGCTTCACCACAGGCCCACAGCAATGGAGTCAATAGATCATGGCCCAAACTCTCCAAAACTAAGCCTAAATATATGTCTTTTCTTTGTAGGCTGATTATCTCAGATATCTGTTATGGTGATGGAAAGCTAATACAGTGGGTACTGATGGCCACACAGCAGAAACATGCCTATCCAGGACCTAATTTGGGGAGCAGAAATATGCTAATTGGAGGGCAGAAATGGGCAGTTTTGCATATTCATTTAGGTATATACTTCATAGATATGATAAGTAAGTAAACAGAGGTTGGTGAATGAATAACTGCTAAAAGACTACTATGGACAGTTTACGATGAGTTATCTATGCTGTGCAAAGGTAAAGCATTTGAGGATGCAGTGAGCTAGTGGCTTGCCAAACAAAACTAAGAAACCACTTCCTGGCTAGATATTTGAATTCAAGAATTTCATATTGTTTTATTCATTTATTATCTATTGATAACTGAATTTGGGATCAGTGAATTCTATTTCATCTTCCTGAAGGATATGAAGTTGGAAAGAAAGATATCTCTGTATCAGAATTTTTTAACCTAGTTTAAGTTTACAATTATCAAATTTACAAGAAGTATACAAGAATCCAAATTTTCATGTTCTTATGTGCTGTAAAATTTTACTAATAAAATACCAACTCTGAAAAGCTGGCCTTAAAATATTATCCTGAATACTACATACTTCTCTAGTCACTCATATTGTTACTTTCAAATCAAGGGAAATTGGAATCTGAAGAGGCAATTGTTTAATCTTACTTTCCATCATATAAAAATTTTTTTCCATTAGATTAGAGAGTCAGTGATTTCATGTACTGACAAAACACAATTTACTAATATTCTAAACCTCTTTGTGCAAGACTTTATTGGTAAAATAACATGCCACAGAGCTTTTAAAATTATTTTCACTCCATAATAGAGGGATCCTAGTATAATTAAAGGGATATCGTGGCATCTTTACTAAGGAAAATTGAACCAATTATTAATTAATAGAAATGGCAACTAATCTTGAAACTTCTGTACCTCCCCTTGGCCCAACAGCATTACATTAGCAGAATTAGAAATCACACAATTAGACTTTTCCAATTAAGTAAAGCTAAAGCACTATGAGCTATGAATAATATAGTAACATTTTGAGGTCACTGTCAGTGCACATAAAAATCAAACAGTGACTCATTTTTTTTCCAAGATAATTTAAAAGATAGTGATCATAAGATTGTAGAGTTTGAGATACTAAAAGAGGTATTAGAAAGATAAAAATATAGAATTCAAATTAATACTTTTATCTCGTAACATTGATATGAAAAAAAAAATTGTAGCATTTTACCTCCCTGAATGAATAGTTTCTCTCTGAAACATGTTGCCAAATGGAAAGCAGGAAGCCATCAAAAACTGTATAGGAAGCAACATTTATGAATTAATTTGGTTTATATATAATGATTATAAACTGCCAGGTGTGGGTAGGGGAGAACAGATAGACAGTCCAACCCCACAGAATTCTGGGTAACATGAATGGCACAACCAAGAGGCCTCAGTTCAGTCAGAAAAACCCATGGAAGGTGATACCTACTAAGGATCTAACCTGCTTATCTTGAATCATGAGTGACACTGAGCACTTTCTAAAGAATCTCTTGCTTGCTTGTATGTCTTCTTTTGAGAGAGAGGTCTTTGACAATTTATTAAATGAATTATTTGAATTTTTCTCTATTAATTGTATTTCTTATATATTTGAATATCAACCACTTATCCAAACTATAGTCTGGAAATATTTTCTCCATAGGCTTTGTCTTGACTTGGTTGTTTGTTTGCGGTGCAGAAGATTTTTAGTTTGAAGCAAATTCACTTTTTGTTTATTTTTAAATTTTTTGACTGTTTTTTTTTTTTTTTTTTTGATTCACATATAATAGTCATTGCCCAAACTAATGTAATGGAGCTTTTCCCCTATTCTTTATTTTGCTAGAAGTACATTTTCTTTTAGTTAAATTTAAGTCTTCAATCCAGTTTGAGTTGGTTTATATGTATGGTGTGAAATAGGACTCAGCTGCAATCTTCTGCATGTGGTTATCCAGTTTTCCAAACAGCATTCACTGAGGAGGATGACCTTCCCCCTAGTATGTACTTGCACCCTGGTTGAAAATCAATCAACCATAACCATATGGGTTTATTTCTAGCTTTCAGTCATGTTGTTGTCAATGTGTCTGTTTTTACACCAGTATTGCATTTGATAAAAATAGCTTTATGTTTTGAAAGTAGAGAATGTGACATATGTTCATTTGTTTGGGGGATTTTTTTGTTCTATCTTACCTTGGCTATTTAGGATATTTATTGGTTCCATAAATACTGCCAAACACTTATTAGAATGCCTGTTATAAAAAAAAATAGAAGGAAACAGGTTTTGGTAAATTGTATAGAAAAGGGAGCCTCTGATCACTGTTGATGGCGATGTAAGTTTTCCATAGTCACTATGGAAAGCTTCACAGAGCTTTCTAACAATAAAATAGAACTGCCATACAATCCAACAATCCTACTTCTGGGTGTATATAAACAGAGGAATTGAAATCAATGTGTTGATGGTTTAACTACACTCCTATATTCATTATAGTATATTCACAATTGCCAAGAAACAGAATCAACCTAAGTATCCCTCAATAGATGAATGGATAGAGAAAATGTACTTCATAAACACAATGGAATACTACTTAGGCTTTAAAAACAGAAGGAAATTTTGTTATTTGCAACAAAGTGAATGATTCTGGATTATGTTATGCTACATAAAATAAGCCAGGCACAGAAAGACAAATACCACATGATATTACCTGTGGAATCTTAAAAGGCCAAGGTCATAGAAGCAGAGAATAGAATGATGATTACCTGAGGCTGGGGGAGGGGAAAAGAGAATGGTTGTCAGTTGAAGGGCAAAAAATTTCAGTTAGATATTAGGAATAAGTTTGAAGGCAACTATAGTCAATAATAATGTACACTTCAGCATAACTAACAGAGTAAATTTCAAATCTCTGGCCACAAAAATAAAAATGATAGAGAAGTGAAATGATAGATAGGTTACCTGACTTGATTTAATCATTCTATTTTGAGTATGTGTGTATGCATGTGTGTGTGTGTGTTACCAAAACATGGTTTTATTTACATCAGAATGTATAAAATTATTATTTTTCAATTAAAAAAATACTAGTTTTAAAAATGAAATTTAAGAGATAGCTAGAAGAGGAAGTGGAGGATTCCATGGGAAACACAGACTGGGAACCAGACCTCCCACGGAGAAGAGGATGAAGGCTGGCTTCAAAGAATATTTTGAAGTTGAGAGCTGGAGGATAAGTCAACCTTAGGAAGATACAGTGTGGGTAGTGGGGTCAGGGAAGAGGGTTTTCCAGCCAAAGGAGTCATTATATGTAAAAGGTCAAGAGATCAGAAAGGCAAGAGAAAAGAATTTGTTTGAAAATGTGAAAGTCAGTAGCTGGAAGAGAACCACATCTTTAACTTTTCCCAAGAGTTATTGGAAATTACTATGGGTTTTCACCTGGAGAACTAATATGATGAGATTTCCAAAGGAATCTTTGAAAAGATACTTAGGCAGAGGAATGACAAAATAGAAAAGAATGGTTAGGAGGTTTTCTCACTAAAGTAGATAGAAACCGATGAAAGCCCCAATGGAACAGTGGCAACAGAGAGAAGAGAAATTACTTAATACAAAAGTATTTTTAAAAAGTATTATTTTTGAAAGGCATTTTGAAGTTTATTTGATATGGCAAGTTAATGGAAAGGAATAGTAGAAAAAAATATACATACAATCTGCTCAAGCAACCCAGAGGTATCTTGTGATTTTGGTTAGAAAAGGGGTTCTGGGATAGCAGGAGTTATATATCATTATTATCCCCCAAAAAATATAAAGAAGAAAAGTAACCAGGATTGCTTGATGGGTTTCAATTTTGAATTATAAAGAAGAGAACTGAATAATTTTTAAAAGTCACATTGTTATGCTCTTTTTGTCCTAAAAATAAATAAAAGAATGATGTTAAGGATGTCATTGAGTGCACACGCACACATACACACACATACACACACACACACACACACACACACACACACACATATATATATGAATGAACTGGTTAATAAAAGATTAATAAAGGAAAATGTAGGTAAATTTTCTGACTTGAAAGGTGAACAAAGGAGAGCTTCAGTGTAGCCTATAAATTTACCTATTAGTTAATACGATGCAATTCTTATAAAAATCCTACAAAGAAAAATTCAAGGATTTGAAACTTAAGTTTAAAAACCTTCAGAAAGTTAGAGATTTTTTTAAAAAACCCTCTATTATGTACTGGAAAATCCATCTCAGAATCATCTATACTTAAGAATGTGTTTTCTGAGATACTAGGTGACCAAACAAGACAAAACAAAATTGAAAATAGCAATGCTCTGTTAAAATAAGGACATATATCCAGTGAGACATAATTCTCTCCCTCAGGAACCTAATGAAAAATGTTTTCCCATATTAAAGTAGGCTACGCATATTTGTCAAAAATAAATCATGTCAAGCATAGTGTTTTTCTTTGATCTTTTAGTAGGAAAATGTAGTATATGTTATGTGGAAATTAGTCTGGCTTTGAACATTCATACTTGGCCAGTAAAGATTGGCAAATGAGAAGACTGATAGCTCTCTGGCATATCAAGAATGTCAAAGAAGAAATTATAACATTAGACAAGAGTCTGTGTTGAATACTAAAAAATGAAAAACTTCAAAAGAAAGGATTATTTCTTTTTGTCATGAAGATAAAAATAAAATCCTATGAGTGAATTCAATAATATAGGCTGACTTCTTTCAACTAATTTCAAACTTCATTTTTGTTTAAAGGCAATGTAACAAACATTAAATGGTAATTAAATTCTGTCAATTATTCAACAAGGGGTTCTGGGATAGCAGGAATTATATATATAAGTACTCACAGTGTACCAGACAAGACTCTGAGGATACTAAGAGGAAAGCCATTGTCCCTGTCCTTGTGAAACACAAGAGTTTAGCAAGGAACTGACAAGTAAACAATTGCAACTTATGATTAAGGAACGACAAAGCCTACAGAAGTATGTGAAAAAATGACTTATGTACAGGAAAATCTTCTCAGAGTAAGAAAAGGCTTAACTGAGACTTGCATGATGAATGGAAGCTGATCAATGAAAAGGGAAAATTCAAGTTGAAATCTGGAAGAGAAAGCGAATAATGGCAGGAGATGTGACTGATATGAAAACATTATCAATCCTTTTCTGAATTTGTATTTATACCTGGTTTTTATACATAAATTAGTACTTTGCATAAAATAGCATGATCTATTCATTATATCACAAGTTCACTGTATATATTATCACAACTTCAAAACTACTTCCAAGTGTCTTTCCCATATCATGGTCCACATATGACTATTTTTGATTTCCAACTGATACATTTATCAGTTAGTTTAACTGAGTTAATAAGATAAAATAATAGTCTTTCTATAATTTTTTAGCCATTTAGAGCATTTCCAGATTCAGTGCTTTATCATTCTCATTGCTTTGGTTTTGTAGATTTCTTTTCCCCAAAATAAAAGGTCATCAGTAAAAGTCTCTTAACAATTTTTATTAAACTCTTTGTAACAGCATCTCTCTTCTTCTGTATCATTCCTAATTCTGATACCCATCACTTGGTAAATAAAAGAAAAGAAGATAAAGATAGAAAAAGAAAGGAAGGAAGGAAGGAAAGTTTTTTTTTTTTTTTTTTTTTTTTGCTAAAATGCAACAATGATAGCAAAAAACAAATCTTGAATGAAGAAGACAGTACTTATGGGGGCTGGGGATATGGCTCAAGTGGTAGCGCGCTCGCCTGGCTTGCGTGTGGCCCGGGTTCGATCCTCAGCACCACATACAAACAAAGATGTTGTGTCCACCGATAACTAAAAACTAAATATTAAAATTCTCTCTCTCTTAAAAAAAAGACAGTACTTATTTGATTATAGTGTTTTTGTTCATTTGTCTGAAAAAAAATGGAAGGAAATAATGCTAATGGATCAGTGGTTCAGTAATACCAGAACAGCACCATGGCGGTTTTTGTGTCTTTTCCATCTGGTGAAAGACAAGGTAGTTAAATGCTGCAGTCCTGGGCATTTTGACTCCAGTTATGGTTTGAAAGGACAATAGCAGCCTTACCTTTCCTTTTCAACAAATAACAGGTATCTTTTCAGAGTCCTACAAGGTGACTTCCATTAATGTCTCTTTAGCCAGAAATGTGTTACATGGCAATGCTTATATAGAAGGAAAGCTGGGTAAATAATTGTAGCTTTTCTAGGTACTATTTTGTACCTAGAAAAGTGAACCATAAACATCAGGAATAAATGTGGGACATACTATTGATTTTTAATACAATAATGAAAGAATCCTAAATTTGATAAATGAATGAAAATTTGAACTTATAAGAAATAGAAATCTGTAACTCAAATATTTACTCCACTCCCTTGTTGGATAATCTTTATCCTTTTTGAGTTTCTATACATTCTTGGGCAGACAGAAATAACAGGCACAGGAAACAGCTTGCTGTGAGAGCAACAAAGAAGGAGAAAATATTGTTTATTATTATGTTGGAAAATGACAAGCTGTAAATATGGATATGAATGGGCATAGGCAAAAATTTGATTTTACTTCAAATTTCTGTGTGTTGGATGATTTGGAGATTAAAAAGTAACATTAATGGCCAGTTGGTCTATTCAACCCAATTTAATGAAAGCAACTATAACTAATATATTTCCTTTAACCAATTTTTGGGCTCTTTCAACTACCATATCCAGTACCAATGAAGACCATAATCAAAAAAAAAATCTTTAAAACAACCCTTTCTATAGAAAATTAAAGCATTTATACATATTTATCCAGAAACAAATACTAAAACCACACCATTAGTCTTCAAACTTTTGAAAACTTACTCAATAAAGAGGATTTGAGGGTTTGAATTTTTCTATATGATCCTAAGTATTTAATGAAGTAATAGAGAAATGAATTTAATCTCAAATGCAAAAGAAAAAATTATAACAGTCAATGTAGCTGGTGAAATTTTCCAAAGATAACAGCTAAGATTTCTCCTATATAACATGCAATTTTGCAATGTAATCTTGCCATTCCTGAACTCAAGAGATAGTCTTTTTATCTAGTTTATCATTGTGGGCAGACCCTGTGACTGCTTGGATCCACAGGATATGGCAGAAAGTATGTAACTTCTAGGGTAAAATCATAGTAAGCCTTGTGACTTCCAGCCAGCTCTCCTATAATGTATGCTCTTGAAAAACTCCCTCTCAAAACCCTTATATAAAACTCAAGTCACATGGAGAAGTTAAATGTGGACCTGGTTGAACATTCTGATGTGGATTGTTAGCTATGGGTGTATGAACTCCTAGACATCCATCTTAGGCAAATGTTCAGATGCTTCCAGGTCCCCTGGTGTCTCACAGCAAATACATATGCAAAACCCAAGTGAGAACTACACAGCTGAGCTCAGTCAGAAAATGTACAGAAAAATGAGAGACAATGGAGCAAGAGATAACCAGAATAGATAACAGCAAGAGATAATGAGAATAGTTTAAAATGAGTAAATATAGAACAGGTTGGTTCATATGGTATCAACTTCTAACGTTTGTTGAGGGCTTTCTATATGGCAGATACTGTCTGAAGTTCTCTGTACACATTATGATATTGAATCTTCACATAATCATATCAGATAGGTATAATCACTATACTCATCTTACAGATGGAAAAAATTGAAGCAGAACTTAAGTAAAATGGTTACCTGGGTAGTGAGTGACCCTTAACTTACATTCCACTAGGACTTCTTAAACAGGTTAGTGAAAAGAATAAAAGTAGTTACTTTCCATAAACAAAGAGCTAAATGTTAGGTTCATATTTCCTTCATGAGTGATCTCTATGCCAGCCACAGGATGAATGGAGAAAATTAAAGAGGAAGAGAGAAGAGACAGAAAGAAGGTACATCATCTACTTTCTTTGCAACATTGGTAAGCAATTATGGTAAGAGTACTTCAGAGCAATCATTCATTTGTTCAAAAAATGTTGAGTAAGCATTTAATATGGACTTTGAGCATTATTTAGATTCAGGAGGTAACAGTGGAAAACATAAAGTAACAGCACTCACAACCTTCAAAGAGTTGTCTCATGGGTAATAGGTTTCTTGTAAAAAAAATATATTCAAAGAAAAAAAAAGAACAACTTAAAAAAATGCTTAGAGATGCTATTGAAGACAAATTTAAGAATTAGGAGAAAAGTTGCAAAGAAAAGCTCTTATACACTTCATTTTAGCCTTAAGACTTTATGATATTACTTTGCAAGGGACTCATATTCACTTTTTACGGTCTGATAATCTAGGTCAGATAGATACCGTCCTGGTTAATAGGGGAAAAAAAAATGTTGGTGGTGTCTTTTAATTCCAGGGAGCTTTCTGTGAGTTGAATCAGAGATATTATTTTGTAGGGTGTTTCGCCACCAGATTGCTCTTTCCTTCCTAGACTAAGCTGACCTCAGAACCGAATGACATATTTCTTCTTAGTATCTGCAGTGCCACATGAGTCCCTAATGACACCACAGCTATAGAACAAGGAGACTCAAATAATGTCTATTTTTGGAGGAAACTCAGGCTTTATCGCTTTTTTTGAAGGTGACATAGAAAAGTAGGGCAGGACTAATCACAGGTAAGATTAGATTTTAAAAAGAAGGGGGAAAAAAAACCTTTTCATAAAACAGAGAATGTTATAACAGAAATGAATCATAGAATTTGTAGGTGAGTGTAAGAAATCATTACTAACAGCCACATCTTCAATAAGAGACTTGAGAGCTCTTTCTACAATGAAATAAGATTTTTTTAAAAGCTTCAAACTATTTTAGTTCTTTATAAAACAATTTCTAAGCCCTCCCCACCCACTCAATGAAGAAAATATTATATTTGAGCTCATCGGAAGTATATGAATTGTTTCATAGGCAAAGCATTGTTTTCCACCATCTAAAGTTAATTTCATTTGCAGGGACTTCCCTAATAACTCAGAAATTTTTAAAAAATGCCAACCTCTGTTTTCACACAACCCTTTGATTCAAGTTATGGAAGCTTTAGAAGAGCCGCGTTGCAGAAAGGAAATTCTAACATGAATACTGAGCTCCCCAAGGAGCTGAGACAATTCTTGTCAATGCTCTGAGGTAAAATTTCTTTTATTAATCTGTGTGGCTTCTATCATTTTTGGGTGAGCCGGATTCTCATTCTATTCCATGTCCTCTGAGGTGTTTTTATGCAGATAGCTCACATTGACTTCATTACAAGGAACTGTGAAGTGAAGTTCCACGTGGCCCTGAAAGCTTCTATGCCTTAAGAAGCACAGGAGCACCCTTTAGGCGAATAACGTAGCATCCATATGCTTAATGCCTTGACAGTCACTATCGACAGGGAAATATTTTTATCTTCCCTCATTTGATAAATGTCCTCCAATTAAAAAAAAACGACTTTATTACTCAGTCACATTTTGAAATTTTTCCCACATAGTCAGTATCTCTGTATCATATTACTAGTTAGGCATTTTTTTTCTTTTTCTTTTTTATGGATTCTCTCTATGAGTTCCTCAGCTGATATCTCATAGATGAAAGAAATACAGAAAGGAAATCCAAGCTCAGAGCCTGGTCTTTACCCTTTATTAATAAAGATACAGCAATTGTTTAAAGCAATTCCCAATACACATCTCAGTGTCAATTCCGAGCTACTAGAAATGAAAGAGAACCTACTTCTACCTAGAAACGTTTAGAGAATTCCTGGTCCTCTTGTTCTAGAGAATTCCAAGGCCCTAACACAATTTCCAATATTTATAGACCACAAAGAAGACAACCCAAGCACAATCCACTGTGGTCAGATGTTGTACATGTCGGGCTGTGGGGAGTGAGAACGTAATCAGGTTGGTTAAAATGTAGCCTCAGGGTTTGATCTCCCTGAGCACATCAGAGATAGCACTTTGTTTCTAGGCCTGCCTACAATGTCCTCAAGGAACATTTTAGAAGTAAATGGTCAGGGTATTTCTTTTGTCCATTCTTCAGCTAGCTAACACCTGGACTGTTCCTTGACATCCACAGTATGACAGTAATTGGTTTTTTCCTCATGGAAATATAATATAGTGAGAGAAAGAAAACTTTAGGCTCAGGAATTATTGGGCAATACAAGAAGAAAAATCTATTTGTTGACATTTGCAATTTTGCTACGTTATAAATATTAGCTGATTTATTCTTACAACCTGTGATTTAGGCATTCTCAGCTCCAAGAATCACACAAAGGTGTGCTCATATACATAAATGTGCACAAACAGAATAATGTTAGAATAAATGCTCCCCCAAGTATCAGACATATTAATTATGCAGTGAGCTCTGATATTTGAGTCTATCAGACTTATATCCTGAAATTCTGTCCCATCTTTACCATTTACTAAGTCTGTGATCTGAAGGTAACTTAGTTTCTTTTCAAACCTAGTTTACTTATCTGCAATATAAAGGTAAAATTCCTTTACCTTTTAGAATTACTGCAAAGATGAAATCAAATGACATGTGCATAAACCAGTTTTTATCACTCTGGACATTTCCCTTAATAAGTATTAGTTTATTTCTCTTTAGCCTTTTTTATTGGATGGGTACAGATTTTACCATTACACTTTACTGAGAGGCTCTTCCAACCATTTTAAGGTGATCAAAAATGTGTCATTCCTATAAAATGCATGTCAGACATATATTTATGGATTTGTATTTTCATTATTTAAGAATTTCACTATTTTCATTTGTTTTGTTTTTATTTTGACATGCATTTGTTGGCTACATTCTCTTTTCCAGACCCTGTAGGTGGCACTGGAGCAAGAAAGATAAAAACACAGACTCTCATTCAAGATGTAGCTTCTTTTTATGGGGGGAAAAAAGACATTTGCAATACGATGTGAAAACCACTGCAAGAGAGGCAGGAACTTACACAAGAAAAACCTCAATCCACAATAGTATCCAGAAAGGTTTGGGGGAACAGGAGATACATTAGCTGGGAGTAGAATCAGTGGAAGTTAGCTAGGGACCAGAGATGTTTAAGGCAACCTGAGGAAGACATGGCAGAATCAGCTACGTATGATAAGTGATCTGACTTTCCTTGGAGCTCCAGATTGACCCTTGAGAAATGAGCATTAGTTTAAATGCAATAGTCAAAAGTCCACGAGGCCCCTGTTGATCTGGGCTGGCATCTTATCTAACCAAGTCTACAGAAGGAGTTCAGAGAATGGGAAATGCCTCAAAATTAGTGACACTTGTGAATCAGCCCACCGGATGGAATGTGGTTACTATATTAACCTGTGTGTTTAACTCCATTAATACTGGGAAGAGATTACAATCTTCGTGTTGGCTGGCAAAAAGAGGTAAAATATAAAGGAGTTGAGGGCAAAAAAAATTGACAGCAAAATTACTCTCTCCATAGGAAACCAAAATGCCAGAGAAAAAAATATTTGAAAGTCTAATTTCAAGACTCAAAAGGGTGACACAGGCAATGGGTTCACTAGATGACTGTGTCAGACTCCCCTAGCATCCATAGTACAGGTCTGTGGCTGGATACTGAATTCCTGAATCTGTGAGCTACCTGTCCTGAGTTAGTTGTTATGCTCTCTGGAAAAATAAGAGATCCCGTATTTAAAGTAGAAACAGGGAAAACACATGGTCGTAGCTTTAGAGTCAAACTCTGGGTCAAATCTCACTTTAGCCAGCTTCTCTGTGTCCATGAGCAAATTACTACTATCTTCTTCCAGCCTCAGTTTTCTCATCTGTATCCCATGGATGTCATGAATAATGAACATAAATGAAAAAGAATTTTGCAAAATGAAAATCCTTGCACATTAATAGAAGAGAATATTACTTAAATCTAAACACACTCAACTTTCAGATGTTACAGTTTATATTGTCTTAACAAAACAGTATATTTATCAAATATTTTTTTGATAATTTTGAGACACCAAAATTGACTATGGTACAGAATGTTTAAACAACATTTATGGCTTACTTGGGTTCTGAATATGGACTTCTAATTTGAGAAATAGAATCAATCTTATTTTCATTGTAATACTTCACTACAAAGTTGACTTTTCTAGATCCTAACAAAGTTATATGTACTGATTCTGTTTTCAGCAATGATAGTGTTTTTTTTTCTTTCTTTTTTTTTTAATTTTTTTATTTATTTTTTTTTATTATTTTTTTTTATTCAAAACATTACAAAGATTTCAGAATCACATCGGTTACACATCCACATTTTTACATAATACCATAATAGTAACTGTTGTATTCTGCTACCTTTCCTATCCTCTACTATCCCCCCTCCCCTCCCCTCCCATCTTCTCTCTCTACCCCATCTACTGTAATTCATTTCTCTTTTCCCCTCACAAACTCTTATATGTAATTTTGCATAACAATGAGGGTCTCCTTTCATTTCCAAGCAATTTCCCTTTTCTCTCCCTTTCCCTCCCACTTCATGACTCTGCTTAATGTTAATCTTTTCCTCCTGCTCTTCCTCCCTGCTCTGTTCTTGGTTGCTCTCATTATATCAAAGAAGACATTTGGCATTTGTTTTTTAGGGATTGGCTAGCTTCACTTAGCATAATCTGCTCTAGTGCCATCCATTTCCCTGCAAATTCCATGATTTTGTCATTTCTTAGTGCTGCGTAGTACTCCATTGTGTATAAATGCCACATTTTTTTTATCCATTCATCTATTGAGGGGCATCGGGGTTGGTTCCACAGTCTAGCTATTGTGAATTGTGCTGCTATGAACATCGATGTGGCAGTATCCCTGTAGTACGCTCTTTTGAGGTCTTCAGGGAATAGTCCGAGAAGGGCAATAGCTGGGTCAAATGGTGGTTCCATTCCCAGCTTTCCCAGGAATCTCCATACTGCTTTCCATATTGGCCTCACCATTTTGCAGTCCCACCAGCAATGTACAAGAGTACCCTTTTCCCCACATCCTCGCCAGCACTTGTTATTGTTCGACTTCATAATGGCTGCCAATCTTACTGGAGTGAGATGGTATCTTAGGGTGGTTTTGATTTGCATTTCTCTGACTGCTAGAGATGGTGAGCATTTTTTCATGTACTTGTTGATTGATTGTATGTCCTCCTCTGAGAAGTGTCTGTTCAGGTCTTTGGCCCATTTGTTGATTGGGTTATTTGTTTTCTTATTGTTTAATTTTTTGAGTTCTTTGTATACTCTGGATATTAGGGCTCTATCTGAAGTGTGAGGAGTAAAAATTTGTTCCCATGATGTAGGCTCCCTATTTACCTCTCTTATTGTTTCTCTTGCTGAGAAAAAACTTTTTAGTTTAAGTAAGTCCCATTTGTTGATTCTTGTTTTTAACTCTTGTGCTATGGGTGTCCTATTAAGGAATTTGGAGCCCGACCCCACAATATGTAGATCGGAGCCAACCTTTTCATCTATCAGACGCATAGTCTCTGATTTGATATCAAGGTCCTTGATCCATTTTGAGTTAACTTTTGTGTATGGCGAGAGGAGGGGATTCAGTTTCATTTTATTGCATATGGATTTCCAGTTTTCCCAGCACCATTTGTTGAAGATGCTATCCTTCCTCCATTGCATGCTTTTAGCCCCTTTATCGAATATAAGATAGTTGTAATTTTGTGGATTGGTTTCTGTGTCCTCTATTCTATACCATTGGTCCACCCGCCTGTTTTGGTACCAGTACCATGCTGTTTTTGTTACTATTGCTTTGTAGTACAGTTTGAAATCTGGTATCGCTACACCTCCTGATTCACACTTCCTGCTTAGAATTGCTTTTGCTATTCTGGGTCTTTTATTTTTCCATATGAATTTCATGATTGCTTTATCTATTTCTACAAGAAATGCCGTTGGGATTTTGATTGGCATTGCATTGAACCTATAGAGAACTTTTGGTAATATTGCCATTTTGATGATGTTAGTTCTGCCTATCCATGAACAGGGTATGTTTTTCCATCTTCTGAGATCTTCTTCTATTTCTCTCTTTAGGGTTCTGTAGTTTTCATTGTATAAATCTTTCACCTCTTTTGTTAGGTTGATTCCCAAGTATTTTATTTTTTTTGAGGATATTGTGAATGGGGTAGATGTCCTCATTTCCAGTTCGGAAGATTTGTCGCTGATATACAGGAATGCCTTTGATTTATGCGTGTTTTTTTATTTGCTAACTTCACTTTTTTAATATAACTGTAATGTCTAAGATCAAATCAATATATTCATAACAATGTCTCCCTGCTCTTTTATAATACCATAAATGACAAAATAAACCTACAGATGTAAAATATATTGATTTTTAGAGTTATATTTAGACCTTCAAATTTTCTCACTATTATTTTGATGCTTCTGAGTGGGAACTAGCAATGATAATATTTAAAAATCTTTCAAACTTTGCCTTTTATTTACCAAACAGGCCAACCATAGCAAATCAGACCATGTCACATTCCCGCTTAAATAGCTTCTCATTGCCTTCACTATCAAATCCAAGCTCCTTATCTTGGAAATAAAAGCCCTTTCCATGATCTGCATCTTACCAACCTTTCAAGTCATATCCACTACTAACTGGTCAACATCCTGAAACAGCAGCCATTCTAAATTCCTCGAAGTCCCAGAGATGTCATTCTCTATTTGTCCGTCCTGAATTTTTCTGCCTTCTCTTTCTCACTTAAAGATATCTTTTCCACCATTCATTTCATATTTATCTCTAAAGTACTGTCCTTCTGCACACTTCCAGAAATGCAGTCAAGAACATCAACTCTTGAAAATCTTTTCTCTTGCTCTTGTACAATTAAAGCCACCTCTGCTTAGCTTTGCTCTCAGACAATCCTTCTTCTTAGGGCAGCAAGATAACCACTGTCAATCTCAATCTTATATCCTTTATTACTGGGTCTCTCCAGCAAAACTCCCAAGGAAAACTCTAATCAGTACATTTAGATCAGTGCACATCACAGAATCAATCCCTGTGGCCATAGAAGGAGAAAAGATTTATTCTTGGCAGTTAGAATCGTATGTCTCCACCCATTCTGATGGGGTGGGAAATACCAACATCATCCCATGTTACAAAGTACTATAGAAAATAGAAAGAGTCATCTATAGACTGGCATGACAAACCACCATATATGATAATATAAAATAATATTATATAGCCACTTGTTTTGTAAGTTCTATCATGCTTCTAAAAAGTCAGGAATTAAGTAGCTTTTATTTACTGTTACCAGTACCTCTCATATTCTAGTTGTTTTTGATTCTTTCTGCTACATTTTCTTACTGGCCAAAAGGCCCAATATTTTAGTTTAATACATAAAAAGTAGACATTTAATTATTATGGTAACCATTAGTTAGAATTTATAACTTTAGAATAAAGCATTTGTATTAGTAATGATTACACAAAGTGAAAATGAGTGATTCTAGCATAAAAGCTAACAAAATTAGAGTCACAACACACAGCAAGCATAGGTCATAAATAGTTCTAAAAGACAGCTACAATGAAAGAGAGGGAAAAACCAGAAGAAAGAGGGGAAGGGGTAAGAGAAGAAAAAGAGAAAGGAAAGGGAAAGTACAAAAGAAAGGTAGAAGAAGAAGGAGTAGAAAACAGGGCTATGGTAGGTGAAGAAAAAGGAATATTTTAGGGGTTATTTTTTCTCTGTTTTTATGCCACATACCAAACCTGAAATGTCATGGTGCAATATTCATGGATGTTTTAAATTTCTAAGATGCTAAGATTGTCTGAATTTGCTTCCTGAGGAATGGAAATAAGAAAAACAAACCCTTCCCTATGTACAAAGATTAATTACATAGTTGAGCACAGTTTTCTAAGGCAGCAAGTTTTCATTGACATGCAAATTGAAATCTTTCTTTTGCATGAATCACCCTGAAAGTACTAATTAGAACTTAAAATTCTTGTTTGTAAATCATATAAATCTAATGAAATATGTTTCTGCCTTAGAGAACTATTTCCTAAGGGCCACCATATGACCAGAGCATGGAGCAGATGTTCCTTAACAGATGAAGACAACCTTTTAAAGCTCAGAGCAGCCTGTGATAGCTGAGGTAGTGAAGCCCTATTGGATTTCTATCAGTAAGCATCAGGAAAGGAAAACGTTTCCCACTAAGTGGTCCACTAGGCTTTAAGTTAGGTAAGCATCTGTACTCTTAGGTCACGGTCTTTGAAAGCAAAGAAGTTAAAATCTCTGATTGAGTTAAGAAGATGCAAACGTAGTCCATTTATATTTTAGAGGAAACAATTAGAACCTAGGACTTGGATTCTATTGGAACTCAATCTTCCTTGATTTGTATGTAGACCAAATGTTGAGCACTATTAGCTAGAGTGTGTAAGCTTGTCATGCTTGATTCTGGGAAGGCAGGTGGCAGGCCCTTAACAGGGTGATCACCCGTGAATAGCTCTGACTACTGATCATGTTAAAGACCCTGCCTGAAAACCTCCCTGACAGACCACACAGAAACTTCCAAGCCACTGCTGCTGTCCATTGTGCTGATTTGGAGGTATCACCTCACTCTTTTTCATTTGCAGAGGAAAAAATTCAAACATTATCAAACATAACAGTGATGATCTGGGCCAGAGAATATTTTTAGATTTCAGCAGATTCTTCTACCTGGTTTGTGTAGCAAAATATTCAATTTGAAATCAAATCGAAAAAAAAAGTATATATGTCATAGATATATTCTCCAGCTTCCATTTCTTTTTCCCTTGACCCTGATGACTCCTTTATGTTTCCTGACAGCTACCTCTTCTTTTGTTTTTTTTATTGACTCATAACACTAAAATGATTCTACTGTTGAATTCTGCTCCGTGTTCTCCTTGGTTATACTAAAATCATGTAACATCAATTCTGCCATCAACCAGAAGTACTTCTGAATTCAATACATACTTTATAGCAAAGGCCAGAGAACAAACCATGAAGTCATATTAATTGCATTAACTCTGCAATAGAGAGCCCCACAAAACATCAAGAGCCAAGGCTTACTAAGGTGACTCTGTATTTCTATTTCTCATTCCTTTCCGCACTCTTTCTGACATTCATTATTATTGTTGTTGTTGTCATTGTTGTTTTCCCCTGAGGACTTCAACTAAATATTTTTTTTGTTCTCAAAAGATAATGCTTTGGTTCAAAAAGATTAAAAGATGGTTTTTAAATAAACTAAAAAATTAGCTAGGCTTTCTCAGATCTTTACAAACCATACCATTTCTCCTGTAGTTAGAAATTCTGCAAAATTCAGAAAACAGAAGAAAAAGAAATCTGAAGAAAACTGAATCCTAGCATATCTTCTATTTTCCTACTCAGTGCTTATACTTTTGTGAGATTGTCCTTAATCCACTAGCTAAGAACAGTGTACATGCTTAGAGTTTCAAATGATATTTTCAGCATACTAGGAAGCAATTCACTGGTAGTATCAAGGTGGCACAGCTGCCAAGTTCAAAATTATCTTATTACATAATCTGAATTTGTCTTCTCTCTTTCAAGGCTACAGGAAAAATAAAAAGGAAATTCCAAGTTATCTTATTAATAAGTGTACTGTCCATCACAACACATTGAAAAATGCTGTTGTTCTAAGAAAAGTCTCATTTACTCTTTGGAGCAAAGTTCAGATCTTTCTTTGGTAAGAACTTTGATTAGGCACTGGGTGTAGAAGGTAAGACCCCAAGAATAAGTGTGTCAGTAGAAGAAGTTCAGCAAAATTTGAGCAGATCTGCTTGACTGCATGGGGAAGGTCACTAGAAGCTTCCTGAAAACAGATGTACCAAAAATTATTTTAATGTGTTAGGGTTCTGTCTAAAGTTATTTCCATGTCTTTAAATTCTACAGTCATTGCAGATATTTCAAGGGGTGGTATATTTGGGGTAAGTTGGGCAAGAAAGAGTCAATTTCATGTCAGCAGCATTGCCATTGAAATGACTGCATGTAAGAAAAGAGGAAATGAGAGGAAGTTGGGTATAGAAAACCTGATACCACATCCTCCTCAACTTGAAGAAGCCTTGAGGATCCCCTTGGCCTCCATCAGGTATGAACAGATTTCCAAGCAAGTCTCGGGGGTCAGGACACCTAGGTTACAAATTATTATCTCATTTCCTATCTGGAAGCATTGGTCCATCCATCAGATTTTCAAGGACACAAAACTCTATAAAGTCTTGCGAGAGAGTGTTTTCTTGGCCTGGCTGGGAACAGCATGTTCTGTAACCTCTTGCTTCCACTGCCAGTCTGACTGGAAAGTCTAACAGAGCTATTGCAGACCAATGTAACAGCTTAAAAAAAGAAAAGAAAAAGACCTCACTATGGCTGGGATGTAGCTCAGTTGGTAGAGTGTTTGCCTAGCATGCACAAGGTCCTGGGTTCAATCTCCAGCACCACCAAAAAAAAAAAAAAAAAAAAAAAGAAAGAAATTTACTATGGCTTTATGAACTTGTAATAATCAATTCCAGCACATATGATTATGCATAGAAGCACCCAGGCCTTTTTTTAGACAACTGAAAGTAGAATAAAAAAAGCACTCAATTATTAAGTGGGTCACTTTTGTCGCCATAGTCCACTTCAGACTCCATATAAATCTGTCATAGAACAGTTCATCACAAATCAAACTTAAGATCAAAGTAAAACTAAGGGGAAAAAAAATTTTGGTCAAAAACTCACAGAGTTTAATTGATATACTTTGAATTAATTTAAAAATTAACCACTGGAAAATTATGATGTTAACAATCATGGCATAGTGCAAGCTTGGAAAGTTACCCCTTCCTTACCACATGAAATAGGAAGGAGCGTTTTCCACTAGAGACAGAGCAGCAAAGCATTGAATTACTATTAAAGCATCCAAGGTACAGAAGAGGGAGAAAAAAACACCCACTCCACTGACACACTTATTCCATTCTTCCTAACACAGAGGAGTTATAATGCTTCTTAGACAAGGGCTATAAAATACTGAGAGCTCCCCAGAGGAGGGAGTAGCCTAGGAACAAGGCTTTATTAATTGCAAGGTTTATTAAGCATGAATCAATTCCCCGTGCCTCCTCATATAACTCAGGCTTACTATTCATTTATGGGGATTTTTTAGTCCAGAATAATTTTTACAAGCCTTTATCTGTTAGACCAGATGGAGGCTAGGATGGGGATAGTTGTTACTTTATTTTTTTCTATGATTAAATATTTTATAGTTTGCAGTGCCTTTTCTCTTATGGTAAACTTTTTCTTTTCTGTTTTTGTTTTCTTTGGTCCATTTTTAATCTTTACATCTTAAGATAAGAGAAGGAAAACCCAGATTATTTCTCTACTTCTGAGAATTATGTTCTGTTCATCTTTGTATCCGTAGCACCTAGCAGAGTACATAGCTTATGATAGATGTGCAATAGATGTTTTCTGAGTGATTGCCTAAATTAACCACGATGGTGCACATGTTATGTGTGCTCTGCTTTACTCCAGATTTTATTTCAACCTTTCTCTATTAAGCTCCATCCTAGAAGACAGGCTGACCAGCATGAGGTGTATCAATAGCATCCCTTGCCCTCTGGCTTACCCTTGCCCTTGGCTAATGGGAGGCACCACAAGAGACCAGAGGTGGTGAAAGAATAAAGTCTGGATATTTATTTTCCATGTCTGTTCTTGACTTCTACTGGCCAAGGACCACAGTTACTGTCAGATGACCCTATTCATAAAGATATTTTCTGAGTTCCATGAAGTATTCCTTCTCCAAATCCTTCTAAACATCAGGTGAGATATTATTTTAAACTGTTACTAATCCCAAAGGACTTCAGTGTCTCTTTTTGATATCCCTAAATCCTGTCCATGTTTGCAATTACTCCTTTTAATAAACTCCTCTCAACTACCCAATCACCTGTCATCTTTTTTTCTGCTGGGATCCTAACTAGTATAACCTTACAATTTATAGAATACTACCAAAGTTCAAATGATAATTATGTGAAAATTTCAACTTGTGAACATCTGAAAAAAATGACAGTGGAGAAAGTTGACAATCTATATACCTAGGATTTTTTTTGGCGGGGTAGGGGGTGCGAAGCAAAATCCATTTTCATTTTTTTTTTTTTTTTGCTAAATAAATGTTTAAGAAGTTTTATTTAGCTGGTTATTTTGTGGGAACTTTGTTCTAATGAAGGTTCTCAAAAGTGTTTTGTATCTAGTAGCTACAATAGCTATGAAAATTATCTGTTTGAAGTGTGTGTTACACTATACTTTAAAATAAGGAGAATGAGAAATAAAAGAAGCTATATGAAATATATCATTAATCAAAGTTATTTAGATCATTTTGCATTGCAGTAAATTTTTCCTTAAACATTTTTCTATAACTATAAATAAGGAAATTAAAGCCCAAACCTTCAAATTTCCTCCAATCACTATGAACTATATTTCATTACACATAATTGAATCAAAATTATGTTTGCATTTTAAATATCTATGACATAAAATCCATATGAAAAAAATAAAAGGAAATTATTATCAACATATCTAGCATACTGAATTTTCTCTTAAATTGTTGTTTGAATGGAATGTTCTTGAATATCTTCAATATATGTTAATCAACTAAATTAAAATCCATATAATTCCAAACTACAGAAAAATTAGTCATTTTTAAACTTTTCTAAGATCTTTAAATTTTTAAAAATAGAATAGGGAAAAAATCATAGCATTTTCCTTTTCATCCAATTTTCTCAATCAAATAAGAATATAAAGAGTGAGTTACAGGGGAAAATGTACATAAAATAAAAAACTTAAAAGGGAACCTCCAAATTAGTAATTCCCTTTTTATTCAATTTCATTGAATGCCAAATACATTCTAAAATGCAGGATTGCAGTTGGATTGGATTAAATTTAGCATCACACTCTGTTTTTTCCGTGTAAAGGAGGGAACAGGTTCCTTTCTTGCATTAATATTTTTCCCCATCTACCAATATGTTCACAAGGTGGGGAGTGGAAGAGCTAGACATGCTGGAAGTCCTATCAATCTTAATAAATTATAAAATAGCTCATTGTCCATTTTTGTTACAGATCTCTCTTTTTAACTTTTCAGACAGCTCTGTGAACTTCTTGCTCCTGCAAAATCAGCCTGAATCTAAATTTTTTAGGAATGACTTGAGAACACTACTTTGGAAGCAATAACCAGAACCTGGAGATATCTAGACTGATGCACACTGTCACTCAGGTGCTCCTGCCTGACTGGCATTTTTAATGGTATGCACTTATTACACTACAAATGTCCTTCCTAGTGTTCTGTTTCTCTTCTTCGAAGAGTCTCATATACAGTTGCCAAACAGAGTTTCCTTAGAGTCCAGTTTTATAATTTCAGAAACTGAAGTGGTTCTTCAGTGTTCGTTGATTGCTGCTGATCTTACCTTCCTGTGTAGGCTTTCCCAAAGCTTCTTAATTTGATTGCTTTCATTATACTCAACCAAATGTCCTGCTACTTCCTAGCCAACACCCCTGATCTAGTCTGCCAGAACCCAAAACACTACCTATCTTTCTCTCTCAACCAAAGCTATCTTCATCATTGCTTGTACTGGTCTACTGTCTTTTTTGTTGTTGTGTATCTGGGTTTGGTTTGTTCATTTGCATGTTTTAAAAATCTTTTAGACAGTGATTATTTTGGTGGCTTACAAAGGATAACAAAACAAGTGGATAACTTGTTATCATGTACTGAATACTTATGCCATTGGCTTTAGATTTTAACAGAAGCAGTACAGAGCCACAAAAACCAGGCATCTCTTGGGTTTGGGGAGAGCTGCAAAGCCTCCAAAATGACTTATTTTCAATTGAAATTAATTTTGGCCATCAAAGGTTACCCATATATTATAGTAGCTTGGTAATTTTGTGAATTGAGAAAAAGTCAAATTCTGTAAAAGTTCCACATATCTCTAACAACTCTGAGGTTTTGTTATTTTTTTTATTTAGGCATCTAACATGTATATCCATGCACACACATGTCCACATAGGTGTGTATCTTGCACAACCACTTAAATGTGATAAAGATAGTTCCTTCTGTTATTTAAATCCTCCTTATCTTCCTTATAGTTTTGTCTGCTTGATCTGTAACTGTCCCTTAGAATTTATTAAAATTTTCAAAAAGTACAGAATTTTAAATTTCTCTTTTTATATCTACCAGATTTTTATTTAAGTATTTTGTTGTTTTTTTAAATTTACTTATTTTCCTAATAAATCCCATCTATTTTGTCCATGAATCCCATCTTGACAAATGAGGAGCTTGCTTTTAGCAGCATGACACAACTCCATCATAAAACCCAGCTATGTTGTATGAAAACATGTCTGAGGACTGTTGCTGTTGAGGGCCTGGCAAACTCCTGGAGATGAATATCTGTTATTTGGTGGTGTGGACGATGTCTGATTCATTTCTTTGTCTGTGTTTCTCAGCCTACTCTCTGAAACATAGACTTGACAATCAATGATTTCTGGGGGCAGCAGAAGTTCCCTTCCCCCATCGGAGAACAATGACAATAAAACAAAACCAGGACAGTTGTTATAAATCTGTTCAACCCATTGTCAAAATTTTAATCCCCAGCAAAATGTGTGAAAGGAGTGTTTCTTATTATTGAGAAAGTCAGAATAATAAGAAAAAAGAAAAAAGAAAACAATATATCATGGTATACGTTTGAATATTTTGGTGTAATATTTGAACACTTTCTGTGCTATGGTACCATTAGGGTATTTTATATTACTTTTCTTCATTAATATTCTTAACATTCTCTCAAAAGATATTCATATCTCCATTTTTTGAGGAAATACAAGGACCAGAATACCTAAATACTTTGTTTAATCACAAATAACTAATAAGACACTGAAGCAAAGATCACAAGTCTCTAAATGTCTTACAGCCAAAGGCCACTGGCAATACACCTCTAGTTGAAGAAGGTTTGGTTTATGATATGTTACATTAAGAATCGTGGGGTATCTCTATATGTTGTCCTCACTTAGCAGGGTGGCTTGGAGAAAGCCTAAGGAAGCAAGGTTCAATTAAGAGTGTGTGCTGTCAGAGGGCACAGGAACATCTATCACTGAATACTCAATAAACCTCATTGATGAGGGGACAATAGACCAAAGATAAAACTGTATTTGATAAAGAAGTAACTACCATGAATTTTGGAGATATAAGGTGGTGTTTAGTGTTTTGTGGGTGGCATAGTAAGTGGCTTTATTTTCATCTGTGCTTAGATAGAATTAGGAAATGTCCTTGCTGTATCTCCTTTTACCATGATCTTGGAATAACCTTGGAGTTTAGTAGTTGGTGAGATTTTTTAGTTAGAGAATAATAGCAGGACATAGCTGTGAAAGCCAGGTCACCTGCTGAAAGTGAATGTCAAGGACTGTCCTTTTTTTTTCTTGGTGCATTATAATTATTCATATAGTGGAATTCACTATGCCATAATCTTATATGCACATCACAAAATTTGATCAATCTCATTTATCAGTATCCTCCCTTCCTTCCTTCCCCAATCAACTAATTCTACTCTACTGATCTCCCTTCTATTATTATTTTACTTTATTTATTATAATTATACATAAAAACAAGATTCATTGTGGTGTATTTTCCTTTTGCTTTCCAAATCAGAACTCAAGAGAACCATGATTTTTTTTCCAACTCTACCATGTGATAAATTGGAAAGAAACTTTAAGAATGGGTTTGTCATGTCTGTCTTCCACTATTGCAACAACAAGTTGTAGTGATACCTTGACTAATATCAGAGAAAACAAATATTCTCCACCTATTTCCTGAGAGGGGAAAATAAGACTCTGGACTAAATTTAAGAATTCTATTAGAAACAGAGTTCTTAAGCCCAAAGAGACATATTTATAAGTTATTTTTTTATTGAAAGATGCTGCATTTTTTTACCCCACAGAACAAAAGGAACCTTGTTAAACAATGTAGGAGTAACATTTGACATTAGCTTTCTACTTAGGTGCTGAACCCCTCTGCCTTTTCTCCTCTTAAAATTCGAGAGCTCATGGTGAAAGAATAAAGGTTGACTCAGATGGCTGTAAAATTAAATAGTTGGAAGGATAAGGGTGAAAAGCAATGATCTGTTCTTCTTCCAATAGAAAACAATCTTTGTGCTTCATTAATGCATGGACAGCTGTCACTTATCCCCAATGGAAGCCAGAGGACACCATCTTTGAAATAATACATCCAGTTAAATAAGAGGAAGATAAATCTTGAGAGCACTGTTTAGTCAGAAACAATTTACTACACAAATTATCCATCAATTGTCTACCTGGTCATTAGGAGAAATTTGAAGAAATTTTAAGGAATGTATTCTTTTGATATCTGCTAAGAGTATTTATAAATAACACTGGGGAAATGGATGGGACTTTGGGGAAAATGGATATAATGCTATTTATAAAGTGATTCTGTGCTCAAATTCTGGATCTGCCACGCATTAGCTACCTGAAGAGATCAAATACCCTTCTGAGCCTTGATTTGTTTTCAGATAATAAAAATACTTGCCTGGACACCCCCACAGGGCTTTTGTTGAGATCAAATAGGAACGTGTATATGGAAGTACTTTGCAAACTGTAAAAAACCACACGTGTATATTATGACCTAAGATATATTATAGTTAATATCCACAAAAATTAAGCTTTGCTAATTTATTCATAAACACAGACTTTTATTATACTTTTACTTCAATTCATTCAATATGACCTTGTTATACCTTAAACTATGTTCAAGTTTGGATTGACCTGAGTATGAGTTCACATGATCAGTATATGAACTTTACACACTACTGTGAAAATTTAACCATATTTGCTTTCTTGTGGAAATGAGCATAATAAAGATGGGCACCTCCAATTTAAAAAGAAATGTGATGAACAAAAGATACATTTTATTGCATTTTCACAATATTGCTCAACATTGGAAGATTGAATTACGTCCCCAAGTGCTCCATTTATTTCTCCATTAATTATTTATTTTAAATAATAAAATCATGGTACAGCTAACTTGTTAGGTAATTGTTACTTTTACAGAAATTTCCCTAGATCCTGAGGAGCAGCAGCAAGTCATTTTCACTGTATTTAAATGTTAAGAAAGAAATATAATAACATCATAAAACTTGACTTTTCACATTCAGTTATTTCTTATATTAATTACAAGATTATTGCATTTGCTATAACTTTTAGAATTTCTTAAGACAAAAGAAAGAAAATAATTAGATTATGAGATGTCTGGTAATAAAAGTACATACCCTTGGGAATAGTGAGGATCTTTGTCCACAGTGTCTCTCTGGTTTCTGCACACTACCTTTGTATCAATCATAATATCCACATGGATGTTATTTGTGTGCATGCTGCCTTGGAGTACACTTGTGTGGTACAAAGGTAGTATTCACACAAATGACAAATTTCTCTGTTATTGGTGAAATTTTAATAATAAACATTAATACCATTTAAGCACAGACTTTCATTTATTCTTCTACCAAGCATCCATCCAAAACTAAGTTTAGATTGGAACAGGTAGTTAGAAAGCAATTCTTCACAGAAAAATCTCTGCAAACTTGTTTATGACATGTTCTCTGTATCTACTTAATAAACTTGATATTGGATTCCTGGCTTTAAATTTATAACACCTGGTCCTTCTGATAACTTCTTTGCCATTAAACTTTTAAGTCTTTAAGTAAAAGATTTCCCATGAGTTACTTCCTGATACAGTCCCTATAAGACAACTTCTCTATTTCTGAAATTAACACTTTAATTTTGGAGATAATTCCCTACTCTCTCGAGTTATCTAAATACTTGAAGTCAAGATTTATTAATTAATCTGAGTATTATATTTGCTATCATTATATTACTCTACTATCTGAACTGAGAAAATATAGCTGTTGAGCCAACCTACAGGTGTTATCTCGTTCTTTTCTCTCTGATTTATATAACAACTGAGCCCTTTAGTTCCACTCTACAAGTTCAAAGGCAGGTCTTCTATAAAGTCCGCTCGTGCTGGAGGCCATTATCTAATTGGCTACCCTCTTGTCCAGATCCATCAAACCTCAGACAGGTCCTTCACAGGTGAAGCAAAATGGAGGCATGTCACTGTTAACAGAGAGACTCGGGCAAATATCATTGAGGTTATGATCAAAAGATAAAGAAATGCGCACACTGTTTTCTGTAATGTTATTCTCTGGCACGCAAAAGGAGACGGGCAGTAAAATGATATCAAAGGATCCCTCATGCTGCGTGTTTGCTGCTGCTGTTACTGCTACTGGTGGTAGTAGGGGTGACAGTCGTGGTACCAGTAGCATCTTGAAGTCATGTGCTAGCGCAGGGAATTCCTGGAGTCTATTTATTCTACAACACTTAATTGAATACCTTTTGTGGGCCAGACTCTGTGATGATATGACTACTTGCTATCTAACACAAGAATGACACTTATACCTCCAAATTCAAACCACCCAAAACCCGATGACTGTCAGAGACGGAGTGTAAAACAAAGGTCATTGCACTGCTAAATCCCAGCTATGGGTAAAGAGGTGATTAATGAGCTGAAGTAATATCTGGGGGCTGTTTAAAGATATTATTCCATAGTACTTTTATCCTGAGTCATATCCTCATCCTGATTATGTGAATTTACGTGTGGGTGAAATTATTTATCACTGATTTAACTTGATAATTGTGATCCCTCGTGCATTTTTAAATAGTATAAATAAAGTGATGGATGGTGCAATTATCTGACTATTAGACAGTAATTATTGGTTGCCAAAGTAATTGTAGGATTGCAAGATAAGTGTACTGTACTTTTGGAATCAATGTATTACAGTATCAAAATATGAGCAATAATTAAAAACAGAACATAAGCCCACAATAACATGACAGAGAATAAATGCTGTCAGAACTAAAAGGAGGAAAAGTGAGTATAGACAAACATGTATAAAATGTCTTCAAAGGTATAAGTAGAAAAACTTGAGGAAAAAGGAGGGAATTTTATCTATAATCTTTGCTTTTAAGTTTTACTTTTAAAGGTCCAAGTCAATACTAGATACAGTCTAGATAGTAAATCTGAAATTTAGAATAAATTATGCTAATTAAAATGAGGTACTCTACATTAAACTTGTTAAGCCAAGTAACAGTCAGATGATGAGTCTTAACCCTTAGTATACAACTAACTAGTCATGTCTGTTCTATGGAAACACATGTGTTCATTCTATGTTTCAAAAATATTTGTAATTAACAAATCTAATTCAGTACTACACATCATTTTGTAAACACATGATCCCTTCCTTCATGGATATTTTTCAATACAATGAGAAAACCTCATAGGAAAATAATCAAAAACATAGTTATTATAGTTATTTTAAAATTATGTGTGCTACAAAAAAAATGAGAAGTTTTCCGTGATCAAAAGAAAATGCTGGGTAAAAATGGGGAATTGTAATTATTAAGTAAGATGGGAATATTTGTCTTGAGGAGATATTTACTCAAAAGCAGACAAATGAGAATGAGACAATTTTGAAAAGAGCATGCAGAAGGCACTAAGTCAGGGGTGAGGTGCAGAGTTAAGGCACTGCAGAGGAAATACTTGTATAGAATTCCTCAAGTCTTATAGACCTGAAGTGTTAACCAAATAGACACAATGCAAGTACAGTTGGAATGGGAAAACAGTAGAAGGTGAGGGTGTTGAGATTGGAAGAGGCTCATTAGAGTTGAAAATTATACAGGCTGAGTGCTTTGAATAAGTAAGTATCAAAATCAGACGTATGATATAAAAGGTGGGAGGGGAGCAGAATGCGATTCAGAGACTACCGCAGTCATTTAAGCAGGAGAGGATAAGGGCTGAGAACAAGGGGCAGCCTGGAAACCAGTGGTTTCAAAGTTTGTATTAGACATGAAATCAGCAGGACTGGCAGAAGGATGGATGTGAAGGGTAACAAAGAAGAGTCAAGGATTGAACAGACTGTGACACCATAAGCTAAGATGAGGGATATTTATGAAGTATTAAATTTTGGAGGAAAAACAATGAGGCAACTCTTCACCATTGCCATAGTCTGGAAGTTGGTGAGCCCCTGCAATTCCTAACCTGAAATCTAACCCCCAAGGGGATGACAGGAGGATTCTGGGAGTAGATGGCCCACAATGAATGGGATGTGCCCTTATAAAAGCGATCTGATAGAGCTTGGTAGCCTATTCTTTCTCCCTTTTAAGTCATGTAAGGGCACATAGAATGAGGTCTCAGTACACACCACATCTGTTGGTGCTCTCATCTTAGACTTCCCATCCTTCAGAACCATGTGCAATATATTTCTGTAGTTTATAAATTACCCAGCTAAAGGTCTTTTCTTATAACTGCCCAAATGAACAAATACATCAATGTTAAGATGTAAAGATGTCACTAAGATATGTCTTAAGCTCAGAAGAAAAAAATGGAGCAGAGACATATAATTGGGATTCTTTAGCATGTAGATAGCATTGGCATTTGTAAAACTAAATGACATCATCTAGGTGTAAACGTCAAGGTGTCAAAAGATCTAGAACAAAGCATAGAAAAATGCTAATATTAGATGTACTATGAACAAAGGAGGTAGCCAACAATCATGACCACAATGAAGTGGCCAGATTTATAAGAGGAAAATGAAGCCATTATGGTACCATAAAATCAAGAAGAGCATGGGAAGGTGAGGAACAGGCCAACCAAGTCAAACCTTGCTAAAAGATCAACATGATGAGGACAGAGATCACATCACAGGATTGGACAACATGGAGTTTCACGATTAGTGTGGCATCAGCAGTTTCACTGGAATTATGAAATTAGAAACCAAATTTAAGTAGCATGATAAATGAAGGGAATAAGTAGATATACTTTAGCTAGATAACCTTGTAAGTTTTTTTATAACTTTATTTTATTTATCTATTTCTATATGGTGCCAAAAATCTAACCCAGCACCTCGCACATGCTAGGCGAGGGTGAGCCAAAACCCCAGCCCTAAACTTGTGTGTTTGAGAACTTGTGATTACAATGATGAATTTTTTAAATAATTTTTTTAAAGAGAGAGGGGGGGAGAGAGAGATAGAGAGAGAATTTTTAATATTTATTTTTTAGTTTTCAGCGGACACAATATCTTTGTTTGTACGTGGTGCTGAGGTTTGAACCAGGGCCACACGCATGCCAGGCCAGCACACTACCGCTTGAGCCACATACCCAGCCCACAGTGATGAATTTTTGAATAGAATCTATACTGAAGGAGGAGGAAGAACAAAACGTGACTACAAAATAATGAGAAATCTGTAGGATTACTGGTTTAAAAGTCATAATGGTATTGGCAGATTATTGTAGTATGATTATTGATCAAGGAAGATGGTGGGGAGATCATGATCAAAGAGTGTGATGTTGGCTGGCATTTGAGGTTTTGAAGGTTAAGGCTGAGAATTTAGAGATAGCAACTGAAATGAAATTAAGTAAATGGCCATGGGCGAGGAAGAAGTCCTGAATTTTGAAGCTAAGATTTGGAGTAGTGATACACTGGGATTTCAAGGCCAAGGAAATAGATGGCAGTGGTTGGGTTGATAAAGAAAATTGTGAATCAGCCTCAGCTCCTCACAGAATAATGGGGAATGTCTAGAAAGTTTGAGAGTGACAGCAACAAATGAGGGATAGGATGATATATTCAAAAGGCAGAGGTCTCAATGGTGCAGAACTTTTGCAAGAAAGAAGAAAAAGAATAGCAACGGGGAGCTAAGACACATCCTTCGTCTCAATTGTAAGTGAGATGCATAAGACAGTAAAACTTCCACTTGATGTGGAAGGTCCTTTGAGAAAGCCATTTCCTCAGAGGACTTCCTAGTTTCTTTTAAGGCCAGGATTAAAGAGACTCTTCCGAGACAAGATTAAGGTTGTAGGAGGCTCTGTTAATTATACAAATACTATAAATGACTGAAATAACCAATATGGGTCACAAATAATTTAAGAAAAAATGAGAGAGACCCATTTAAAGAACTATCAGCATTAAAATGAAAATGACATTTATATTTAATAAGTGAGTTATTTAATCCTACATATAAAAGATAGTTTTCCTTGTTGCTCTTAAGTAAACTTTTCTATCTCTCATCTGTCCCACTTCTAAGTTTTGAGACCCTGAATAAATATTGAAAAACTTAGTATATTTGAAATACCTATTTGTTTGTTTTTGTTTTTATTTGTTTGTGGGGATTTTTTGTTGTTTGTTTGTTTGTTTGTTTTAGTACTAGAGATTTAACCCAGGGGTGCTTTATGACTGAACTGCATCACCACTCCCTTGGATTCATTCATTTATTCAAAGAACAAGATAGATCAGCAGTCTACTACATTTTAGAGGCACTTTCTTAGATACTTGAAAGACATAGATGAATTTAAAAATATCCCTATACTTATGATGAGAAGAAACAGATACAAAACCCATAAATGTTGTGGTTTAGGTACAAAATGTCCCTCATAGTCTCCTGTTAATGAAGGAACATCCAGAGACGAAATGATTGAATAGAAAGAGCTGTAACTTATTCAGTCCATCTAGTGTGAATGGAGTGACTGGGTGGTAACTTTAGGCAGGTGGAATATGGCTGGAGGAGGTAGGTCACTGAAGGAAAGCCCTGGAAGGGTAGGTACATTGTCCCTGTGACCCCTCCCTCTCTCTCTGTCTCTCTCTACTTTTAGATTCCACTTTGACCTGAGCAGTTTTCTCCATTGGCCACTCCCCACATGATGTGCTACCTGACTTTGGCCCATACTGAAGAAACCATGAGTCCCAAATAAACTTTCCCTCCTTTAAGTTTTTCTTTGTCACAGCAGGTCAGATTTGAAGTACAGGCTGAGCCCTGCTTTAATGCAAATATAGAGAAAAATATTGAACCCCAAACTACATTACATAACCTCCCTTTTTCCAGACCATATGCTTAGCACTAATTGTACTCCAGATTCAAAATGCCTTAAATAACAAAGTGGTATATTTTTGCCAGTATTATTTATTTGTTATTCTTTATGAATTTGTTGACTACATTTTCAAACAAGCTCAGTTTGGTATAGGTATGACATTACCCACAGCTTTATACTTATTAATATCCCCTTATAACATACACATGAAAGTCTTAAATCTCAAAGATTTCTGTCAGCTACCAATATAACCAAGTTTAATAGTTGTTTTGATCCAAACGACTTGGGTTTCCAGTATTAACAATTATTGTCAGAATCAATAGTAATATGATGCATCCACTTTAAATAGACCTAAGTAAAAACTGTGAATGCTTTTATGAAAATGTAAAGTGGATCATGAGTGATGTTCAAAATTGTGTAGTGTGACTCTGCTCTAAGACAACCCCTTCCAACAAGAAGTAGGGAGAGTGGCAGATTGGTTGGTTGGCTTATCTTTTGTTACCACAGCTAACAAATGACAGAACTAAAATTAGAAACCTTGAATCTCACCCAGGTGCTTTATCTACATCACCAAAGTGGCCTGGTTTTCTCATGCTGGGATAGAATTGTACAATTATTAATTAGGTGCTTGTCTAGAAAAACGACTAGGTCAACCTCAAACTGCCATTTCCTTATTAGGTCATAAATAGAAGAGACAATAGAAAGGCTAATGATTTCTTTTCCTCTCAAATGTATAGTGAGTCCAGAGATAGATGTGCCCTGCAACAAATGAAGCTGAAGTTTTCACATTTCTCCCTCTTCAAGGACTTTGCTATATGCTCATTGATCAAGTGTTTTGGAAAAAAAAATGTTAAAATTTGTAAAAATAAAATACTTTTTTAAGTTTTCTTATACCAGGACTCCAAGACTGTATATCTTTGTAAACTGTGGGGTTTGAGCTCCACTATATTGAGAACTACCTCCATTTGTGTGCAATTATATGACAATTTCATTCCAATTTCCAAGAAAAACAATGATCAAACAACAAACCTAATTCAGTTCCATCATTGTTCACTCTTGGTTTGAAATTTCTTCCCCTAGATGTCTAGGGAGCTATTCTGTCTTTTTGAGTAGCTTCATGCCAACTCTCTGCTCCAATACTTTACCATGAAGAGTCCTTCCTAAATATTGTATCTACAATCACATTCCTCATCTTTCTTCTCTTACCCAGCATTATTTTGGGTATTGAATTTATGGCCTCTGAAACATTCTTACTACTTGTTTATATGTGTATCATCTGTCTCCTTCCTCTTCCTACCCACACCTGCCAATAGAAACTGCAGGAGAGAGGAGTCTCCTTCTGCTCACTTTGTGTCTGTAATGTCAGTGCCTAGAATAAAAACCTTTCACACTGTAAAATATCGATAGAAAATTGTGCACTAGATGAATATTTAAAGAACACCTACTTTGAGCTGGGACTGCACTAAGCACTGGGGATTTGGCGATGATAACCTCAATATAGATGTTGATGACTAGCTGCTGCTGCAGAGAGTAGTTACAAGTTACAAGTGCTAATGGGGTGCATACCAACACTCCTGGCTTAATTCATGGGGGTCAGGAAGACCCTTCAGAGCTAGGGTTGGGTTTTTTTATGACACCAGAAGCCTACAACTAAAGTGTGGCCATTACATGCATGAGAAAGAAGACAATGACAATTAACTCTTCTTATAATCCATTGTAAGCCGAAACTTTCTTAATATTAGAATAAAATGTGCTGCCTCCATGTGCACTGAATTTTCCTATGACAAGAGCTATTCAAAAAAAAAGCTGTCAGGTCAGTTGATACAACCTGTGAAGGGTTAGATTCATTAGATTAGTCTAACTTAAATTTATCTACTAATTCAAGAAGTCTATATTTAATTACTTTATTATTTCATTACATAAATATTTATTAAGCATCTACTAACTGTCAGACACCCGAAAGCTCAAGCACAGACTGTTGTCTCTGTGAATAAAGGGCATCCTAATTGGCCTCATCTCTTTCTCTTTTGCTGAATTTCAGCTTAGAGACAACTGCCAGCTAATCTTCTCACACATCAGTGCTCAATGTATTCAGCCATTCCCCTGTCCAAAAAGCAATTCAAATCTCTTTCCTAGCACGAAAGGCCTGCTATTCCTGGCCCTAAGCTTGTCTCCCAGTCCTAGTCAACTTTGCCTGTGCTGCAACTCTCTATATCTCAGAAGCACATGGAAATAGATATGCCTCCACACTTTTGTTTATAAGCCTTCCTTAGCTTCTGCTGCCCCCAGACCCTCCAGTTTGTATAGGAAACTGCCTCAATCTGGGAGCATCATTCTTCCCTAGTGCCAGAACTAACTATAAACAATCCCTTATATGATGTGGATATTGGAAACGGTTTGGGAATAAAATTCCTTCTCATGTAAAATGAGCATCTATTGAAAGATCCTAAATTGCAACCTTCCCGAGTCCTTTGTCATAATGACCAAGTAACAGGCTTCCTCCTTAATTTTTGGTTTAAATTCTACTTTCCTGTTAGTACTACAGTTCAGCTCCGAGCTCTGGCTTTCTTGGCAGGAGCTCTAATCTACTGTCTAGCTCTTGTCAGCTTCCATCCAGATCGGCTGAGCTCCTGGGCCCCAATTCTCTTACCCACAGCTGCTGGGTTTGGACTCCATCTAAAAGAGATGAGACAAACCTATGTGGTGGGAATGTACAGTTGAAAGCTCCACTAGGAAGAGCTGTTACCTTGAATGAATTTATGTAAGTTCTGCCAGAGAGATCACTAAGAATGAGGGGGAAGGGGTGATAAACAGGGCCAAAAACTGCAAACACACTGGAGGCACCCGGAGATAATTAGGTACCAAGAAATGAGCTGGGAGATAAAGTCATGCAGGGGAAACAGAGTGAGAGAGTCTGAAACCCTTGCCATAATGGAGAATGGTGTGCCCAGTTTGTCTGTTGGTGGGTGCCAGCTTCATGGCTCATTGGTAACTTAGCCGAGGATGTGAGGCAAACAGCTGGTCTGGTTCCAAAGTGGATTGATCATCCTGAAACAAAAAGCTGAACATCACAACTGCCTGGAAGACCCAGCTACCTTGCCCTCAGATATCAAAATCCAACTCTAAATATGTCCACGTTCATCCTGACCTGCCCCTTAGTCATTTGAGTTTGATTGGTGATTCTTCTACCCAGAAGTAAATCCTGCTGCTGGGCTGATTTGTGCAGCCTCTCCTTCCTTACGTATTTGCTGCTGAAAATCCATGTGCCTTAGACCAAGCCTGCACAGGTAGAGAGACATACTCTATTTTGTCCACCTGAAAAATCTTCCTCTACGTTTCTGCTTTTCTTTTGCCTTCAAGATCTAACTCACTCTTTGTCCTCTTTCTTTTTCATATGTCACTGGAGCCATCTCCATGTGATCTCTCCAACTACTGAAAAATATAATCTTGTTTTAAAATATCCATTGAGCATCTTCCATTTACTTATTTAGCATTCATATAATCCTTACTATGCACCAGGTGCAAAGTATGTTACAAATATTAACTCACTTACTATTTCTAATAGGCTCATAAGGTATGCATGATGACAATGTTCATTCTGTGGATAAACAATTTGAGTTACAAAAAGCTTAAGTCATTTGTCCAAAGACCCTCAGTTAGAAAAACCCAGAGCTGGAACTGAGAGAATCTGGTTCCAGAATCCAGGTGCTGAACCTATCATTCTAGACTGCTTCAAGATTATGTTGATTTGTAGATTATGCTGCTTATAAATACACAGAAAAGAAACCTTAGTTCTGCTTCTACAAGGTAGGGATTGTTCCTGCATCAGGGCTATATAGACATTATTCATGTATTCATCTCCTTGTGTACTATTTTTTGAACACATACAGACATGCTTTATATTTATAAGGAACCAAGAAATAGCTATCCATTATGGAAATATTGGAAATAGTGAAGTAAAGATAGCTTAAATACTATCAATATATTAATTAACTCTTATCCCTGCAAACATTTTATAAATTAGTTTACTAACATTTTGTGATGATTTATCCATTAAAGGAGCTATAGAAAATAAAATTTGCAAGTTTTTTTCTCTTGACATATAAACTTATAAATAAACCACATTTCCTTCTGAAGAACAAAAGTCATCTCTTTGGTCAACCCATGTATTATGGGGTATCTATTTTTACCACCATTGTCAGTTGCCACTCGTGATTTCTAGGTGGTCCTCCATCCCTCTTGATGACATTGTGTCTCTAGAGCAAATAGTGAAGAGGGCAAACATGAAATTACTTGACACTGAAGGATAAAATCTCTCCTAGCAAATTGTCAAAGAATAGATTAGAAGCTTTCCTTCATGAAAATTGTAAAATGAAACCATAAGCAATAAGCAATTTTCAGGTTGTCAAATACCCATAACCACTATGATTTCTGAATTTAATATGATGCAGCTGTGATTATTGTTGCTTTTCTGCCTGCAAACATTATACACTTTTGCTTAAACATACATTTTGCATTTATGAAAAACACACTAAAAATGATGTAGTCAAATTTCAAAATTAGTTTTTGTTTTAACTTCTAATATGTACTTTCCATTCCCTTCAACAAGGCTATTATAAAGCTATTAGAAGAATTTTTTTCCCTATTACCAATGCTAAAATATTTAAACATCTGAAAGAAATACGCAACTGTTTCTATTTAGAAAGAAACAGCATTCTTTGGAAAACATGAATTATATAAACTATAATTAGAGCCTCAAAATTGAAAGTGTTTAAACTAAGATTACAAATTGCTGTGTTAAAAGGATACTGAGACATTCAAGGGGGAAAAATTAAATGCTAACTAACTAAATCAGTTCTCCTGCATCCCAAGCTCTTCTGTCTCCTTCATGCCTGTCCCTTGGCATCACTGATGATCACATAGAAATTAGAACCAATTTTTACAAGACGTTTCTACTACAGTGATTTCAGGTTTGATTTGCCTGCTTCTCTTTACCATTATAGTCAGAGGATTCTACTTTAGTATAAAGTTCTATTAATAATCTTCAACTAAAAATGGTCTATTGGAAAAAGAAGACTGGTAGAGGTAAAAATACAAATTGAATTCCATGTTTTCAAACTAAATTGGAAATTATTGTTCTTTTTTTAACACAAAATGAATTTTGTGCATTTTCAGGAACACACGGGAGAGATCTAGAAGTTAATTGAAATCCATTAATCTAGGTTCACTCTGTTGAAATCTATAGGGAGGTGTGGTGAGGGCTATGGATATAATGGGCACTGAGTCTTCTAAAAGGAAAACTAAATCTGAACAATGTGCACATAAGCATATTACTACCAAATTACTACTTATTTAGAATCTGACTGGCCAATTTTTCCATATAATATTTTAATTCTATTTTATAGTAACATTTCACATTAATTTTTAGAAACCCATAAATTACTGAAAGTATATCCACATTAATTATCCATATGACTATGCAGTTCAATATTTTGGCATGGGGCTGTAAAAATGGTGACATCTATATTGATATCTAAAAAGCTATTATACTTTATGGTTGAGAGAGTGCAGGAGTTCATTTAATTATATTACACTGCCAACATACACTTCAAAGAAAAAAAATCATGGCCAAATAGTAGGAATGAAGCTCTGTGAACAATTTTTGTCCAAATTAGAATTGACATGTCCTTACACATCTGATTTTGTGAAATCAGGGGTCATGAGAGCCTACTTTGAACACAGTATAAATTCTGTGCCAATAGTATATCACAGGTAGCTTTAGATGTAGGTTCTTTATCCACACTGTGTCCAAAAACAATGTGTTTTGATTAATTACTATAGCCATAGTACCTGATTATGAGAGGTTTTTTTGTTTTGTTTTATTTTGTTTTTGTTTTTTTTTTTTTTTTTACAGTGGGACCCACACTTCAGTAGGTTGAATAGATTCAGATAATGTTTGAAGCAAATCAAGGAATCAAATAAAGCAAGAAAGGGAGCAAAAAAATTAAAACAATTGGGCTACACATTCTTGTTTTAGGGCAACCAGATATTATTCATGAGAATGTTTAAATACTTTGAAAAGTTTGATTTATATTGGGAAGTAAGAAAAGCATACACATCAAGACTTTTAGATCCTTAGTTACTGAGTGAAGGTGACCAAAATATCATGGAGGTTGACTGAGGTCTGCATGAGATTAAGCCTTCCCTTTAACCCATCAAAGCACTTCAAAGCAAAATGTGGGAACCAATGAATAGCCCCCCATAAGAATATAGAAACACTTAGGTAAGATGAGTTATACTTGTTTTAATAAGATGTTTTATGAAATTTACAAGGATGGCCCACAAATCATAGACAAACAGTACAAAAAAAAAAAAAAAAACACCATTATTCTTGTTATCAGGGTTATCTCTGTTTCCATTGCTATGCCAAGACCATGAAGGAGAGAACTTACACCTTCTTTGCTTTCTCCTCAGGATTCAATATAGGAGGCTCAGCCTTCCCAGACACCCATTGGGAAGGCCCACATCCATCACAGGTCAAAGGGCAATGGTGGGGTTCTTCCTCTCCTAAGTCATTTTCCATGTTTTCTATTAACACAATAATTCAGAGTATTGTAAAATACGAGGAAGAGGATAGGAAGAAGAGGTTAGATTGGTACCAATGAGTTAACTAAATTTGGGTTACGCCTTATAAGATGAAATAGTAAAATATTATTAATCAAAAAATTCTTCTAAATATGACCTATGTTAAAACAAGGCAGGTACACCAGAGCACCCTAAATACCCTGCTGGTTTGTAGAACTAGCAATTGTTTACAGAGTAGTCTTCCTCCAGCATCATAGCACAATTTCACAAGATTTCCTGAAAAGTATGACAGTCTTGAACTAAAGTTAAGTAGCATCTGTGAAGAAACAATTTTCTTGGCTTAACAGATATCCAAAATGGTTACCCTCACTGTGAGTTTATATTCATTATTTGGAAATTTTTACAGTGGAATCTGGCATGTTGAGTACTACAAAACAATGTAAGTTATAAGATGAGAATTTTATAAAAATCCAGTTATTAAATTTACTAAAAGTACATGTACAAAAAAGGATTATAATGATCATAGAAAATTTTAACTCATTTGTGTAAATAATTTTACTTAAGTAGCATTTTATCAATCTGATGAGGTAATACTATGTTAATAAAAATTATTTCTAGAGTCAACATTGGCAAATACTAGAGCCTCTCATAAGTTAAAAATAATAGAGTGTTTCTATGTGAAATGTAATTTATCTCTGAACCAAAAGGAGAAAGTACATGAAGAGATGAGCCCTTCTTCATTTCATCATCGTTTGGTCTTTTATATTTGTTTTGTTTTCACTTAAATCTCTATAGAATAAAAGATAATCTGAGTTTTTGCTTGAAGGTGTGCAGAATTCATAGCCTTGATAGTACCTCATTGAATTATTTTCTCCCCTCAGCTAAATAGTCATTAGGTCAATTCTTGTGAACACAGAATCACTGAAACCTAGTGTGTGCATGATCTGATTAGCTGGCTCATCGCAATCCCCTAACCTACCGAATAACTCTCAAATAAGCAAGTACTTTTTTTTTCTCAAATAAGCAGCGTTTTTATGTTTGGGGGCTACAACATTTTAAGTTTATTTCTAAGCTTTCCACCAACTCTTAATCTTATATCAAAGAAAAGAATTGAGACTGTCTTTTTCACTGGAAACTTTCTCAATAAGGTTCTTAGAAATATACAATCCTGTAATCAGTCAATTGGACTCGACTACAAAACACCAAAACATAGCAAAATAATATTACTCAAACTGATGAGGTATTAGATAGTTTATAAGACAACTTCACAAATGTTATTTTGTTTTATTACCATAAAAATATTTGAGGTGCTGGGCACTGTGGTACATGCCTATAATCCCAGCGACTCAGGAGGCTGAGGCAAGAGCATCACAAGTTCAAAGCCAACCTCAGCAAAAGCAAGGCACTAAGCAACTCAGTGAGACCCTGTCTCTAAATCAAATACAAAATTGGGTGGGGATGTGGTTCAGTGGTCAAGTGCCTCTGAGTTCAATCCCCAGTACCCAATACCTGCAATTCCACTTGAAAAAGGAATTTTGAAGTGGGCTGGGTAAATATAATCACTATTTCATAAGTAAATAGAATAAAGTCACTATATTTACACCCTTGCTGCAATGGCTGACTTGAAATGAGAAGCCAGCTCTCAAATCCTTGTCTCTAGTCTTCTACTCCCTAACACACATACCTCCTGTTTTATGTGGGGAACTATGTAAATAGATCTCTAGACCTACTTTTATATGTTTTTGCATTCTAGTACTGAGACAGGATTCTCGGTGATACTTAAACAAATTGGTAAATAAAGATTTTATGTCTCCCGAAGTTGGTGATATATAAGGAATGAAAACTAATTCATCTTTCCCCAATATAATTAATGTTTCAAACAGCAAAACTAATGAGAAGATTTATTTTCAAACCATAAATATTTAGTATAAGGTCTTGTTCTCTAAGTTCCAGTTTTGCATTTACTTTCAATACAATAAATCAATGTTATAAAAGCTTCACATTACTGAGAAAATATATCCACTGAGTAATTTCAATGGAAGAATATTTCCATATTACTTTTTAGTTTGGGATACTTTAAATATTTAAACATTATACACAAATATGATACATATCTTATTCATCTCTGATACCTTATAAAGTTGGGTGTTAGTATGGGAAAAAAATGATACTTGAGTGTGTAATGTTATCAGGGGTATGCAGACTAAGCACAAATGGATATTCTATAGTAGAGCATCGTTCACTTCTTTTTTTACAAAGAGCAGTCGGAGATCATGCCTACAACCCGAGTGCACCAGCAAACAGCAGACCCATGGAGATCATCTCAGCCAGGGATGGACAAGATTCAGAAAACTCATCTGGTGATGAACACCAATAGTTTCCAGTCAGCTTTCAGGTCCAGACAAACTTCAGTTAAAGCCAAGGCTTCCTATTTACATCTGAGACTAAGGCACAAAAGGCCACACACACACAAAAAAAAATAAAAATAAAAATAAAAATATAAAAATAAATAGTTCGATTTGGCACCCATTCCCATAACTCAATGAGAGTTTCATCAGGCCAAAGGATGGAGAAGTATACAATTATGCAGTGAATTGGTTTTGAGCAAGAGAGCCAATCTGGGTAATTGAGGCCTTGTGATCTGCTTCCAGTTGAATTGTCCTGAACACATTCAACATAATATGTAATTATGCAATGCTCTGCTTCAACTTTTAGTCACAGATTCATGCTAAATGTGCATTAAAGTTGTGAGATTATATTAATATAAAATCATTACAGAGGTCCTCAAAGTTAACTTCTTTTGTGCATTTTTATTCTTTCCGAACTCACGGTTTCATATGGGTCTTATCTGTCTCTATATTAAGGGAAAAACTCAAATGTTAATCAAAGACTTAAAATTGAATTAAACTAGTCATCTCCCTACCAAATATATCCAGATTGATTCTTCACTACTTTGATGCATCTAATTAGTTATGTTACAAATATAGAATGAAAAGATATTTTAGTTCAATCGACATCACAGACCCCTCAAATATTGAGTTCAGAAATGATTTATTGACTTTGTATATATCTGGTCTTTATCACATTTACTTGGCATGCTCTTAAAATTTTTTTTCCCAAAAATAGCTTAGCATTTTTCCTCAGGAAAAGAAGAAGCAGAGCAAAGGAGGAATAAAAGCCTAGTCTATTCATGTTAGATGAGTCAGAAGTCAACACTCTACAATAAAGAGGACTTTATGCTATTTCTCAGTAGAAAGAAGTGCTTAGAAGATATCCC
Organism: Callospermophilus lateralis; assembly: GCF_048772815.1. Classification (NCBI taxonomy): domain Eukaryota; kingdom Metazoa; phylum Chordata; class Mammalia; order Rodentia; family Sciuridae; genus Callospermophilus; species Callospermophilus lateralis. Next base: position 141,970,552 of record NC_135309.1, read on the forward strand.
AATGAGAATCTGTCTCTGTAAGTTTCATGACAATGCTGCCAATGTTATTATTTCTTCAGGCTTTCTCCTGTATATAAGCATTAAATATATCAAAACTTGGACTTGAATCATTTAATTATGAAGGTCAGAAAATATTAGATTTTATTATCACCATTATTGGAATAGATTCTCTCAGGCTGTTTTAAAAGTTTTTGAGAAAAAACTTTAATTAACTTCATTGAATCAATGACTTGCTTATAATTCATTTTCTTGTTATAGTTCAACAAACATTGAGCACATGACATGTACTAGGTCCAGAAATATGTGTTTGATTTGTAGAAATTATTATCATCTGGTCCCTAACCTCAAGGAACCAAAACACAACACAGAACATACGTATACAGTACAACAATGATTTATACAAGATGGCACCACAGAATACATGAAGCATCCAGCTTTGAGGTGGGGAGAGTGAAAGAAGGCTACTTAGAATAGATAAAGCCTGAGACTTGTTTTGAAGAACAAGTCAATGGTCCACCAAAAGATAAGTACAAGGTTGGCACTTGTAGGAGCCTGAGATTGAGAGTGCCTCAAATTTTGTGTCCCACCCTTCTGCACTCAGCTGCAGAGGCTTAGCAAGAACAAAAGGCTTTGCATCACCATCTTGAGTCACCAGCTTGAAATAGACTTCATAGGAATATTATTCTGACTAATTCCTGAATGACTTGTTTATTTGTGATACGGTAGTGACATTCACTGGTAAATATGGGTACATAATGCTGGAGCTTCTTTGAGCTCCATTTATGGTCCTGCCATAAGTAAATTCTCATGCCAGTAGCCTTCTTCCCAGTCAGATCCACAGAGACTCAATCCTCAATCACTCATCTGGCTTTTAGGGGGAAAAAAAATGGCGGTGGGGTGGAGGGGAACATGGTTCACAGACACATGGTGTATACTATTTTCACAAATCCTATTTCTAAAAATCTCAAAATTGGTCATTATTAGGATGCTGCTGAAATAATTAACTGTCTAACCAGAACACTTTCAAGAATGAAGAGTTCTATTTATTGTTTTCCTGCCACAAGAGACGTAAACCAGGTCCATTCCAGGCAAACAGGGTACAAGACCACCCTAATTATTCCCATAATTTTCATCAACCAGAGAACTATAGGAAATTCAGCAGCATCTCTTAAAACAAAAGAAGGTTCCTCCTCAAAATTACCACCCTCGGAGGCTTAGAACCAAACAGAGACTTTCTTTTGCTTTGACCTCAAACAGCATGGATTCTCCGCAGCGGCTGTCTGTGTTCTCAGACAAGGAGGTCATGACACAAACTTGGCTGTATTTGATTGTCCCTCCTTGACCATTCATGTGAATCAACAAAGCACAGTTTGGGGGAATCAACCTCACACAAACAGACACATCTGAGTAGGTCACGGAGGCCCATGCTGTGGAGGGCAGCTCTCCCTCTGTCTGTTGGAAAATATCGACTCGAAGATACCCACTCCTTTCCGTCAGTAAAAATTTTTCTTTCATTTGTCACTCTGACCCATCTCAGCTGGGTGATTTAAAAAAAAAAAAAAAGATGTTCAAGTTAAAAAGAAATTCGTATTGCTTATGTAAGAAAGAAAACAAAGGGGGGGCATAGAACTAAAAATGGATTATCTAAAGCATCTCATCTTGTGATATTTAAAGAGCAGAGTGGGTTCAAAGAATGGTACAATGTGGAGAAAAGAAGCCACTTATATTGTACTTTTAGCATACTTATTGTTAGTCCTCTCCTCTTTTGCCCATTGACTACCTCTTTGACATTAGTCTTTGCTCATCCATCATTCACTCCGTCTTAATAATAAGGCAACTGCAGATAATGCACAGAGCCAATAGTATGAGACATTTTATTTTCAGAGGAACATTGAAGTTATGTACCCACAGGCCATCAGAAGTCATTAGGGTGTCTCTATTGCCTCCCAAGGGTTCACTGAGTTGGTTTTACTCTGGTTGAATTAATGCCTGCAGGATATCATAGTGCTTGTGTCACTTTAATTATTTAGCATTAATTCAGAAACTCAGAATTTTTTTTCACATACTGGGGAAATAAGAATGAATTAGGTATACTTTATGCCATCAAAGAAGTTTCTTATAATCACTTCAGGGGATAAAATTTTAAGACTGGGATCCCTATTTTCTGGACTTCACCACCACAAAGCAGGAAAATTGTATCACACAAGGTGTTGGATGGATATGAAATTGAGAGTCTTATAATTTTCAAGGTTGCCTCAGGAGACAACCCACCAAAAGCCAGAATATGGGAGCAGCTTCTCCACCTGCTGCACCAAGATCACCAGGTGCCATTGCCGCAGAGTGAGATTCCCTGTGCTCAAAGAGCTCTTATGCTACCCCACAGTGGTAATATCTATGTCATTAATAATGAGAGAGCATCATTAGCTGATGACTAAAGGCCCTTAGCAAAGATATTTTTTCTCCTCTTCAAAATATATTATGGAAAGTAACTCTGGGACTCAAGTTTACTAAGTTTATTTTGTTTAAATAATTCCTATGACTTTCTTTTATTTATATCATATTGTATTATTTAACATTTGCTAAATAATGTTAATATATTATAAATGTTAATATTATTAACATTTACAAGATTCCAAAATCAAAAGAATACAAAAATATATACAATAAAATTCTTCTACCTAGTCCTCTCATCTAATTTCCATTTCTTCCAACACAGCTAGTAACCACTATTACTATTTTTTTATCTATCCTCCCAGAATTGTTTTGTGCTTAAACAAGGCATGAAAATAAATTTCTTAATTGTTCACTTTTTTTTTAACTTGAAAGATAGCAGAATATCCAATTTTCCTTGATTCAGAGCTTTATTAATTAATTCCATGTTTTTTTCTTTTTTCAAATGTATTAACTGCTGGTTGCTGGTTTTTAATCTTTCCCTGGTGTTTTTTGTTTAGCTCAAATTATGTTGCTATCTCCCCTCTTCCTTTCTGAGTTGAAGTCTGTGCTAGACTCTGAGCTGATCTTTGTTTCCTGAGAGCCTCGCTGGACTCCATTCTTCCCAGCTGCCCTTACAGAGAAGACACCCATTGGAATCAAACGACAATTGATGGTGAAGGGAAGAGAAGTGATCTTTTTCAGGGCCAGGATTTTAAGTAGAATTGGCATCTCCTCTTTGGTCCTTCCTTCCTTATTTGCAAGCTACTGGCAGATAATACTGAAGCCCTAGAACATAATGGAACCAGGGGACTCAAAGAAGCCTGGATGCCTGAATTGCTGCATTCAGAAGCACCCTCGCTATCCAGTGCACCCACCATGGTCTATTACATGAGTGAAAAATAAACTTTGGCAGAGTGTGGTGGTACATGCCTGTAATCCCAGAGACTCAGGAAGCTGAGGCAGGAGGATCTCAAATTCAAAACCAGCCTTAGCAAAAGTGAGACACTAAGCAACTCAGCGAGACTCTGTTTCTAAATAAAATTAAAAAGGGGGAGGGGGCTGGGGATGTGGCTCAGTCGTAAAGTGCCCCTGGGTTCAATTCCCAGTACCAAAATAAATAAATAAACTTTGCTATTAGATTCATTTTATATTTCCTGTACACATAACTGTAAAGTATATGTTTAACTTTTCTGATATTTAGAAAGTATATATTTTTGCTACTTTGGTTACCATTATAATTAGTTTATAATTTTCACATACCTGAAATGCTATGTTTCTTTAGGCAATATCTGTATACTCTCTTTTATGAAAGATGATAAAACAAACATTTTTCTTACTCTTTTCTCTTTTTTCCTTCTCTTACATCACATAATACTTTCCAATAGTATTATTTGTGTTTTCCTTTGGATGTCTTATGTTTTATTCTTCTCTTACCACAATTCACTGAATGAAAAAACGTATTTTTCACACATTGATATCTCTAAACTTGGGATGTGCCTTACAATCAACACTATGTTATGACTACGATTGCAGGTGTGGTTTTGTACTGGACAGAGACCTTAAAACAAACCATTCTACAACTGAGAGTGCCTTGGATACAATGAAGGATAATTAAACTATATCAGACTTCTGATTATTAATTGGTTGGGGCTTACCAAATGGTGATTCTATGTAATTTGACTTAATACATTTTTCAACTCTAAATAAAAGTTTGACTGTCATTTATTACAAGTAAAGACGTTATCAAACACAGGTCCTCCCATCTTCTTTCATCCTTTCTTCCTAATTATTTTCAGGGGACTCATCTCTCCTCCTGTAACAATTGAGGTTTACATTTCATACTACATTACTCTAATCTGTACATTGACTTGAATCTTTACTCTAGAATAGTCACATTCAAGTCTTTTTTATGAAGTGTCCACTGCCCCAGCTGCAGAGCTGTTGAGTGCTCTGTCTCCACAGAAAAACACTGCTGCCTGCAAGCTCTGCATCTTTCTATGCAAGCCCACCTCCTTTCCTTCTCAGACAAAAGGGAAGGCTTCTATCTAGAGCCCTATTCACTCTCTTGTGGGCAACAACGTTAAAACAAGGGACAGGACTTTTACTATTTCAGGAAGTATATATTTGCTTCTGTTTTCTGCAATCTGCTTTCCCTCCATCCTGGGGCCCTTCCCTGTGCTACTTCTCTTACCTGGTCCTTCAGGGTTTCCACCAGTTCTCAGAGGGTTCTGGAAGTTCCAACCCGTATTTTAGAGTGCCATATTATAGCTGTCTCCTGGCTCAACTGAAAAGGAAGTTTGTAGGGTGTTTGTTTCTTATTTTCCTGTATTCTTTATTGCTCTTTTTGTGATTTGCAGGAGAAGGGTGAAAATGCTGACTTCTGCAGCCATGTTCACACTGGAAGTCAACTTTATTTATTACAGAACAGTTCTCCATGTACAGACGTGATGATCCAAATTTACAAGAAAGCAGAGTGCTAAGATTTAGGAGTAGCTGAATTTACTTGAATACAATAGATGTAGTTTGGGACAGCAATTTCTACTTAATAAATCTCAAATATTCTTGTGTTAAAAGAGAATTGTGTGGGATCTGAGTATGTGTAAGTGATGCAATATTTCGAAATAAGAACAGTTTGTTATTTCCCTTGGAATTATTTAGTGCTTGAGTAAGCAAATCCAAGGTAGTGTTACTTTAAAAAAAAGTATCAAAGAAGTTACATGTATTTTCTCAAATATTCACATCCTAAATTAAAATATCATTATAGCTGTGGAAAAAGAGGGTGCATAACTATTTTTACTGATTTCTTTCTTTAGTCCAACAGTTAATAACTGAAACAATGCATTTGTAAATGATGTAGGAAAAGATTACCTATACATTTGCTTTTTAAAATTGCTAATACTCAACCTGAGATATTCTGAGAAAGAATCTACCCACTTCTCTATTAAATATGGATCAATATTATTCAAGATTAAGTGCATATCAGTCAATGCAGAAATAAAATCCTTTGAAACTCCTCATACCATTAATCTTTCTATCATTTAATTTTCCTTGGAAATGATCCATGAACAGTGAAACTAAAATAAAACACAAATTTGAGGGAATTTGATTGCAAAACTAAGTTTTATACAATTCTATATTCAAAGGATTATGTCGCCTAATATAGAAATATTGACTCATTCTTCAAATCCAAGGTCTAAATATTAAAATGTTCCTTGTTGTTATGTTTTTATAATTTACTGCCACTCCTTAAATATGCGATATTTATATTAGTAATGCACTGTAGATTCTAAGAGAAATTCCCAATATTCTCAAAAACATTAAAATAAAAATAATGCTGTGTGGGTGTTTCTTCTCAGAAACTAGTTTTTATTGCTTTTGGCAGAATAATGAAGCTACTTGACCAAAGAATAGTTCTTATTTCAAGAAAGCACACATCTTCAGGAGGAGTGAATAAAGATTAGTGGGGAAAGAAGCCCACCTAAGCAGCCAGGAGGATTTGTAAAATTAATTCGTGGATGATAAATGCCACATTCAAACTGACTGAAAATTCTATTACTGCTTCTAGCCCAAGGATGACAAATAAATGGCTTGAATGATACCAATCCCCCTTCCCATGGCCATGCCGGACATTGCTAACTAATGACAGCAATCTTTCTGTGTTTGAATGCAGCCTCAGAACCTTTTTCAACATAGCATGGTATATTAGTCAGGGTTCTACAGAAAGACAAGACCAATAGGAAGTAATATGGTGTGTGTGTGTGTGTGTGTGTGTGTGTGTATGAGAGGACATTTATTAGAGGAACTGGCTCACCTATTCATAGAGGCCAACTCACCCATGACAGATCATCTGCAAGCTGGAGACTCTGGGACACTGGTAGTGTGGTTCGTCCCAATACTAAAGGTTTTAGAGCAAGGAAATCTGATGGTATAACTTTCAATTCAAGGCCAAAGGCCTGAAACCTGGGGTAGCTGCTGGTGAAAGTCCCAGGGTCCAAACGTAGGGGTGTCTGTAGTTTTAATGCCCAACGAACAGACAAGAAAGAATGTTTCTCAAATCCTAGAGAGAGACACACTCACCCTTGCTATACTTCTCTTCTCTCCAGTCTCAACTCTGTCACTCCTTAAATGTGTGGTATTTATATTAGTAATGCACTATAGATTCTAAGAGAAATTCCCTAAGCAGCCAGGAACAGGGCCTGCCCACACTGAGAGTGGATATCCCCCACTCAGAGTCCCAAACTAAACTCCTCTGGAAACAATGTTTGACCAGGTTTTCAGATATTCCTTAATCCAGACCAGTGAACAACCAACTTAACCATCACATATAGAAAGGAACCACCTATAAGCAATTAGACCAGAGCTCACTTACAACTCATTTTTCAAGCCCATCTATTGCACCACCCTTTGCATATTCCTTAAACTTACCAAGTCATGCCCTGTTATCTTTTCCAAGATATATTTTACAACCTCATAAGACTTTTCAAGCTCTCACAACTTTGAAATCGATAATGAGCTTCTGAATAAACCATTGCCTGAGTTCCGAAGTCTAGATTGACTTCAGTTCATCTAACAGCTGTCCGGTATATCATAAGATACCACTGCCTTGGACTTAACTAGGAGCATAGATAGGGTCTGGCAGCCTGCAAGGAAGTAGGTAGGAGGGGAAGCAGCTCTGCTTAAGTCACGTCTATCAATTTCCTCACCAAGAGGCAATGTATTACTACTGCCTGGAGCTAACCCTGCTGGAGCAACTCTGTGACTGGAAGACTGTTTCTGGAGAGGGGTGCATTCCAAGATGACAGGCACATTGCAGAGCCATGAAGCGTAGAAAGTGTGCGCTGGTAATGGGGTGGGAAAAAAACCTTTGCTCGGCATATTTGTATTCAAACTCTTCTGCTGCCGTGAGTATATTTTAATAACTTATCTTTCCCCCTTTGGTTCTTCTCATCTATACATGATGATAAAATCTTCATCAGGGCCTTTATGTGAGGATTCATTGGAATGGTGCATGTCAAAATGTCTGGCAAGTAGAAACCTCAACACATCTTAGTTTTTTTTCTCTTATTTTTAGTATAATTTTTTGGTTCAAAAGAAAAGAGGAAACACAACTTCTCACTATGTTTCCATCCAGGAATTTCTAATCCAGGACTCTCCAATATGTCTAAACATGTGATCCAGTGACATAACATATATTAAAAGCAAATAATAATGACTGGCACCTGATAAGCACATACCAGAGGAGAAATGTATTTAATCCTCACAGCAACCCATTGAATTGGACGGAATCATGAACATCATTGTACCAACAACAACACCAACAGGGGGACAGAAAGGAGAAACACATTTCCCATGACATTAGGATTTGTGAGCAGCAAATCATGGTCTGAATCCAGAAAATCTCTCTTCAACCTTAATTACTGTAATTCTTAATCACTACACATAGCCGGTCTTGCTCTTTACTTTCCAAACTAAAAACCTTTCATTTCATTGTTTCTATAAATGTATTGACTTTTCTTTGGAGAAATAATTGATGAGATGAAAAATTTATAGTCTCCATAAAGGAAAGGAGTCTCCCATGGTCTATGGCTGTGACTAGTGTATTATTATTGCTGTCAGTGTTACTCATATTCAGACATTGGAATATGACCAAGGCAAATTGAAAGGTCTGGACCAGAAAGTATCTGTCACTAGAGACCAGGGTCATTTCTGCCTGCAGAAGCAAGACAGATGCTGTGCTGGCCAAGAAGTTTGAGTTGAACTTCCAAATTGTTTACTGAGCTTTAATTTCTAGTGACTAAAAGTATCATTTGTAAATTTTTAAAAGGTGGAAATAGTTGATTATAAAAATCTTCTCTTCTATATTTGGATCAAAAATTAATAAGTGCCATGCTCAGAAATGAGCGCTTTGTCATAGTTTAGTGGCTTATAGGTGACTAGATTCTGCTTTTTCTCTAATTATAGCTGAAAGTCAAAGACAGCTGCTTTTCCTATCTCAGAATCCTGGTAAAAAAAAAAAAAAAACCACCATAATAATCACATGAACATATTTTCTATCCTTCTTTCTCTGCACATGAGACCTAATAAGAGTACAGTTCCCACAATACCCAAAGAATCGGTTTCTCCCTGTGTTGTATTCCTAGTGAAAATAACAGAAAGTTAAAAACTAAGAGTCCTGTGAATATTTTAGGACTTCTTTTGTGAATCTGGAAAATGATTTCCATGGAATTCTAGCCTACCCTTCTCTACCCTCCATGCTTTGTACTGTGATGAGAATCTTTTATAATCCTGTTTTTTCATTTTCTAAAATAAAGGGCTTGAACTTTGTTTGCTTATAGAATTTGTTTTAAAGCTAGAGTTACAGCTTACTTATAGAACAGCACTGAAAATAAAACATGTTTCCCTGCTACTATACAAATAATCTGACACAGCTGGGCTCACCTGGAAAACGTTCTGCTACATTTCATATTCTTAATGTGAATGTGAACTTTGCAATAGCTGCATATTGTCATTCCTATTTCATGCTGTATTTTCACCCTGCCAGACTTTGTAGCATGAAAGATATCACGGTCTACTATACATGAACCTATTGTTTACTTGTTTTTAGTTTTTTTCAAAAGGCAAAAAATGTCGAACATCACAAAGCATTCAGATGTTGAGACACCTGTTCTATACTGATGTTTTGACATGAACAATCTGCAGATACTTTTTTTATTGCACAGGGAATAAATCAGCCTTGTCAGAAAATTATAGTTCTAGTTGTTCCAGTCCCTTCATATCAGACATCTATTCACTTTTCACTTTCTACAGTTGTTAATTCTCCTTAATAATTCTACTCAGGCTTTAATGACTCCGTTGATATTGCAACTGTTCCTGCTTCAGCCCTGTAAGTATAATCAATAGCTGGATGAACCAAAAATTAAATCATTTAATGGATTTCTGGTTGAATTCATCTAGGTCACTAGACTTCCACTCCTGCTGGCAGCCAGCATGATTTTATATCCCAGTATTGTCATAACAATACATGTTTCCACTTGGCTGCCATCCTATGGCATGTCATATCAGCACACAGTCTGACTGTGTTTTCTAGATCTATGCAAAGATGCTTATTTAAGCTACGGTCACAAACACCTGAAGAAATGCTGGCGAAGAACATATTGTTTTCTTCCTCCCAGGAGAGCTATTATAAGAAACCACCCTTAACCTACAGGCATGTACAGTAGCTGCTTCAATATGAGCTCTACAGGATGGATGTGAGTACAAAGCAGGGGTGCTGAAGATCCACAGCCTCTACTGAGTACTGTGTAATGCTTAATGTTATGCAGCAGATGTCTGCTGATATATTCAGCATATAGAACTCGCCAGAATAGAAATATGTCACATAGCATTACTAGTCACATACTTAAGCAAATTCTAACTGAAGAATCATAACTACTTTCTTATTTGGTCATTAAATTTTATGTTTTCAAAGGAAATGTCATGCTCATGAAATGGCAGATTCACTTCCTTATTTTTCAGACTGTCCTTTGTAAGTGATTTGATCTAAAGAGAAAGGAGTCAATTAAATGGTAACTCTTAACCTCTGGGTTGATCTCTGACCATTTGCTAAGAGATCTCACAAGGGTTCCACTGTCGTCCCATGAAAACCTTCTTTCACTAAGCCTAGAAGACATAAAATAGACATGCATGTGTTTCCTGATGAACCCCGGCTGGCTGACAGGCAATCCACCACCTCCATCCCTGTCTCAATGCTCCTCACTAAATGTGCCCATCAGCACCTGATTTGACCTGTGACCTCTGCCTCTTGCCACAGGGTGACCAAGAGGTTCCTCCTCAATAGCATTCAGGGATTAAGACACTTCCATCCTCCCTGATATAGTTAGGAAAGACAAGAAAGACTTGGAATAACGAATATTTGTCAGAAAGGAAATGTTTGTTTGTTCTCTAAGTGAGTGATTCTCAACTAGGGACATTTATGTCCCCATCCAGTCCCGCAAATGTCTGCAATATTTTGGGTCATCATAAGTAGGGTAGGAGTGCCTTCAGTTAGTAACATGACACAATTCATGAGACAGCACACAAGAAAAAAATCATCAAAACCAAAATGTCCACAGTGCCAAGGTCAAGAGATACTGCAATAACACTTACCCAAGGAGGGAGGTGCCCCGTGCCAGGCCCTGGAAGGTGCAGGACCAGCCTCAGGCAGAACAGTGAGGCAGTCTCGTGTTTAATTCTTAGCATGTTCGGAGTTATTTGGAAATCTCATAGATATCCGGGTGTTCTTGTCCTGAACCTCTGCTTCAATGAAAACTCAAATAAAAGCATATTTTTGTCCAAAGATCACTTTCTCAGAACTCATTTCCCCCATTCAGAAGGTCTTGTATTATGCTTCTGTATTAAATATTAAGTCATATTTATAAATTCATGATAATTGACATAGAAAATCTAAAGGTGACGTAACTATACATTCAAATGTTTAACACACAATTTAATTCTCTCTCCCCCCCCCCCACACACAAACACACACACACACACACACACATCCTTCCTATCGAAATAATCCATAGTTTATATGCTCTCTTAAAATTAGTAAATTTTGGTTTCAGAAAAGGAAGAAGATTTTCGCTTAATAGTGGTTTGGATAAAATATACTTCAAAAATTATCATTTCTTTACTCTGATTTAAGCCTACTAAACAATCTTGATAAATTATCAATGATCAAGAGGGTCATTATATATTTGCTCTCAAGCAAAAGTATATTTAATCAGCTGATTTCAAACAGAGTCAGCTTGGACCAGAAAAGAGAAAGATCATTTTCTTAATGCATGTCCTTCAGGGCCTCCCTTGGCAACCTGTCCCAAACTGAGCCTCAAATGCCATCTAAATTTCACTAACTTCCAAATCTATACCTTCTGGCCAGACCATTTCTCTGATCTCTGCAACAATCTGCATATTGTCAGCTGAACCTCACCATGTACATAATTTAAAATCAGTTCAAATGCAACAAATCTCAAGTTGAAATTGTGCTTTTTGTCTGCACCCTACTCCTGTCCACCACAAGGGGGAAAAAAAAAAGATCTTGTTCATTTTTTTTTCTTATCGTACAATCTTCTCTATCAGTGAATTCTGTCCATTTGTTCAATTGCATAAACCAGAAACTGTTCTTAGGAACACCCTCCTCCTCTCCCAATCTGTCAAATCCATCACCAAATCCTATAAAATCTCTCCTGTCCATGTTGTTCATGTCCCTCTGTTTCTCATGGTCTCTCCTACAAGACACAAAGCCATGCACCATTGTCTCCTTACACTGGTTGCCTGACATTCTGACAGAGAGGGGCCATCCTGCTCCTCTCCACCTTTCTGTGAACTTCCTTTGCTTTTAATATCCCACCATCTCCAGCTGGTGTTTTCTCAAACTGACCATGTTGTTCCCTGCTTTGTGACATTGTGCTGCCTCTGCTTGAAATGTTTTTAACCCACACCTTTGATCAGTAATCCAGGATTCAGATTTCAACTAAATTTAGTTTCCATAAGTAAATTTTCCCTGACTCTGGCTCACCACCCATTCTTAATATTCAAAAATCAGTTTAGGTTATTCATATGTGCTCTTGGAAAAACTTTTACTTTTCTTATGTGATTTTATTACAAAAGATATGTTACACTTTGAAGTATGGTTTCTCTTAATAGACACTGAACTCAACATTCATTCTTTTGTTCCCATTGCATAGAACATAATTCAATATCCATTTGTTGAGAAAAATGAATGCACATAATTTAGGTATAACATGCTCATACTACAAAGCCAAGTATTTTGTTCCCAACTACAAATGTAAGCTTAAAAAAAGCATTCCTTCAATCCATTCATTCTTTTCTCTATGAAGGTTTCATTGCAATTTTCATGTTATGTAGTCAAATGACATCACTTATTCATTGGTATTACAACTCAGGAGTTCATAAATCAGAATGCATAGGCTATAACCTGTTTATAAAGCTGTGTTTAGAAATGTTTGTGTAATGAGCATTTTTCTGTGAACAGAATTCAAAGCTTTCATCAGATTGTCACTTTGATACAAGAAAGGTTTAATGTTTAACATTTTAATATTTACTGGTAAAATATCACTGTTACTGCAACTGCTAAATGTGACTGCCAATGTTAATGATTGATATTGTCTCTTTAAAATATATTCCTGGAATTACTTGAACTATATAAACCCTGGATTTGTAAAAATGAGGCTAGAGATCAGTGGAATTAGAATGATCTTCTAAATAAATGCTTTCAAGTAAACTGGCTATGGATGATAGAAAAAGAAAAAGAGAATATGTTTATGAGAGAGAAAGAGGTAAATATATCTACTACATATAGGTGGATATAGATATACAGATATATATACTATAAATCATCAAAATTAAACCTCAAGCCATATTCAAAAATAATTACAGATGGATTAAAGGGTCAATCAAAAAGATATCAAAATTGTGAGTGATAACATAAAAGAACATTTTCATGACTCTGAGGTAGCCAAAACACCTTAAATAAGACATGAAAAGTATTATTCAAAACCCAAAAGATAAATAAGCAAAAATACATTAAAATTAATAATTTATTCTCATCAAGAAACCATTGAAAAGCAAAAACTAAGCTATGATTAGGAAATAAATTTATAATACATTTCTCTCAAAAAAATTCACATACAGTATATGTGTAGAACTTCTAAAAAATCAACCAAAAAAATTAGAATTTCATTAGACAGAGGATCAAAATTTTAAGCAAACACTTCACAAACAAGTATAACAAATGCTCAATGGATATGTGAAAAGACATAATCTCTTTAGTTATCATGGAAGTGTTCATTAAAGTAACAATAGATTCTAAAACAGCCCTTGCCTGAATACGTAAAATTAAGAGTACTGCAATACTGAGTATTGGTGAAAAACTCTTACACAACAACAGACACTTTGACGTTGCTAATTGAGGGGCAAATGGGTATAATGCTTTTGGAACTATTTAAAATATTTTTGAAAATGTTTTAGAAAGCTGTACATACAGATATTCTATATTCTACCCCTAGTATATACTCAGAAATGAGAACCTACCTACCTTGAAAGAGATGAACATGGATATTCATAATAACACTATTCACAAACACTGAAAACTAAAAGAAATGTTCAACAATAGAATCAATAATGATAGTTTATCTATAGATGCTCTAAAATATTCCCTCATCTTATAGAATACCTATAAAAGCAAACATGCAAGTCAATTTCAAAGAAATAACTACTACTTTCAATGGCATGGATTATTCTCATAAAAACTTTTGAGCTAGGAAGACAGACATAAAAAAGCATATAGTGTACAATTTTAGTTTTATAAAATTCAAAAGTGAGAAAAACTTTTCTGTGATATCAGAATTTAGAAGACTGCTTACTTGCAGGCAGAGGAAGCTATCTAGCTGGGAGGGAAGAGAGTAGCAAAGCATAGTAACTGTGAGACTGTACCTCAGAGTCTGGAAGACAGGTATATTCATTATATAAATTTACCACAATGCATAATATGTAATATCTGTGAACTCTTCTCTATATGTGTTATTCTTATGGAAATAAATTTATTTTAAAAAGAAAACATGCTGTGTCTGTGGGTTCAGCAAAGCCCTAGGTTTTAACCCTAGCATAGAAGAAGGAGAAGGAGAAGGAGAAGGAGAAGAAGAAACACAATTAACCTAGTAAAAATATCTCCATTTGCAGAATAAATATGTGATGTGATCTTATATAGAGTTGGCTACTTTTTCATTTGAATCATAAAAATTATGATCAAATTACCAGTCACTTCAGAAAGTGAGTAAATTGGAAAACCCTTCCCTTCACCTATTCATTTAGACTTAAAATTTGAGAATCTATAAAAAGCAAACAGAAAAGAAAATGATAGTAAACATAAGGTGATGGTCTTTCTTCATGTAATTTATTTTAATCTCTCCATGTATAATTTTCCTCATTGGATAATCAAGTAAGTACAAAAAATTGCTTAATTATATTTTTAAATTTGAGTAAAAGTTTTCTCAAATGGAGTTGAGAACTAATTATCTAATAAAAATATGGATTCATTCAGAAGAATTATAAAACTAGATAAACATCATATACATGTATGTAGAAGTATGTAGAGGAACTTCCTCATTCTGTTGATATGGGCACCCAGGGGGATTCATCCATTGTAACCAGGCAGAAATCAAGCAGGTTCTCTCAATCTGGGATATATGGAGAACTTTCCTCTCCTGACTTATTGCTACTCTGGTGTTACAAATGCCACCAAGAGAAGGTGACAACCATGTATAATGACAATAACTACCATTATGGCTAGGTGAATATGTGCTCTTAATAAGTAGAATTTCATTCATTAATTAGGAAGTATCTATTAAGCACCTGTGTGCTAAGTTAGGTGTATGATTCTTGTCTTCTGGGAACTTATATTCTAGCAATCAACAGAATAGGAAAGAAAGAGGGAGGGAGAAACAGAGAGAGAGAAGGAGGAAGAGGAGGAGAAAGTAAGTAAAAGTAAATAAGTGCACATTGTGGTAAGTCCTATAAGGGACATGAAATAAGAATGAAATACAGAAAATGACAAGGAGGAAGAGTTTTCAGTCAAGATGCCCAAGAAGCATGGTGATGTTTAAGGTGAGATCAGGAGGATGAAAGGGCAATCATGCAAAGAGAGGGTGTGAGTGCTCTACAAGAGCTGGATCCAACAGCTAGTTCTTAGCACTTTGGTTGGCTGGACACTCTTCTAGACCTTCACAGTTAATTGTGTGTTGATGAAACTTTTATTCCTTTCATTTTCCATAGTACAAGGCAGTGAATTTAGGCATTAAGAACCAGAACCACCCAGAGGGTAAGTGGTATGGTCACAGAAAGCAGGCATTTAAGCACTATGCTGTACTCTCTCTGTGGCAAGACGACCATTCTACAGGACATAAACTGAATTCTAAGGAATTCTGAAGATGTCCATGGATGTAACAGTCAAAATCTAAGATCAGCGACACAAGTGAAGCCAGATTTTGTATGGCTTTACAGACCACATAACAAGTTTGGACTTTTCTGAGCACGATTGGGAAATCGTGGAGGGACCTTAAATGGTGTGATAAGGTTTTGCCAACCTTAAGGAGCTTCAACGTCTCTCCAGAGGCAAAAGAGACCTCTTCTTAGAGGTCTTCCATACTGTTAATGTGTCACAGAAAAGAATTTAAAGATGAATCAGGTTTAACAAAGAGAGGAAAAGTTGTATTAGAACAGATGAAGATCTGTATTCTCGGAGTAGACTGAAGGCTATCTCAAGGGTGAGAAATGCTTTAGATCTCAGACTCTTAAAGAAACTTTGTGAGGGGTGGGCATGGGAAGGACATCAGCCTGGTGAGCTCAGTTCTTTGTTCATGGATAACAAGACATTTATGGATCTTCAGGCTGACGCTGTCTCTTCCATCTAGATAATGTTTGGAATGTGCTCATGTTATAGGTTTCTTGGAACACATCTCCTTTTGTTTTATCTAATCTGAAAAATCATTGTGTAAACTAACAATGCACTTAAGTTTTAATCAAAATGAGGCAATTTTTATAGATGGGTGAGTTTACAGTAACTGTAAGATTTGTAGATTTCTCAGAAATTTGGGAGTGATGGGCCTAGAGGAAAGGCAGGTCTGGGGAGTAAGTCTGATCATGGTGATTTTAGATTTACAGCTATAGTCTCTTTTCCCTCCCCCTTTGTCTCCTTTCTATCTATCTTTATTCTTCCTATCCTACCTCAGTTTTATGAAATGTACTTTACCGACTTCACTCTACATGACACTCTGTAGAGAATGAATTTAAGAAAAGGAAGGAACAGGGGCCAGTTTGGAGCAATTGCTATATTCAGGAGAAAAATAGAGGAACCCCCAGCAAGGTGGCAACAGCTTCATTGTGGAAAGAAGCAGATAAATGCAAGGTACATTTTGAAAGCAGAACCCACAGTATTTGCTGATGCATTGAAAGAGCAGGATGAAATTAGCGTCCACACTGAAACTACAGTTTGAACAAGTAGACAGACGCTAAGTTCCATTTCCCGCAGAAGACTGGTAACACACACTAGCTGACAAAGTCTTAAAGATCTCTTCTGCAATCTCTCTCTGTTTTGGTTCTCTAATGTCAAGAATGCAATTGTATATACAAGAACAGAGTCAAGAGACAGCTTAGGGCTGGAATTGGGAAATTGGGAATCCGTCTACCTAAGGAATGGAAAGCCATGGAGATTGGTGCAGTCATCCAGGAAGAAGGCAGAGAAGGAAGAAAAGGCACAGGTGGACCACCATAAGATTTTGATGGATGTTAGGAAAGAGGAACCAAAATCAAGACTGAGAAAGTGTAGCACAAGTACTAGGTAAACCAGGAGAGTGCCAGGTAGGGAGCATGTAGTAGGAGGGGAAAAGTGACCAACTGTATCATCATTACATGTCCGAGTAAGATAAGGAGAAAGGAGTATCTACAGGATTTGGCCACGCTTGGTGGAGTGTTGTGATCTGAAGCAGATTGAAGTGGGTTGGAAAATGGCTGAAAGCCAAGGAAGTAGAGACAAGAGTTACAGAATTCTTAAGTTCAGAACAATTTTAAGTGTCATTGGTATAGATTGTTTCATGAGCAAAAAAGCTGTAGAAACCATTTTCTTCGAGGAACAAATGCTAAAAGTTGTTTCAGAGTAGTAATATTGCAAACACAGGCCACATAAGCAAGCAACAAAAATCTGACTTTCTATGTACTAAGAACTGAATAACAAAGATTATTTTAAATGAATTACCAAAAATCAAGAAAAATATTTGTTGTTCCTTTCATTGTCTTGATTAGTCTGTAAAAAAGGGATGAATATCAAGTCTGGCCATGGCAAACATAGATATTCAATCAACCTACGATGTTTATTTTTCACTGTGTTCTGACCATTGGGCTGGATTATTAGGAATCAAAGACATAGGTGAATGAAAAAAAAATGTTGTTCACGAAGAGCTAATAGTTTAGAAGGGCAAAGAAAAGAACTCAACATTAATGGGACATTAGATTTCATATCAGAATCATGAAGTAAAATTAGATGCAGCAAAATGACAAGCTAAAAAATATGTTAAGGCATTTCTTTATTTGATATCTGGGCCCATCTCTTGAGACTTTCAAAGCAGTTGTCGATCATCTAATGTAGGGCTATTTCTATGGCTATTTTGAACAATAAAGTAAATTATGCTAACAGTATGCCCACTATGTTCTAAGTAATTATAGTCCTTTGGACAGAGGTTATTGCTCTATACATAATTATGGCATTTCAGAACATGATTTTTCTTGATAGCTAAAAATATATTCACACAGATCTGTATCTTTAAATACTCTGGCTTCCTTAAATTTCTAGAACAAGAAAAAATTAAAATACATTAATAAGTAGGAAATTTTTAATTCTAAGTAAACTAGAGACATTTTATTGCATGAAATAAATGTTTTGTGTTATACAAATGCCTATTGTTTTGATAAACTATAGTAACTTATACACCATCTTTAAAAAAGTTCAATAAACATTTTAATGAATTGTGTTTCTTTTTAGAAAAGCATAACTGTTTCAGGTGTTAGGAGCAATAGCTAAATTCTTCATCAATAGCAAACATGTTTTGCTTTTGTTTTTGTTTCTGTTTTTCCCCCATCACTCATTTTAAATCATCCAATCTCTTCAAAACAACCAAAAAACAGCTTCAGCTGCCCAAGTGGAAGAACAGCAGAATAAGAGGGGCATTTCTATGAGATGAAATTTAATAGTACAGTTTCCCGAAATGTGAGACAAAAATTGGAGACAACCCAAACGTCCATCCACAGGAAAACTGAAAAGCAAATTGTGTTGTATCCACACACTGGAATACTAATCAGTAATAGAAAGGAGAAAAAGCACTGATATGGACCAAGCACAATGGGTGGAATACACATTGTATCATCCCATTACTGTGAAGTTCTAGATCAGGTCAAGCTAATCTGTGGTGATAGAAATAGAACAGGGTTGTACCTGGCAGTAAGGAGATTACTGTAAAAGGCATGAGGAAACCTTCTGGAATGGTAAAACATTCTCTCTTCTTAAAATGTTTATTTCTAACAGACACATCAGATATACATAATTATAGTGTCATATTCAAGTCAAGGTAAACATATACCTCTCCTCGAAAATTTATCACTTCTTGGGCTGGAGGTGCAGCTCAGTGGTAGAGCACTTGCCTAGCACATGAGAGGGACTGGGTTCGATCCTCAGCATTACATAAAAGTCAAGTAATTAGTCAACCAATAAAATAAAGGTTTTAGGTCCATCAACAACTAAAAAGCATTTTTAAATATATCACTTCTTTATTCTAGACCCAAACATTCAAAAATCTTTTTTGTAGTTTATTCAAGTGTCTACAGTTTATTGTAGTCTTATTGTCATTGTACCATGCAGTGTAATGCCAGAACATTTTTCTCCAATCGAACCATAAGTACCCACTAAATACCTTTCCTCCTCCCTCCTCCTCCTGCCTTCCCCAGCCTCTGGGAATCACTGTTCCAATCTCATCTTCTATGAGAAGAACTTTTTCTACATACAGGGAAGATCACACAATACTTTCTGGGCCAGGTATATTTCAATTAATATAGTGACATTCTTTTTATAGAAGCATATACAATAGTCAAAACTGATCAAATTGAAACACTTAAGATCTATAGATTTTATTGTTTGCAAATGTGTTAAGCACTGTTTGCAAATTATTTTAAGCACTAAAAAGTCATTTTTCTGATAACCTAGAAAAAAAAAAAAAAGTTTGGGAACAGATTACTAAAAAGCAGAATAGCCTGTACTTTAAAAAAGGAAAAATCTCCCTTTAGAATTTATTATAAGTGATTATACCTTCTGAAATTCTCTTGTTGAATTTATTATTATTATCCTTTTTAAAATTAAAAAGTGGAAGCATACTGAAGATCCTATAAATATCACATCAAGTTTTAGTCTTTCTATTGATGGAGGTGTTTAATATTCTTTTTCAGAGAGATCACTCACTTTGATGTTTTTTTTAGAGATGCAAAATTCCCCACTTGAAAAAAAAAAAAATTCCTGCATCAACAATCTTGGAAATAATGAAGGACCCTGTTTCTCATTTTGACTTCTTTCATTCTTTTCATGGAACACTTAACTCAATTAAAGTTGTTGACATGCCACAGTCCAATTTTTAATGTCATGATGCAGCAATTGACCTCCGTGGCTCCAGGGTGTTGTTTTATTAATCATGTTTACATGGCACACGTTTGCTCAAGACTCAGAATGACAGGACCCTTGTGATTGACTGTTAATTAATTGATTTTACTAGAAACATCTCCTTAATACAGCAGGACATGGAATGTGGAAACAAATACTGGGATTTAACATTTTGAAACTCAGATGTGCTGTGTTCATTAAAAATTAAATAATAATAGGCAACTCTTATTAAATTACCATCGGCTGGATATGGAATTAATAAATGAAAGGGATGAAGGTTACCGGATGCCTCTGCCTAGCCAGGGTCCTGACTGAATTGAAAGTTCCAGGTCAATGTTCTTTCCCGTGAAAGTACCTCTCAAATTGGTCCTTCAGGTCACTAAGGCAGAGACCAAAAGATGTGGAAGGCCACCAGTAAGTAGTATCATGACAAAATTGCCAGTTTGATTTCTTTTTAAATATCTTCAAAGATTTTGCACATGTGTTTTATTTAAAAAAAAAAAAAAGATATGCATACAGTTCGGTACATCCAGGAGGGTTATTATAATTTTTTCATCTACAAAGACATTAGCACACCATGAATGCAGATTGACCTTTTGCCCCATACCAATTTGCTCATCTTCTCACCAGGACAGCAAGTCAATTGCACAAGTCCCCTGATGGGAAGAGCAGACTTTAACGTGTCTGATATATGCTGTTTAAGTTATAGGTTGTGGAACTCTGAGAAAAAGATGGAAAATGGAGTTTGAGCTATAGAAAAGATAAAAAGAAGGATCACTGTCACAGCCCAATTGACTTTGTAAATAATGCTGGACTCCCTGGGGGAATTTATTGTAACCACCGAATTTACATTTTAAAAATCTCTGGCATGTGATTGCTTGTGAAGCTTTAACCTGAAACATAAATCCTACCCAATTATAACACGTGAAGAAGTGGTTGTTAGCTAAACAGTAGACCTCATTAAACAGAGCAGGGTACTTTATTTTTGTGTAACTATCATTGTTTATCCCAGCTTTGTCCGATTTTTTTAAAAAAATTGCTTTACTTTCTTTTGGGTAAAGACCTAGTCTCCATGACATAGGCACTCATTATTTCTCCATAATAATGCTTAGGTATGTGAAAATAAAATGAAATCCATGGGTACACAAAGGAAAGTGAAATTGTAAACTAACATCCTTTTACCAGATAGTGTGTGTTGGTTTTTGTTTTTTGTGGGTTGTTTTTTTTTTTTTTTTTTTTTTCACCTTATTCTAGCTGGGTTTAAAAAAAAATAGTTTAACCTCTCCTTTAATTAGGATCTACCTAATGTGATTGTTGTCATACTCATAGAAAATAGAACAGATGATATTAGAGAGTGTTTGTGAGTGGAAGATCAGTATCACAAATTTTACAGCAAAATCACAATTTTCACAGCTTGATAAAGATCAATGTCAACTTTTTCCTCACTGTGACCAAAAAACCTGACAAGAACAATTTTTGGAGGAGGAAAAATTTTTTGGCTCACTGTTTTAGAAGTCTCAGTCCAGAGATGGTCATCTCTATTACTCTGGGCCCAAGGTGAAGCAGAACCTCATGGTGGAAGAGTGAGATGAAACAAAGTCGCTGGGGACATGGCACCAGGAGGTGGGGAGGGACAGATCTTCTCTCACTAGGGACAACACATATACCCCAAAGGCACACTCCAAATGACCCACCTCCTCCAGTCACACTCTACCAGCCTACAGTTATTGCCAAGTTAATCCACTCAAATGGATCTATGCACTGATTGGGTTAAGGCTCTCATAACCCAATTATTTATCTCTAAACTTTCTTGCATTGTCTCACACATGAGCTTTTGGGGGATACTGCACATCTAAACCATAAGACTATAACACTGATTTTTCTGAACATTCAAAAAGCTTTCCAAAAATAGTGCAAGAACTAAAAATAAACTTAGCATACATCAACAATCTTCCAGGAATCAAATTAAATATGAGGAAAAAATGTATTTATTTCACAAGAGAGAAAAATTTTAATAGATACCACCTACTTATAGAATCTATTATATCCACCAAAAATGCTGTATGACAACATAGACACACTTTAGTCTCTACCTTTGAGCAACTGTAAAGCAAGTTGAAAGATAAAATGTACAGCTTTAAATATTAAAAAAGCAATGAGAAGGGATAAATTTTTGGAGTGGGAGACATAGTATAGTAAGATGCATAACCATGTATGAATTGAAGAAAAGATTGCTGTGGATTGATTTTTTTGGTAGAAAGTGTCACAGAAGTGAAAATGGTGATTTGAGCGTCAAGAAAACAGGATTTCCATTTGGACACTCAAGAAGGGCCAAAATTAGTTGATGAGAAAAATAAGCATGGATTGAGAAAGTTTTTCTTGTAAGTTCTACAAGCTTATATATGATATGATTGAATTATGAATGGTGATGGCAAAAAGGAGCAGTGTGCATTGAGAATAAGGACAGAACCAAAGAGCAGCAACAGATGTATTTGAATATGTAAGGTGGATCACTCACACAAGAGAGGGCAGAGAAATTTGATCTTAAATCTTCATAAAGCATTAGGAAGTTTTTGCAGATCCTTAAGTGGGGACAAAATCATAAGAGTGTTGCTTTATTTATATTCTTTCAGCTATGTCCCAAATAGATTGTAGTCGACTGCCTTAGAGGCAGAAATCAGTTACGGATCTATTGCAATAATCTTTGCACCTGGAATATTCTGGATCAGTTCAATTTTTACTGAGCACCAAGTGTGGTGCAGATGTTGCTATGATTGGGGACTCCCAGAATGTTGAATCTCAATCTCCTGAGCTCAGCAGTCAGACATTGTTAGGGAAGTAAGAGAAGAGGCACTTAGATCAGTCTGAGTGGGAAGAGGAAGGCCATTTGAGTAAGTTATACTTTGAACTCACTCTTGAAGGTTGAGTGAAAGTTACTAAGGCAGGAGGACAAGATCAGTCTGGAAATGGAAGACAGTGCAAGATAAGTCAGAAATCAAAGGTGGCCCTTTGGGTCATATTACAGGGCTTTATTTTGAACTTATATATGGAAAAAATGTTATTCTCATCAGTACCATCGGATTTGTTTAGAAGTAGTTTTATGCATAAGTTAGTATAAGGTGAGACTGGAAAGATGGAACCCTCCTAGAACATAGTTAAAATAACCCAGTTAAGACAAGAGCATTAGATTTATACAGCAATGGAATTGATAAAAAGTAAGAAAATATTTGAAAGACAAAAAGGAAAAGATTGATTGGTTTGTAGGATTTATTGAACAGGTAAAGTAAAAAAGGAAATATGTATGATGATGGCTGAGTTCAGTTGGCTCAGTGGGTGGTATGTTATTAAATGTCAATCAGAATACAAGAGGATGGTTCAAGGGAGGAAATGACAACAAATTCAGCTTTGAACCTGGTTAATTTGAAAGGTCCATAAAATTCAAATGACTAGGAAGAGCCGGCTGTGTAAACCTACACATCAATGGAGCCGTCTAGATAAATATAAGTTTGGAATCATTATCATTTGGGCTATTATAAAAAGATGAGTGGAATAAGTAGGCAGGAGGCAAAATCCTGGGAACAGCAGCTGAAGGATGAGAGGAAAAGAAGGTAGTGAGGAAGGAGAGAGAAGAAATTGAAAAATCTATAGAAAGGAAAACTGGTAGGAAGTGATAAAAATGGAAGCCAAAGATGTAGGACACCTCCAGAACATGTGCCTTCATTACTCGTGAATAGCAGAAAATGCTGACTGATGTGAGTCCGTGGTGGCATTGGAATACTAAGCCATAATTCTTCAGAAGGACTTGAATCCAGGGAACTGGGACAAATATGCTAAGATGGATAGAAACAGCACCTGAGAGCGATGAGCCTAAGAGACACCTTATGGGTGTGAGTTTGTTGCCAGGACTCATTTGCTCGCCTGTCAATCGATGTGGATCTAGGAAATACTACACAGCTTGCAACTCGATCGCCTTAAACCTCAACTCCATCCCTGTATTCAAGGACTGTTAGGCTCAATCAAGGAGCTCTTAACAGTTGGTAGACTTCACAAATCAGAAGGAACAAGACAATTTCCACGGAGGACTGTGATTCTTAGAGTTGTTTCCTTTCCTCACTTTATAATGGTATCATTAGTTAGACTTCCAGACACTACATAAAGTGAAACCATTCACTCAGGCTGACATTTATACAGGCTAATCAAATGCCTGGGAGGTATGTAGCAAATAACTAGCCACAGTACCTGAAAGAAGTTGAATAAGAAATCATAAGGCACACTCGTCGTGCATCCTAAAACACCAACAACTAAGATTTCTACCAGCAATAAGAGGAATTTGGAGAAAAGAAATTATGCAGGCAATTCAGTACCACTGAACTGTGTGTACTGAAACTCCCCCCGTCACCTCCACCAGCATGCAAGATGTGATCAAGCAGAAGCAAACCTAAGTCAGTGACAGTTCCAACATGTGTTGCTCTCTCTTCTGGCACTGCCCCATAAAGCCACTAAGCCACAATTTCCCACATTTGGTAGAGTTGTCCAGATGACGCCATGGCGGAAATAGTCATGTCGAAGGGGAACTTGGGAAGCAGGAATGTGTGAGCCTCCCCAGAGCTTCTGAAGGGCAGCCGCACCTTTCCTCCCAGGAGGCTTCAAGTGTGGGGGAATGACTCCCCATGTGCAGGATTAATGTGGGAACCTCCTGGAGTTCTTACCTGTTTCCTAAGTTACCCTGACATTCCTAAGGAATTCACCTTTGTTTTTAAATCACAGCTATTTCCTGAGAGTCTTAGTTTTGTGGATTTGACAGTTTTATGGATATATTTAGATTCATGGAAAGTGAACAAACACTAAAAAAGAAATACCCTCAGTTTCAGAGTGAAATGTGCTATGTGGCTTCATGTTCTTAAAGCAGAAAGAGAGAACAACTTTCTTTGGTCTTGGCTGTTTTTTTCATATCTTGTAGTCAGTAAAACCAAACACCAGAAGTGTTGAGTAAACGACGCAAAGCACTTTAGTCTGTAGAGTTCATGGGTGCAAGATGTTCAGTCGCTTGAAAATAATACTGTGTACCTCAATCACATCTTTGGGTCAAGGGTCTTGGAGTATTTACAAATGTGAATTACCCCTACGAAAAGCTACGAATCTGCCCACGTTTTGGACTGGCAATCTCCAGAGAGGTTGAGCCGCTGCATGCCCCGCTGCATTGCAAGTCACTTGCGAAGTCAGAAATAAATCCCAAGACGTTTGCACTTCTCACAGCATGAGGTGACATTTCTGCCCTCATTTTGAATCACCAGCTCTTCAAATATTAGGAGAAGATGTGACATCAAAAACCAAGAAATTTGTGAAAGTAAAATGTTGAGCTTGAAGACCAAAAAAAAAAAAAAAAAAAAAAAAAAGTACTAGGACTAATGAAGTACTAGAACTCCTAACTCCTAAACTCTATTCATTCAAAATACTGCTTTCAGGGCTACTGTGTTTTCAAATTCAAAGTGTGAGCACTTTTTCTCATTTATGCAAGAAGCTAACTTTTTATTTCTTTATTTTTCTCAATATCTCTCTCTCTCTCTCTCCTCACTCTCTTACATTTCAAATTTTAAAAATAATAATAAAAAAAAAAAAACAGTAATCACCACTTTGGATATTTCTCCAGAAACATAGTGAGGAAATTTAGAGAAGATATAATGACAACTAATTGTGAGAATTAATATCAAGAGGTCCCTGTCCTGAATCATGTGCCCCTCCCTTCCCAGGGAGTTCCTTAGTACATTGGTTGTAGAGTGGAAGTTGTCCTCAGTTTCTTGCCATATGGACCTCTCTGTAATAGTTAGGGCCCTCCAGATAAACAGAAACAACAGGATGGATGGATGGATGAGTGGATGGGTGGATGGATGGATAGATAGATAGACAGATAGATAGATAGATAGATAGGAGATTTTAAGGAATTGTTTCACAATTGTGGGAGTTGGCAAGTCTGAAATTTTCAGTGTAGTCTTACCTGCTAGAGAACCAAGAAAGGCTTGATATTATGGCTCCAGTTGAAGGGCAATATATTGATAAGATTCCTGATTCCTCAGGGACTGCTGGATTTTTTTTTTTTTTTTTTGCCTTTGACTGATAAGATGAGGCCCAAGCACATTATGGAGGTTGATCTGCTTTATTCTAAGTCTGCTGATTTAAGTCTTAATCAGATCTGAAAAATACCCCACAGCAACATTTAGAAAGTTTGACCAAAAACTGGGTACCATGGCTGCAAAAGGCTAAAAGTTTATGTACAACCCCCGTTTATTTGAGGAAATCCTAACACCCAAGGTAAATGTATCCACAGATAGGGTCTTTGGAAGGCGGTAAAAAGATGGCCATATAGGAACCAGGAAGTGTACTTTCAACAGGCACTTGAATCTTCCAGAAACTCGAGCTTGGACTTTCCAACCTCCAGAACTGTGAGAAATAAAACTTTCATTGTTTATAAGCTATCCAGTCTTTAGTAGTTTGTTATAGCAGCACAAAGGGACTAAGACAATCTAACCAACTTGACACATAAAATAGACCATCAGCCTCTCCAACTTGACAGTTGTTCCATTAAATCCTGGAAGCTAAGAAGCCACTTGTCAATCTGTTGGCAAATCGAGAGCAACAGTTTTTATAACGTAAGCGTGGAGATCATTGCATATTCTACGGCTTAGAACAATTTACTAAGTCCAACCCATAGTCAAGAGGAGGGATTCCACAAAGACATAAATACAGGAGACAAGGAGAAGTAAGGCCATTTTATAGTCTGCCTATGACATATAACTGAATTTTAAAACTTAGTTATAAATGTTGTGTTAATAACTTGTATTTAAAAATTAATGTTCATCAAAAATTTAGAAAAGGGCTGGGGATGTGGCTCAAGCGGTAGCGCGCTCGCCTGGCATGCGTGCGGCCTGGGTTCGATCCTCAGCACCACATACAAACAAAGATGTTGTGTTCGCCGAAAACTAAAAAATAAAATATTAAAAAATTCTCTCTTTCTTTCTCTCTCCCTCTCTCACTCTCTCTTAAAAAAAAAAAATTAGAAAACACAGAATTCTACAAAGATTCCACAATTTACAGAAAACACTTGATATTCTTTCTTTCTTGTTTTTTCAGGAATATAAGAAATAAACTTTATAATCACTGAGCAGTAGTCCTGGATCTTTAAATTTAATCTACTACCGGCAGAACTCTTGGCATATTATTAAACAGAAACAGGTTAATAATGATATATTAGAGGACATAAAAACTGAAAGATCATGTAGCTTAGTGGTCTTCAGACATTTTTTAATTATGGCAAATATAAATAGCATTATATTTGTCATTTTAACTATTCTTAAGTGTAAATTTCAGTTGCATTAGATACATTCCTAATGTTGTCCATCACTATTATCTATACTCACAACTTTTCTATCATTCTCAATGAAACTTCTGTATTTATCAAATAACAACTTCCCCCTTTCTTCCTCTCCTAGCCTCTGGTAACATCTATTCTACTCTGTGAATTTGAATACTCTAAGTACTTAAAAAAAGCAGAGACATACATTGTTTGCCCTTCTGAATCTGACATTTTGCTAAGTATGTCTTAATGTTCATCTTTATGGTAGTATTTACCAAAATTTCATTATTTCCTTCTTATGTTGGAATAATTTTTCATTGTGAGTGTATACTATATTTTGCCTGTCTATTCAGCAATATTACTTGGGTCTTTTGAGTGTTAAATGGATATACAGATATTTGAGCCTCTGTTTGTAACTCTTTGGAATTGTTGAGCCAAATTGCAGTGCTGTTTCATCTTTTGGGGAAATGCCAAACTGATTCCCCAAATGTTCCTAGACTTTTGGAATGCAGGAAATAAACAGACACATGCAAGGTCACACATAAGTGCACATAGACACAAATTAGAATCAGCATGAGATAGTTCCTAATTTTGCCAAGCAGAGAAGTAAACACCTTAAAATATTTTTAAGGGTCTTCTCATCTATTACCACATTTAAAAAAAAAAAAGGTTATACCACCAAAACAGTAGGCTAAGCATAATCTCATAATAAATGGCACTTTTTAAAAATTTCACGTTAGGTCTTAATATAAATTTTTTTAATTTTTTATTTTATTTTTAATTATTAAAACTTTTGTTAGGACCAGGCTAAATCAATAATGAGAACTACAGAAATGAACTCATGAATTAGGTTAAGAAACAAAATGAGAATAAATGAATAGATTTATCAGAGGTTAGAAGGATGGTTAGAGATGAAGAACTAGGAATGGAATGTGCTACACCTTAGCTAAGTATGTTGTTCACCCCCATTTCAAAGAAACAGCCAGAGGCAGAGAGGAGAAATAAACAATAATAGTAACAATAACAATAAAAACAACATATGCATGTTTAGGAGCTGCTAGTGTTTGAATTAAGTGAGAATTGGAAACTGGAGATTTCCTGGATTAAATCTTCTAAACCTGACATTGTCTTCAAAACCTTCTCCAAATACTGAATTTCTGTCCAGTCCCTTGCTTTGTTGCAGACTCGGTCACTTCTCTCAAGTCCCCCAGGGCTACCCAGTACCCATGTGGGGAGGGGCTGCATCAGTGCTCTGCATTGCTGTGCCTGTCACAGTCCTCCCCAGTCACACAGTCCCCTTCGGATATAAAACAGTTTCCTCTTAGTGTTAACATTTTTCCTTAATTGTTAATAACTGTGAAATTATAGTTAAAATCCACAACAACCCCACCAAGCTGCCCTTTAACTTCACTTAATGCTGGAACTTTCCAAATTCCATACCTCTGGTAAGAACCTCTGAAGGAGTGGTCAGAGGCCCTGGACAGGAGAAAAAGTCACCAAGGGATTTTTACAAGAAGACTTGAAAATCAATTGTCTAATGAAAGTGATCCAAAGCCAGTAAATACAAAATCTGAATGAAATGAGAGATGCAATTTATTATTAACTTGCTTTTCTTGGTTGAAAATACAATAAAATATCCCCCACAATTCCTAGGGTACACATAAATGGATTAAATTGGTTAATGAATTTATCTGGTATGCCACCTTTGCAGAGTTCCCCATTGAGTGATTGATAGCTGAGCAGAACAGAAATCCTGAGGGGAAAATAGTGACTTGCAGGCTAAAGAAAGTGAGACCTTGGATTAACTGTTTAAAGTCATTTATAAAAGACTTTCATTCATGCAGGGCACTTCACTAGAACATTTGCATATGTGAAAGCACAGCCAATGGATAGCTGTCACTTCCAAGAGCGAGCAGAATATTGGCAACTGAGGATGGTGGAGAGCCAGCCCAATAGCCTCAGGAGACTCTTGGGCAACACTCCTCCCTGAGTCTGTCTCATTTCTGCACAGGGTACTGATATCTTTTGATTTAGATTATCCTTTCAAGGACATCTGTATAACAGCCTTGGAAGATAGAGAAAGGATCCCCACCCAGGACAGTGGGCAGATTAGTTTCTGGACAGGATAATAAAGATAGTATCTTACTTTATGACAAAAGTTAGGTATCTTTCCTTGCCTCCTTCAGCTATGACACACACTCACTGCATACAGAGCATCCACCTGGATTCCTATCATCCCCACTCTGGGATTGCTGGAAAAAGAGAATTGATGGAAATATGAAACTCATGCCATCTCCTGTGCCGTGCAGTGAATAATAAAGTCCTTTGTCTCCAACTTAGGAGCCTGTGTCTTCTGCCAGCATCT
This sequence comes from Callospermophilus lateralis, assembly GCF_048772815.1. Classification (NCBI taxonomy): domain Eukaryota; kingdom Metazoa; phylum Chordata; class Mammalia; order Rodentia; family Sciuridae; genus Callospermophilus; species Callospermophilus lateralis. The sequence continues at coordinate 141,999,955 of NC_135309.1, forward strand.
ATGAAACTGTGGCAGGCTAACTTTTTAACTTGCAATTTATGTAAGATCTCTAACTCTTCACCATTTTTGACGGATTCTTGAATTTCCAAGTTCTGCTTTATAACTGATATCATATCTCTATGCCCCTCATGCCGTATCTTGTTTCTGTTACTGCTTTCCAATAAGAAATTCTTATTCTACTTTGCCTGTAACACTAGCACTTTTCCATAGAATGTGAGACCAGAAACTTCAAATGAAATAACTTTTCTACTGAGCTAGCTTTTTACTGAACATAGGCATGTCCTATGGCAGTAGATCCTACATCAGTAACAGGAATAAAGACCTTAGCACTATCCTTTTCTGCATAAAAATGAAATGGCTGTGGGCTGGGGATGTGGCTCAAGCGTAGCACGCTCACCTGGCATGCGCGGGGCCCTGGGTTCAATCCTTAGCACCACATAAAACTATAAAAATAAAATAAAGATGTGTCCACTGAAAACTAAAAAATAAATATTAGAACACACTCTCTCTCTCTCTCTCTCTCTCTCTCTCTCTCTCTCTCTTTAAAAAAAATGAAATGGCTGTAATTCTGGCTCTTTGTATGATATATATGGTCCTCTGTGAAGATAGAGAGTCAAGGTTGCTTCATACAGGTTATGTAGAAATTCCCTGTCCGTAGATACTGGTTGTTTTAAATGTGAGAGCTTTGGCAGGATCTTTACATTGGCAGAAGAAGCAGGGTGGCTTTTTAAAGCATAAAGGGTATTGGGTAGCTAAGGACTGGGCTGAAGTATTTCAAGTTTAAAATAGCTCCATGTGGGAGCTATACTGTCATGGCAGCTTTGATTCATAGAGCTCAAATCCACAAACAATATTTCCCCTTTAATCTCCACATCATTGCTATGAAAAGCAAAAGAGCAAATATCAAATATTTTTGGGCTATGGAAATTGATTGGAAAAGTAGTAAAGTAATATACCTGCTGTTATATTAATCATGGACTAAGCTGAAATTTCCTTCAATTACCTTCTCTTTCCAAAAGTTTGAAAGCTATTAATTTTAACGCTGAAGAAAAAAAAAAAAGAACACACACACACACACACACACACACTTTAAAAAATCTTTAACCTAGGGACCAGTCTTGCAAAATCTGACAGGTGGTGGATCTACTCACTATAGAAGAAAAAAAAATATTTTCTCTTCACAATTGTACAAGGAAAATTTCTTTCAGAGTTGGAAGTAAGAACTCCATAAAGAAGAGAATGGACCAAAGTTAAATTTGCCTCTTTGGGGAGTCATTTAATTTACAGAACAATTCACCATTCCATAATAAGGATTTGCAAAATGGCCACAATAAACCCAAGACTGTTGGGTGCTGAGGACTTGTTGCTAAATGAGTTACTCAGAGATAAGAATTCTAGGGCAAAGATTAGGTGTTAAAGATTTAGTGCAGAATAGAGTCAGGTATACATGGATACAGGAGAAAAAAAATCACAGTTTTAAAAGTTAAAAGCCTAAGAATCCAAAGAAATGATGGTGTTCATTTTAGTAGTGATAGAGAAATTTGATTCCAATAAATATTCAGCTGATGGTAAAGTCTTGGATGTATATAATGAGTAGGCAAAAATTGATTTTTGATGTAGTTGCAATACCAGTGATAGAAGTATTTATAAACATGCTTCAAAATAAACAAGGCAGATTTTCTTGTGCTGATTATGAGTAAAAGATAAAGATTCTAGGTAAATCTTATACTAGATAAATCTTATTAGGCCTAGTGTGGGTTAAAAATACCTTGTAACATTTTTTTTTAATATATAATACACATAAAACTGTTGATAGACTTATCTCAATCAACATAGACCCAGGAAGATACCTAACAAATATGCCTATTATTACTAAACATATGCATTAAAATTTGAGTTGGATATGATTATTTATATAGATTATTTTGATCCTAAAGTGATTTTCTCCCAATCTAAAATATTTCATTTAAACTAGAGAACAAAACCCAAACAAAAGGACTTAGTCCATTTGTGTTGCTGTAGCAAAATACCTCAACCTGGGTAATTCATAAATAACAGAAATTTGTTTCTCAAAGTTCTGGAGTCTGAGAAGTGCAAGGTCAAGCTACCAGCAGGTTCAACATCCAGTGAAGGCTCTCTTGCTTGGACCTCACATGGCAAAATGCAGAGGGGGCGGGGGGAAACTGCCTAAGCTAGTTCCTTCCAGCCCTTTTATAAGGTAACCTCTTGTTTTAATCATTTCCCAAAAGGTCCCTCCTCTTAATACCACAAGAATGCAGATTTATTCCAACATTAATTTTGGAGGGAATACTTTCAAACAATTACACTGTCATCTCCTCAAGATTCTTTCTGTAGGTCAATAAATACAATGCAGAAATATATGAAGCCTTGGTCTCAGGGAGAATCTCTAACTACATCCCATCTCTGGAGACTTTTGTGAGGACTTCCACCTTCTTTTGCCTATCTCCTTCCTTGTGCCTTGGCTACCCCCGTAACCAAATATCCAAAGACATGATCTCTCCATCCTACCACTGCACACTGCCAGGGCACCTAGGCCTGTCATCCTTATTCTCCTGCATCCCATTCCCATCCTCAACCTCATTAACACACATTTGTTATTCCTATGAAGTGTATAAAACAGGCCTTATTCCTTTGTCCTGAAGAGAAAGAAGACTGTGACCATATTAGCACATGAACTGGCATTTTTCTGCTTCCAAAACTTAGCAAATAAATTTCTGATGTTGAAGCTGCCCAGACTGTGATATTTTGTTAGGGTAGCCTGAGCTGACCAAGAGAGAGCTGCACTGTAGGTCCAGTACTCAAGGGCAGTCATCCAAATGGAGTTGCAGATGCAGAAGATAAGACACAGAAGCCAAAAGATTTGAAGGAAGGAGAAGAGACCCCAGGGAATCTGGGCACAGCAACAACATAGTCTTGTTAGTAGAGTTAAGGAGTAGTAGCAAGAGGAAATGGTAGGAAATAAATGACTCTGGGTGATTACCCAGAACATAGTGGTTACAATTTGCCCTTCAATGCAGGCCAAAGGGAGAGAAACTACTACCTTTAGAAACACCCTGGAGTTTCACTGGTACAATGATGTAGAAAATGATTATTTTTACCCACGTCTGTTTATGGCATGAGCATTTACCAAATGTAAAGATTTTCAAAGCTCAGTCATATCAATACTAGTACAGTCAGGTGGGTTTATGAGAGGCGGGGGACACTCCACGTGTTTAACAAGTGATGGGCGTAGATGAGTGGATTCCCATCTGGAACATAAAAATGCCCTGTGATAATATAGGTCATATTGATCCAAAATGAATTTTTACCCTTCTTTAGCCCATTCTGGCCTTGGGGTGACCTATGCGAAATTCATCAGCAGGCCTCTCTGCCCTTATGCTTCTAGCTATTTTTTTTTTTTTTTTTTTTGCCTTTTGCCTTTTGAAGGTAAAGAAGGCAATGAGAAGACAGGATGAATGTAAGTCAAGGTATTTATCACTTCACTTCTCCATCCCCCAGAGTTCTGGTTAGGCATCTGCTCTAGAGGAAAGGGTACCCCTCACCCAAGGTAGCTTCCCCCACACAGGTAACCACTTCAGCTCTTAGAACTAGGCATAGCAAGAACCCTCTTCTTATTAGCCTCAGTTTACTTCAATCTTCAAACTCTGCTAACACTTTCTACATCATCTCAGAACATCAAAAATACAGTTGTGTGCCAGCTGACCACTAAAAAACTTTTGGTGGACCTTCCCAACAACTAAGAGGAAAGAGTCTCATGGGCTGGATTTATTTGCAAAACATCACTAACATAAAGTGCCTCTATAATAATCACAGAGCAATCAAAGCAAAAACAAAACCATTTTTTTTTCATTTTTATGAGATCATCATAAAATAAAATGCAAATTTGTTGGTATCTCTAGCATAGAATTATGTATTATTCCAAAATACATTTCCACTAGGAAAATATTTCTGGGGACAATTCGACAATGATGGCCATCACAAAAGAATAATGATCTCTAAACTTTCCATGACTATTATTATTTCATACACAAAGTACACTGGTTCATTTAGAATGAAAACCTTATAATATTTATGTACTTTTATCTCTTGGATACCATGAAAATTCATTGTATTGCAAGGCATTTATCTGATGAGAATGAGGATGCAAGCTCAAAAATATTTTTGAAATTTAGGATTAAGCAAAATTTATATATATGGCATGAGCATTTACCAAATGTAAAGATTTTCAACTATATATATATATATATATATATATATTTTTTTTTTTTTTTTTTTTTTTTTTTCTGTCTGCCTTCCCAGAGCCTCAGTGCATGGTGCTGCTTGCATTGTGAATTTCCAACAGGCACTACACTGCTCTGCAGTGCTTTCCAGATATATTTGGCCACAAAACTTTTGATTGTTTCATGAAATACCTATTAAGACCTTTCTTGCAAAATGAAGATTCGGCAGAACTGTTGAGAAAGATCATGTGAGTGAGTGATGGCTCTCAGTGTACACATCCCAGCCACCCCCTGGGATGCCAGCAATTCGAGGGCAGAGACAGCAACTCAGCTATCACTTTACACCCTGTGGTGTCTTCAATCCAAAGCAAGTCCCCTGTGATTCTCTATCATAGCCTCCACTTATTCATCCTTAGCTCTCATCACTACCTACAATATTATTTGTGTGTATTTATTTATCCTATTCCATGTCCCCCTGCTGTGCTCATGTAAGCACCATGCAGACAGAGACCTTGTCTGTTTTGTACATTGCTGTCTCCCCAGCACCACAAGAGTGCCTGGTATTCAGGAAATATTTGAAAGATTGAAGGACCTGTGCAAAAAAAAAAGTGGTCAGTGTTTTTTCAGTTTGGTAAAACTCAGCACTCCTGTGTCTATATGTAGACTGACTCACTCAAACCACCAGATGGTCTACTAGCCCCACAATGCAAATGCTCTGCTTTAATGTGAAAATATGCAGGGTGAACTCTCTTATTAATGAAGTTTTGCTTTTCGACTTTGACTGTATTGACAAACACGTTTTAATCTTGCATTACATCTACAATACTACACATAATCTTTTTAAAGTAATCAGAGTAAAGAACATATCAGCAAGTTGAATGCAATCACTCTTACCATCTCTGCAGCCTGGGTCACTGTTTATTGTTTCATGAATGCCTTGCACATATTGTTAACAAGGTTGAGTAAATGATCCTACTATATCCAATAATATGAGGCTTTGGAATAGACAAAATGTATATTTATATTAGATGTTCTTTTTAGTAAGTCTCTACTGGTTAGTTTTTTGTAAAGACATTCATAGTAGCAATAGGTTATGTTGGATAATGTAGCAGAATGAGGAATGGCAGCTATATTACATAGCATGCACACTCAAGTATTTCATAGCAGATGGCAGTCCTGGAGGCAAGTAATTACTGATTCAACTGAGCAATTGAGTAGGTCTCATGTTAGTTTCCAATCAACTGACAACCCCTTACCTGCCATTAACAGTGGGTTAACCAATTATTCTAATCAATGCTTTCATTCAGTGCACTCAAAACAGAGAAGATTGGCTGATAGACTTCCCATTCAAAGAGCACTAAAGATCAATAGGAATCTGATGTTTATAGTTGAAGATAAGATTCTATATCACACATAATGACCTCATAAAATATATTCTACTCAAAAGGATTTAAATATGTGAGGTTCCTGAGAAAGAATTTGAAATTCTATTAAACATCAGTTTTTCAGTTTTCTGTCAGTTTCTTAATCCTTAAAATAGGGAATACTGAGGGGGGATAGTAGAGGATAGGAAAGGCAGCAGAATACAACAGACACTAGTATGGCAATATGTAAATCAATGGATGTGCAACTGATGTGATTCTGCAATCTGTATACGGGGTAAAAATGGGAGTTCATATCCCACTTGAATCAAAGTGTGAAATATGATATATCAAGAACTATGTAATGTTTTGAACAACCAACAATATAAATTAATTTAAAAAATGGGAATACTGTGATATTTATTGCTTAATTCTATGAAAATAACTGTAGGAAATGATATCTATTATGTTAGTTGGGGGCCTCCAGGAAAAGAGCACTAATATGATATGAGATTTCTTTATGGGAACCAGATCACCAAATTATGGAGGTTGAGAAATTCCTCCATCTGCCATCTACAAGCTAGAAAAGCCAGTGGTGCAATTCTCTGGGTCCAAAGGCCTGAGAATCAGGGAAGCCAACTTCAATGTCAAAAAGCAGCAAAAGTACAACTTAGCTATTTTTACCTTCATTTGTTATTTATTTTTTAAAACTTCTTCTAATTAGTTATATATGACAGTAGAATGCATTATGATACATTGTACACAAATGGAAACAACTTCTCATTCCTCTGGCTGTATATGGTGAAAACTGTAAAAACATCTGCTAATATACAAATATATTTATGATTTCTTAATAAATGTTCCTCTCAAAAAAAAGCGGCAAAAGATGGCTGTCCCAACATGAAAAAAGGGAGTAGATTTATCCTTCCTCTATCAATAGATTGGATGAAGCCCACTCACATTGGTAGGGAGACCTTTACTTGACCCACTGATTCAAATGCTATTCCCTTCCAGAAACATCCTCCCGGACACACCAAGAAATAATGTTTTACTGGCTCTCTAGGCATCTCTTGACCCAATCAAGTTGACACATAAAATCCATCATCATATTCATAAATCCTACGACATTCTTTCTATACACATGCTTCAGTGAAAATTATCCTTGTTACTTCATCAAGCATTTCACATAGATGATAAAACTCAAAGAGGTCAAATGTATCCATTGGCTATATTAGTATTTTTAAAAATAGTTTTCTGGTTGAAGCATGATCCCAGGAGCTTCTTGATGAAGAAGAGAGCACCCAACAGACTCTGAGGAGAATCGAGTGGCTACAGGAATGCTTCAGCCAAACCAAGGGGCAACCTGGTGTCTCTCAGCCCCATTTGCCATTTTAAGAGGCAGCTGCTTGGAATTTTGGACTTGGCCTTCTTTTCTTTAAAAAAGAATGTGTGTGAGATTATATATATATATATATATATATATATATATATATATATATGCGATCTTTCTTTTAGTTATTTATATGCAGTGCTGAGAATGAAACCCAGTGCCTCACACATGCTAGTAGGCAAGTGCTCTACCACTGAGCTTCAACCCCATTCCCTTGGCCCTCCTTTCTGATCTCACCAAACTGACTAAGGAAAGTCCTTGAGCTCCTTTATATGGTGTGTCCATTTGAAACTGAGGGAGACTACTACTGGCCAGGATCCTTGATATGTCTCTGCTGCAATCCATGCTTTTACAAAGGAGTATGACTGGGGCAGTGGTCTCAGGAGAAAAACATTTCATTCTGTTGGTCACAGAATGATTCAATCAGTAGAGGAGAAGGAGAATGCACAAAAGAGGAATGTGCTCATTTTCTTTCCTCAGGGCTTCCATTTCTTTGACTTTTGCTACATTAGAGAAATAAGGTGGGTTGAATGTATTTCCTCTGATCTACCTGATCATGTTTTAGGCCCTCTGCACATTTTTTTCCCCAACTTAACTCCCAGAGATCTGTCCACTCGGCATAATCCCCAAATGCCACATCCCTTTCACACTGCCTAAGTAGACCTACAATATAATTATATATTTTGTACACTTAAAAATCAAGATCAATAAATTAGTATTATTAAAATGTGGCACTTATTAAAAATAAGATATTATTAATTTTCAAAGTCAAGTGTGCACATTACAAAAAAAGTTTATAGACAAGTAAATCCTTGAGAAAATGTTTGTGTTTTAGAGATACAATTTTCATATCTTAATCAATGACTCAATAGCCCATTTAAGTTCATGAACACTGTTTGAGAGAGAAATTCTGTTTATCAGGTACCATCATCTGTCCCCATTCATTTTAATGCCAATCTAATAAGTCTGTCACCCATATATGTAGTTACCATTTACATTACCTGCAGAGAGTTGTATATTCTTAATAAATGTTGACATTAACAATAGATTTAGTAATTATTTTAAAACATTTCAAAGAAAATTAGGAGTCTTATATTCTTTTTCTTATATATTATCACTGAAAGAAATGTCAATTATTTTACAAAGAGAGGAAAAAAGAAGTGGGTCAAATAGCAATTGGCATCTTGGTCCTCAGATGAGGATTTTGACAGCCTGTGCTTGTTGTCTAGGATTTGGTTATTTCCTTTTTTTAATATTTTTTAGTTGTTGAGGAACTTTTATTTTATTCATTTATTTATATGCAGTGCTGAGAATCAAACCCACTGCTGCACCCTTGGGAGGCAAGTACTCTACCACTGAGCCACAACCCTAGCCCAGGATTTGATCATTTTTGACCTCAAATATTTTTCTTTTTGATGAAACTTATAGGCAATAGATTTGAAAGTTCCAAATGGAAATTCTCTCCAAGAGCAATGTTTCTCAGATCTGTGCATAGCTTTGTAAATGGTCATAGTTAACACTTTGGCTTAGAAAGGAGTACTGTGATGCACAAACCACTGACCTCATCTTGCCATGTTCCTAAAATATGAGCCAAATTCTGATTAAAGCTGATAAGAATTGTTAACAACATCCTCCAAAATTACTACCCACTAGTAATACAATCTTTTGATAGAATCAACAGGTGTTGAGAAATTTTGACTAATTCTATTAGTAATTTGTTTAACAAGAATTTTAGCCTTTCACTAATATAAATCCTAAAGTTTCACATAACACTGAAGATCTATACCTACAATTTCATAACTCCCATACCAAGATGCTATTATTTCTTAAAATGATAAAGATATGCCCTGAAAGTTTACAGAAACTAAATCGATGTCAATATGTACAGATATTCTCTCCTCATAGTAATAATCTGTATTTAGCATTTGAGTATTAATGGAATGCATTTCACTTAAAAAAAAAAAAAAACAGTGGGGTTCTACTTGTTTTTCCACGTAAAGGAGCCCTTCAAGTTTAGGTAAGTTGTGGTTTCACCAGGAACCTTCAGAGAATTTCTGTAAACCAAGTCATACTGATGTATTGGTTAACCCTATTTAGTGTTAAAAGGAGGATTAGAAAAAACAGTACTCCAGTAACATGAAAAATTTCTTTGCTGACTTCCTTTCCATCACCACCAGGAAAGCAAGTTCTTATTCTTACAACCTCCATATAATTCACATACTTTTGTGCAATAGCATGTGTATATTCTGTTTTGTTGTGCTTCCTGCCTGCCAACTCTTTCAAAGAACCCCATAGACAACCTCAGGATAACCTTTAAGATAGAAGAAGAACTTAATGAAAATAATCAGGACAGTACTTGCTTCTCAAAAATGTTGAACATAAAACTTGAAGCCATTCAGCACTCCTTTTAGTAATGATTCACTTAGAGCTTCTATAGACCTGACATAGTAAGATTCTCTTGGAAAGCTCACAAATTTTAAGAGAAACTATTCACACATACATAAATTCACTTGTTGATTCAAATGAAGTCAATTCCCCCGACTTACCAATATCACGTTACATACAGGGTATGTTATGATAACCAAAGACCCATGGTCACTGCAGAACTCAAAGAACAAAGCACTTGCACAGTTTAAAGCCACAGAGTTGTAACTTGAATTTCACATGCTCTCATCCACTGAGACACATGGCTTTAACCATGCATGCCATTAAGGAACATATATAGCCATTCACATCCCTTTCTAGCTAAATAATTGATCAGTTGTTGCAACTTCAAGCCAAAGATCCTCATTGAAAGCCCTCCAATGGGCAGCTATTAATTTTGCTCCTCACTGTAACCTTGGGGAAAGTACTTATTCTCTCAGAGACCCAATTTCCAAATTCTAAAATGACCTAGCATGATTAGGTGATCTTTGAGTCCCTTCCAGCTGTAGAATTTTAGATTTCTTGATGGAAATTGGTTCTACATAACAGATGGACCCAGCAAGATTTTTAGCTGAAGTAAAGTATGAAATATGGCCTGTCCATTCACAGCTAAGGACAAGGGAAAAGCTCGGTAGTTTACCAGGGTAATGAGGTCAGTGAAAAAAAAGGAACTCATTCTGTGATACAATTTTCTTTTATAATATAATTCTGCCCTTAATACTGAGTATGCATTTTGATGACCATTACCTGCTACCTTTAGGTAGTCAGAATCTTATTTTAAAAGAGAAAGGGACAGAAGGAATTAGGAAAGAGTAATAGGAGATGTGATGAAAACAGAGATGGGCCAAGGAGCCCATTTACTAAATCTGAAATAAGCAGAAGAATGTAGGAATATAGGGAGTAAAGAAAGAGAGAGGTAAGAACAGAAAAAAAAACATGTCTCTACAGAAGAAGTTTCTGTCTCGGGCTTTTACAATTATATATAACTTCTGAACTGAAGAATATTTGAAAGAATAATAAGCATTATGGAAAATGCAGAGATTTTTTTTTTAATTCCAGGAGACCTAGGTCTGAGACCCTGCATGCTATTTGACCTTGAAGTTATGTTTTCAGCTAGCTGAGCCTCCCTTTCTTGTCTAGAAAATGGGAATAATAATACTCCTCAGAAACTTAAGTATACAGCATATATAAAGATGATGATATTCAGAGGCATTCACAATTTAGGTTCCCATCTGCCTTTCACTTAGAAATCTGCAAATCAGGGAGATTAAATCATCTTCCCAAGATCCCATAGCTAATTAGTGATAGACTCAACCCACTGAAAACAAAACAAAAAAAAAGGGTATTTTTCTTAGTACTCTCTGTCCCACTTCATCCTTTATTTTTCCTTTCATATTAAGATCCTGAGCTCACTGAAGAAGATCCATGATGTTACAGGCACTTAACTAAACCATGCACTGATACATATTTTCTAAATAAGGGGCTTATTCAAAACTTTTTTTTCACTACTATTGTAATCCTCCATACTTACACTGAAAATTGAAAATGTCCCAAATAGACTCAAATTTCTCCAAGCAAAGCAGCACTCTACATTATGTTCATCCAACTTCCAGCCTTCTTCCTGCAATGAGCCAAAGCTTGCTTTTTCAGAGTTTTTTTTCTTATGTTTTTGACTTTTCTCATTTGTTTTTCCACCTGAGAAATTCTTGATTTTTTTAGACAGACTTTACACTTGTGATATGTCATTATTTTTGACTCTCCATTGCCTGCTAGCACTTGTATTCGTTGACTGGCCTGCCATAACCAAGAATCACAGACTAAAGGGCCACACACTGGATAGAGGTGTTGCCAAGATTGTCTCCTCTGAGTCTTAATAATGGTTTTCCTCTTTGTCCATGCATTCTCTCTGCTAAGGAAACTAGTCATTGAATGAGGGCCCACTCCCAATGACTTCACTTGATCTTATTTATCACTTTAAAGACCTATCCCCAAACAGAGCCACATTTTGAGGGAGTGGGTATTAGGATTCCAACATAGGAATCCTGGAGGGGCACACCTCAGCTCGTGACAGCACCCCTCTGTATCTGGAGACTCGACTCGTACACCATAAATCTTTTCCTAGCACCATGGATGTCAAATCCTTTTTGTGTGACTTGATCTCACTCTCAATCTAGTGCTGCAGTATATGTGGGACACTTGATAATCCATGCTGGGATAGATGAGGTAGATATGGCTAGTTTCCAAAGAAAGAATTATGAACATTCTAGCTTTCTGTCCAGTGCTCAACCACGGCATAAAGGGTATCTTTCCCAGTAAAAGTCTACAGCATAATTTGGTGTGGTTTTCCAGAGAGGAAGCCTTCACAGATAATTTTCTGAACATCAAAGAAAATTATGACTTACCCTACACCTGTGTTAAATTTCTTTTCGGGGAATTAGGTTCTATTATGGATGTCTTCAATTTAGGACCCTGCTATGGTTTATATATGAGGTATTCTCCCTCCAAACTTCTACGTGAGATAATACAAAAACATTCAGAGGTGAAATGATTGGGTTATGAACTCCTTAAACCAATCATTGTGTTAATCCACTGATAGAGGTTAACTGGGTGGGAATTGAAGGGAGGTAGGTTGTGGCTGGAGGAGGTGGGTCATTGGGAGCATATGCCTTCAGATTTATATTTTGTCCCTGGACAGTGGAGTGTCTCTCACTGCTTCCTGGTGGCCATGTCCTCACCTGTTCCCTCCTCCTCATCCTTCCACAGTGATGTTCTCTTTCACTCAGACCCAGAGTAATGGAGTCGGTCATATATAGACTGAGACCTCTGAAACCATGAGCACCAAATAAACTTTTCCTCCTCTAAAATTTTCTTATCAGGTCTTTTGGTCACAGCAATGAAAAAAAAAGCTGACTAAAACAGACCCTAATTGATACCTCAACTGATATACATAAAACTTATCATGATTGAACCCAGTGAGGTGGTGCACACCTGTAATCCCAGTGGCATGGAGGCTGAGGCAAGAGAATCAAGAGTTCAAAGCAAAAGCAAGGTGCTAAGCAATTCAGTGAGACCCTGTCTCGAAATTCAATACAAAATAGGTCTGAGGATGTGGTTCAGTGGTTGAGTGCCCCTGAATTCAATCCCTGGTGCCTCCAAGCCCCTGCAAAAAAAAAAAAAAAAAAAAAAAAAACTTATCTCTAATTGAGATATTGTCACAAGAGATTAATCAAAATTTATCAATTACCAATATTAACTCAGGAAAACTATCGTCTGCTTTCCTGCTTTCATTAATTATACAAAAGGTAACCCAGAATCCATTAGAACAACTGAATCTCATCAAATGCATCTTTATCGAGTCTTTCTGACTCATCTGCATTCTTTACTATATACATCTTGCATATCATCACCACGTAGATTTGTTTAAAATACAGTCTTTCTAACCAACTCACATACCACCTGAAAACTTTTAAAATCTATCCATTACCTATGAGATAAAGTTCATATGTCTCTCATGTTCACTTATGTCTTCCATAACCTAACTCAAGTATACCCCATCTTCCATCATAAACCTGCTCTTTCATCCAAGGAAAACAAAATGGAGCAAAGAAAATCTATTCTTAAAAATCTGGTTAGTAAACATTGTTTCTTACCATACATAAAATTCAGTGGGATTATTACTTTCTTTTGCACCTGAGGAAACTGAGACCAGGAAAATTCAATTGTCTAAGGTCGCACAAAGAAGAAATGATAGAACTGAGTTTTGAAATCAAGTATCCTCGATCCCTTTTCTCCCCATGGCATTCTCTTTAGTGCTTCCCAGGCATTTAGCAGTCTCGTCTTTCACTTATGCTGTGCTTTGGCTTGGCGTATTCAACCCACCTTTCCTCTGTTTGTTCCGGAATCACTCGCCCTGCAGAGTCCAGCCACTGCCTTCAACCTCTGTGAAATTTCTTTGATGTGTGAGGTTGACTTTTCTCCTCATTATCTTTGCCACTCTCTTTGCTGATTTAATGTATACTATCTCATATTAACCACTTTGTGTGCATTTGCTTGTCTTCTTTATTGTGAAATCATCATCCTTCACATGTCCCTAAAGATGTTGCAGAGTTATGCACAGAGTGGTAGTACACAGTCTTCTGATTGAAGATTTCCCATTCTTCAGCCTTTTAAAAAAATGAGATTAAAATCCTGTCTTACATTAATTTTGATCATCAGATAAAAGTGTTTTTCAGATGTGTTGAATAATTGTGCATCTCCTTGATATTAACTTATTTTAAAAGGGAAGAAATTCTCATGCATTTTTATCACTTATCTTTAATGTATAGGGGTAAATATATTCTCAAAAGCACTTTCAGTAATTCTAACATAGTTGCTGAGAAACCTTATTGCTATTGGTGGTCTGGGTGTTTTCAGTTTAACAATAACAACAAAAAAAGCAGACAACCACCATCCAGGAGGCAAACTTATTGCAGATAGTTTGTGCAGATAGTTTTTAAAATTTTTGGAAGGCAAATCTGATTGCCTCTGCACCATAACCATTGAAAGCAATGGAATTGCAGTGAGATCTGAGGTGAGTTTTTAAAGCCAAACAAATATGAATATAGGCTTATTAGAAATATTTTTTGTTTCTTGATAATCTACAGAACACAACCATATGGTGCGAGTCACACAACCTCTGTAATTAAACATTGGACATGAGAAGACATCAGAAATAAGATGGACAGAGAAGCACTGATGCATAACTACATCAAATTTTCTTTTTAAAATTTAAATAACTATATTAAATAGGCCAATTACTATCCTCATTTGTATGGAATTCCAAGCTCTATTTATCCTTTCTCTGTTCGTTCTATACAAAAGGATAACTACTATGAATAGAATAGTGTGTTTTTAACCTCAATAATCTGAGCATCCCTTCCTTTACTAGTACCAAAATCTAGGGTTCCTTTTGTATATATCAAAAATTAAAAATTATTTTAAACCTCTACATAAGGTCATTGAAACCAAGAATCATAACTTTCCTAAAGTTTACATTCAACTGTGATTCTCCATCACAGCACCCTTACAAAGAGTTGACAGTGTTTTTTTCTGGCTGCCCCAGTGATTGTACAATTGTTGCCTAGAAATGGTGATGGAGAAATTTCAATAGCATTTCTCCTTTATTTATTATGTAGACTGTGTCCGTTTAAATATTTGTCTAGTGTCTTTTTGAATCTAATTGATGTGAGTACACTGCCTGTGGGAAACTCAAGTCATATATTCTGGAGATTTGTTGTAAATAATTTTGCCTAAAACTAAACATTGTATGATAGGACATGATGATGGAAAAATCAAAATAGCTACATTAATTATGCCCCAATTAGGTTACTCCATCTTCAAGACCTAGCCATTAGCAAAAGCTTGAGGTCCAGAAACATTCACAGAGAAATCTAAATACATACTCAGCATAATGATCAACCAGGTTACATTCCTGTTGCTTATGGTCTATCTCAGGACTGGACTGATATAAACTGATAAAGGTGTAAACATACAGTCACAGCCTACAGGTTTAGGTAGTTGGGAAACGTCCCTAAAAGTTTGTGTCAGATAAAAATTGAGTCATTCTTTACTTCAACCTGAATATAAAAAATTTCAGGGTACAATCCAAGGGTCAATAGAAAAGATAAGGATAATAAAGTTTAATGGTATGTATAAGGTATGTAAGTCTTCCCTTCACCAGGTACATAACTGAAGGTCCAGAGTAACTGGTAGTAATCCTGTAGCTATTCCTTTTTTCAATGTTTACCTAGGTTTTGGGGGCCACTATATATCAGGCACTGGGTACGAGGATAAAATTAAGTACTGTAAAGATGAGCAGATGATGAGGAATTTATAGCCCATCAAAGAAAGCATTCAATAACCAAATCATTTCACAAATTAATAATTAATAGTGTTTGTGCTAAGTGTTTCAAAGGATTCATAAAATGTTTTATGTTACTATAGCCTTATTGCTTCAGGTAGTCAGAAAATATTTTCTGACAGGTTTTTAAGATGAAGTCTTACAAAATAATTAAAATTTAGTTTGACAAGGTGCATGCATTTGTGATTTGAGATTATTTTATGATCACATTTTATTTTAAACATGAGATAGCCATGAGTATATCTAACAAGTATTTGGAAGAACTAGTAGACAGTGAAAGATGAAAGACAGAAGAAAGACAGAGCCAATGGATGGATCCCTTTGGAATCTGGAGGCAAGTAGAGAAATTGACCTTAGACAAGGCAAAGCACAGTTTTTAGTGTGTGCCAAATAATTAATAAATTAAAACTTCAACTTTGCTATAATGTTATACTTCATGAGTTAATTACTTTTTACAACATAAAATTATTTTAAAATATCATCTTTTATGCTCCAAACATGTCCTTCAAATATGTATGAATCCATCTATGAATATATATATATATATAATGCAAATGTTTGCATATATACTCTTCTTGAAACTGTTCTTTTATATCAAACATATTTGCAAAGATTTATAAAATTATGAATTTTTTATGTGTGATAGGTACTCCACTCATTTACTTCAATTAATACTATAAGCTTTAGCTCTGACTGTGATCACCTATCATGTGCTAGAGCTGCTGATTTTCACTTAGCAAGATGATCTTAACTAGGTTTTTAGGCATGTCGTTTGTAGAAATTTTTGGTTCTCTTTTTTGATGTTTATATAAGCCAGCTTTCAGTCATACTACATATTTGACTAGTTCAACCATGATAAATCCAATCTTTTCCCCTCAATTCCATTCTAAGAAAGTACTTTTTAATTAACTAACTTATTAATTATTTCAGTTGTGTCCAAGATTAAACTCAGGGCCTTGCCTATGGGCAGTCTGCCACTGAGCCACATTTTCAGCTCAAGAAAGCACCTTTTCAATGCACAGCCAAAGACCTATTTTACTCACAAAGTTCATATACTTGTCCCAAGTTCATACAGTGAGTCTTTTTTAACACTTCACATTCTATGCAGAAACTTTTAAATTTGTCTTAGAACTGTTTTATGTGGTTTGCTATTTCTGTCATGCGTACAAATGTCACCTCTAAAATAATTTGGTTTTTCTCTTTTTATTACTCTTTGGATTTTCCCCCTAAAGTGCCTTCTATAATCTGTGACACAAGAAAGATCCTACAGAAATGCCTTCTATACATAGACTTTGTGGATATTCCACCAATGCTGGTGGATTAGTCAAAACCATCTGTAGGACTGCTACTGTCTTGATATTAGATGAGATTCATCAATGAAATCAATGAAACACCCCAAGGAAACCAGAGCCCCTTTTGTTGGGGGCCAAGTTTCTGGGTTTCACAGTCGTACTGAAGCTGACCAAGACCAGGAGACCTTTAATTGTTGCATGCAGTGTGAAGTCATGTTTAACGCCGTTGTTGATGTGTCCTCCTCACTCAAAGACTGGATTTATAGATTTGTTTTCATTTGTATCAGGACATTGTTTTATATCATACTGCTGAAATGCAGGATGGTAATGGTTTTCTCTTCTGTATAGTTAATGAAAATTCTTTACTGCTTTTAGATTTTTTTATATAACTACTTTTCCTTCAGGCTGGAGTCCATTTGACTATCCCTCCTCTGACAATGATCTGCAATCTCGTGTGAGGCTTTGTGTGGGAGCATTTCTACATGACTGGCTCAGGATCTTTTCAATGATACTGATGGCATTTTGAGTCCAAAAAGCTTTGCCCAGGGTTTGAAGTCCAGCAGAGCAACCATCACTCTTTTTCTAGGCTGCATTCTCATTTCAGCAAAGCAATATATTATCATAAATCTTAACTTACTGCACAACTTATTTCACTTGACTGTAATAAAAAATGGATCAGTAGAATAAAATCAGGTCGAACACAGCCTACCACACATTCACGAAGTCCCCCTAGAAATTTAGTGATACTTAAGATGATTAAAGCTCCCTCTGAATAGTATTCTCAGGTCAACTGTGTCTGTGAGACCAATTAATATGACATGATTAATATCACCATTGATAAGCATACATTGAGAACCCATAACCTTAGGTAATACTTAAAATTTTGAAACAGTCCTTAATCCCACAGTAGTTAAAGTCTGCTTGTGGAATAGGTCCTTGACACCTTATTTCTCATTAGTCCTGCCGGACACAGTGGCACATGCCTGTAATCCCAGCATCTGGGGAGACTGAGGCAGGAGGATGGCGAGTTCAAAGCCAGCCTCAGCAACTTAGTGAGGCCCTAAGTAACTCAATGAGAATCTGTCTCTAAATATTTTTTTTAAGGCTAGGAATGTGGCTCTGTGGTTAAGTGCCCCTGGATTCAATCCCCAGTATCAAAAAACAAAAACAAAAACAAAACAAAAAACCTCACACAACTAATGTTGTCATCTACTAGAATCTTTGAGTAACAGAGCAATGCTGTCCATCTAAAGCACCACAAGTTGAATCTTTGCCTGTGTTTTCAAAAAGGATAGTGATTCACCTGCTGAATGTGCTAAAGACAAGCTCTCATAGGCATGATATCAACTGTTACCTGACTGTCTTCATAGTATCAGCAAGAAAGCTATCTTATGTCACTCTTCCACAACCCTTCACAAAGAAGTAAAGGAGCTCAGTTAAAAGAAGTGACAGCAGCAATTTTCAGAAGGATCAACTTGTACCAGTTTCAAGGATATTTTATTGGTGCTTGTGAACACCAATAGCAAAAAGAATGATCCTTAAGTGATGAACTCTAAATTTAAATTTAGGGTTTTTTTTTTTTTAAATTCATTTGCAGTATGAGAACAAGATAAGACCCAATTCCAAACCAATTAGGAAAAGGATGATTGTTAGGATCAACAATAGCAATCATGATTTATATGTTTTTTTTTATGTTCCTGAATCTCATGTCATGTCAATAGTAGAAAATTCAATGAAGAGAAAGAGTACCCATCCTTAGCTAACAAATATTCTAATAAATATAACTAGAAAAATGTGTTTTTTTCTGGTAGCAACAACAAAAAGTATTCATTAAGAATATTGTGCTTTATGCTTTTGTTATTTGCAAGTAACTATTCTATGCCAGTACTTCAGAAAAAATTATTTTACCAAACACTATATAGGTCAAAACCATAGTATTTTGAAATATTTTCTTAAACAACTATCTGATGATTCTTCTTAAAGACTGACAAAGTAAAAATTGTTCTAACCATATGGTGTTTTAATCTCTTCAATTATGAACGACCAATAACATCTCTAAATGTATTGTGTATCCAGTATTTTTAAAGTGGTGGAATTATCTGCGTGTGTGCGTGTGTGCATGTGCGTGTGCGTGCGTGCGCGTGTGTGTGTGTGTGTGTGTGTGTGTGTGTGTGTTATATGTTCTTGAGGATTTTTAGTCTCTGGCATGAATGGGGGCATTGAAATAGCAGTCCTTGACACTTGGCTTCATTAACCTTGTAGAATGCTGTGCCAGGCCATGCTCAGATGGACTGTTTAAAAACTGCTGCTTGATGATGTTGATGATGATGATAATGATGATGATGATGACAATGACCACTGGTAAGTTGGGGACCTTCTGTTGTCCCCTAAATACGATTTTCTCCAGTTGGTCAATTATTTTCCTTCCTTCACTAATAGTAAAGGACAATTAAAGTGTATATTAAAGATTCTAATATCTTCTCAAAATATTAGTCATTGTAAAGCTGGTAAAAATAATCTAAGGTTAAGAAGCTCATGAGGCTAGTATTTACCCCAAACTTGGCATTTATATTTAAAAGAATATGTTTTTTAAAATGGGGATAGTATTTATGTTGTAACAAAAAATTTTAAATAGCAAACATATAAATCCATTTCTACTCAAGATCTTTCCTCGATTCTTCTTCCCGTCTTCATTTGTTTTTGCCATAAATAGTTAGTAGTACAAATATTTGTGCAAAAACTTTCTATTTAATTTTAAATTTTGTGTGATACTTGTGCAATCTCCAGTCTGCAGTCACTTTCTTGCTTCCATTGGAGGAGTTGAAGATATTTCTGAGCTACCATGTCTTTGTTCTTAAAAAGCTAAGAGCTACCTCTAAAGGTATATTGGCACACTAAAGATCCTTTCACATTTTCCTTCTATTCCCTCAAACTTTAGAAACCCTATGCAACTGTCTTGTTATTTGCAACTGAAATTAGGGAACGTGCCTTCCCGGTTATCAAATCTGTTGTCTTGTCAGTTCGGAAGGTATTGATCAATAACACATCTTCTACCTTCTTCACTGCATTCAGTCAAGGTGGTGTGTGTCTCGGTGAGACAGAATGGTAGCCTATGGGGAGCAGTTGAACCATTCATAAGCTGCCTAGGCCACAGCAGAAGAGCCACCTGCTGTTTCACAGCCTGGGGAGCCTCTAGTCACTGTTTATTCTGAAATAATTTAGAAGCCAGACAGCAGCAAGGGCACATTAGCATTTAGCTCTTCAGCAAACTAGAATAATTAAAACAAGACGATTAAAGTATTGGGAACATTTTTTCCCCTTCCTTTTAAACTTCTGTGTTTTATCAATTTAGAGTGGTTCTAAAGCATGCGTCTGTAAAACTGCCTTTTTCTGTTCCTTTATTAGTTTTCTGGTTTTTTGTTTTGTTTTGTTTTACAGACACAAACCTAAAAGAGGAGAGCTTTTTTTACTTTGAGTCATATTTCCAAAGTCTTTGATATTTCAGGATCTTCATTTAAAGGGAAACTGATTAAATTTTTCTAGTCCATTATTAGGTAAGTGTCAGATTGAACACAGAATAGAGAGCAAAAAAAAAAAAAAAAAAAAAACTGTTCACATGTCTAGAAGCTCCAAACTCTCAGCACCTACACCTGAAACAAACTGGTTGAGCTCCATGGCCCACGAAAGTTTTACCCTCAAAGTAAGGATGGGTGTTTTGGTATTTGGGTTAAACCATGGATCAAAGAGGAAACTTATTAATGAGTACCACCTCATAATGTAATGCAGAATTTCTTTTCTTTAAAACCAAAATAAAAAATGTTTGGTTTTATTATACCTTGGAAAATATATACAAAATTTATGGATTACTCAAAAAAATTAACTACACAAAAAATTGAAAAGAGTTGAGATTTGATAATGCATTCTCAACACAGAAAAAGAATCAGCAAACAATGAAGACTTGTTAATAAATATGAAAGATGAAGATTTAAAGTGATAGCATAAGACTGAATGAAGTGTTGGAAATGAAGTCAGGATTATGAGGACAAAAGTCTTGGAAATGCTATTTCTACATAGGTTATTCCATCTAGTTTGAATGATTTAATTTCAGAGAAAATTTGAAAAAAATAAAAACATAAATATTCAAAGAAAAACAATAAAATTATTTCTAAATAAAATTATCTAAAAATGTTCATTCACAGCTATTAACTTTTATATGTCTGTTATTGATAAACCTTGGAATGTTAGAATAAAATTGAGTCTGAAGACCAGTTTCTCTCATTCACATCTGAGGCATTGGAAACATGAACTGAGCTATCTACATGGCAATTTAATTCTTGCTTTCCTTCATTTGTGTCCACAATGTGCCTAGCATGAGCCAGGCAATGTAATAAGGAATAAGGAGATGTAGGATAAGAATGCAGACCTTGCCTCAGGATTGCCAGTGTTAAGGGGAAATGGTCCTACAGATAAATGATTATAGAAATGTAAGTCATATGCTGGGGTTGTGGCTCAGTGGTAGAGTGCTTTCCTGGCATGCGTGAGGCACTGGGTTTGATTCTCTGCACCATATATACATAAATAAAATAAAGGTCCATTGACAACTAAAAAATATTTTAAAAAGAAAAGAAATGTAAGTGATATGGTAGAGGCATGCACAGAGTAACATCATTTGTCTTTCTGGAAAGATGAGGGTTGGGGGAGTGACTAAACTCAACATTTAATCCAAATATCCAATATTGAGCTGGAATTTGTTTAATGAGCCAAAGCTAAAAAAAAAAAAAAAAAAAAAAAAAAAAAAGCGGGGGTGGGGGACGTGAGTGCAAAGGCATGACACCATAAAGAGTAACCAAGGGAGGAAGGAAGAGGGGAGAGAAGAAGGAAGGAAGGAAACATCATAATTTCTGGCACATGTCTTAAATTCTGGAGTGGTCACCTGTGTCTTAGCTGAAAAAGAAGCTTAGCTATGTGAAGGATCAGGAAGAGCAGGGTATATTATAATATGCATAATAATATGCATTATAATATCCCAAGGAGTTTGGACTTCATGTTATATAGGGTGGGAAGCAAAGTCAGGGTTTTGGTAGAAAGTGATGGCATCAGATCTGTGTTTTAAAGATTAAATCCTCTGTATGAATGGAAATATGAATGTTGGATGAAAGTAGAAAATTTTAATGTGTTTTAAGAGAATTTCTTGCAGTTTCCAACTGTGAGAAAAAGCATGGCTTATAATAAAATCTCCTTCAGTAGTTGCTTTGGATGGAATGAGACAGTGAATTCACATTAGTCTCATAGACAGTTCAAGATGCATGGCATCTGGTAGTTTGTTTATCCTACCCCAATTCATTTATTCATCCATTAGTTTCTCAATTTTTTTCTGAGTATATAAAATGTACTATAAATACTTCCACTATAATGAAACACAGAGCCTACCCCATCCAGACGTAAGGACAGAATCATGCAATTAAACTTGTATTTATAATTAGTGATATGTGTCTGGTAGTAATGTACAGTATGATTCCATGAGAATCTTACACAGGTATCATCCCTTACACAGTGATCTTTAAAAAGCAAACAAACAAACAAAAGGCCTCTTTGAGAAAGTGATTACTAATTAAGACCTGAAGAATGATTGGGAGACAATTACATAAAATGTAAAGAAGGAAAATAATATGCCAAGACAATATGGAAGGGAAGAGTTTGTTATATTCTAGATAAAATAAAAGAAGCCAGGTAAATTTGGGGAGAGGTGAGCAAGGAAGGTGGCAGTAGTGGAGAAGCTGGGGAGCTTGGTGGTAGGAGTCAAGTTGAGGTAGCAGAATGAAGAAGTGTAGTCAAGGAAAACCTGTTTTCAGGTTTTATGATTCCTAATCAAAATACATTTTTCCTATAATTCATAATTTTTCGCATGTTTTCCATAGTGGGGAAAATTCTCTGAGGTTTAGTGTACTGCATTACATATTTTGGGGCTTACTTTTTCAAAAAGTGGATTATACAATCTCCTGGTGAGCTGTAACCATTCCATCTACTCCTATTGACCATATCATTTCTTGGACCTCCCTAGTAAGGATTCAAATAAAGCATTGAAGGCTTTTTTGATCTAAACATCAGAGATGCAACAAGATTATGAACAGGGAAGAAAAAAATTAAAAACAGGATATAAGTGACTAATAAGTTATTCATGAATTCAAACTATCTAGAATAATTAAAACACCTACTTTCAGCAAATAAGCCATTAACTTCAATTTTGTTATTTTTTAATGATCTAATTCACACTGTTTCAGGAAGTTCCCCTTAATCTATGTATATGATTATGCAGATCAATGTTTACTTTATTCCACTCTTATAGACATGCAGTGATAATAAAGTGCATAAATAAACTGTTCCCTGGTTACCAGAAAACACTTAATATGTATGGAAAGAACATAGACTGTAATAACCTATATAGGAGTTGTGGGGGTTAAGGAGACCATGCAATTCCTATTCCCAACATTTTTCTCCATTACTTGGAGGCGTGGTAGAACTAATATCCCAAATACCCATCACCTTATAATGAATTTCCCAAGCTTCTTCTCAAATAACTACAGTGTTGTAAAATGTGGAAAGTTTCCATAACGTGGAGAGAAATGTGTGATTTTTGTACAGACAACTTTTTTACTCAAATAACTCAGAGGAGGAATTTATTTTTCACCACTTCAAGCTTGTCATTTATTTAGTCCTCATTGGGGAATAGTGTCTTTGCTTTGGTGGAACTGAGCAATTTGTAGAGGAAAGGATAAGGTCCCTGTAGTAAGTTGTGAGGCCAATCTTTTATGGATCTCTGGCACAGGCAATGATTGATTACCCCCAAAGATAAATACACTGAGTTTGTAATCCTTATGTCTAACTTAACTTAATTTTATATGGCTTTGCCCTTTTTTTTCTCCCAAATTATTAATATTAATTCTCTTCTTGAATACAAATTCTGATGGCAAGCATTATAGGCTCCCAGTATTGACAACATACAAATTGTTCCATGTCTTTGAGCTTTGCATTTGGTGCATTTTAATGGAAAAGGGAAAAGAGAGTCAGGTGCTTTGATTGTATATTGTATCCATGGCCATGAATATTGTACACACTCTATGCCTTGGAACAAAAAAGAATAGAAATATTCTAACAGTGAGTTTTTGAGATATCTTTTCGATTTAACAAACATGTGGGTCCTTAAAATCATTTTTCTTTACTGTGGGCATACAGGGGGGAAGGAAAGATCAGGGAAAGAAAGAAATAATAATATTGTCTTACTGCCCCATACACATACACAGATAGATGAACAGATGATATCCTTTATATATACAGAGAGATCATATAGCAAGATAAACAATGTTCTAGGGATGGGATACTTCTTTCTGTCTGACACATGAATTTAAAAATTGCTTCTATCATTTATCAGGTATTTATGATCATTATTTACTCATTCAAGTCCTCAATTTAACTATCTTAAAGAGTATGTGGATGAATCCATCATCATGCACATAAATAACAACCCTTTTCAAGCAAATTCTGTCCACTCTTCCCCTTCCAATCCCAGGACATGAGGATAGAAGAAGAAGAAGAAAGGGGAATCTAGGAAAACACAAGAAAAACATAAGATCTTAGAATGAGGAAAATAAATCAAAGAAGCAGGGAGAGACTTAATAAAAGGGGAGGCGGGGGTAAAGAGTTAGTAAAGCAAGGTGTGGTAGGTAGTGGAATATTTGCCATAATTTTACTAGGAAAACAATTCTCCAAAATCTGTACCAAGAAAGTTTCCTAACCCAGCCACACTGAGGGTAGTTAGACATAGATGTTTCCCAACATGGTGAGGACTGGAGCTATTTCAGTCAGAACTGTGTGTCCATTCACACAGACCCTCCATCAAAGAGCCTGTTGTTTCTAGCTTCTAGCAACAGAGCTTTAGTATATTAACTAATGGGCCTTATTGAAGGTGACAACAACTAGAATCCTCAGAGCCACTAGCCATTTTTTTCCAGAAATTCAAATGATATCCTAAGCTCAGGGGATAGATTAAGCTCAATGGTGTATGTCTATTTAAGGAGAAAGGAAAACTATTTCTTGGATCTATAAAGCTTGAGACTCTTAAATCAATACCTAACAATCTTCTAAACCTAGTCTGTATGTAAGCAATCAATCCACAAACTCGTAAAAAGAAAAAGTAAGTTATATGTAGCTCTGTGATGAAAAACCAATCCAATCTTCATCACTTGAAATAGAGGAATGTGTCCTATTTTTCATGACTGGGAATCCGTCATTAAATTTTTCCCAGTAAGAGTCAAGTTAATGTGCAAAAAAAGATCCCCTTTAATCCGAATTTAGGGAATAATTTTGATGTAGGAAGTTTGATTTCAATCACAGCACCCCATGGGCAAGATTTAAATATCCATTAGCCTCAAATCAGTAGTTACCCAGATAATAATTAGCCAGGTGCAAACTGCTTCCAATACCCTTTGCTAGCACTCAACTCTTCTCCTCTTTTTGCACTTTAAATTTTTAGGAAAGCTTATTTGTAGCGTTTGGCCTTAAAAAAAAAAAAGTCCCATTATTAATGAACCAGTGACAATTAAAGTGATAATCATTGATACCAACAAGAATGAAAACACAAATTCAGGGTTTCAATTAGAAGACAGTACTCACTTATCTGCCAATTATGCTAATGATTCAGATATGCACATATTATATTATTAAAATTAAATTATTCTGGAAAATTCCCAGACATTGAAATTACATCTGCATCTTGTTTAACAATACGATTTGATAAATGTAGCTAAGCTAATGCATTCAAAGTCCAGGTACATCTGCATTCCAAGAAGAAAATTTTTTAAAGAAAAAAAGACTCTAAGACTCAAAGAAATTAGTTTCAGAGGTGAATAACAGATGGTGAGGAAAGTGCTGGAGGCCTCTGAGGCTTTCCCAGGGCTTCCCAAATGCCATGCTGGAGACAGCCATCACCTTTTCTCCTAAGACATTTTCAGAGAATAAGCACCTTCATATGTAAGAATCTGTAACATAACAGAAAAATCCTGAAGCAAAATATAATGCAATGTCCTATTATTAATACCTCACTAAACCTTAATTGTATATAATTTACAAGAATGTAATCTTTCACACATCTCTGTTCCAAGCGTAAATTCCATTATCTTTTGAAAAGTAATCTGATGTGTCTGTGGCTTTAAGATATACACAGGAATATGAGAAAAGCATTCTGTGTCCCGCATCCAACCCAAAATTCATTTTCAAATGAGAAAAATAAGATGTTTCACCTGAAATTTTAACAAATAAATCAACACAGAATGGATTGAAATAGATGAGTACAGGCACATTAAGTTATAGAAGTTCTCCCTGGAATGAACAAAATTTGAGCAATGAGATGATCAGAAAGCAAATTGTTAAGAATCCAAGCACTTATGAGACAAATTGAAAAGTAATAGAAACAGCACTGAGCATGCCTATGCAAATTCTTCTTTGTCCAAGGACTTGACTTGCTCTATCAGTGCCTCTTGTCAGAGATGGCTGTTCTGTGCTAATTTAACAGATGCCCTCAATACTCAAAATTACTAACACTTTTTCATTCAGTCTCAACAATTACCAAGAATTTTGTGGCTATCAGGTGGCTTGTTAAGACACTTGTCTACAAAGAAAGAAGATATCAGCCACAGGATGTGTGTCTAGGATCTTGGCCAGTTTGCTTCATACTATAAATGAAATTAATTGTTATTTTGCTTTTATATATTAGCATCTATGAATTTGGTTAATTTGAGACCATAATGGAAAACAGAGTCATTCTCATTAATCCCTCCAAAACCAGAGTTCTGAACCTACAAGACTGAGTTAGACTGAGGAGTGCAGTGAAGCCATAAGGTAGAAGAACCCTGAGCCCCCTCCAGACAACCACCTGCCCTGCTCAGGTGATATTCTGATCCTGACACACTTGCTCAAAATTTGAACTTGAACTGCATAAAACTGAGAGAACTGGTAGAAAAAGAGAATGGATCCCAATAAATCTGAGACTTAGGAGAAATGTCAGTATTCCTATGGGTGAGATGAGGGGACAGGATTAACAAAATGTTAAGGCAGTGTTTGATGGGATCAAAAGATAAGAGAGTGACTTTATTCACACTTCATTGCTCTGTTGCTGGTATTTTAGCTATGTAATAGGGAGACTAATGCCTTATTCACAGACTTTTGTTGTTTTGTTTTTCCAGTATTTTTACTTAAATGAAATAATAAAGGTTAATCACAGGGCTCAACATAAGTGTTGAATACATAATTTATTTTTTCTAGTATCATAATTTTTATGTGTATTTATATCAGAGCACCATACCCCCTGTCCAAGAGAGAATTTTAAAATAGACAACTATCACACCCATACCATACCTTTTCTGCCAATGTGCCTTTTTTTCTAATGATACTGCTTTTCCACCATGAATGAAAGAAAGCAAGATAGATATTGCAATTTGTTCTCACTTATTGGAACTTCCTATTATTATTAATGAATTTTCATAGAATCTAAGGACATTTGAATTATTTTTATCTAAGCTGACATCAAGTTTAATCATTAGGTTTAATCCAGCTATAGTATAATGAGCTCATTGTTTTGCAAAATATTCAGCTGCAAGAGAGCACTGTTTAACCCAGAGGATAAATTGCTACATTGGAAAGCCAAGCATTTAGGAAAGGACACATCAAACCAGACATCTTATATTTAAAGCAAACCTCAATGATAGACCTATCCAGTTTCCCATGTATTCCCAGGAATGTAAACTTTGCTAGAGGTACTAAGAGACTTTTTGTTCTTTACCTAATCTTTGCTTCCACCAGCCTTTCCTGGAAGAAAAGCAAAAGAATACTTTAATTCTGTGTCACTTAATTTTGGACATGTCTTTTGCAATTTAAGCTGTGTTTATGATAGATCATATTATTGATATCATATCTTGTCTTAATTTCATTGTGTCAAACTCATATATAAAGAGAAGTGGCCAATAGGTCACAATCTATCAAGAAAAAGAATATGAGAAAAATGTCAAATGAGAGCAGCAAATACGTGATGTCTCTACTGTACGGAGCACAAGTAACTTGAGGAAATCCAGTTCCAAGGTTACAATTTAATTTAAGTCACAGTCTAGTGACTCTAGCCAGAGGAAATTTTAAAAACAAGTTGCAGCAATAGCGGATACAAATTCAAAAAAGGGCTGGCTCCTGGAATTCCTACAAAGAACTATGAGTTGAGCCTTCAGGGAATTTCTATATTAAGGTCCCAGTTATGAAATCATGCCATGTCTCCAGATAGCAGGGTGAACTCTCTCTTATGGGAATTCCTTAGGGAACACACTGTTTTATTTCATTATAATGAATAAGAGTGCCTACTATGTGCCTGACACTTTTCTAAAATCTTTCTTAACACGTGTAACTATACAATAGCCCAATGAGACAGGAACTATTATTAAAATTGTTTTACTATTGTGGATGCAAACTCCCAAAGCAAGTGCTATGCCCATGTATACTCAGCCAGAAAAAGGCAAATCTGAAACTTTAACACAAGCAATTTGTTTCTAGAGCTTCATTGGTAGCCAAACTATCACTTTGTTTTTGTTTTAAGTATAAATATGCCTGCTATCATAACATATACGTGCATACATACACATATGTGCTGAATATACATAAAGATAGATTTATTAATTTCCAGGGGGAAAAACAGTTTTCTGTAAAATCAAATGGTAAAAATAACACTTTTTTTCTGAGGAAAAAAAAAACCAATGCATTGTACCCAACAACTCTGAAAATAATATCAATCCCATTAAAACAGGTGCATTCAAAGTTTTCTTGACATTAGCTTCCAGTATCATGGTGAGCTCTTTGCAAGTTAAACCCTGGAGCTGATACATTTTCCTGAGATGTACTTCCTGAGGGCATTTGGTTCTAATAGAGTTATGTTCATCAAAATCAAAAACCGTATCCAGACTGTAGCCTGTTTTTTTTTAATCCATTCTTTATATAAGGAAGGACAATGCTAGCATGTCCCCTCAGTGCACTCTTGCATTTCACCATAGCTTAACATAGTAGAGTGCAAGCATGGTTTGCACTAAAAGAGGCCCTTTTATACAATTTCAGATCCTCTCATAAAAACATTACACATGGCTAAGGCCCCTCTTTAATTGTTAAAAAAAAAAAAAAAAAAAAAAAAAAAAACTCACTCTAATCACTTAAAAAAATAACTCCTATGAATTGATACCTCTTTTACATTATATCAACATCACTCCTTGTCTTAGTCTACTCCAGTTGCTATAACAAAATACCCAAGAATGGGAAAGTTACAACAATAGGGACACATTTCTCACAGTTCTAGAGGCTAGAAAGTCCAAGATTACAGTACCAGTAGATTTAACGTCTGGTAACAGCTGTTCTCTGGTTCCAAGATAGTGCCTTCTTGCTGTGTCCCACATGCTGGAAGAACAAAAGGGACAAATACTATTTCTGTACATGGCAGAAAACATGGAAGGTTCAGGTAGCTATGAAGCCTTTTTTGACAAAGTAATCATTCCAGTCATGAGGATGAAGCTCTCATGACTTAATCACTTCCCCCAAAGACTTTACCACTTCATATCACCAGCCAGTGATTGAATTTCAACATGTAAATTCAAGAGGAATGCATTCAAGCCATAGTATGTTCCAATTTATCAGTCACTTAAGAATCAGCAAGCAGATATTATAGTTGAGTAAATATGACTATAACTAATTATTATTAATTCTATCATTTTACATATGAAAATGGGCAAAGTACAAGAGTATAGTCAATTTTTTCAGAGTCAAAGCTATCCTGAACAGTATGTTCTTCATTTTTTGTCTACGAATATTTATTGAGCTTCTACCATGGCTAGAGACACAGTGGATCACAAGGTGGACCTAAATCTCTCTCTGTTTAATAGAAAGCATATATAAATCTTGCTGTGTCTCCAGGCTATCATGATTTTATGAGAAGAGTGAAGTTTTAGATTATTGTGTTGACTAATGGATGAATTAACTTTCCATATTCTGGGTTTTGCTCCAAGGCAATGACAACCCTTCTACTACATATGTCTACATAAAAACACAGAAAGATAAAACACAGAAAGCAGATGAGTTCAATCCAAATATGTGTTCCTCAACCCACCGACTTTCAAATACTACTGTAAAACACCTCATCCATCTGATATGTTGTGCAAGCATGGTGCTCCAAGTAATTTAATTGTCCTAGAAACTGAAATATAAACCAAATTTTGAAATTGTATTTTAAAGAAAGAATCCTACTAAGTGTCTCATATTGTAATTTTAATCCTACTGCTTTCTTGAATAAAATGCAGTTCCTAAAATGTAAGTCTGCTGGCATCAAATTGAGGAATCTGAAAATGACATGATCTTGTATGTAGAAAACTCCGAAGATTACACACATATACAATACCACCTCAGAAATAATAAATGGGTTTAATGTACTTTCAGGATGAAAGTCAATATCAGTTGTTTTATATAAGCCAACAACAAGCTACCCAAAAACAAAATCAAGAAAACAATTCCATTTACAAGCATATCAAAAGGAATAAAAAGCTTAAGAATAAATTTAAGCAGTGAGATAAAGTTTTGTACATTTAAACTTACATAACATTACTAAAAAAATTGGAAATAAATAAATGAAAAGATAATCAATGTTTATGCATTAAAAGAATTAATAGTAATTAAATGCTCTTAGCACTCAAAGTGATCTATAGATTCAGTGAAATCATAATTCCATTTAAATTTTCCTAAAATAGAAAGACAATGCTAAAATTTGTATGAAATCACAAAAGAACCTGTTTTAGTGGTCAGTTGTTTCACTGCAGTGACTAAAATACCTAACAAGAATAATTTTACAGAGGAAAAATCTATTTGGGGCCTTACAGTCTCAGTGAAGTTTCAGAGGTCTCAGTCCAAAGACAGTTGGCTCCATTCTTCAAGAGTTGGGTGAGGCAGAACATTATGGTGGAAGAGTGTGGTAGAGGGAACTGGCTCACAGGATGATCAGAAAGCACAGAGAAACTCCATTTGCCAGATAAAAAATATAAACCCAAAGAATGCACCCAAGGCCCACCTCCTCCTGCCATATTCTAAGTGCCTACAGTTACTACTCAGTTAATCCCCATTAGGGGATTAATTCACTGAGAGGGTTAAGGCTCTTGTAATCCAGTCATTTCACCTCTGAATGTTCTTGTATTGTCTCACACATGAGCTTTGCAGCAGGGACAAGGGGGATTACCTAATATCTAAACCATAACAGAACTGAATAGTCAAAGCAATTTTTAGAAAGAAGTACAAAGCCAGAGGCATCACAATTCCTGATTTCAAACTACGTTACAAAGCTATGAAAACCAAACAGTATGATCCTGGCATGAAATCAGATGCATAGTCCAATGAAACAGAATCACAACACCAGAAATAAATCCATCCATATACAGTCAGCTAATTTTTGACAAAGTCACCAAGAGTGTGCTATGGTGATATAGTCTTTAATGAATAGTGTTGGGAAAATTGAATATCCACATAAAAGAGAAGGATGTTTAACCATACATTATATTATATTTAAAAAAATAAATTCAAAATCAATTAAAGACTTAACCATAGAACAGAAATTGTAAAATTCCTAGAAATAGATGGGGGGCAAGGTACCTCTGTGGCAGGGGATTTTTAGAATTTTACAGCAAAAGCACAATGTAACACAAAGAAATAAGTTATACTAAAAATATTTTGCACAGCAAAGGAAACAATCAACAAAGTAAAAAAGGAAACCCAAGAAATGTTAAAAAATATTTTTAAACTATACAACAATGTGTTAATATTAAAAATGTATAAGGAACTCATACAATTCAAGATTCAAGAGCAAATAGAAAAATAAATAAACCAATTTAAAAATAAGCAAGGACCTAAGCAGACATTTCTCTAAAGAAGACTTTTAAGGGGCCAACAAGTGCATAGAAAGGTGTTCTACATCACCATCTTGAAACTGCAAATTGAAATCACAATGAAATACCACACCGCACATCTGTTAGGATGTTTATTATCAAAAAGATAAGTGATAGCAAATGTTGACAAGAGAGTGGAAGAAAGAGCATCTTTGTACACTATTAGTAAGAGTAAAAATTGGTGCAGCCACTAATGTAAGCAATATGGACCCCTTAAAAAATTAAAAACAGAATTACAATATAATCCATGAATCCCTCTTCTAATGTACAGCCAAAGAAAAGAAAATTCCTATCTCAAAAAGATATTTACTCTTCTATAGTCATTGTACCATTATTCACAATGGCCAAGATATGGAAACAGCTTAAGTGTTTATAAACAGATGAATAGATAAGGAAAAGGTGATACACATATACACAATGGAATATTATCCAGCCAAAAAGAAGAAACTCTTGCCTTTTGAAACAACACTTCTGGATTAACTAAGAAGACCATATACTAAATGAAATAAGACAGACACAGGATCCCACCTGTATGTGGAATCTTAGTAACAACAGCAACTAAAGTCAAACTCATAAAAACAGAAAGCAGAGGTTAGTTACCAAGAATTGGAGGAGGAAGAAATGAAGAAAAGATTGTTATATGGTATAAAGTTCCAATTATAAAATGATTCTGTTTCAGAAACCTCAATTACAACATGGAGACTATAATTAATGATGATGTATTCTGTTCTTGAAAATTGCAAGAGTACAGGTTTAAGTATAATCTTAAGTATTCACACATACACACATATACAAACACACACAGTAACTATCTGATGCAATTTATATAAACACATATGTCTCTCTATGTGTATATTTTTGTCAGTTTTATCTCAATAAAGCTGATTGAAAAAGGATGCACAATAGTCATCTCCTCTTAGGTTTCTTAATGGTACTTGCAGTGATTTCCAGAACTATCCCTTTGCTTCTGCATCTCTTCCTAAGCCCCTCTCCTTCCTTCTAGCCTCCAACATGACACCACTATATTTGCTCTTAGATTCCATTCCCTATGTGCCATTGTCAGACTCGCTGTCATCACATAATTTCAAATAATTATTTCATAAATAATCCAGTCTCTCAAGATAGAAAGTTTTGAGTGGATTTTTCACCTATCTTTAGCCTCCATAATTATTTAATGACAGCGTCCTTTATTGAATTTGTGAACAGTTGGGAAAATGCCAGCTCAATGTCTAGCACAAAGACAAATAATTCTTAGTTGATTATAAATAAAAATAAGATATAGCCCATGCTTGTATAATTTTATCAAAATGGATTGTACTATTACGTATAACTAAGAAGAATCAATAAAATTTTTTTAAAACAGAAATATAGGCTAGTGTTAGATGAGTGCATTAATAATCCAGGATTTGCAATGAAATGTTCTAATAATTTAATTAATTAAAGGGCCTGCAAGATGCAAAGTTAGTGCCAGATTACTGGCGAACTTTCCCTAAGTTTATAGATTAGGTCTCAAAATTAACTATAAAATGAATTTTTTTTGCCACTGAAACAGCATAGACTCTTGTGCAGTCTTCTAAACTTTCCTCTATGGAATTCTTCTAGAAATGGAATATTATTCTAGAAATTCTTCTCTAGAAATTATTCTCCCCCTTTGGAAATATTTATCATTGCTGAGTATATGTCATATTTCCAAAGTAATGGTGAGGGAAAGCAAAGTGGAGAATAATCACAGTGCTCAGATAATCTAGTAATTAGTGTATGTTGGTTATATGAGAACTGGTTGGCCCTCAAGAACTAAATAACATAGGTTCAGACCTCTATTCAAACCCGGTAAAAGGCTGTCTCAAATTTTCTTATTTTCAAAAACATATTATTATGGTATGAATCTGGAATGTCTCCAAACTCATGTGTTCAGAACTGGAGCTTTGGGGAAGTGATCAAATTATGAAAGCTCTAATCTCATGGGTGGAATGGATTTTTTGGAGATGGGATCTCATTGGAGGAAGTAGGTCACTGTGATCTTTCCTCTCTCTCCATCCCCACTTCTATGTCTCTGTCTCTCTCTCTCTCTCTCCCTATTTCCCTTTCTCTCTCCTTCTCCCAACCCTTTCTCTTTCTCAGCTGCCATGGGCTGAGAAGCTTTTTCCACCACATACTTCCCCCATGATGTTCTGCCTCATCTCATGCCCAGAACAATGCAGCCAGATGACCAGGAACTGAAACCTCTAAAACCATAAGCCAAAATAAATCTTTCCTCCTCTAACTCATTTATATTGGGTATTTGGGTCACAGCAATGAAAACCTAACTAATTCATATATTTTCTCATTTTTATCTCTGATACCACCAGCCCATTTCTGATGAATCCTGTTCATTTGAATGTGAGCAGACCATAAGGTCTTCTAAGAGCTAAAAACTACACAATTCCCTGTAGAAATGTGTACTTGAGGGAAAAAAAAAGAAGTGGTTCAAAAGGAAGCTGGAATAACGAATGAGCTGAGGCCACACAACCAGGATCCTGTAACCCCATTTCAGGATAGTACGTATAGTTCTAGGTACAACAGAACTCCACTCAGACTCCTAAGTCACTGGGATTATAAGCATGTGGTGAAAAATAGATGAGGTTTGATTTATCTGTTTAAAGAATTGCTCTGGATACGGTGTGAAAGATAAGTTGGAAGAGATATAAAAAGAAAACATGCGGATCAGATCAGAAACAACCAAAATAGATAATAGAGAGAAGCTGATGTAATCGAGAAGAAAGTGGAAACAGGGGAAAGAGAGAAATGGAACCAGGGAAAGAGAGGAAGTTTCAATGATATTTGTGGAATTAACAAGCTTGGCAAGGGAGGAAGAAGCATCAAGGATAACTTCTAGATTTCTAAATAATCCCGAAAGTAGCTTTGATCATAAACCAGGTTCTTTTGATTTGTCACAAGGGACATAGAACTCTTTAAAAGCAAAGAAGTAAAGTTCCCACTGGTATTCTATATTGATAATTCATTATTTTTCAACCTTTTTTTCATTTAAATACTTGTATTCAGATTTCATCAAATACCATGGTGGCACACCATTGCGGTATAGTGTTCCAATTTTATAGAAGAAGCTGGTAGATAATTTTGGCTTACTTTATATTTTGTTGCTCCGTCACTTGTCAAGAGAATCACAGAAAGGGTCAAGTCCCACAGATGTTCCAAAGAGAGATTTTGCCCAGCACATCACATAGCTGTTATTTGGCACTTTTCATGTGCTAAACATTTGATTAACATCACTGCTGAATCTTCAGAAACTTCAAGGCAGGTAAGTTTGATTCTCCCCAATTATAGAAGCAGAGAGGTAAAAAGGTTAAATGACATACTTCCAAGCAGAAGGAAGAATTGGCCTCAAAGCAAGAGGAAGCCCTCAGAGTATCTTAATCTTAATTATATGTTCATTATTTTTGGAACAAATTAACCATCATTAATTGATGCCTGTAAAATGGTTGAAATTCAGGGAGGGATTTAGAAAGCAGAAAAGAAGGATGCTATAGTAAGAGACATCTCTCTTTCATGGTGATTTTGCGCCAGACCTTGAGCTCTGAGCCTTGCTTATCATTAACCACTGTAAGATCTTATAGGTACAAGCAGAAGAGGACTGTACCAGTTTGACAAAACAGATGATGTGCTCTGTTTATTAATCAAGAGGGAAAAAAAAAAACATTTTACTGACAGAGCAGTATTAACTTCAGAGCAGAATTAACTTCATAGATGCTTTGAAAGTAGAGCTATGAAGAAATTTAGTTACTACAGTAAGAAAATTGGGGGATAAAAAACATAAAAGAATGCATAAGAAAACTGATGTCAAGATTCATCCATGCTGAAACACAGGGAAAAGACAGCCTTTTCCTTCTGTATCCTAAGAGCATTGTTATTCTAACTTCAGTGTGTGCCAAAATAACTGCAGGGTTCTTATTAAACCTGCTTAATCTAGAGTGCTGTGCCCAGAGAATCTGTTCTGGTAGGTCAGGTCTGGGTCAAAATTCAAGAATTTGGGCTAAACAGAAACTCCCTGGGGGATTCCAGTGAGGATGGAAGTGCTAAGTTGATGTCCACCACAATACTGGGCACACAGCCCAAGAACCACAACTTCCTGCTGAGGTAAATGCTTGCCTGCCTTCCACCAGTCCATTCTCCCAAGTGAATCTGAGTGGACAGGTTCCAAGCATCATGTGTAATCACTTAAAACAGTCATTCATGTTACCTCCCTTGTGAAGCATTTCCTGAGTTCCTCC
This sequence comes from Callospermophilus lateralis, assembly GCF_048772815.1. Taxonomy (NCBI): domain Eukaryota; kingdom Metazoa; phylum Chordata; class Mammalia; order Rodentia; family Sciuridae; genus Callospermophilus; species Callospermophilus lateralis. The sequence goes on from NC_135309.1 coordinate 142,035,832, forward strand.
AAGCTAAATGAGCTCTTTAGTGCTTTCAAAGCTCTGTTTAATACTTTTATTATAGCATTTATCAAATTATATTATAATTATCTGCTTATGTGAGTCATTCTCCTATCAAAATATGAGTAACTTGAATATGGTTAGTTCATTATGATATTTCTGGCATCTAGCACGTTTCTTGGCACACAACAGATACTGATTATTTTTTTCTGCATGAAAGTATAAAAGAATCATGAAATTAAAGCATCACAGGTCTTGGTTACTACTTCATATCACAAGAGCACCTAGAAAATCAGCAACTATATGGCTTAGCCATGAAAGGGTGCATTAATCAGCTCAGGGTGCCATGTGATGTACCACAAACTGTGTACTTAAACAACGGAAGTGTTTTTTTAGTTCTGAAAGTTGGGGAGTTCTAGATCAAGGTGCCTACAAGACAGATTTCCTTCTAAGATCTCTTCTGCTAGCTGGCAGGCCTCTTGCCTTCTTGGTATGTGCTCACATTACACCTTCTTCCGTATGCTCTGGGGGTTGAGGTGGAAAGAGCAAGCTCTCTGCTGCCTTCATAAACAGGCACTAATCCCATCATGAGCCTCCCTTCCTGAACTCACCAAGCCCTAATTACTTCCCCAAAGCCTTACCTTTGAATACAATCCCATTGAGGATTAAGACTTCAGCATATGAATTTAAGGGGGACACATTCAGTCAACAATAGGGCAATAAACCAGTCATCTGAAGCTGGTCACCTGGTTGGAGTGTCTACCCTTAGCATTAAACCATGTGGAGACTCAGATTCTGCATCTATAAAATGAAGAGTTACTTACTTTTCCCATCACAGTTATTATTAGGGAAATGTGCTGAACAGGCTCTGAAAATGGTAAAGTATTATCTGCAGTGTGGCTAATATGAGGTCTTCTTTAATTTGGAGGCTACTGCAGTCTGTAAAAACTCCTCAGTTGCTAGCAGCGCCAATACTGAAACTCAGCAGGACTGGCAATTGATAAAGCTTGCATTTTCTCTCTTTGACTGCTTAGAAATTTTCACCATGGTGTAATTTTTATTAATTTATTTGAATAATTTGATAAACATAATTTAATCTGTATAATAACTATCATTAGCTTTGTTTGTAGGCAAACTCTTTAATGAGAATGCTGAGGGAAATTTTGTGCATTGCATTAGCTTTTATTTGTATTTTTTTGGCAGTCATAACACATGGTTGGCTTCTTATAGTAAGGCTTGTACTAAACTGAAACCCTATCCATCACCCCAATGGTATGCCAGGGGCCAATCACACTCTTTTATTTTTTTCTGGAAGAAATTTATACCATAGTGTCACCCTCAGGCTTATGCAGCATAGGAGATAACAGAGAGGACATATATCCCTGGAGGGTGAGAAGGAGGAGAAGGGATAAGGACTGGTTTGGAAACAGACAAGTGCCTGGTCTCTCTGCATAGCCTATTATACAGGTTAGCAATTTGTCACCTAGAAAAAAAAAAAGAGGAGGAGGAGAAGGAGATATCAAGTCATTAAATTGTAACGAGGTAAACTATGGCAGCGATTGTCTTTGAATGTCTTGATGGAGTAGCAGGGACACACAAGAAAATGAAGAATTGACCAGAGTGGACACTGCAGGAAAACTGCAGTCAGTAACAGATAGGGCAGGGGCTGGCCTCTTCCCTTCAATGTTCTCTTGCTCATGACTTCTCTAATGTATTGCTTGCTTTCTGACAAGCTGGTCTTCTCTTCTTTTGACTATTCTCAAAGTTGCACATAAATAAAGGGAAATGATGCCTTGGGAGAATTTTCACAAACATGCCTCTGATTTTATCATCCCAGCACACAGTACCTGCAATCTCCCTAGCTCTGCTATAGCATTTTGAACAGAGTGAAACAGAGCCAGTAGAAGTAGCACTCCTCCATCCACAGCATAAAAACAGTGATAATTACTGATCCACAGGTCTAACCACTTAGAAGTGCTACTTACATGGATGAAAACAAATGCCCCCTAAAGATTTGTCACAGACCACTTAATTTACTATTTTTATATTCATCCAAAGCTGTTCCATGTTCTATACTTTTGTCTGCTCCCAAACAAATTGTGACATACAGAATGGGGAAGAAATGGATCAAAACCTTTTTCAAAGCAAGATCAGAGTTAAAATGTTAAGCCAAAAAGCATAATTATAGACTCAGGAGTTTTTTCATTATTTCTATAACTTTCACATCTACATGAAGTACTGGAAAAGCAAGGTGTCCTAATTTGGGAAAATAGGTTCCAAATATAACCTGCCCTTTTTTTGTTATTGTGCACCTGAATTTTTTAAGAATAATTAAAAACTAGAAAGCAGGCAGTATTATTATAATTATTAGAACCACTGATTTTTAGAAGTAATTTGGGGTTTCGAGATTATGTCTGAGCCTATCTCCTTTCTTTTCTTCTTCCCTTAGATTGAATTTTCATATCTGAATTTTTTCTGTGCATTTATTGTCTAGAATGATTGGGAACCAGAGTTAACTACTGAAGTATTCCAAAATTGCCTCCTGAAGTTGTTTCTCCTTAAAAATTTACCAAGAGTTTAATTTTGGCTCTAGTTTTGAAGATTTCAGTCTGCAATTGGTGAACCCTGTTGCTTTGGGGCCAGCAACAAAGCAGCACATCCTGTTAGCATGTAGGGGTACAAAAGGACTCCTCTCATAGCCAGGAAGCAAAGAAAGAGAAAAGAAAAGATTGGGTTCCCATAATACCCGCAAAGACCTAAAGACCACCTCTCCCTGAGCCTTACATCTTAAGTTTTCCACTGCTTTCCAATAGAGCAAGCTGGGACCAAGCCTGCAGCATGTGGACCTCTGGGGAAACTTAAGATCCAAACTACACTACTCTGTATCTAGGTTTCTAGAGTTAAGAGTAGGTAATTAGTAAAAATGCAAGTAAAGAGACAAATATAAGTGAAGTTTCAATTGCCATGTAAATTTTTGCATGAAGGAATGAATGATCAATTAAAACTGCAGTTATTATATGTATACCAGGACTGTCCTCACATCTCCATATTAGGAAGCAAGGAGGAAAAATGAGAGGAAAAGCCCAAGTTCCAGGCCTAGACAACAAGATAGATAATAATGATGCCATACTCTGAGATACAGGCCACAGGATAGGTCATTTGAGGGAAGAAAGAGGGAAGATTAGAAATTAAATCTGGACCATGCTGGGTTCTGAGGCATCTAATTAGACATCATATGAATATGATCACTAGACATGGACTTTGAGCTCAACAGTGCATATAAAAAGGAAAAAAAAAGAAGTTTTATTTTCAGTTTTAGAGTAGGTAGAAAGAGAATGTAGAGCATAATAACTCAAAAACTGAGTTTGATATTGTTCAATGATTTAAAATTACATTTTCCAGAAATATGTAAATTATAGTCCACATATAATAACTACAGTTTTAATTTCTCATTCATTCATTCAAGTTTACTAATCCAGTTCCTCCATGTTTGATGCTGGACATGGAACACTGAAAGAGATATAACCCTGTCAAGCCTATGTGATGTGAAGAAATGCCATAGAAATGCCTTTTTGCATAGAAAGCCTTCACATGATATGCAGGAGTCCAGTGTCTACAGAAACACCACTAGAACCAGATTAGTGGGGTTCAAATGCAGCTTCATCACCTACTGATTGAGGTTGGAAAGCTTCTTAAACATTTGGTCCTATTTTTTTTCTTGTTCTTTTCTTTTTTTTTAACTCATCTTAAAAGCAATAATAATCACTAGTTCCTCTTTTATGGGGTTTTTATGAAGATTAAAGCAACATACCTGTCATACTTACTGGCTTACAGTAAATGCAATGAAAGTGTCAGTCTTTATTAGTGCTACCCAAGTACATTCAAGGTCACATGATTCAGAGATATTAGAGTCATTGTTATTAGCTGTTTTTCAAGTGTATATTTTTACTTATGTGGGGAAGTTGAGAAAGACTATAATTACAGGCACAAAAATCAAAGATGCACAGTAATCAGACAAGATTGTTGATGCTTCTTGTGTTTACATGCTCTAACATCCCACATTGTTAATATTGAGGCCTATTGGCATGCAACTGTTGATTTATTAAGAATTGATCATAATGGGAAGCACTCAAAAATATCTGTTAAGTAAATGAAAAAATAAATGAATCAAGTATGAAGATCATAATAGGCATAGCATCTTAAGCCATTCCAGGATAAAAGATTAAGGACAGAGTTTGGGAAATGGATGCAAAACATGTTAGAAACAATGTCATTGACAGAATGACATTAAGGCAACAAAGCAGATGAACAGAGGATAGGATTACAAAGTCTATTCACTAGAAAAAGTATTTACAACCCAAGAAGCAAATGTAATTTCAACCAATGTCCTATCTATGACTTAAGAGGAGGGATAAATGGTAGAGGAAAAACATCTTCACTGGAAAAGGTATGGAAAAGAGAAATTCACTACGTATCCTTTGCTGACTTTGTGTAATTGGCTGTCAGCATGTGCCAGGCTAGTAAACTATGATCATAATCGACGCTGAAAAAATCAATTGTAAAATTTTGAGCAAACTAAGGTTGATTTCTCTAACATTATAGTATGAAATATGACATGTTACAAAGACTTCTCGTAAGGGAACAAAGATGGAAATAAATACTACATAATCTTTTGATTCATGCTGGAGTTAGGATCAGTAGTCACACCCTACACATAGACCCTGTCAATGAACAATCTTCAGTCAAAATCTACATACAACATGAATCTGTAATCATGAGGACCACTATTGAAAGATTTGGACACACCTGCTCTATAAAGAGACCTCTTAAAACCATATTGATCCAATGACAAATGACTTATATCATTTCAATACACTTGAGATTCATTGACTTCTTTCAACATCGGAGTTGGGCACCTGCCATTGGCTTGGATGGTGCTCATCTTGTATCTTTGTTTTATTCTTCCTTCTCTTCTCTAAATCGTGGTGAAATGTGATATATTCTATTCTCAAAGGATATCTTCAATCACAGCACAAGTCCCAGATGCTAGTGTGTCAGTGTATCTGGAAAATGAGTTTGCTATACTCTATGATGAGCTAACTCTACCTACATCATTTAAATGACTGGCTCACAGTCACGGATGTGGTGGCACCAATTAACCTGTTCCATAAATACTTTTTAGTGAAGTCGGGCCAAAAGATTAATGTATTTCAATTTGGAAATATTATTTGAAATTGACTAGTTCTAGAACTGATTAGAAATACTGCCACTGACCACATAAAGAGTCATGAACTAATTATTAAACTGGCAGTGTAATAACTGAAAAATTATTCTACCATCTACTGAAAGCCATGGCAGAAACTTAATAGGTTGCATGTATATCAAAAACAAGGGCAGGGAAGCAGTAATATCTGGATACATGTCTTTTGTAAAAGATTTATGTGCATTATAATCCCACAGTGGTTCCAAGATAAAATTGCTTTGGAAGTCATACATACAGCCTTCTTAGTTATTATGTTTTGAAAATGCAACCAAAAAAAGGTATGTTGGATATTTGTTTTGTAAAGGTCATTGAATATTAAAGAAGTGTGAAAATATAAATTCAGTTTACTATTTTTCTGTCCATATAACCACAGAGAAGTTAGGTATAACTGAAAGATCTTATACCTGAAAAAAAAATCAATATTTACGAGACCTAACAACTGTCTTAATGATACTGTCTTAATGAACTGTAGTTAATTAAATTGATCAAATATTTTGGCAGACCTGTCATGGAATTCAAAATTGAATAAGATCATACTCCAGAGAGTTCAATATTAACCTGGAAGAAGGCTTGGTCCCAGTCCTTTCATGCTAATGCACTACAAAGTAATAACTAGAACTTATCTGAAGATTGTGCTCCTCTGACCACATTGAGCCTCATCTCTTACCAGACTCTTTTCCATGAGCCTCTGTGTACTGCCCTCAAAGGAAGTTATCGCCATAATTTTCACTTGGGAACAACATTCACAGATAAGAGAATTATTATTATTTGTTTTTTTGTTTGCTTTCCTTTTTATTAAATTTTTATTTATAGATGACAGCAGAATGCATTACAATTCATATTACACATATAGCGCACAAGTTTTTCATATCTCTGGTTACATACAAGTTATATTCACACCAATTCATGTCTTCAAACATGTACTAAGGGTAATGATGTCCATCTCATTTCACCATCTTTTCTACCTCCATGCTCCCTCTCTTCCCCTCACACCCCTCTGTGCTATCTAAAGTTTGTCTATTCCTCCCAGGCTCCCCCTCCCTACCCCACTATGAATCAGCCTCCTTATATCAGAGAAAACATTCGGCACTGGGTTTTTTTGGGATTGGCTAACTTCACTTAGCATTATCTTCTCTAACTCCATCTATTTACCTGCAAGTGACATGATTTTAATTCTCTTTTATTGCTGAGTAATATTCCATTGTGTATATATGCCACATTTTTTAATCCATTCATCTATTGAAGGACATCTAGGGTAGTTACACAGGTTAGCTATTGTGAATTACGCTGCTATAAACATTGATATGTCTGTGTCCCTGTAGTATGTTGTTTTTAAATCCTTTGAGTATAGACCAAGGAGAAGGATAGCTGGGTCAAATGGTGGTTCCATTACCAATTTTCCAAGGAATTTCCATACTGCTTTCCATATTGGCTGCACCAATTTGTAGTCCCACCAGCAATGCATGAGTGTACCTTTTTCTCCACATCCTCACCAACATTTATTGCTGTTTGTATTCACAATACATGGCATTCTGACTGGAGTGAGATGAAATTTTAGAGTAGTTTTTATTTGCATTTCTCTAATTGCTAACGATGATGAACATTTTTTCATATATTTGTTGATTGATTGTATATCATCTTCTGAGAAGTGTCTGTTCAGGTCCTTGGCCCATTTATTGAGTAGGTTATTTGTATTTTTTGGTGTTTAGCTTTCTGAGTTCTTTATATACCCTATACTTGGGGATCAACTTAATGAAAGAGGTGAAATATCTATATAATGAAAACTATAGAACCCTAAAGAAAGAAATCAAAGAAGACCTTAGAAGATGGAAAGATTTACCTTACTCTTGGATAGGCAGAATTAATATTGTCAAAATGACCATATTACCAAAGGCAGTATACAGACTTAATACAATTCCACTCAAAATCCCAATGACATTCCTCATAGAAATAGAAAAGGCAGTCATGAAATTTATCTGGAAAAATAAGAGACCCAAAATAACTAAACCAATCCTTAGCAGAAAGAGTGAAGTGAGTGGCATTACTATACCAGATATTAAACTATACTGCAGAGCAATAGTAACAAAAATAGCATGGTGTTGGCACCAAAACAGACTGGTAGACCAATGGTACAGAATAGAGGACACAGAGATTAACCCACAAAATTACAAATATCTTATATTAGACAAAGGCACTAAAAACATGCAATGAAGAAAAGATAGCCTCTTCAACAAATGGTGCTAGGAAAACTGGAAATCCATATGCAACAAAATGAAATTAAACCTCTGTCTCTCACCATGCACAAAACTCAACTCAAAATGGATCAAGGACCTAGGAATAAAACCAGAGACCCTGCATCTAATCTAAGAAAAAGTAGGCCCTAATCTCCATTATTTGGGATTAGGCCCCAACTTCCTTAATAAGACTCCTATAGCACAAGAATTAAAACCAAGAATAAATAAATGGGATGGATTCAAACCAAAAAGTTTCTTTTCAGCAAAAGAAACAATTTTTGAAGTGAATAAAGAGCCTACATCTTGGGAGCAAAATTTTGCTTGCTTTCAAATACTTACTTTTCCCCTTCACAATCTTACATTAACTGTAGTATTGAACTCCATCTGAATGAACATTGCTGGGAAGGTCATGGAATGTCTGGGTTGTCAGCCAACTTCTGTTCCTTACAAATAATTCTCTTTGCTGTTTACTAGCTCAGAAGTGAAAAAATAAACTGCATATAAATTTAACATCTTGAACCTATATGCTATGGAGGGTATTAAAAGTATAAAAGTACTTCAAAGTGCCCCCAATGGGTTGGAAATTTCATGTTATAAAGTTAAAAATTCTTAAAACTAAAAAGTGTCCAATAAATCAACCTGCAGTGCACATTCCCCAAATGTATGCCATATCTAATATGATATAGCTACTAATACAAGAAACTGAAAACACTTCAATAAAATCTAATCAGTTCTACCCTATAAAGCAATGGGAAAAATAACAGAAAAGTCAAAAAATAAAAGCACTGGCACCTGCCACATCTAATTATGATATTCCATTTCTAATATCAATCACTTCTAGTTTTCAAGTTTGCTTAAGTTATCATTCTTACCTTATATTTTCTTTTGAAATACTTGTCAGATTCATGGTACAAGGAACTTTTACATAAAATCTCTCCATATCTACTGTACTATCATCATTGTCTCTGGGCCATTGTCAAAGAAGAAATTCATATCTCTATATTGAAAAAAATCCATCAAAAGTATTTCAAGTGACAAATAAAAATACTTAATGCAAAATCAATAGATAAAAATGGGAAATATGACATTTTAAATTGCCTTCTGTTATGAGTTGAATTGTGCCCATTCCAAACAACAACAACAACAAAAATATGCTAACATCAGACCCCTAGTTCCTTAGAATATGACCTTATTTGGAAAAAGAGTCTTTACCAAGGTAATACACTAAAGTGTGGTCATAAGATGTATTAAAATCAAATATTTTTTTTTAAAAAATCAAATATAACCAGAAATATTGTAGGAAGAAAAAATTTGGACACAGATTCATATATACACAGAGAAAATTATGTGAAGGGACACGGGGAGCCCATGCCATGTGAAGATGAGGACAAACAATGAAGAAACAAGTCACCTAATTCAGAGACTGAGCAAATCACTAAGGGCTAGAGAGATGCAAGGAAGTATTGCTCACAGGGCTAAGAGGGAAGGTAGCCCTGCTGACACCCTGATTTTTTACTTTGAGCCCACTGAAGTAACTTACCCTTAACTCCTGTTGCCCTGGGTCAGTCTGTGGTACTTTGTTAAAGTAGCACTAGGAAAGTTACATGCTTTTCACTATAAAATTAGTGCCAGGACCAAGAAATAAATCCAGACATTTATAGTCAGTTGACTTTTGACAAAGCCTCCCAGAATACACAATTGGAAAGGACAGGTTCTTCAATAAATGATTATCGGAAAATTTAATATTCGCATATAGAAGTATGTAATTAAACCCTTCTCTCAATCCACGTGGAAAAATAAAATCAACTCAAAATGTATTAACAACTTAAAAGTAACTTGTAAAAGAATTAGAAGAAAACAGGGGACAGACAGCTCAAGGGCACTGATCTGAATCATGAGTTTTGGATATGACAAGAAAATCACAAGTAACAAAGCAAACAAAGAACAAAGTAAAGAGACAACCTGTAGGATGAGAGAAAGTACTTGAAAACCATTAAGTCTAATAAGGGATTAATATCCAAAATAGACAAGAAATTAAAACAACTCAATACCAAGAAAACACAAACCCCATTTTAAAAAATGGGCAAAGGCCTGGATAGATATTTCTTAAAAGAAGATATATGAATGGCCAACAACACTAATTATCAAGGAAATGCAAATTAAAAGCACAATAAGATACCATTTCACTCCAATTAAAAAAGCTGTCATAAAAAAAGACCAAGGACAACAAGTGCTGGAGAGAATATGGAGAATAGGTAATATTGTTGATGGGAGTACAAATTAGCACAACTCTTATGGAAAACAATATACGGACTCCTCAGAAAATTAATAATAGAACTACTGTATGGTCCAGCAATCCCTCCACAAAAAGGAAAAGTAGCACATTGAAACAATGTTTCACAATAGTAAGGCATGGTATTAAACTAAGTGTCCATCAAGAGGTGAATGAATAAAGAAAATGTGATACACAGACACAAAATGGCATACTAATCAGTCTCCAAAAATGAAGACAAATCTGTCATTTGTAACAACATGGATGAACCTGAAGTACATTAAGAGAAATAAACTGGGCACAAAAAGACAAATATCACATGATATCACTTACTCTGCAGAGTCTAAATGCTTACGTCACAGAAGCAGAGAGGAGAATGGCAACTACCAAGAGCTGAACAGAGAATGAGGGCAGATGTTGGCCAAAGGATACAAAATGTCACTTAGATAGGGGAAATAAATTCAAACCAATAGATAACTAGAAAATCCAGTGTCATTAATTTCCTATAAAGAAGTTTTATTTTTTCAGGAAAGTCTGTTGCATCATTTTTCTATAGCAAGATGGTGAAGTGAGAGCCGGGAGGGAAAGCGCCATAAATGTCACATCACCTGAGACTCATATAATATTCCCTTAGAAAAATGTTAATGTTATACTTAAGTGCAGTAGAAAAACGGTTAAAATATACAAGTCTAAGAAAAATTCAATCATGTATCAAAGCTCAAATATGCAAATTATAGAATATTATTGCTAAGAAATGGTGAAGATTTGGAACCTCAAAACTATATCAAATTCGAGTTATCAGAGATTAAGACCTAGATCACCCACAGGTAGAGAAACTAGCCTTTTCTTTTCTCCCTGTTTCTCTCTCCCTTTTAGAATAATATCACAATTGTATTTTTTTAAAATAGGAAAGTCTAATGAATAGGCATGTATACAAAATGTCCTCCAGAGGCTAACAAAATTGTCTACGTGAACTTCATCACTTCTAATAGTCTGCTACCAGTAATTTCATAAAGGAGGGAAATCATCCATTCTTTTTTCTGAAAATAAATCTCACATGTTAGCACAACCCTCCTCCCACTTACAATTTCCGTGTTTGTAATAATAATGAGGATATTCAAGGAGCCTGCTTGCACACAAAATGATGGAAACAAAGCTACTGTGGGACTATCATACAAGGATTTAACGCAGACCATCACAAGTCAAGGTCACGCTTGATCTCGGCTCCCAGAGGTGCTAACAGGCAACTTTCAATGGATTCAAATTATGGGCCAGATCATTAAACGAGCTGACTGACTCACTCATACTTGCTATTAATAAAGAACTCATCTTGGAGATTTTCCGCACGGCTGTATGGATAACCTGAATTTATGTGGACCTCAGCAGTTCAAAGCCTGAATTCATTTTCTTGAAACAAGCAGAATCTGAAGTTTATTAGCATGGAAAAGAGTTCTCCTTTCATTAGATGATTCTGAAGTGCTGTCCATTACATAATATGCCATGCATGTGGAACCTTTAGAATAAAAATTGTGATTGCCACTCAATGGAGGAGTATTTCTAAGATGTGACAGATTTTATAACTGGGAAGAAGGAAGGATCTGCCTGTCTGGGTCTCTTAGCCTTTCAAACATGCTCTTTAAATTAAAATTATAGCACATAGAAAACTTCATTACCTGTTTCAGTTGTAGATAATTGTTTCTCCTCTTTGAATATGTGCCCTTTTCAGGATGAGTGTTCTGGACTACAGAGCTGAACAAATGGTAAATGGGTTTCCTAGGCTTTCCTACAGGATGTCCCAAGGCAATTACCTGCACGCTATAATAAATTAGGTACAAGAAACATTGACCCACATTTTAATTAAGTTTTAAGCAATTTTTTACTTATGTTTTTAATAAATACTGAGAGGGTTAATTAATTTAAAGTTTTGCAGTTTTTTTGGCCAAATTTTACTTAAAATATAATAAAGTCGTGGATGGCAATGAAATGAAATCAAAGTCATTGAAATGAAATTGCTAAACTTAAAAGAAATCATAAAAGATTGGTTCCTGGTCCTTAAAATTACTTAAATATTGGAAAAATGACTCAAGGGTTCATGGTCTTTTTTTCTTACTCTCATTTACTAATTTTAAAAACATTTATTAAGCAATTATTTTTCTGAATATTAGCCACGTCTCTCTCAATGGGGGTGCAAAGATAATGAGCCTCCATCCTCAAGTAACTCCCTGCTTAATGGTGAAAACACATACAGAGAAATAATTAAATATCTTATGGAATGTTTTGGAAGGAAAAAAAAAAAAAAAACTGGTGGCACCAGAAAGTGGGTCTCAGAGTCTCCCTGAGAAGAGAACAAGAGAAAAGCTTTCACAGAATAGGACACAACTGTGTGACATCTTGAATGATGAAAAAATCTCCAACAGGGAGGCAAAGTAGGTAGGGACACTTTATTTAAAAGGAAACATCATAGCATCCAAAATGAATTTCAAATAATTTGACGTTCTTGGAGCCTAGGTTGTGAGTGGTATACTAGGAGAAGAGAAAGATTTAACAAGAGGGACTTAGGGAACAGGGGAAGTCATGGAGGAATTATTGCAGGAGAGAGACTTCCTTTTGTCCTCAATCTTATGCCATTAAAGGATTTTGTCAGGGCCTAGCTGGCATGGTTTTCATTATTAAAAGATAACTCCAGAAATTTACTTGTTAGTGGACAGAACATTTTTGCATGTGTCCTTCATGTCTAAAAAGACCAAAATAAATTATATTAAGAAAACAAATACATAAGATTAACTAAGAACAACAAAATAAGTGACAATAGTGGACCAAAGTGTAAGATCGACATAAACAAATCTCAAGAGACTATTATTTGAAGGTAGATGTATTCATTTTCTGAGGCTTACGTCACAAAACATTATACTTTGGTGCTTAAACAATTAATTTTTCTCACTACTCTGGAGGCTGAAACTCTGAGATCAAATTGTTAGTAGGTTTGGTATTTCTGGAGACCGTTCTCCTTAGCCTATAGAATGCTACCTTCTTGCTGTGCCTTAATCAGTTTGTGCTGCTATGACAAAATATCCTATGTTAGGTGACTTATAAAAGACAAAAATTGTTTTTCACAGTACTGGAGTCTAGAAGCCTTCCATCAGGGTATTAGCCTTGGTGGGTTCTAGTGAGGGCTCTCTTCTGGGTTGCAGACAGCCAATAATTGTATCCTTATGTGGCATAGAACACAGAGGGAAAGCAAACTCACGCTAATACTATTCATAGAGCTCCTCTCCTATAACCTTACCTAATCCTAATTGTTTCCCAAAGTGCCCATGTCCTAATGCCTTCACACTAAGGGGGTAGGATTTTAGCACATGAATGGAGGAGGGGGGTAAAAACATTCAATCCACAGTACTGCCTTTTCTTTGGGGCCCATCATCAGTGTATATTTATCTTCCTATGAGGACACCAATCATATTGAATTAAGGCCTCAATCTATGACCTCCTTTAATCTTAATTACCACTTTAAAGAGTCTATCTCCAAATATAATCACATTTTAAGATATTGGAGTTTGGATGTCAACATATGCATCTGAGGACGCAATTTAGTTGATCCCAGTACAGTGGTACAGAGGCCTCTAATGCCAGAGTCAATGCATAGAACAAATGGAGCTGAAGTTTGGAGGCACATTATTGCTTTCTCCCACTGTGGTCAGTTTGCACATTGATCTATTAAGTAGCTGCAAACTAGCTAATAAAGAAATTCAGGTGCTAAGATCAAACATGCCATGAAACTTCAGTTATGGCCTTCAAAGAGCAAGGAAGTTCTATCCCCAGAAATCAAGCTACTGACCAGGCAAATAGAAGAATACAAAGAACTAAATATTGAGTTAATGCATGAAGGTATTAAGTCAAAACAGTTTTCCTGAAATCTTTGCAAGCAGATACAGAAATTCATGGACAAAAGGACAATTGCATGTTATAGAAATTATATTTAAAAAGTTGAACATCTGTCCAAAAAGAGGTTTAGAAAGAAATAAGGGGGAAATTACATGGAGTAAATTGCCAAAGAAAAGACCTCTTTTAATACTAGAAATTAAGACAAATGGAATAATAAGTTTTAAAGAGCCTACTAAGTTCTGAAGAGAATACAAATTTAAATATATTCACAACCTAATTGTGGTGACAACTTAGAATTCCAAGAATAAACACACATTTCTTAAAATCTTCTAGATGTACATTTTTTAAAAAATTCTGGACAAGCAGAAAAAAAATCATATTACATTAGATTTAAGCATGCCAGCTAAAATGCTGTATGTCCAGCTAACATATAAACCTCAGATAAACAATGGGTAATAAATATTCTAGTATTATAAGTGTTCCCAAATTATTCATTGCATGAGATATACTTTTTAAAGAATTCATTGTTTCTTTGAAATTCAAGTTTAACTGGGTGTCCTATATAATTATTTGCTAAATCTGGCAACTTTAATTAAATTTCTCCTCTGTGAGATAACACTGAATTAATATTGTCAATCTTCTAATTATGGAATCTCATGTCTAGCCAAATAATCATTCGGAAACGTTAATCCTACCAAAAAAATCCCTTAAAACTACTGAATGATATATGCAGCAAAATAGTTAAGTTGAAATATTACTGTTAAAAATAATAATCTGGATTTAAAATCACAAAGCTATCAAGCCAGTAGGTATATGAAAGTTTGGGTGGAAAATAAATGGCACAAGAGCAAACGAAGTTCCTGTCATACTGGTGGGGAGGATGTAAGAGATTCTAAATAAGGACAAAAACTTGTAAATATATGTATAACAAAAAAATAAAATTTACTTTTTCAAAATAATTCATTATAAGTTCTATTCACTTTCATCCAAATCAATAGGCCTCTCTCAAAAGATCATACCACCTGTCATGCAAGATGTAAACTTTACTTTTCTGTTCTTCTGGAATGATCTGCACTCTTTATGACCACTGGTGCTTTTATAACAATAAAGTAACAGTCCCCAGTGGATCTTCCTAAACTCCTTTAACAAAATAACCACACCCATTGGCACTTCCTATCTTTTCATTTCTTAAGCTTAAATCTTCCTATATCACTTATCAACTAGTAAATATAGTGTATATTATATACTCTAAGCTTTATGATGGCTGGCATCTAGAAAGTCCTAGATAAATATTAATTAAACCAAATTGTTAAATATATCATTAATAGAATTTAATGAACCATTAAGCCAGGGTATAGCAGTTAAAAGGGGCAGGGTAGTACTACAGAAAGAGGAGTAATAATAATAATAATAATAACAACAACAATAACAACTGGCTAAATAATTTGATAATTTAGGAGAAAACAGATACTAGAAGAATGATAATAAGTTTGGTCTCCAGGTAAAGATGTCCAATATATAGATAGAGTTATAAGTCTACAATAATGAAAATATGTTATGCTGGAATTTGACTTTGGGTGTCAAATATAGGTGATGGGTAAAAATATAGATAAGATTTCCAATGAATGTTAATAAAATGAAAAGAAGACTAGGGATAGAAATGCTGAAGTTAACAGTCTATCAGTTGAGATTGTGAAAACCAAGGACTATCAAGAGTGATCAGAGTCAGAAGGACAATTAAAGACAATGGTGTTGTGGTAAGCATGAGGGTGACATTTTCAGAAGAAAGGGACTTCATGTTCAAAGCCTGCCTCAAAATCAAGGAAGATGAAGAGAGACACTACAGTTGGATTTGAATATTTGATTGTTAGTCACTTGAATTTGACCTGAAGATGCATGCAAAACTGGCCCTGATCCTCTGCCCTTTCTGTTTGCAATATGATTTGATCCCCTCCCATCAAGACAAGGTGTCTGTGTTCTCATCTCTTGAATTTAGCTGGCCTTGTCACTTGTTCTGCAAGCAGCAACATGCCAGTCCCAACCTGAAGCCTCCACTTCCAATTCTTCTCAGGATCTTGTCAGACCCACAACTGACTGCAGACAAGCGTGAGCCCAGTGGAGACTAGAAGAATCATCCAGATGCTCTCAGGATTTGTGAATAATAAAAAATGCTCATTATAGGGCTGGGGTTGTGGCTCAGGGGCAGAGTGCTTGCCTAGCACGCGTGAGGCACTGGGCTCGATCCTCAGCACTACATAAAAAATGAAATAAAGATATTGTGTGTCCACCTACAACTAAAAAATAAATACTTAAAAAAATGCTCATTATAATGCTGTTGAACTCTTGAGTGGTTTGTTACACTACACACACACACACACACACACACACACTCACAAAAAGCAATAACTGTTATAAACAGGCAAAGGCTAGTCCCTATAAAAGAGTGTACAGGGCTCATAAAAAATAAGTTTGAGAAAATAGACATAGCAGCTATAAAGTTCTTGAAGAAAACTTCTGTGCGTAGGAAAGGAAAAAGGCCGAAATGAAAGGAAAGTTATATGTAATTGATGAGTCTTGATCAGTGTTTGTTCATGGGCAGTTGAAAAAGAAACTGGTGGAGGATGACAGATTTTGTGTACAAGAGAAGGACAAAGAGATGAGAATGAGGAAAAAAGCCTTGGAGAGGACAGGAAGAAATAAAATCCAAACCACGGGTGAATCAATTAAACTTGGGGGGCAGGAGGGACTCCATTCTTGAAGATAGGGACTATACGTAGAAAGACTTTTCAGTACAGACAAGTATGTGGATGGATAGGGAGAGTGGAAGGAAGCTACAGGTGATAACATTTATTTCCCTGCAAACAGTCAAGGGGGAAGATGGCCTTTGGTAAGAAAGAGCAGGGTGTTGATTGAGGGGCTCAAGACAGAGCTCTCAACACTGGCATTACTGATGCTACGGGCCAGGTTCCCTTTGTTTTGAGAGGCTGTGTGAAACAATGCAGAACATTTTGCAGCATCCCTTTGCTTCTACTCCTGCCAATGCCAATCCTCCCAGTTGTGACAACTAAACACATTTTTGGACATTGCTAAATGTCTCCTGGGGATAAAATCACCACCACTGACTTAAAGGTATTGGGAGAGTGAGATAAACCAGGAAAACCTTACCAAGATCTGGAGTGGCATGACAAGTTCCTAACAGATCATCACCAAATAGATTAAGAAAATATTTTGCAACATATTCAAAAACATACACTTGAAGACATTTGCTATTTTCATGGTCAAAAAAAAAAAAAGTTCTTGCTAAATTTTCCCTTCTGTGCTTATGGGACCGAACCTGGGGTTTCTAGAGAGAAATATATAACAAACACTTGGAATAAAATTAAATTTTCATCAAAAATAAAACGCAATTTTCCCTATTCAAACTTCTCCCTTATTTTATCTGTCAGTTCCCAAACTCTTCATTCTTTATGTGCAATAAGTCATCAAACTTTTGTGTCCCAGGCTTCTGATTAAGAATCCTTTTTGCTCCATCCCTAGAAATGTCTCTCCAGAGCAGTGCAATCTGGTGTGATTTGTAAGAGGCATAACTGTGGCTTCTGGAGTCTTTCCCAATAGCATGCATGCATGCAAGGTGACAGGTCTGAATATTAAAGAAGAGAAAGGAAGGTGATACCCACACACATCGTTGTAAATTGTGCCTTCATTCATAAAACTACTTTGCTTAGCTGTAATTACTCTGCTATCCATTCATGCAAGTGAGGCATCCAGAAAACAAACTTGATTGGTGAATAAAAGCAAAGTAAATGACAGGGACAGAGGTAGGCATATGAAAACTGAGAGGAGGCATTCAGTATGCAAATTCCCAAGTCTGTATATACAACCATTTACAGCTCCTGTCTTGGAATAAATTGTAGAGCAGTAAAAGCTACTGACTTTCTCCTCCATTCTGATTTTGAAAGTCTGGGTGGCATAAGGATGGGAGTAGGTTCCCGCAGAATTACAGAGCTCAATAGCAGAACTGTCAAAATCTCTTTTAAGGGAGAGCGAGCTATCTACATTATCTGTGTTGGGGAAAGTATTTTCCTTGTTGATAGTGTCTATTCGTGGACTTGGCATTTAACAAATATGTTAATTAAAGCTTTGGACTACATCCTATAATGTCTGCCATGCATTTTGTGACAAGTCCTATTGTGTTTTTATGTTAATATTATTCTTTAGCAGATAGCATTGTTCCTCACTCAAGCAAATCAAACTGTTGAATCTAGGCACAGGATCTAAGTGAGATAAAACCAGGACTTTCTCCTGCTTCGTTTTTGTTTGACTCTGATGAGAGGAACTACTAAAAAAGAAAAAAGTTTCATTTTATTAAAGCAAGCATGACCTCTCAGTATCTTTGAACAAGAGAAAAGGAGAATGAGAGGGGGAAGGAGAAGGAGAGGGAGGGAGGAATGGAGATGAGAGGAGAGGAGAAAATAGAAAAGAGGGAAATATGTACATGTACTTGATTTATTATTCTGGGAGGGGAATGAAATTCTTAACTCTATTCACAGTTTGCAGTAACACACTTAATTGAGATTCTAGTCAAGGGGCAATTTCCATTTGTTATAGGTGTGTGTGTTTTTCATCTAACATAACACAGGCTCATACAACAGGAGATTAAGATAAATTAAGGTTTTCCTCTTCCTTCTTAATTTGCTTCCTTATTCCATACACAAAGAACCTACTTGAATATGAGAGATTTGACCTAAATTTCATTTTATCAAGAAGGTTGCCTGAAGTTTACAATGTTAAAATAACGGGGGAGAGGGTGGGTGTGCATTTGATTTCCCAAAGTTCAAATCTAGGAAATATTAGCATAAGCACTTTGATGATCATGACAGTAAGTCTGGAGAGTTAATCTCTAAAGCAATCAGAATTCAGATCCTCTACATCTTTATAGATCAGGATGACCTATTTTAATTAATTATTCCAGATATAAAGAGACAGCTGCTTTACATAGAAGATTGGAGCTGTTATCTACTTTCAAGACTAGGTTACCTTGAGTAAATTGCTCTCAAAACCTCACTTGATATGTGATGTTTTTTTTTTTTTTTTTGAGTGATTCTTTAATTTGATTGGAAAAAAAGTTCTGTGGCCCTGCTGGCAGGTATCACACCACACAACATGGACAAGAGTCAAGCCTTTGTTGAATTCCAACTCCATTATTTATTAGTTGGTTGATACTGGGCAACTGATTTAATCTCCTGTGACTCAGTCTTTTCATCTATAAAGTGTGAACAACAATACTGCATTCATAAATAATCCATAAAAACCCACTACTACTTGTGTAGCTATAATAATTATAATTATATAGCTATGATTATTTACAGCACAGCATAAGGACTTGCAGATATATTTCAAAAACTAAAATAAAAAGACACTGGGTACAGTGGCACACACCTGCAATCCCAGTGACTGAGGAGGCTGATGCAGGAGGGTCATAAGTTCAAAGATAACCTCAGAAACTTGGGGAGATACTGTCTCAAAAAAAAAAAAAAAAAAAAACATAAAGGGCTGAGAATGTTGCTCAGTGCTCAGTAGTAAAGTACTTCTGGGTTCATCCTTAGTACCAAAAAAAGGACATTATATTGGGGAAACTCAACATTGTGATTTACATAGAAGCAAGTATAATCCATCTTGTTTCATATTGCTTATTTGCTTCAGTCTACTGAACTTTGCTCTACTTACGTATGTAATGGTTAAGTGAAATAATTAAAACAATAAGTAATAATTATTAATATTTATTAATATCACCTAACATAAAACTAATGGTGTCCAAAGTACTTTTTCAGATATTATCTTATTTAAAGCTCATGATAAACTTATGGAGTAAGAGCTCTTATTGTATTTCCATTTCACAGATAAGAAAATTGAGGCCTAAGGACTTGCCTGAGGTCAGACAATCAGCAGATGGCAAAGTGGGGTTTCCAGCTCAGGGTGCTAAGTACCTTCTGTCATTCCTTTAATCAATATCCTAAAGGTTAACATCTTGAGAAATGTTACCCACTGGTAGTGTTGTGATTTACTAGCCACATAGTTTTAATCCACTGGTTTGGCCTGTGATAATGATGTATTTGTTGAGAACTAAATGAACAAATTAATAAGTAATGATTTATAGGAATTTAATCAAATACTTTGAGTTCTTTGGAATCTGAGGAGTTAAAGAATCATTTTTGCAGATGTTCTAACCCTTAGTTTTCATTTGCCCCCAAAGCCAAACCTTCATGTAGTTCCTAATGGTGTATTCTTATTTTATGGTATCACCATTTTGATGGCTAAATTTGATTTTATAGCTTAAAAATCATCATTGGGAAAATATTTTCCCTGAACATCCAGTACCAGAAACAGTTAAAAGACTTTACCAAGTCAATGGACTTAAGTTTCTACACAGGAATTGACATTTAATGTCTTTCCTGGATCATTATTAAAAAACATAATACAAACTAAAATCATTATCAAGTCACAAAACAGGGTAAAAAGAATCTATGAATGTCTAAGCATGTAGTTTTACCCAGCAGTTTCAGCCATCATTAGCCAAACTGTCTTCATACTTTCAAAAGCTAAACCATGCCTAATGGTATCCTCACTAATAGCAGAAAGACATTTGAGTAAATTCATTTTTAAAAGGATCATTGAGTGCCTTAGCTAGTTAAACCGGAAGCTCACAGTAATCAGAGAGGCATTGCTTGCCTTCTCCTATGGTTCCTTCATTAGCAGTAGTAATAACGACAATAGTTACTTCATAACTAGTACATTGTTAAGACAGTCCCTGGGGTGCCCTTATACACTCTATTTAATTTTGGCTTCTGGTTCGGTCAGTTTATTTTGCAAGCCAATTGCCTCCCTGCCATTCCCAGCTCTCCAGAGTTTGCCTAACTTATGGAAATCAAGCTGTTTTCTTTCTGCTTCATGCATCACTGCTAACAACAGCCAAATAACTGAAACCAGAATTCAGTCTTCAGTGCTTAGGCTACATGAGCATCTGAAAATACACAACTTTATTTTTAAAGTCAGAAGAATCCAGTCTCTTGTTTTGAAAAGTGTTAAGAGAACAATCTTGCCTGCTTCTCTTCCATGTCAATGTATTTGCATTTTCATGTGGGCTCTGACTTTGATGCTCTGCTGCTGAATACTTGTTCTCATGTTATTTTTGAAACTTTCAGTCAGCCCTCAAGATGGTTGTGTTCATCTTGTACGTTCTTTATCCCCCACACACAGCCCCTTGATTACTGCTTGATTACACTGTAGGCATCTAATAAGTGCTTATTAATTAACAGCAGCTAAGCCACTTAGTTTATGGCTCACACCATTTAGCCAACACCTAGACAGTGAGAAACCCAACTACAGTGCTGTATTTTTAACATTCAAATTTACCACTCACAAGCAAATGACAAGAATGACACCAAAGAGTTATCATTCATATGGTTCCCACGGCAGTGTGAATTAGTTGAGGAATTTACTGATTTATTTTCCAGACCAGACACAACAGATAACAGTAATGCAATTTCTCCTGTAATTCTTCCCTATGACAATTTTTCATTTCTCCCTGAATCTATGCACCTTCCACGTATATACATCTTTTAAGTAGGATGGCTATGAAAAATGAAATGGAAAAAAGAGATAAATCTCTTGAATAATTACAGAATAAAATGGAATATTGTTTTTATGCTTGAGTGGTCCAAATTAGTTGTATACATTGATTTATTGTATTGATAACCAATACAAATTCTATTTTATTCCTGCTCAGGGAACAAATATTGGAAAATAAAATGGTCTAATCCTTACCCTGTTGCAACTGATGTCAAAATTTTGGAACAAATCTTCTGCTTAAAACTTTTGAATGATTATAGAAATTATTCTAGAAGGAAATCAAAATTTTCTAACCAGAGAATCCATTGTTTTGTCAATATACTGCTAAAACAGAAGCAGTATGTTATTTTACAAACAGAAACAGATGTCATTTTGGCATTTGTTTTCATTAAGAAATTTTATAATGCTACTCTTCTCCCTTAGAACATGAAATGCTTTCAAACTTTGCAAAGGAGACTATGGAAGCCACAGGCTCCTCTGTATTTTTTTTGCAATTTAATTTCCTCCTGTCCTGATTCTATTAGAGTAACATAAATTACAACAAAAATTTAATAAAGTGGACAGTTAAATGGATTTAATCTATCCTCTTCAGAAAAAATGAGATTAACCAGATAAAATGCAGATTTGAAAAATATTTTAACCTATAAGGTAAATCAGAAATCAAAAAAGTCCCCCAAACTACCCAATCCAATAATTAAGGGAAATAGTTTTAAGATGAAAACAAAGGGTAACAAGCAAAATAGTAGTGATTTATTTCTTCAAAAATAATTAACCTTTGGGAAGGCTTTCTGTCAATGCAGTCTTTGTCAATTAATAGAATCAGGCACATTCCTGAAAATCAAGTAACAGGAAGCAAATTTTGGTTGCACTCAGTCCCCAAAGAACTAAGACTTCCCAAGTTTTTCTTATCATTTTTGAAATCTGTAATTTCTCTTCTTGTTTATTATTTCTTAATTATTATCCTGCAGGCTAATTCATTACATTGAAATTATTAAAATAAATATATAGCACTCAGAAATTTGCAGTGATGTAACAAGCACTAACAATAAAACTTCTCTCATTATTGCAGCTGACTAGGAGCAGACTTTAAGTGTGTTGAACATGAGAACAAAAATAGCAACTTGATGTTCTCAAGAAGCATTTTCCAGGTTTTTTTGGACATAATCTAACAGATTAAAATGGATTTTTTTTTCTCTGATTGCTAAAACAGCAGATAATGCACTGGTCAAGAAAAGAATATGTCAACAAAAGATAGTTGATAAGCTAAAAGCTAAATATTAAAATAGAATTTAATAGAATAAAATGAAATTATGATTCACCTCTCTGGGACAAATCTGAAATGAGTTAATTATTGTGAAGAACCAATTTCTTTTTTCTCATTTAAGAAAAAAAATTTCTTTTCATTAATTGATGTGCTAATCATTTTGCTCACTGTAGTGAAGATTAGCTTGGAATTTAAATTAAAATATCATGACTTTTCAGGAATAAGTCTGAACCAATTTTAAACAATGTTCTTATATATGAACCAGCCAGTATACATGTTTGTGTATCTTTTATGAAAAAGAAATTGATAAGTCAATTTTCGCTAAAATGTTTTTGACCTCAGGCTCTGAAATACACTGCTTCAGATATTAAGTGGGCAGTGGAAAGACCTGACCAATGTGGGGGCAATACCTTCAACAGGAGGCATGTTTAGATGCATTTATATGTATATTATTAAAGTCAAGGCATCCCCAAAAGTTATTGATAACCAAGGAACCTACCTTCTAAGAGATACTACTAGTGTACCAGGAAACATTCAAACTTTGGGGTAGTTCACTGAGTGATGATTCTGATTCTGGTTAATCCTTAAAATTAGTGTAGTATCATGAAGCAAAAATTAAACATAAAGGTGGATTATTCCATTCTGAATGAGTTATCAAATGTTTCATGGGAAAAGAACATAAATAGGAACTAGTGTTAAACATTCAAAATTCCATGAAGGATATTGGATCAGCTTGAGTGAAAAAATATTGAAGTAGTTATAAAATCCAAGTCATTGAGGATGACATTTTAGTTGCAAAGGAATTTAGGAAATAAATACACACAAAAATCTATATAATGTCATATTACTATTACGTATGTATGTACTTATTCTTTAACTAGTTAGTCATATACAAAGTAACAATTTTCACAACCAATTCTTTTAAATTAGCATTCGAATTTTCTAAAATATAGAACTTACAATAAAACAAATTTTAGAAATATAAAAACATTAGTAAGTAACTACCTTGGATTTATTGCCTTCCAAAGAATGTAATTTATAAAATAGCAACTTTCGTGTGTTGTAGCACCACAAAATTAAAGAGAAATCTCTATTTTTATTTCCAACTTACAAACAAAGAATAACACTAAGCCTATAAAATGTTCCCCCAAAGTAGGCATTGTTGTTGAATTAACACTCCTGCCATTATATAATATCGTTTTTTTCATACAATGCTATTAGATATGTCAATAACTGACTGTAAAACCAGGAAATATGCTCAGATTGGAGTCTAAGGTCTCAGACAATTGTGACTATAACTTCCCTCACACTTGCTGTTATCCAAAATCAGTATGAGAAATCTCTCTGAAGACATAAAAACTTTGAAAGCCTACTTTCTGTATTGTTTTAAACACAAACACACAAAAGAATACCCTGGAGTGGCCCACTTTCTCCCCACTTACACATACACCAAGCCCACCATCACAGAAAGGTATGGTTGTCTAGCCAGGATGCCTTTGACATGAGAGCAAGTTCTTTCTCCAAACACTTTAGTCAATATTTTTCTAAAGAAAAGAAAGAAGAAAGAGAGAGAGGGGAAGAAAGTAGGTAGGTTAATGCTGTGTGTGTGTGTCTGTGTGTGTGTGTGTGTGTGTGTGTGTGTGTGTGTGTGTATGACTCAGAACAGCAGAACACACAGTGTTATTTTCAAGTGGTACTTGAAAATGGTCTGGAAGGCCTGATAAACGCACATTTTAACAGGACAATGCAGACTTGGGATTTGCTTGAGTCTTTTTCTGACAGTGAACAGACAGAAGGGTTAAAGTGCATGCAATTTGCTTTACCACTACTGTTATGTAGGAAAGCAGTGGATGCTGAGACCCATATATTTTCCTTTTTTGATGGACATCGATGGTCCTATTTCTTCCAGAGGCATGCTAGGCTGACACAGTGTTTGATGCACACTATTCCATAGCGGTTCTGCCTAGGGTATGAATCTGTTGGGTAACAATGGCTCTCAGATTCACAACAAAAGCACTGGCTTCAAAGACTCCTTGGCAGCAGTTTTCCTCCAGAAGAAAATCATTTGCAATTATTTATTTATTTATTTATTTATTTTGTATACAGATACTTTAATAACATGCTGCTAAAGTTTTGAAGGAATTTCAATTTATGCAAGATGAAGAAAGGGAGGAAAAAAATAATAATGATAATGATGCTAATATAAACTCAAAAGGCCTGCAATTTCATTGTGTTTATTGTAACGCTAGACACCTTATCAATTATCCCTCTAAAAGTGTTTAAAATTGGGCTTGGGAGTTTGAACCAAACTCTGTTAGCAGTTAATCAGCAGCAGTTTAGACTATATTGGCATATTTTTCTAGAGAGAGAGGAAAAAAAAAAAAGAAAGAAAATGAATGTGAAGATTTTTTTGAATGATAGCACTTCTCCTGGCTCTGTGGAAAGAGATTTATTTTTACAGAAATGTAGGGTCTGACCTTTCATGTTTCAAGACACCCTGGCATAGTGTGGGCTTTCCTGTTATCTTTTGCTTATGTTTGTCCCCTAGAGGCAAGTCCCTCCTATGGAGAGCCAGATTAAGGGGAATTTTGGAAGGAAGAGACAGGCGGGAATAAACTGGAACTAAAGCCCTTAATATCCATGAAGTGATTAAAATGCAGCCATGCCCGACAAGACCACACTGCTGTTATCAAACAGACGTTGACAACTTCTTTGAACTCAACTCAACGATATAAGAGAGAAATATAAAATCTTTTAAGTTTGGGGAGTCTCCAGGAAATATACTCAGATTTCTCGACACACACTGGCAGCATTCACACATTATCCAGAGCTGACAGCGATCCCACACTTGGCTTGTCCTCTGCCAAATTGAGTCTAGGGCTGCATCCAGGAAACCAGCATGCTGCCCAGGTGTGTAAGATGACTGGGTAGTTTATCGATTTGTGATGGTTCGAAACTTGGCAAATCAAAAAACACACTGCACCACAGAGGACACACATTTTAACCCACTGCTGCTAATGATCAAAAACACTGTTTCACCAACTAGATTGTTTCTTGAATTTCATTTTCAAAGAAACCAGTAGAGAGAGGATGTTTTCTTCCATTTTAACTTTTGCCAATACAGTAAGGAAATAGCTGACCTAAATGGTTTTATTTTTTTCCTTTCTGTTTTTTGGGGGGTGTAAAGGGCAGAAGGTCAGGAGAAGAGCATCTGTATAAAATGAAAATAGCACCTCGCTATCATTTTTACTTTAAAAAGAGCAAAGTAAAGAAAAACAGCCTATTCTCTTGGGTTTTCTCTTTGCAAAATTATTAAATGAAAAAACAGCACTCCCAGTCTCAAAATGGAATAATTGCAACCAAATATAAGAACATTTGTAATTTGCAAGATTTTCACTTAAGCTTCATGTCTGCGTAAGCCAAGATTGTTTTCACATCTTCCTCTGCTGACTGACCTCACTAAACCATCAAAAATCATGTTAGGTTATTAAAGTATCACTGTGATGTTTGACAGGGCATGAGGCCATGGAGAAGTGGAGATGGAGGCAGCACAAAGGTTGATGTGCCCTTGGAAGCTCTGGCATAGTGAGACCTAGATTGCAGTGTGCTGTCACTGGGACAGATTCCAAAAGGTGCATGGATACGTCCCTTATTGTCGCAAATCAGTAATAATGAAAGCATTTAAAAGCCTGTCTATGAAAGAGTGACTTTGCTCTCTCAAATGGCATCAGAGATAGTCTTGGGCACATTGTTGGTGGGCAGAGTCTGTAAAACGTGGAACTAAAGAATAGGGAAATGATGTGTGATCCACAGATTAAATCCAGCATTACCAGCACACTTGAGGGTAGTTCTTCTGCTCCTCCCATTCCCAGCACGTGTGAATTCCAAGTGTCAACAAAACACCTCCAAAGCCACTCTTAAAATCTTCTCCCTTGTGGCATTGCTAACCCAGCAATTGTAACCACTTGAAATTTCAATTTAAAAAAATGAAAAAATATTCTCCCTTTTGAACAAACCACTTTTAAAAAGTATGTGAACGTTATCAAAGGATTGAACTACTATGTTCACATTTTTTTATTATTGTAACAGTCATGGAGTAGGATAAGTCTTTTAATGTTTATATTATTTATATTATATCTTTTCTAAAACAAATAAATACAGTTCCTACAGGTCAATAGCTCAGTTGTCACCACTCTCCCAAAGTACCCTTTGAGAGGATTAGTTAAGAATGCTTGTTTAATATAATTCTAGAACTGAATTAAGAAAGATAATGAGCTGATAAGTACTCAGTGCACTTTATGTATAATTAATAACTGAATCTGCAGAGTCTTTGAGATATGGTAATATATCATATTTTCTGATTATATTCTTAATAAAAAGAGTTATCTACATAGCTCACATTTTAGTCTTTATTATCCCTATTTTTCAAAAATGAACCCAGAACCTAAACTGAAAACATTCTTCTTAACCAAAAAGCTTTTGGGCTATTGGCAAAATTAATGCAAAGATCAACAAAATGCTTATCTTTCATAACCAGAATGGTCATTAAATGAGGTAGAATTTTCAATATCTCGTCATTTCATTGTCTTCATCTCAAACACACATGAGTTTCATCTCTGGTTTTCACTTTTCAGTTGCAAATCTGTGAAAGCCTGAGAAATCAGAAAACCCAATTTTACTTATAACTAGGGGTAAAGGGCCCTAAACAAGATCCTGAAGGTCCAGTTAGGAGCGTGGCCACTAAACCCCCAGCACACTGATTTTTCTGGGATCTATTTCAAAAGAAAATACCACAAATCAAAGACCTTTTCCTGCTCTCCAGTTTTTATTGAAATTTCAAATGGTTACAATTGCCAGGTTAGCAACACCACAAGGAAAAAGCAGTGTATGTGTTTCTTTTTTAACATGTATATTTCTTCACTTTAAACCAGCACTTATGCCAAGTGCTTCTTGAGGTGAGTCACATTCTTAAGGAAAAAAGAAAAGGTGAGCACTAACCCAACATGATTAAACAGAAATACTCCATAATGAGAGCTTCTACCGCTGCTTTACCAAGCATTAGAAAACTGTGTTTGGTATATTAAAATAGTCTACATATCACCCAGCTGAAAAAGTGCAGAGAATACAGAGGAGCACTTCTAAAAATAATAATGGGTCTTGGCAGTAGAAACTCTGAAGAGAAATTAAGTGAACAGATAATGGTTAGCACCTCAAAACTCACTTATGTATGTAAAGAAGAACTTACTAGAAAAAAAGTAAAGAAGTCTATCTGAAAAGAAAACACAGAAGAGGGAAAACAGCTGGAGATGCTGTTAGTCTGTAACAAACTCAAAATAATAAACTCCACATCTGGGGCTGGGGTGGTAGCTCAGTGGTTGAGCACTTGCCGAGCCTGCATTAGGCACTGGGCTCCATCCGCAGCACCACATACATACATACATACATACATACATACATACATGAAAGAACATTGTGTCCATTTAAAACTAAAAAAATTAAATAAATAAGAAGCTCCACATCTTTACAATAAATGTCAGATGAAGAATTATTCTTAAGGAGCAAATGTAAGAAAGTAATGCAAAAGTACACTTAATATGGCGACTCCTTCTCCTCTCTCTAGCAATGACCTTGGTGAGAGGATTGTCTCCCTTCGAGATTCATTATATACCCATTCATTTGTTCAGAGGATGATCCTAGGAACCAAGGTATCTGGTGTGTCTTTAGGTTACAATATTCAGAAATTCTTACTTTTCTAAATTAAAATAATCCACATGCATTTTTGAAAACGTCTCCTGACTATTTTGAGAGTTAAAGAAATAACAGATTAAAGAGAGGAAAAAGAAAAGAAAAAATAGATCTGTGAGGCAGAATACTAAGAATCTTCTAAAAGCTCACCATGCATCCTTCCTGAAGACAGAATCAATTAAACATTGTTTCAAAAATTCTGGCTCCTGTGAGTCTATTTTAGGACCAAAGAAGGTTTAGTTATCTATATTCACAAGTTATAGGAACTGTAACAGAAATATTTGCAATGTGCTTTTCAGTAAAAATTACAAAGAGGAAAAAATATATAAAAATTATAATTCAATCAGACATTTCCTAAAAGGCATGTTACTCATAAATACTCACGAAGAGAAAATTATGTAAAGTCTTTGCAAATATTCAGGTTTTTAAAGACAGCTTGATCTAAGAAAACTAAATAAATCACAGCTCCTGGTGGAAGCTGGCCCAAGTGCCTTTTTCAGCCTCCACAGCCATCCTTGCAAAGCTCCAATTTACCTAATACAAGTGAGAGAAATCATCCTGTGTACTTAGACCACACATAACTCTATGTTTAATAATTATTTGTTAGATATCTAGAAATATAAAATAATATTGTCAATTCTCAAAAGGGGAAAGTGATGAGTTGGGAGGAAAATAGCAATGCCACTCACTACAATAAGATAATTGCCATCAGAAGCAATAAATACTCAGTTAAAAACTGCTTTTTGCCTCTCAGAATTCAGCTCAAATGTTGTTTCTTCTCAGAAGCCCCTCCTCAGTTCTCTTCTTTGAGCAAACATTAAGTCAGGAGCCTTTAATATAGTTCTTTTTGCCCCCTGTCTACTTCTAACAGTGTATTCGTACTTATTTAAATTCTTTTTAAAATTTTTGTCCACACTATTTATTCCTTGAAATCAAGTATTGCCGCTTTGTCATTTTCTAAATTTTTGACAAGAAAGAACACAAATTTATGTCTAGCAAGTAGGAGGTGTCCAACAACTCTTCATTGAATTAATAAATGACACAAAGTGCTTCCTTAATAATGTTGATTGATTTTGTTGGATTGCAAGTGCACAGATAATAAGTATTTTGATTTCAGAAAAATCAAACAATTTAAAAGAAATATCAAGAAAAATATCACTTGAAATTTATAACTATTATTTTAACCTCCTATTGTTTATTTTGAATGCCATACTATTCAGCAGATTTTATTCCAGATGACATTTGCATCTATCCAAATGCAAATTCATATACAGAAAGTCTGATTTTCTTTTTACCAATTCCATAGTCCAAAAAAAGTTCTCCAACTTCTGAATTAAAAAACCATACATTTTTAGTTTCCATCATTAATAGAAAATCTCATTACTGCATTTAGAAATTATTTTTCTTTAAAATGTCATGTGTACAGCATATAAAAGATGTGAAGTTTGGTTTTTTGTTGTTGTTGTTGTTGTTGTTGTTGTTGTTTTTCAGGGAATCATTCATGAAGGCAAAAAACAAAATCTTATCATTGATTTTTTTCTAATGAAGTGATCTCAGAATGACCTATTTTGCAGTATCACCTGGAACCACACAACTACTGAAACTCTGCAACTGAAATGTTCAAATAATACTAAGATCAGGTGTAATAAATATCACTCAAACATGTACATTTGAGTGCTTCCTATGTACCTAGAATTGTATTAAGCATCATAAACACAAAGAGGAGCAAAACCATAGGTCAATGATGAATGGATGATAGAGAGATAGACAGACAGACAGACAGGTAGATGGATGATAGAGCCCATGCCTGTGAGGTTCCCCATCTAGCCAGTAGGGAGAGATGGATACTAGCCAAACAGCTACAAATGTGATTTTACAATTACAATGTGATATAAATGATGCAAGGGAGATACACTAAGAGAATGAAATCTTTCAGAGAAAGTTATTCTTAGAAATTCACAGTACAGACTAAATCTGAAAAGTGCTGTGTTAGGACAGTGAAAGATGGAAGGTGTTTCAGGTAGAGAGAACAATATCTTATACTAATGACCCATGATGGGAAGGAAGGACTAAAAGTGTCACTGGGGTGGGAGTTCAGAAAAGAAGTGTCCTGAAGATGTAATTGGTGAGAGGGCAAGCCAGCCTATTCCAGGCCTCACAGATAACAACTTCAGTTTTTCTATTTTTTTCTAAGGCAGTGGGAAGCCACTAAACTTTTTAAAGCAGAGTAGTAATGAGAAGTGCATTTTGAACTGGTCACTCTGACTGGAGAGTGGAGAACAGATTGGTGTGGGGGTGGAGTGACTGTGGAGAGATCTTTTGGAGGGCTTTACAGGTCAAACTTGTGGCAGCCAAAAACATAGTGTCTATGGCATGGAAAGAGGAGACACCATTAGAAGAAAATGTCTACAGTCCTCAGAGAGGGATTGAATTCACTTATAACGAATGAGATCTGAGAGCTAAGGCCTATGGATGTGGTGGTCTGCATCTATTGCTCTATTAACCTTGTACTTAGTTAATTTAAATAAAATATAGCATGAAAATAAGGACTCTCTTGGCAGATAAACACTATATGTAAATGACAAAAAAAATCCTGATATTTCCCTTTGCCTCCTTACTTGGTAGACATGCTACACCTGAGGCAGAGTCATAGCGACTTCTCACAATTATGTGCCCACACAGCAGACCAGGAGAAGAAATAAGCATGCTCAGGAAGTGAAAAAATTTTGGGCCCCCAATGTCCTTCTTGAGTCATTCCTGAAACCAAAGTCCTAGAGGTCATTTATCTGTAGAAAGAATTAAATCTTCTCACTTGTTTGTTTTCAGCAATTAAATTCCAACAGACTAGGTGGATTTGGAGGTTGGAGTGGAAGGGACATGTGATTCAAATTATTTTTTAAATAAAAAAGAAAAGTCCACATGAGAAGCAGCTCATGTCTACCATACCCAAATGTCGTGGAGCCTGTTTTATGGAAATATGACTATTGAGTAAGAATTCCATATATAATAAACTCTGAATGTTTCTAAAATGTTTTTATTAGTATTTTAAAGGAAAAACCTTAAGGAAATAAGAGTTTCATGAATCCTGTTTTGGGTCAGTTGAGAAAGCAAGAGCAGCCTTCATTAAAAAAAAAATACTCTTAACTTTGCATGATTCTTCATTTATTGTTTCTCTGAATGTAAGCTCTTCAAAAGGATGATTGTTTGTTTTGGCTCCAAAGCAATTAGAAATCCTATCAGAAACTATTAATTGATTTTTTTAATAAAATGAGGCTATTACTACCTTAAGATCTAGGAGATCTGGATTCTTAATTTGGCTAGCCATGAAACAGATTTGTGGTCTTGAGTAAACCACCTAGTTTCTCTGGAGCCAAATTTTCTCATCTGAAATGTAGGTGACTGGTTAGCAGCAGAATTACACATCCCAAGACACCTCAATGTATTGAATAAAGCAGAAATTCTTTGTCTGAGAGGATGTGGGGAGCACAGAGCTGTGTGTGTTTGACTGTACTCTCATCTTCCCTTCCCCATTACCTTACTCTCTGTTCCATTTGTCACCCCGAACCCACCGTCCGACAAGGAATAAAAATCACTGAACATAATCATCGTTATTGCAACTTCCAGCTCTTAACAATGAATGAAAATAGAAACAAGAGGTAGGACTACTTCCAGTTAAGATTCTTTGCAAGATTAAAGTTCCTTTAGAAAACAGTATAAACCAATATGTTCATTATGGCACAGGGAAACTTTGTGATTATTAGATCATTATTGCCTTCTGACTCACATTTCAGGTCAGCAGAAATATCAGTTTCTTCACAGACTTCAAGATAAGCCACCCAGACCTATCTGAGTTCGGAAATATTCTTCTATGTACAAAGTTAGAAGAGAAGATTTTCTGAGCCCCAGAAAAAATGGACTTAAACATTAAAATCTGATCCAATTTAGATACTCCAAGTAGACCTAGCTTGCAAAGCCAAATAGAAAATCTTTAAGGTATACTAGTAAAGGTAGAATATAACTATATTTTGTTTAATACTTTGTGGATACGTGCAATTCTTATTTTTGTTTCAAACTCTCAAACTTTACTTTGAATATAATTATTAACTATGTTTCTACTCAATTTGATCAGTAAACGTGAGTGTCAGAACCCTGGCGATTTCCATACAGAAAATTGCTCCTAAAACACAAAATCCCAAGTAACTGTAATTACTCAGGTTAATCCCCACTTCAACAAAGTTGTTTAGTAGTCACTGTTGTACTCATTGGGAGTGCAACATTCACCACAGTAAACTAAACCTTTCAGAAAGTACCATAAAACCTCAGAGGCTTAAGGTAACTGAGCATTCCAACTAGAATATACACAAAATAAAGTGAGAAACAAATGGAAAAAAAATAGTATAAATAATGTTTTAAAAAAATATTCTATTTATAAAGTAAAGGCTACAGTATGCCAGCTAAAGTCAGTTATTTATTTCAAATATATTTTTTTTTCCTGCTGAAGTGTCATCAGCAAGCAGGCAAGCAGAATAATTCTGAAACCATTATTTTGTTACCAGGGCTTTGCGCCCTCCCTTGAACAACTTACAACCTTTACTGTGGTTTTAAGGCTTAGTTGCTCATTCATTAAGTTGACAAACTTGTCAAAAGCCTCCAGGACTATACCACTTATGTCAGAAACACTTAAAGGAGAGACAGTACATGTCAGGGCTCAACTGAGTCCTGTCAACCATTGCCAGAATGACAGGAAACCCTTCTGGGGACAACAGGCTGCAGAGAAATTTGAGACCTCCTCCTCAGATTCTGTTGACTCACCAGTCCAGCTACACTAGCGCATTTCAGAGCAGTTCTGTTTCTGCTCCGTGACTGCCTGAGTCTTTCTGGATCCATTTGCTTGATGGATTTTAATAATCCAAATTCTTCTGAATGTTTTGGCAGTCAAAATGAAAGTTGATCAACCAGAGTTTTTGATGTAGAAGCCAAACATTTAAGCCCATATTTTGACAGAGGACAGTTAAAATCATAAGCATGTTTATAAAAATCAGAAAACCAAAACAAATAAATAAAGCTGAGAAAAGTATTCAGACATGAAAACTGAATGTTTTCTACCCCTTCAAAGAAACATGGAATTGGGTAGCTTTAATAATAGAGGTTCATTAGGTGTTTACAACTTAAAACTTGGTAAAAGCATATAAATGGTGATACAAAAGACTAAGATATTTCTAGTTAGATTTCTATGAGTGACTCCTGTGTTTCTGACAAAAATGCCATAGTTCTGGATTGGAAATATCTTCATAGAAATGTTTTAAAATTCGAATACTTACATTATATGAAAGAAATGTAGGGTGCAAGTGACTCAATGAAAAAATGGTTTGAGGCCAGAAATCCACAGAGTAAAGTATGTTCTGTATTCTCCCCTGAGTTGCCAATGGCAGAAGCCTGAAAATTAGCTTCCCAGAATCCCTTGCCATTTAGTTTCACCAACAGGAGGTACTTGCTTGAAATTAGAAAGAAAGAAGGAAGACATCAGAGGCACTAGTGATAGTGTGAAGCTCCTTGGGTCCTATTCAGAACAAGAATTCTAACTACGCTGGGGAGGAGGGCAGATTCGTGAGGTTTTGTGTAATGCCACGCTATCCCTTTTGCTTCTCCAGCCCACCCTTCTCTCTGGTAACTAATTCACTATCAGAGTATTTCTTGGATTAAAAATGGCTAACAAGATTCAACAATTGTCTCATTCATTTACCACCCAATTAAGAAGGAAAAAATAAAGGCCTGCTCTTCTACTAGTCTCAGGGTAAATGACCATAAAAATTTCTCATATTCATTGTATCAAATGATAAAGTAAAATTCCCCAAGTACTCCATTAAATGTCTTGAGGAGTAAACTTTAAGAAATGCTGATTGTATCTAAATAGAGTTTATTTAAATCAGTGAAATATCCTATTTTATATAAAGATGTAGATATATAATTCCCATTAATATCATCATACATAGTAAATTTAAATAAATGAACAACTGCTGTTAGTGATCCCTCTCTCACCACAAAAGGCCAAATGGACATAAAACACTCAGATGTTAGGTTTAAAGTCAAACTAAAAATCAATTTGCAGCAGTGCAATCTATTCAAAGACATCTGGGAAATAATGTGACCTCAGGAACTTGCTGGAATGTTTCTATCAACGATGACTAGGGATCAGTTTATCCCTAAAGCTAAAAGACAGGCTGAAAATAAATGGTAGCTCAGAATGTCAGCAGAAAAGCAAACTTCACCATGAAATACATGCTGGATAATCATTAGTTTCACTGGTCATTCCTATCCATTTAGGAGAGTTCACCCTATGTTTGTTTGGGGTTTATTTTTATGGCCTATCCTGTTACAAAGGGGAAATCAAAGTGATTTGCAATGATGCACATAATACAATAAAATAAGAAAAATAAAAAATAATGAATACTTATTGAAAGGAGAAAAAAGTCTTGGAAAATACATATGATCACATATTTACCTAATAGACATATTGCATTTGACATAAAACTTTCTAATAGCTAATAAAAAGACAGAAATATGATTTGTTACAAGTTTTTGATTCTCCACAGAATAGAAAAATGTAAAATCAGGTTCAACCATTTGCGGAGACATGCAACTAAATCAATCAGGGTCACTCCAAGTGAATTTGGGCTGACTAAATAAAGACACAGACACAGAAAGTACCTTTTTCTTTGGGCTCAGTGACTGCTCTTCAGCCAAAGCTCCCACAAGGGGGTCAAGGCAGGCATGAAAGAGGAGGAGCATGCCTCCAATCTGGGTTTTATTAATGGGAGGATCTAATTTTTGGAGCATTCTCTCCAAAAAAGAGCAAAGAGTAGGGTTACAACAAACAAGTGGGTGTTACTCAACCCCATTCAGTGATGCCCATTCCAGGAGCTGCACCTTTCTTATCCGAGCGTGGGTAAGGTTCAATTGCATTGCAGTTGGTGCAATACCAGTTCAGTACCTCTTCAATCAGGACTTAAAGGTGTATACATAGCTCCTGTCCAGAGCAGCTCCCTACAACCATTCCCATTTTTAAGTTCAGAAGTAATTATTTTAGCATTATTACTTACCAAACATTTGTTTCTGCTGAGCACTATCCTACCCACCTTACATAAGTTAATATATTAGATCTTAACAAAAATCCTAAGCAAGTGGTAATATTGCAGTATACATCTTAATAAAAATAAAGAAGATGAATCAGTGTGAGCAAATGCCAGGCCTAAGGTTTCAGGAAGGAGATGCCAAAGTTGGTATTAGATTCCTGGCAGTCTGGTTCCAGAGTTTCTCTTAACTACTACGTTTATAAAATGTCCAAAATAATGATCAAAATATTCCTGTAGTGTTTTGAAAAACAATTCTGCAGTTACCTCCTTATGTCACAAGACTATGGCATCAAGACATGGCACAAATCCAGAAAATCAATTCTAAAAAAAATCAAATAATATGGAACAGTAACCTATTTCTTTGTTCTTTGGGCTTAATACATAACTAGCACATTTCCCCTGGGTTTTAAACTCTAGTACCTATAGAGCCAAGACAGGTTATGTAAGTCAATGATGCAATCCAGATGTTGAAAAAGAAAGAAAGAAAGAAAGAAAAGAAAAGAAAAAGAAAAAAGAAGGACAGTAATCCAAGAAGGAACTTTTCCTCGTTCTGGGAATTTGTTGCTAGAGAGGATATGTGCCAAATTTGTTTTGCCAGATTTTTCACTCATGGAAATACAGATTATGTGCAGATTTTATTTTCCCTATTAAAGTGTTGTGTGTGTGTGTGTTGTGTATGCATACTCATAAATACTAGGCAGAAAATAAAAAGCATGCCCACAAACTAACTTTAACCAAGAAATCTAGAGTTTGCTACCCCTGCTTGAGTAGCTCACACAGTTGTTCTCATATTTTGTTCGCATCAATATCTGAGAGGAGCAGTAGTTATTAGTGCCATGGATCACACAAAAGTCCTCACCCTGACAACTTCAGAGGGAAAGGACATAGGACTGTCCTCTCTCCTGCAGCCTCTTCTTCTTCTCCACAATTCATTGACTGAACATCGCTGACTCACAGAGATGAATGAGTCTGCTGCTTTTCTCCCAGGCAATTAGTGTTTGTTTGTTTTGTTTTGTTTTGTTTTCTCTACCAGGGTGGCAGTTTGGAATCATATTCCCTGTTAAGTACCTAGCGTACCTAGAATGCAGCTATTTTAGGCTGCCAAGTAAATGCAGAGCCAGTGTGAATTAAATAAACCTCTCTCCATGTTCTCTGTGCAGTCTGGGCTGCCCACCCAACTTCACTTAGCTCAGAGGCAAGCCAGGGGCTGAGAATTCATAAGCAAAACCAAAGCTTTCTTCAGAATGCAATTCTGGGAGCATTCTGGGTCTCAGTGATGAGACAAATTAGGAGGACTGAGGGAGAGAAAGAGAATGAATACGAGTTTTTGTGGTTCCATGTCATAAGTCTGAAAAAAATTTAGTCTCAAACTTCTTTGTTTGTCCTACTTTTCTCAGCTACTGTTTTTTGTTTGTTTTTTTTTTTTGTTTTGTTTTTTTTTCCCCTAATTCAACCATGTGGCAGTTGGGCTCAGGAAAAACTATAAAAAATATTGAAAACAATGGCAGGAGCTGGGGGAGGTATATAATTTTACAATATTCAGAATATCTCAGCAAAATACTGAAGGAGTCAGACAGGAGCTGATAGCCAAGGCATGAATGTAATTAAAGCATGTTTCTTCTCTGTCCTTGTTTTTATTCATCAACACCACCATTTCCAATCACAAATGAGTTTGCTGGGTTTTCTCCATTTAGAGCTCCTGAAACATGTGAAGGACGTGATCATTATGAGTACAGCAGTTCTTGTGCTGCAGTGCTTTCTGCTGAGTACCTAGCACTGCATGGGTCAAGGAAACAACTCGGTAATCTTGGGAGGGCAGCATGACTCAGTGTAGAAAGTGGAGAACTGGAGCTCTCACCGGTGGGCTCCTACCCAAGCACTGGATTACAGACATTGAAATTTACTCCTAGAATCAGGACACGGAGTTACCAGGGATGACCATGTCTGTTTCCCTGAGCTGGACATCAGAGCACTGCACGTCAAACTAATACCATATTTGTTTTAACACGTGCTGAGACCTACCAGCAGGAAGGGCCCCAAGACATGTTAGAGCAGAATAGAAGGCACACTTGTCCCCCAAAACTCATCTTGGTTTCATTACATCCTTCTTATGGGAGAAAGATTATCACAGCATTATTAATAACTCTAAGAACCTTTAAAATGTGTTAATGTGCAAGGACAAACTGCACCTTATCACAGCAAACACTGCACATACTATCTTTTAAATATTGTGCTCCCAACATTATGTTTTCAGTGATGAGAGGAGATGCTTAACAGTAGGTGAAAATGACTAAAGTTAAACTGATTCCACAGAAAGATCTCACTCATCAACCCGGATGTGAGAAAAAACTAGTGATTGCTTTTAGGTGTTGGAGTGAAAGGTGGTAGAGTAAAAGGTGTAATTTTCATTGTGATGTATTTTTTTTCTGTTTATTCCAAATTGGGTCATTTCTAACTCTTTTTTCCCCTATAATATTAAAAAGAGAGAAAAATCTAATACTGAAAAAAAATTTAGGTTGTCAATCCGCAATTATTAGTCATTAATTTTGTACAAGCATTGTCTACACAGAATGCTACTATAAGGATAAGACAAATTTAAATATTGGGACTGCAGTTGGCTAAGCCTACATATCTCTAATTAAATAATACATCAATTTCATTCATGTTTTCTAGTCTTTCTAACTGGGAAGTGTTATTCACTAAAACTATGATAATCTAAAGAATAGTCATCTGAAGTCATCTATGAGGAGAATAAAAGATCAATTTAAGGTTAAGACTGCTTTTTTCATTAGATCTATTCAATGAAAAGACAAAAAAAAACAGCAGCCACTTTTCAGTGTTTAACCCATTATAGTTGGCACTGTTAGACTCTTTTCACAGAATAAATAAATGTGGCTCATGAAGTTTCAGTAACCTGCTGAAGATCACCCAGGTAACAAGTGTTCCTAACCATTGAAAGTATCAACGTTGGACTGACAACCAAAGAACTTTAGAATGTGAAGAATCAGACCTGCTTTTAATCTCATTTTCAAAGACCCTTCACAACCCTCTCCTTCACTTCTTTTAGCCTTTGTTTGTTGACATCATTCTGTCTGATCACAGAGTGCTCAGCTTCCCCTAACTCTTACATCTCCAAATGTATACCCTTTATTTTCCCTTTTAAAGAAATTTCAACAAAACGTCTGATTAACCCTGAATAATAAGATACCACCCCCTCAGACTAATCATGTGTGGCCACTGTGCATGGCCTTATAGGAGCATTGATGAATCTTTTTTTCCACATGGAAACCCAAATTGTTTAAGTGGAGAAAGAAACCATTCTCAGAGGAGAGTGGTGTCTTCTAGGTAACAAAATAATTGATATTTATCAAGTACAATACACAATTACATGCAAAGTACAATATCTAATTATAGAGTAAGATTTTTTACTTGTATCATGTATCATTTATTATTATGTCATGTATCATTAATATTATTTTTATTATTATTAATTTTTATTTTTATTATTAATTTTTCCCTACCACTCTTTGTTTCTTAATAGCAGTGCTTTTCTGCCATTTTATGGATAGGAATAGTATGGAAAGAACAAAGAGGCAAATTAGGGGGTGTTAAGATCTTAAATAGATTTGAGCAAATAGATAGCAGAGGTAAGAGTCTTGACGCTGTGGCTTTTGACTGCTAAAACTGCATCAGTGAATAAGAAAAATTGTTCATAGGAATTCCAATGGTTTATCTTTAACTATCAGGAATCAAAGCCCAGAATAATCAGAATATAAATCAAATACCATAAAGCAATGTATAGAACAATAATGACAATTTCCTCTTATAGCACAAAAGACCAACCATGAAAAGAGAAATAAAGTAGATTTCTCTGGGGGTTTAGATGTTAAGAAGTTCCCCATAAATCGTTGGGTCTATTTAAGTCCTTGGTAAGGAGAATAAGATAATAGAAATCATGACAGAACATTTCAGAGGAAGCAATTCCTGAACAGAGGTGTCAGTTGCTTGGCTGTCACAGGTTTGACAGGGAGACAACAATCCAATATGAATCTCCATATTGGGAAGCCAGCAATCCAATATGAATCTCCAGGGCTGATGTATAGGTCCAGGTGAATGCTCTGGAAAGCAGCAACTATAGAGAGTCCTTTCTACCCCCATGAGTAACTGGAAAGTGACTGACTTCTGAGAGAAATTGATAGGAGTAATAAGCTATAAGAGACACCTTGTCTCAGAGAAGAGGGTAGCAAAAAGTTCATGTAGTTGACAACTGGAGACCAGAGTAGAAGTTCTGACCTTCAGAGCAGATGTAACTGAGATATAAAGGTCACACCCAAAAGCACAAGGGAAGAGCTACACCTCTACAGGGACCAGCTGATAAAGATCAAAAGCCATTGCAGACCAGGTGCATCTCAAACCCCACAAATGCATTTAACACCAAGGAAACAAGAATGAGTGGAAGAGTGCCGCAGTCCGGCTGCAGCAAAATAACGGCGGGCGGGCGGGACGAACAACTTGTGTACATTGATACAGCAGGAGTGGGAGCCATTTATTGTAGGACAGGAGGAGTATATATATCTTACACATATCTTACTTAACATAAACTAGATACAGCAGTCAACCAATAAGGCATCTCCACACTTAATGGCTGGCTGGCGTTACTTTACAAACCACTCCCTCTGGCAAAATGCCAGGCGGCCATCGTAACTTGTTTACAGACTCTAACAGAAGAGCAACAGTGGGAGTAATCTCTGAATTGGGAGAACAGTTAACCTAAAATGACTAAATTCAAAATTAGCTGTGGTTGCACTAGCTTAAAATGGCTGTATAAGGCTTCTACAACCAAGCAGAAATGAAAGCCCATGAGTTGAGTAGGATTTTAAGAAATAAGCTAACAATACATTTTTGTATAGCCTAGATTGTGACTGTGTAAAATTAATAACCCTTATAAATATATAATTTATGCAGATATATGCATTAATATATTTATATGCATATATATGCATTTATATGCATATATAAAAATCAAATGTGGCATATTTGATTTAAAAGTACAAATTTATATAATTTTAATTATGAAAATAATTAAATGGATTGAATTGTCTCTTTCTTAAAATGAGCATTGCCCATCCATGAAAATTTTTTGAACTATGTGGTAATTCACTGAATACTCTCCTTTAATAGCCTTCTAAACAAAGGTTGGGATTCAGTATGTAACTGAGATGGTGAGATAACAAATATATGACATTGTTCTAGGTACAGCAGAGGAACAGTCAAATGAAAAAAGAAAGTATTTCTGCAAGTTGGCAATACCTGCATTTGCCAATAGGTTTGCTTCCATATACACACTCTATAATGGATTCTCTCTTTGCCATTTTACATATATTTTACTTATTTCTGCCCAATTTCACATCATTTTCCCTTATTTTACCAGCATTCTTCAAGGACCTCGCTTAAGGATAGCAGCTGATGAGAATATGCAGACCATATGATCATGTGTACATTGTGTTTTACTTCCTTTACAATAAAACCAAATTCACTATTAATACAGATTTCATGTCTTTTTATTGATGGATTATTAATACCAAAATAACAAAAGGCATTTTCACTGAACATTATATGTTTGCATCTTCTATGAAAAATAGGACTTCTTTCACTTTTGTCCTCGGGTTTTGCCTATCGAAGCATTTGCTTCATTCTTACATGAGAATGTAGATCTTTGGCAGTTTATTAGACTTATCCATTTACCTCCAAAGTTGTACTGGTATGGAAAGGATTCTGTAGCTTCTGCTTTGCAGAACATTCACCTGGACATATGCATTAGCACCTGGAGGTTCATCTCGGATTGCTGGCTTCCCCAAAAGATTCACTGTCTCCTCAGCCAAACCTACAAAAGCCAAGCAACTGCCCGTTCAGTTCAGAAATTACTACCTCTGCAATATTAATATGTAGCACATTCATTCTTATATAAAGGGAAACGTAGGGAATTTTTATTTTTCTTCATGTGATTTATGCAAACACAGCTATTAGCATACTGATAGAACACAAACCAAAATAAAAAAGCAATGGTACAATTAAGCAAACCAACTCCTAATCATTTTTTAAATTAAAAGATATTTTGAATGGAGCATCAAGGAAACATATGTAGTTAATTTTATAATATAAGACCTGTCTGGTCTTGATTCAAATGTAAATTGAAACACAATTGGATATTTATGATCGATTGATTTAAATGATTACCCTATAGACACGAATCATCTTTATACATATAAATTGTTATAATAAATATTACATAAAAACCCTATATCACATAAGAAAAATAAAACTTATGTGAGACTTTGCTTTCTTCAAATAATGATTAATACAGCAAAAAGTCAGGATGTTTTTCTTTAAAGACAGAAAAAGAAGATACGATTAGTTTAAAGGTAGCACCTCCTCAGTCTGCATCCCTCCTCTTTGTGGAAGCTACTACATATTGTCAACAGAAAAAGAAGGCAAGAGACCAGAAAAGAGAAGTGATAGACCCAAATAATATCAGAGTTTGAAATCTTTTATTTACACCCTATGTTCCTCTTTGCTTATTTCCTAAAGGTAGACTTGCTAAGAAGTGGGCCAAAATAGAATGAAGACTCCCCTACAGCTTTGTCCCTCTGCCCAGTGACAAAAATGTCTCTAGAGTAAAGTCCCATCCAACTGATCCATGCATGTACCTCCACTGATGCCCACCAAAAGCCAGCCAGGTACAGGCTATTTCAAGATATAGTACTCTGCTTTCTTAGTTAATAGTTACACTTAGAATTCAGTTGGGCTTTTCTGCTACTGTGCAAATAAAACCAGACTTTGTTGGGAGATCTGATTTTCACAAGTTAATTCCTAATAAATAGTCCCAGCATCTTATTTTATTTCTCTCTCAAGCTGAAACTTCCCAACAATGGCACTGAGACAGCAGGAGCTCTTCAGTGACAGGAAGTAGAAGAAGAAATTGTGTCATGAGAAGACAGATAGTCAACCACATAATACCTTACTTTTATGTAAAGCCCAATTTGGTAACTTCTTACCCAAAAATTCTGTCTCTAATTTCAGTAAGTAGAAATAGTCCCTTTTGGGAAACAATGGAATGAATTTGCTTTTATTTTGCAAACATTTTCCATATGCTGAACAATGTTTTTAATACTTATAAATATGAACCTCCTCAATACCCAGAACAATGCAATGAGGTGGCTGCTATAAAGGTCCTACTTAAAAAGCAAAGCAACTAAAGCACAGGGTACCTGAGCATCTTGTTCAAAGACACACAGCCAATGAACAGCCAGATCATTGTTCACACCTGAATCCCATCTGTGCTTTTAAACACTACACCAGGTAGTCATGGAAAAGTGGATGCCTTAATTCTCTCTGACAGAGTAACCCATCTTCTTTGATTAAATTCTACATTCCTAAGTTGTCTTCACATTTTCCATGAAAATTTTTTCTAATTGTCACAGTTAACTAAAGAAATTAGTGAAAGAAGTAATAAATATTTATTTTCCTTATGTTTCCAGACACCATGTAATCTAATTTCCTGCAAGTTTAGTAATTACCAAAAAAAAAGAAAAAAGGAAGAATGAAGATGAATTCCTTCCACCAAACTGCTATATTCTTGACACTTTCTATGACAGTCCAATACCCACAAGAAAATGTTTTTCTAGCTAGAGAATAACTTTGTAAGTCATGTCTGCATACATTTCCAACGTGTGTCTCAGAGTCAAGTATCTCAAGATGAGATTTTGTATATTTGTGCAGCAGAATGCATTTGATAAAAAAAAATTTTAGTAGACCTTATGGTGTGCTTCTGTCTGAGGGAGTGTGGCTTACTTTCATCACACTGACTTATTTTATAGACAACAATATCCACAGAGCTGCAACTTGGAAAGTCATGGAACTTCATGTGTGTTAAGAGGACATAAAATTTTCTATTCTTTAGGGATTTTAAAACTGTTTCCTGTCAGGTGCTGTAGTGCATGCTTGTAATCTCATGACTCAGGAGGCTAAGACAGAGGATTACAAATTCTGAGGCCAACCTCAGCAATTTATCAATACCCTCTCTCAAAATAATAATAAAAAATAAAAAGATCTGGAGACATAGCTTAGTATTAGAGCACCCCTAGGTTCAATCCCCAGTACAAAAAAAAAAAAAACTGTCATGAGGAATAATGCTCTTTTGGGTTTGTTCTCCAAGGCATATGCCAGCTGCAATAAACTGCAGACCATGGAGATATGGAGACCAGGCTTTCTTTTTGGTGAAAGGAGAACTATATTTGGAGTCAGAGACCAGGAAAAGATCTTAACGCTGCCACATCTTGACTGTGAGTCTCAGCAGACTGCTAACCATGTCTGACCTGCTGAAATATCTAAAGACAGTAATGAAGTTAACTCTCCCTCACTGGGTAGCTGTATAATTTAAATAAATAAGTAAGTAAAAAACCTCTTGTACGGGATGTAGCAATTTAAAGGTAATTTTTGGTATTTGTTATGTATTTTGGTAGTAACTAGAAGAAAAGTGACTAGTAGCTAAAAATTATAAGCCTCTGAAATATAGTACCTAATTGCCTAACATAAGAAATAAAAGTGATTTATATACAAATAAGCTCTATATTTATGAAATACAACCAATTAAAAGTGGCTTTTTTACTATCTCTAAAGTAATTTTTAAAAAGACCTTTGGATACTTCCAAAGATTTAGACAACCAGTTCATAAGATGCTATTAAAAAAAAAAAAAAAAAGATTTTTCTTATTTCAAGACTATTATATCCAAGAAATACTGTGGTAGAAATGTCACGATAACCAACCCAATGTCTTTGGCTAAGAAATTTAGGGAGGCAACAAAGTTAAATAATGTCTAAAAATCCACACTATGTTTGGTATATTTGATAATTACATTCATAAGACAAAATCGTGCTGTTCTAGAATGCAAGGCAACTTGGCTTTCATGAACTTGGCTTTCATGAACTTTCCATAAATCTGAGTGGAGAGAAATAAAATGTCATATTTTTAGGCACCCCAGACATGTTACTTACGTGAGCAGGCCAAGAAATTTTGTTCAAGTGAACTTAGCTGAAAACAGACTCTTAGAGAAATGAAAACCCTTTGATGTGCCTCTTGGAAAGTCCGTTTATAGCACTTCCACATGAAAAAGCACAATGTCAGAGTGTTTCTCAAGACAGGGGTGTTTGGGGCTCCATGCAAAATAAAGGAGCAAGCAAAATTCTTTCAGATAATCCACCAGCTCCACTTTCCGGGAATTTTGCCCACTTCATCGGAAACACCTAACTGGCCACCCCACCCTCTGAGCCTTGGATCCTTATCTTGTCAGTGAGAATTTATTTCTGATAACTTGTTTTCTAAAAGAAAACAGTGACCCAATAGATGAATGACCGCCCCCA
The DNA here is from genome assembly GCF_048772815.1 of Callospermophilus lateralis. Classification (NCBI taxonomy): domain Eukaryota; kingdom Metazoa; phylum Chordata; class Mammalia; order Rodentia; family Sciuridae; genus Callospermophilus; species Callospermophilus lateralis. The sequence continues at coordinate 142,080,665 of NC_135309.1, forward strand.
GGATGTTTACATTTAAATAACAGAGACCTATGTATCCAGAATAAGACAGCTGAAATGGTGAAATAGTGGTACCTAGGAGATAATGTGCAACCAGCAGACATTCAGTGGTCCTCCTTCAAAGAACTGATCTGGGCCTCAAGATCTAGAAGTCCTTAGGAGGGGGACCTATCCCAGCAGGCGGCATCCTGGAATCCTCCAGGAGGCCAACAGAACACAAGACTGCTCTTTTCACCCAGTTAAACTCCTGGCATTACTTTTCGCTTGAAAGCTGCTGGTAAGATCCTAGTCATACTTGAATATCCCTTATTTTCTAAAATTAATTATTGCCAAAGAGAAATACTCAGTTTCTTAACAAATACATATGATATAATCCATATAATAGAAAGATTTCCTTTTAAAATCTTACTTAAGAACAGCTTGGTTTGTTTTGTAGCCAGAACATGATTGAGTCCTAATGCATCAATACATTTTAATTGATATATACGTGGGCAACCTACGCTGTTGTATGTAAAAATGCCTCACTTTTAGCATTCAATAAGATATAAGAAAAGCTGACACATTTTAGGGAACAAATGTTGGATTTCTTTTCTCATCTTCTGCATTGCAATTACAGTTGTCCCTTCATATCTGTGTGTTCTGTATTCAAGGATTCAACCAACTATAAATTGAAAATATTCAGGATTTTTTTAAAAAGGCATTTGTACTGAACAGGTAAAAACTTCTTCTTGTCCAAATTCACTAAGTAATACAGCATAACAACTATTTATATAGCCCTTAATACTGTATCAGATATTATAGGCAAGCTAAATGTTCTTTAAAACATACAGGAGGATATGTGTAGGTTATATGTAAATTTTATGCCATTTTGTAGGAGGGATTTTAGCATCTTTGGTTTGGAGTATTCCAGGGCAGCCTAGAACAATTCCCCAACAGATACCAAGGTTCAACCATATGTATTTGGGAAGTGAATTTCTATTTCCTCCCAAATGTTATTGACACATTCTATTCAAAGATTTTATTGCTTAATAAAAAAAAAAGACTTTCTCTTCTGGAGTGGTGGGAGATCAAAATAAAAATGAACCCTTTATACCATATAGGTATCTAAAATATTTTACTTTATATTAAATTTAACCCAGTAGCTATTTTATATCTATTTCATTTGTCTTCGTTTATTTTATTTGGTTGGTGGTGGTAGTTGTTGTTTAAAACTGATTTCACTTGACCATTAATATATGATGGATAAATGTGGCCCAAATACCTAGATTTTTATGTTTTATGCTCACAAATAGACTTTTAAAAACAAAGAAAATTCCAACAGAATCGGCAAATCCTTTCCTTTTCAAGCAGGGTAAATTTCTGAGGCAGAAAGTATGGTAATGTGTAGACGGTTATCATAATACAAAAAGGAACATCAATTGAGAATGCCATGTTAAACAAATGAAATACAGTAAATTAGATGAAACTACTTTCTGTACCACTTTATGCCACTCTCTGTTAATTTTGAAGAAGGCACCATAGTGAGGCTTATTTCAGTGCAGAGTCATATTATGCAGATGTACTACATTTATTTATTTTTCTTTATGAAAAAAATATATAAAACTTTATAGCCTGCCCCAGTTCTACATTAGGAGTAGCACGAGAAGGTTCGCTGTGCCTGCTTCCCAATCTCTGAGGGCTCTCTTGGCTATTTTTCTCTCCCTCCTGCCCTCGGTGTTTTAAACCTGTCCTTAAACCCTCTACCAGGGTCAGTGGAGGAGCTGTGCTTTCTTTTGTCCTTCCTGGTACTTATGACTCATCTCCGCCAACATCCTTTAAAACATTATTCTCTCAATTATGCCCTCTCTTCTCTATCTGAAACATCTGCTGTGGCTCCTTCCCCTCAGCCTTTATATATAAACAAAATGATAAATCACTTTTGTATCTTAAGAAAAAAAAAGGAAACTTCTCTAATCTCTTTTTTCTTTGGTTACTGACCTCTGCAACTCTTTCCCTCCACTGATTTCCTCAAAGCGCTGCCTCCCTTAAGGCCGCTACTCGCCGCCTCTACCCCTCCCCTGCCCTTCCTCTCAGCCTCATCTTTGCCCTCGGATTTCTACTACCATCACCCCGCGAACAGTGCACCGCACAAGCTTCTAACAGGCAAATTCAAAGCTCCTTTTATCCTTAAATAACTTGACCTCTCACAGTCTGAGGCTTTGCCTACCAAATCAACCCTTTCTTTTTAAAACTCACTTTTCCATTTTCTCCCAGTTCTTCTAAATTTTCTGACCACTTCTTATAAGTCTCCTGCCAACCTTTTCCATGACCACTCCTGCAGGTGTTTTTCTGCAGGGATCTGTCCTTGGTCCCTTTTTCTCCCACGGAATCTCTTCCTAAATCTGCTTATTGCATTTCTATCCCATTACAGATTATTTGTACTATGCCCACCTTAGAAAAAATCTGTTGCTTCTCAAAATCGCCGTACCTTTTTGTTTCCCATATATAATATGGCATCAAAAATAGCAACTGAATATAGAGTTGCTAGATAGTTAAATGAGAGGGTGTATGGAGTTGTGCATGTGTAGTGCATCATCAGTCATTGTGGGGTGATGTTCTCTTTAGATACACACTTCTCTCCATGTAATCCCATCTATAATGGATCCAGTTCTCCAGTTCCTGCAATCCTCGTATATTCACTGTGAGACTCAGAGCTGTTCTCTCTTTATCCACTCAGGGAAACCTGATTAAGAACAATCTGTGTGTGCTTCACTCTTTTAAGAATACACTATGCAAAACTGGACAATGTAATAAGGAAGAAGGAAAGAAGGAAGGAAGGAAGGAAGGAAGGAAGGAAGGAAGGAAGGAAGGAAGGAAGGAAGGGAAGGAGGGAGGGAGGGAGGGAGGGAGGGAAGAAGGGAGGGAGGGAGGGAGGGAAGAAGGGAGGGAGGGAGGGAGGGAAGAAGGAAGGGAGGGAAGGAGGAAGGAAAGAAGGAAGGGAGGGAAGGAGGGAAAAAGTTTTTTGAAACCAAGTTTCTAAAACCCTATTGGGGAATACAGAGAAATAAACATAGTAAATAATATGGCTAATATGTCAGATAGAAGGACATAAGTGTAAAATTAAAGCACGGCTAACCCTTATCTCAAGTTAAAAACTTGAGAATCGTCCTCTACGGTTTCCTATTGTTTTAGTCAGATTTTCATCACTGTTAACAAAAATATAACACAAGAACAATGTTGAGCAGGAAGTGTTTATTTTGGCTCAAGGTTTCAGAGACTCAGTCCACAGTCAGCTGGCTGTGGGCCTAGGATAAGGCAGGACATCATGGGAGAAGGACTGGTGGAAGATCACAGCTCCACTCATGGCAGACAGGAAGCTGAGAGAGAAGAGGGTAAGGGGCCACAGAGAAGAGGAACTCTTCCAGAGCACACCCGCATTGACCCACTTCCTCCAGCCACACTCCACCAGCCCAGGTTACCACCCAGTTAGTCCAATTGAACTAGGATGGACTGGTTAAGTCACAGCTCGGCTCCGAACATTGCTGCATTAACACAGCAGCGTTGGAGGGACACCTCATATTCAAACCATAATATCAGTATAAAAAGTGGGTGATTAATGAATGGCAGAGAAAAGAAGTCTAGGGCCAAGAGGCTACTGAAATCACTTTTGAAACCCATTTCTTTTGTGTCACTTCTATGGCTCTTTATCAATACCCCTCTTTTACCCCAGTTGCCAAATATGTCACCTTTCTAATATACAAGACTAATCCACTTCTCCCTCAGTGGGCCCCTCTCAACCACACACACACACACAAAAAAAAAAAAAAATTGTGAAAGGCAAAGAAGGAACCTTATGTTTTCAGTTTCATCTGACCTAGGTTCCAGACAAAAGGAATTTCACATTTGGAAACACCAAGAGCTTCTTACCTCTTGGTGCCTTTGCGTATATTTTTGTATCTCTACCTGCTGATTCTGTCTGCTCAGAGTAGTCTGTTATCTGGTTGGATCATTTAGCCTCAATGCCAGCTAGAAAATTACTGAAAGGGGTTAAATGTTTATGGAGTCAAAGCACAACTGACAACAGCAAGCCACGACAGAGTTCACAGAGGCGACTTCAAGTCTGAGACCACAGTCAGGACCAGGGTGGTATGGATGTTGCATCCAGGCAAGGATGATGTCAAGAAATGGAAATGGATTCTATGGTAGTTTACAGAAATATTCACAGTTCTTCGTAGCCCTTCTTTTTTTCTTATGTTTCTTAGTATCTGGCATGTGGATGAATTTGGTAGTTGTTTTAGTCAGTTTTTTTTGTTCTACAACTAAAAGACTAACCAGAACAATTGTAGAGGAGGAATAGTTATTTCCAGGCTCATGGTTTCAGAGGTCTAAATTAATAGACAGCAGTCTCTCTTCCTCAGGGCTCGAAGTGAGGCAGAACATCATGGCAGAAGAGTGTGGTGGAGGGAAGCAGCTCACATGATGATCAGAAAGCAGGAAGAGATTCCACTCCCCAGATACAAAATATATACCCCAAATGCACACCTTCCAATAACCAACTTGCTCCAGCCACACCAAATCCACCTTCAGTTAAACCTCAGTTAATACCATTAGGGGAGTAATTCACTGATTATGTCAAGACTCTCACAACCCAATCAGTTCTCCTTTGAACCTTCTTGCATTGTCTCACATGTGAACTTTTGGGGGATACCTCACAACCAAACCATAACAGTAGTCTCATAAAAATTGCAGGAAAGCATTCAGTTATGCACATGTGATTTCACTATCTAGGAAAATACTGCTAATTTTTAGTTATGTCTTCTCCCTCCCTCTCCTTTTCTTTATGAATGCTCCCCTAAATTCTCACCATTCTCCTAGACAGAATGAACCACTTTATTCGGCACAGACTTACAAGTGCTGGTTGGTCTCAACAAATGGTATGATTACTCACTCATTTTATATTTGTCTTCTCAATTAGATTTTTGAATCTGAAATAACAGTCTCCATGCTGCTTAATAATAAGAATTCTACGAATCTTTGTTGAAGGAATAGTGAATATGTAAATAAATTAATTCTGTCCTTCCTCCCTGTGAAAGGGTTAATATTGAACAGGTTGTTGAAATAGGTCTTCTCCCAGGAAAATAGGCAGTTGAAAGAACTAAAATATAAGTGCATGCCCAGTGGGAAACTGAGGGTCTGACAAAAGCCCACCTCCCTGATTTGTGATCTAAAACCTATCAAGGGAATAGAATGTCTCCTGACTAGAAAGATAACAAGATTCCTCAGTGGTCTATTACTTCAGTTAAAAATAAAAAAGATCTCAGTATCATTGTTTTAAGTGAAAATACAGGTTCAAGTTGATGGCAAGATGTCTGAAGTTAACTACCAGCTCTTGTGAATTTTGTAGTTTCATTCCTCCTTCTCATACATTCGAGAACCTCCAGAGGTTAGTTCTTGGTTGCAAAACTGCAGTGACTTCTCAGCCCTTCACCTGTGCTTTGGGTATTCACTTGCTGATCTTGATGATATCCTGTGAAATAGCCATGCTAAATTAGACTCAACCTCCACAGAAGGCCAGTGGGGAATTGTAATGCATCTGCATAATATGATGCTGGGACTGAACTGGGCCATCCTGCAGTAACTTTTTGAAAATTATAACCAACAGGAACAAACTGTTAGGGAAATGTCCTCTCAATTCCCCCAACAAGGCATTTAGCAGATTTCCACTGCATGGCTTTATGCTCATTAACATTCATGCCACTGTCTGTAACCTCATTTGTTTCAGTGTTTGCTTTGGATTTGCACTGCTGAAATATCTCCCTATATTTTATTTTTTTGTTCTTACTGCCTCTTATGAAGCTTTGACTATTCCTTTTGGTCTTAGCAGAATATTCTAGGAGGATAATTACAAAAAGCATATTTATAAATATAATTTATAGACTTTAATATATATATATATATATATATATATATATATATATATATATATATATATATTTATAAAACCACTTACCAGAAAAATTTTGTAAAAAACCTACTATTGAAAACTGTGCCTCCCCCCAATCTCCCAGGCTTATTTCAGAAGTAGAAGAACAATGGTTAATATCTGTACTTATGGCTGTAAAAAATTTGTTCTTTAATGAAAAGTCTTCTCTTTCTGGATCTGACTATAATCTGAACAATTAGCCAGCAGATAATGTTCTCTAGGTTGTTTTTTTTTAATTTTACTTTTCTATAAAAGATGATATGTTTGCACAGAAATATCCACACTCTCCTTTTTGGTTTCTCTTGTGATTAAATTGTACAAATTTTTGAGACCTCATGATTATTGGACTTGGGTATTCAAAGCAAAAGTGTAGTTGTTTTTGCCTGTGCAAATATGACCAATCCATGTTGGACATCATTTGCACCCTAGTTTCATCATTATGATGCTCTAGATAGATGACTAAATATCACATTGTATCACAGACTATATTAATCAGCTTTCTGTCACTAAAACAAAATACCTCAGATACACAACTTAAAAAGGAAAAAGGTTTATTTTTGACTCATGGTTTTGGAGGCTTCAACTTATGATTTCTTGGTCCCATGGCTTTGGACCTGTGACAAGTCAGTACATCATGGTGGGAGTACATGGAAAAATAAGACTGCTAACTTCATAATAAGGAAGCAAAAGAGAGTGAGGAGGGGACTGTGTTTCCACGATGTACTTCAAGGGCACATTCCCAGTGACCTAAAGCCACCCACTGGGCTCCACCTCTCAAATATTCCACTGTCTCTCCATAGCACTAACCTATGGACTAGGTTTTTAACACAGAGGCTTTTATTAAATTGTATTTTGTACTTGTTCTTTTGAGACATACATGGCAGCAAAGTGCATTTTGACATATTATACATACATGGAGTATAACTTATTCTAATTAAGATCCTATTTTGTGGTTGTACGTGATGTGAAATTTCAATCGTTGTATATTCATATATGAACATAGGAAATTTATGTCAGATTCATTCTATTGTTTTTCCTATTCCCATTCCCCCTCCCTTTCCTTCATTCTTGTTGTCTAATCCAATGAAATTCTATTCTTCTTCCTTCCCCCTGCCCCTTATTTACATATTAGAGAAAACATTCAACCTTTGGTTCTTTGCGATTGACTTATTTCAGTTAGCATGATAGTATCCATATCCATCCATTTACCTGAAAAATATATAAAGTTGTTCTTTCTATAGCTGAATAATATTCCACTGTGTATTTGTATCACTTTTTTTACCCATTCATCTATTGAAGGGCACCTAAGTTGATTCCATAGCTTAGCTATTGTCAGTTTTGCTCTTATAAATATTGATGTGGCTATGCTGCTATAGTATGCTGTTTCTAAGTCCTTTGGGTATATGCTGGGAGTGGGATAACTGGGTCAAATGGTGGTTCCATTCCGAATTTTCTGAGGAATCTCCATACTACTTTCCAGAGAAATTGCACCAATTGGCAGTCTCACCAGCAATTTATGAGTGTGAACATATGAGTCTTTAGGGAGCATTTAAGATCTAACTATACCACAGACATTCTGGAACATTTCTGTTCCATTTTAATGGACTTTTTTTTAATCTTTGTATCCATTCAGATTGACAATCACATGGTAGATGCACAATTATTTTAATTGAAGGGACATACTTGAGAAAGAAGGAAGAGAGAGAAGAAAGAAGGGAGAAAGAGAAAAATTGATGGTGGGAGGAACTTATATGAGGGAAGGGGAGAGAGGAAGGATTACTTTCTGACTTTCCTTCTCACTGATGTCCTTACTATTTCTGAAAGTCATCAGGGAATGCCACACAATGTCTCTGAATGAATAATACCCCAAATTTTCTCAGACTCTTCCACATAAAGTTGACGACACATAAGTAAGTTTTACCATGATCATTACTGCAGGATATTATGGCTAGTGGTACTTCCCATGAATAGTTACAGAACTTGCACTGTTTCAAAAATATACTTGCTGAAGACTGTGTGACAAAGAAGGGAAGGCCTGCTCTCCTTACAAGGGTTTCTCAACAGAGACACTATTTGCATTTTGGACCTGATAATTCTTTGTCAGGGGTGATGTGGGTGGGAACTGACCTGTGCATGATCAGCTGTCAAATGGCATCCTGTCCTCTATTCACTACACACCAGAGCAACTCCCTTTACCCCGTCTTGATGTCAAAAATGTTCCAGTCAATAAAAATGCCATCCACGGGGTTGAAGAGAATTTCTTCCAATAAAGAAGCAATGCATTGTGTGTGCACTTACCTTGGTACAACAGCCATCATTCTTTATAGACTTCCCAGTGGGGTGGGACTCCTCTTTAAATTTTTCCCAATAGTCAATTATGGATCTCTTGGGGTCTGTTGAGGTATCAGCCTCCAAGTAGACTCTGATGCAGGCTCACTCTACCCATCCTCAATTGCTTCCCAAATATTCTACATGAAGATTTCTGTATCCCCCATCTGATTTCCAGCTGTCCTTCTTACACACAGTGACTGCTCACCAACCCATCCACACATCGCTGAATTTAATTGTGAAAGTGTCAATCAACAAAGTGCATTAGCCAGGGGTATGTTACTTCTCTGACAAGAGTGGCAGCCTGGGCCATGTAGTGAATGAGTCTGCCAAAATGGTTCATAATATGACCAGCTTATAAAAAATAAATAAATAAATAAATAAAATAATGAAATTACCAAGAGGCAGAATAGCAGTGTGTTCCAAGGTTAAGGGTTTTAGGGCTCTGAATTTGGATATTCTGGGTTAGAATCATAGCTCTGCAAGTTACCAGGCATCTATAACTTGAAGCAAATAACTGCTCTCTGCATCAGTCATGGTCATCTACAAAATAGATATAATACCTCTCATGAATCTATTATAAGTTCTAAATAAGGGACTACCTGAGATATTATTTTAAAAGATGTTTAATATATGTTAGCTATTATTTGTATATCTCTGATAATGACATATATTACAATAGCACTTGCTATACACAATTACATATACAACACAATAAGCACACATACCAATCAAAAACTATTTTATTGAGGTCATTAAGTCTGTAATTACATAAAGTGCCATATACATATTACTTGATGTTTTCTTACAAAACTAGCATTCCTGAACTGCCTTTATTCACACATTAGTCAGTAAATGTTTTAGCAACATGTTCTTCTGTATTTTCAAAATGTTTAAAGAAAAATATATTTTGTTAAATGATTAGCATTAAATTAGGCTATATTCTCAGTGGTCATGTCAAAAGCCTTAATTTTCCTGCTCTCACCCAACAGAATCTCATTCCTCATATTCACTAAAAATATATCCACATGTACACATATTTATCTATACATATGCAGAAGTAGATATGTGAATACTATGAGAGAATAAGCCAATCTTCTTAATGATTTAAAGATAACCATGGGGAAAATGGAGTGAGCACAAAGTGATGAGAAGGATTTCATGATGACTACATTTCCATCCTTTAGAGTATGAAACAGGAAATTCAGAAGAGGAAAGTATTTTTTAAAAATATCTTTGTTTATTAATTATTTTTATGTGGTGATGATAAGATTGAATCCAGTGCTTCACATGTGCGAGGCAAGCACTCTACCACTGAGTTGCAGTCCCAGCCTGAAGAAAGTATTTTTTGGAAGAGAAATGGTAGGTCCTATTTAAACATATATCAATGGAAAGGAAGAATGGAGAGGAAGCCTGGGTCTTTCTTCACCTCAGTTCACACACAGTAAAGAATAGGACCACTCTCCCTCGAGTGGTTGAATGAAACTTTAAAGAAAATCTGCAAAGGAATCCAAGCTTAACTACAAATTTTGGAAGCCCAGAGAAAATATTTGGATAACTCTGTTGTGGCCACTAATGAGTTTCCACTAACAATCTGGATTTTCTAAGGAAAGTTACTTTAGTTCCTGAAACACATCATTCAAGTTAAAAAGACAAAGGCATTATTGCCCCTGCCAAACTAGAGCATGTTACCATCGCTCTTTTAACTGTTTTAATTTCTAAATATCACTATCATTTATCTATAAAAATCAATAAGACAAATGGCATTTATAGTTCTCAAAGGCAGAAGTGGTATTAGCAGTTTCATTTCATAGATATGAAAACCAAATCTTGGGTAATTTAAATCATGTACCTGAGGACAGTATCCCAGGGGGAAAGCAAGAACTAAAACCCAACCTTTATAAGTTCTACTTCAGTGTTCATTCATATCATCCCCTGTCCACTCATTTTTAGTAGACATTTAATAAATATTTGTATAAGAAATGAAGAAATTAACCTCCATTCCCTTTACATAAAAGCAGTTACAATCTCAAGCGGCAGACTTCTATTGTCAGAAGTGTTAAAATATTGCTTTTATCAAAAGCTTTGTAATAGGATGTTTGACAAACTGCAAAAGGGCTCCTTGTCCATCAAGATCACAAAATGTCATGTAGGAAAGAACAGTGGATAGCAATCCACAGAGTCTCACATAAGCTTCAACAAGAAGAAAAGGGGCACACAGCTGTGCTTCTCAAACTTGTGGACAACAGCTTGTTTGAGTTTTTATTGTGGACTCTTCATAATAGGTGAGTAGGAAATAAAAGTGCCCCTATTGTTGTCTCACCAAAATGAAGACAAAAATCAGAAAAAGATAAGATCACACAGGTAGTCCATCAAGGAATAAATAGATCTCAATTGCTTTTGCCTATCTTTTCCAATAATTATGGTACCACCTACTACATAAATGGGTAAATTGAAGGGTTGCTTCAAAGCAAGTGAAATCCCCTTAAATTTGCTTTGTATCTCACTATGTGACTCACTGTGGTGCAGAATTTAACAGGTTAAGTCCATCTTTAGAATTAACTTGAAAAGCTTGTCCATTAAAATTCTTGAAGAAGCTGCTTTTAAAATGAATTCAACTCACTATAGAGATTAGGCCTAAGAACATTGCCACAGAGAGAAACAGCAATCCATGGAAGAGGCCAACAGACACCATTTTATTTCCGCTGATAGTTTCCTAAAAGCTATATAAGGAATCTTTTACCACTCTTCGTCTAATGATATTAACTAGTCACCTCTGTAAAACACTGCTATGGTTTAGATATGTGGTGCCCCTCCAAAGCTCATGTATGAGACAATGCAAGAATTTTCAAAGGTGAAATGATTAGATTATGAGAGGTTTGAACTAATCAGTGCATTAATCCACTTATGGATTAATTGGGCAGTAACTGTAGGTAGGGCATGGCTGAAGGAAGTCACTGGGAGTGTATCTCTGGGATTTATATTTTGTCATTGGTGAGCAGAGCCATGTCCTGATAGCCATGTTCTAAGCTGATTTCTTCCATTGTGCCCTTCCATATGATGTTCTGCCTCAACTTGGGCCCAGAGCTGTGGAGTCACCCAACACGCACTGAATCTCTGAAACCATGAGCCAAAATAAACTATTCTCCCTTTAATTTGTTCTTGTCAGGTTTTTGGTCACAGCAACACAAAACTAACTAAAACAAAGGGGATAGTAACAGTATTCTGCTTAATGAGTTCATGAGAATTGAGTTCATATTCAACGCATTTAAAATATATTTGTTAAATTAGAGAATGAACAGTTGATTTTCTTCCCTGCTCTACTGTTTGCGTACCTAAGTACAAACTTTGCATTTTTTCACACTTTTGCAATAGTTTAACAACAAGAAGCTAAAGGAAAATATTGAACTAGAAAAGTATTTCTGGCAAAAGTAATTTCTGTCATTTAGAAATCTGATCCTATGGAAAAAAATGTTTTCCTGTGATGAAAGAAATTTTTTTTTTCTTTTTTGACACACAAGAGAAATAAATTATATTCTCTATAAAATTTCCACAAATGTAAAGGGATGTCATGAGCAATTAATTGGAATTCCCAGATAAGGGAGCAATGGATACTTACTTTGTCATCTAGTAACATTTCCAGGAAGTGACATCTTCTTACACAAGGGTCTAAAATGCAAATTAATTGTGATTCTGACAGACTTGAATCTGAGCAGAAAACATAACGACGTGAAGTTTTCTTGAATCCCTGAGGGTTTAAAGGTGTAGAAGTATTGGATATGTATAAATAGAACAAGAAGGCTACTGCAGCCCATTTTCCTAAATTAGAAATTGACAGGACAAACCCTAGAAGTAGCCCTTGGCATTAGTTGATATTCAAGGGATGAGGTAAGCTAAGGAGGCACCACCCTGGATGGAAAAATTACTAGACCTACTGAACAGATGAGAAAATAAATCCAAAGCAGGCCTTTCTAGTAGAATACACTAAGATCTCAGTCTAAAGTAAAATATTTACTTAAATTCTGGTACTAAGCTTCATTTGAGTGTTAAATGGCTGAATCATGCCACAAAAAGATTGCCCTAAATATAAAGGGCTGTTACCTCAGAATTACACTACTTTGTGATCAGGAGAAAGAGTAGTATTTTTTTTTTTTTTAAGGGCCATAACAAAGACAACCAAGTAACCGGGACTAAAAATAGGTAGAACTATTTCCATGTGTAGTTTTGTTTCATTTCTCACTGACAGTTACATTCATTAAATTAAGAATCTGAAAAAGCAACCCTGAAGTTACAAATTGAACCAGCTGAATCTTTCCTAATTCAGTTTGCATCAAGGTGATATTATGGCTGTAAACCTCAGAGTCTTAGTAATAAAAGGTCCCAATTAATGAGATACCCCAGAAAATATAGCTGAAGCCCACTGCCAATGTTGATTTAAGGAACTATTTTAAATTCCATCCCCACAGACCACATACTAGGTTACTGTAGGACAGTCATTAAAATGGTGTGGAATACAGTTTTAAGTTTGGAATCACACTAATTTGTATTCAAACCCCGTCTCTCATTTAATTGTCTGTAACTTTGGGAACATCTTTGAGCATGTTTGGCCACAAATTTCTTACCTATAAAGTGGATGTAATAGTATTAACCACATATCTTTGTGAGGAATAAATTAGATAATTTATGAGAAACATTTATAAGGTAAACATGCAGCAAATGGAAGCTATTTTTATTGACCTAAAAGGGAAAAATCTAGTTTCCATTAACTGTATTAGTTTCTTATCACATTGTGTATGAAATGATGAAAGCATTTCACAGGTTCTATTGAAATTAAATAGAAGCATTTCTCCCTTTTAATTAAAGGAAGAGGATATAAAGCCCTAGATTAGGGACTCCTGCTTTGGGTGTCTGTGCTTAATACCTGTGAATATTTCCAGTAGGAATTGTCTCTGTTACTATCTCTACTGAAAATGTTATTACCCAACATTGACAACTTCACTGTTGTTTAAAAGCCCTTTTGAGATGCTTTTCTCTTACCATTTTTATACAAAGTATTTTTTTTTTCTTATTTCAGTACCGTTAGCTGTTAGGTATAGGAAGCAATGATTTGTCTTTAACATTTTGTTATGTGAGCTGTCCAGTTAAAGTCAGGTGAGCCAGTTTTCTGCAATACCAGAGGGGTAGAAGAGTAGGGGGCCAGTCTGGGTCTTCCCTTGGGCTGAAGTAACACTTTCAGTTTATATATTGAAGTAATGTTTTGAAGAACTAATAAAAAAATAAATAATTTTTTTAAAAAAAGTACCTTTGAAAGTAAGTTAGCATATATAACCAATGACAGTGTCTATAAGTTCAATTATAATGACAAAGCGTTCCTTTTTCTTTTGTTGTTTTGCTCTGTTTTGGAGGTGAGTGTCTATACAACAGATTTTTCTAATTTTTCTAAATTGAATTAGGGACCTAAATTTCTGTTTATGATATTGACTAATTAGAATACTGTCCACAATAGTCTGACATAGTTTCACAGAAATAATTTTTAAGGCATAACAGCACAATGTTTTCAAAACAAATGTTGAATCTGGGATAAATATTAAACTGACAAAATTATCAGGAGTAATTATCTGACCTTTTATTCTTACACGCAAATTTTCCATGAATTTGGCTTGCCAAACTTCCCTATATGTCATCTCATGTAACAAATGAACAGAAAGCTATATAATGAGCAATAAATTTAAAGCATCACCTCCTGTAGCTCTGTATTTCTAATTAGGAAAGATGTTAATTGAATTAGAATGGCTGAGAGCCCTGTGTGGAAATCTTCTGGGAGTTGTGATTGCTTTGTGGGCTGTTGCCAGGGGTCATTCACTAGAGTGATTCTTTTCTGGATAGGGAGCGAATGGCAATCCTCACCTACAAAGCAACCACTTCTCACTTATAAAGAAAAAGTACCAGTGGACAAGGAAATACACCTGGGCCCAAACTAGATTTTCTTTAAACATTTACAGAGGAAGTACAAGGTCAGCTTTTACTACCAAGTCAGTGGTTCATTCTCTGTACAGCTTTCTTAACGCAGCTTTGACAGCATCTAGACCTTTTGATGACCTCACAATAGCCCAAGGAACATCTAAAGACTCTGCCATCTTGTCTGGAGCTGGTTTTTCACTCTGTTTTCTTTGTCCTTCCATCCTACCCACTGTATATCCCAGTCCGTCTTAATCCCCCTGCCCTACCCACATGCCCTGTGTCTTCACATCAAATAGATAAACAGTTGTTCCTCAACTTCCAGTGGGATTATGTCCTGTTAAGCCTATGGTGAGTGAAAATGTCAAAGCATTTAACACACCTAACCTACCAAATATCATGGCAGAGCAGTACAGTGCTCTATAGAGAAGGTTGCTTCCCTGTGATCATGAAGCTGTAACTGGTTGCCTCTGTCCAGCATCATGAGTCTCTATTATACCACAGATCACTGGCCTAGGCAGAGATCAAAACTCAAAATGCAAAAATGCGGTTTCTACTGAATATGTTTGGCTTTCACACCACCATAAAGTCAAACATCTTACATTTAGCACCACTTTCACTCACATTGTTACATTCACTGGACAATTCTTGTGTCTCTCCCTGTCTCTAGAATAACAAATGCTTAATAAATCCAAACCCATCACACAAGACACAGTCCAAGTTCCACATCTTCTCATAAATTCTTTATTGTTTCTTTCAGATGAAAATAATATCACACACTTTCAATTCCATTACCACTTTACCTGAGTCTTCAATTGAGTCTATCCTATCCCTCTCTACCCAGGAGATGTTGAACTCCTTGAGAACAAACACTATTTCTTATTCATTTTGGTAGACCTGATGTAGCCCCAATATTTATTCCATGTCGGACACCTATTGGGTATTTATGAATACATTTTGGATTGAAAAATAAATTTATAAATTATGAATTCAAAATATATATTCAAAATCTTGCTTAGGATCCTTTATATAGTTTGTATAATGCTCTCTCTTTAATTTAGAAAGAGATTAAATAAGAATAATTAACAAGAAATAAGACAAAAACAGAGATAATAAAAATATCAAAAATATCAAGACTAGGGAAAAAGTTTTTGTTTAATATTTAGAATACATTTGATAAAATAATTCTTTTGTCATGAGCTAATTTGAGACAATGAGTATCAACTTACTTGAATAAAGATGATATTGGGAATTACAGTAATAAGAATATGTAATATAATCTTAATTTTCAAAGATTCCATAAATAAGATGAACTGAATATGCACATGCTGAGAGGGTGTATAAACAAAGTTTAAAGTTTGGAGAAGAAACATTTTCATTGAAGAATTTGTGAAATTTAAAATAGACTTTGAGGCCTAGAGAAAGTGGGTACAGACAGAAATTGGGATAGAAAATTTCAAGAGAGCAAAGAATATTAACAAAGATATTGAGATGAGACACTTTTCAAGAATTATTGCAATTTTCCAGAAATATAAGGTATACATGACTAGCATTAACAATAATAATACCTAAAGTCTTTTGAGCAGCCCCTGTGTGCTGGTATTGTTATAAGCACTTCACATATTCTAATATCATTTAATTTTTACAACAGTCTGTGCATTGAGAACTGTGTTTCCATTTAATGCATCATGGATATGAGGCATAGTGGTCAGAAATGAGAAAGACAACTTCTAAGGTAATTTGAAATCATGTTGTAAATTGGGTTGGGGAGGTAATGCCTGATCCTAGAGAACTGGAAGGTATTCTCAAGAAAAAAAAAATAAGGATACAACAGGGAATGGCCACAGCACCATGGCTTGCATACATGTCCAAGAGCAGGGCAAGAGAGCTGCGAGCAGCTAGTTTTTTTTAAAAAGTGCTGTGTAAATAGGTTGGAAAGTTTAACAGATGAGGAAGAGCTTCCTAGGTTGAAGGGCTTTCTTCTATAGGGAAGCTAGAAGGGTATGTAGCAGTGGAATATAAGGAATAGGTTTTCATTTTAAATGAATTGCCCTTACAGCCATGTGGAAGGTTGGGGAGACCAGGTAGGAGGTAATTGCCCTTAGCATCCCAGCAAAAGTGGTAAAACATGGGTCTAAAACACAGTAGTACGTACAGGTAAAAAGAGGAAAGATGTGAATTATTCTAAAGTGAATGTCTCAACTCTCCTCTCACAACTGCAACGTGACTTTGGGACTCCTGTCGTCAACAAGTGGGGTCAACGTTTCCACCCCTGTAAGGACAGAGGAAGGGAATAACACTCTCTGACTTCCAAGACTGATAACATTTCTTTCCCACTACAAATATTTCAAAATACTTAGAATTTATTTTGGAATAATTTGAAGGAAGATTATCTCTTTGTTTTCCTCATTTTTCACATCTCCTATTATGTAGAAATATATATCATATTTTTCAAATAACCTGTCCAAACTTGCTATAGTCAGATTTTTATAATATATGATTCAGTTACAAAATGGCTTGATACCTGGTACATTTTGAAACTCTATTTCTTAGGATGGAAACTTTAAACAAAGAAGTTGGACAAGGATAAAACTAGTAAGAAACAGTTTTAAAAAAATAGTGATCTCATAAATTTTGATTAATCTCGATGTTTTGGTCTTTTTTACAGGCATGTCACATCTACTGGATTATTTCTTGAACCAAAGGAAACAACTAATTGATTTTCCTTAAGAAAATAAGCAAACTGAAGGAAAAATTTCTCCTTGGTACCAAACTGCCTTTCTTTTAGCATCTCTACGAATAAGCACTGAGAATTTTCCCTCTACAGTTAAACAAATTCAAGCCAATGGAAAAAAAAAATATGGCAGGCTGCTTCTTACATGGACCCCTGGTATTTGTTGGCACTAGGATCTATTTTTTAATTTATTTATTTGTTCTTTTTTATATTTATAACAATAGAATGTATTTTGACATATAATACATATATGGAGTACAACTTCTCATTCTTTTGGTTGTATATGATATGAAATTACATTGGTCAGGTATTCATATATAAATATATACTAACATATCAGAGTAATGTCCGAATCGTTCTATTAACTTTCCTATTTCCAGTCCCCCTCCCTTCTCTTCATTCCCCTTTGTCTAATCCAAAGTACTTCAATTTTTTCCTTGTATAAACCCCCCTCCCCATTGTGAGTTAGCATCCGCATATCACAAAGAATATTCAGCCTTTGGTATTCGGGGATTGTCTTATTTCGCTTAGCATGAGAGTCTCCAGTTCCATCCATTTACCAGCAAATGCCATACTTTTATTTCTCTTTATGGCTGAGTAATATTCCATTATATATGTGTACGACATTTTCTTTATCCATTCATCTGTCAAAGAGCAGCTAGATTGGTTCCATAGTTTAGCTGTTGTGAATCTAGCTGCTATAAACAGTGATGTGGCACCATCACTTTAGCATGCTGATTTTAAGTCTTTTGGATACAGGATTCTATTTGATTCCTACATGTATTCTCCTCTGGTTCCTTTAGTCCTCCAGTGTGGCTTATGAGGTTGACAGCCAAGGCTACACTTAGTAATAAACTGTAGACATTAAATATTTGAACAACAAAATGGATATGAGCTCACACAAGGCAGGAAAGACTCCTTTCCTCATCCATCACTAGGTTCGTGGAGGAGGCACCTAAAATAAAAGACAAGTGAGAAAAGCATACAAACTTATCTGAGTTTTTCAAGATATGGGAGTCATCAGAATGAAGACCCAAAGAAAGAGGAAAAAGTGAATTTTTATGCGAAGGTTGAATGAAAACCAGGTGGTTGTGCTGAATGAGACTGGACAAACCAGGTCTGATCTACTGCTGATAGAGAGGAATGACCAAGTCCCCTTGGTTCAGATTCCTCTTCATCCCTGTGTCCTAGAGACAGGACATTGCTAGTGTCTAGGTACAGGGAGAGTGACAGCAAGCAGACTCTTATGACCTACCTCTGAGGAGAGAGAGAGAAGGTCAGAACAATCCACCTGCTTCTGTTATTTCCTCAAATACCAAGGTATTATACTGGGGGGCAGCATGCCCTGAACCCTTATATTACACTTGCTCACTTTACTAAATCTCTTGAGAATATAATACTGAACAATACAAAAGAATTCCAGAAAACAAGATTTCTTTCTCTCATATCTTAGAGCATCATCATCACCGTTTCTCTGTATCACTATCCCAAGCTTCTACTTGCTGAAAATTATCTCTAAAAAAAAAAAAAAAAAAAAAAAAAAAAAAATTCACTAGTATGACTTGGAGATTAAATTAAAAAGTGATGATCATCAGCCATCAAAAAAGTGATTAAATTGGTAAACCTATGTAAGGTCATGTAACAGCATATATAAAATAAGAACTGTTTCAGTCATATATGATTTACATAGGAAGCCCCATATACACATACTGTGTGTGTGTGTGTGTGTGTGTGTACACATAGGACTATGTTTCAGGAGCTGTCTAATGTTTTTTTTAAAATATATGATAAATGTATAGGATATTGTAGTTTCTGTATGCATGCTTGTGTAAAACCTACAGGAGCATACTTTTTTAAAGTAATTGATGGCCAACATTGTATAATATAACAGGAAACACTTGTTTGTTGCTAAGCTAAATGGACAATTTAGGTCATACATATTTATGAGGTTTTGGAATTTTTCCAATAACTTCTGCAATGTGTAGAAAGAAGAATGGGCTTGCATTAAGCATATTTTGGTAATTGGTAATGCAACCTCCCAGCTCCCCTGGGTGTGCAATTCTTAAGGGATCATCTTCTAAGCCATGATGATTACACAAGCTCTAATGCACTGATTTTACATAATTAAATTTTAAAGTAAATTTAATGAAATGCTCAAGAACTTCAGACAATAGGTGCTATTGCTGCAAACAGGGTAGCAAAAACAGAACTTTCACGTTTCTTCTCTATTTCAACTTAAAGCTGATTTCTTCTCCATTTCAACATGTTTCTTTTCTATTTCAACTTAATGTGAACTTAAAATGAGTGTGTGTGTGTGTGTGTGTGCATGTGTGTATACACTTAGTTCCATAAAAATGTGACCTCTTTTATAAATAAAATAAAGTGAGAAAGATAGCAAACAAAAGACAAGAAAGCAGAATGAAGGAAGGGCACAGAGAGAGAAGGGGAGAAAATAAAACGTATTAGCTTTCTCAAACAGAATTGAAACTCCAACTTACTTTGGAGAATTAGTTGAAATCACAGCTTAATTGGGGACTTTTACACATAAATAGATTGAATCTACCATCCCTTATTTCCTTCTAGAGGAGAAAAGAAGTGGGACTGTGGTTCAAACTGTTATAAATAGATAAAAGTTCAAGTGGTTTAACCAAGATAGCCTGCCAATTTGTCAAATGAATGCTGAATGGAATGCTTTTGGAGAATTCCACATGAAAGGCCTAACTACATTTTTATTGGATTCTTTCACTGAATACCATGCTAAGCAAAGTGTTTCAAAAAACAATTATGACTTGGGCATCATATAAAGCAGTGTTATTTGATGGAATGTGAATGAGAAGATTTTTATTCCTGTCCTTGATGAGAATTTTTTGATCAGCTTCAAGACAGAACATTGTTCCATAGTGGTCCTCCAATGTCTCCACTGTTTCTTGCCTAAGCATCATTGTTAGATGATTAATTGAAATGAAGAGAGGGTGCAGAGCTCTGTCCAAAGTTGTGAATGCTTTCTCGATTCTTCCTAGCTGCCAGGCTGCCTGTCAATCTTCAGTTTGCGGGTGTATCACTCCAACTCTGCTAGTGTCACATTTTCCTGTATCTGCACTGACATTTCATGTAGTGTTTTCCTCTTCTTTAAGGACATCACTCATATTGGATTAGGGCCCACCCCGAGGACCTCATCTTAACTTGATTAAATCATCAAAGACCCTACTTCCAAATAAGGTTACTTTTACAAGTACTTGGACCTAGGACTTCAAAAGACCTTTTTTGAGCAATAAATTCAAATCCAAAAAAAAAGAAAAAAATACAATAGCTTTTTAGTGAAGAAACCTGGGAAACATAACTTTAACCAAGTTTTTGGTGTTAATAATATCAGTGGTAGGTCATACTGATTTCACACACATCCCAATAATATGTGATGAAAAGGTACCTCATATCTATAATATTCTTCGTACAACCTCTGGCTAATCAGGAGAAACACCTCTTGCAAATCAGATTGAGGAACAGTCTACAAGAAAGCCTGACTGGTAATCTTCTAAATGGCTAAGAACATCAAAAGAAAGAAAGACTGTCCCTTTCATACATACATATTATATTCCAGCATGAAGGTTAAAGAAAATATATACTAATGCCAACTCCATAGGAGAGGCATGCTATTTGGGGATCATTATTTGAAGAAAGTAAGAAAAAGATGTTATAACACTGTAACATTGGCAAAAAAAAAAATACTTTTAACATTTCAATTCAAAGCATATGTCAGGGGTGATGATAAAGTCAAGAGGCAAGTAACTAGACAGTTCCCTATGGAAGTAAAAATAATTAAGTCTTTAATGGCTCTTGCAAACAATTACTTATCCCTCTAGTACCCTTCTTGATAATATTTCCCTATTTTGTCCATACAATATCTTGAGAATTATTATATATTACATTTTGACATACACACTTATTGTCTGCTGTCCCTAAAAATAAAGAAAATGGAGTTTTTGATATTGTACAATGATAGTTTACAGAGTGGGCAGTGTTAGACACAGAAGATATTCCCTTCCATAAGGTAGGCAAACTTGAAATAACAGCAAATCTAATGTTCAAGACTTGTTGATGGCACCTATATTCAAAGGAGCCATTACACAGCTAGTCTGGGTAAGGCACAAAGCTCAGGTGTTAAATAGCATGCAAAATATGAGAAACCAAAATCAAGTCGATCGTACACTTAATTAATGTATAAGGAGACTTCAGTGAATTTGAGGAGAGTGTGACAGAAAGGACAGGATGCTGGAATGGAGATCCAATAGTCATTTCTTCTAGTTTCAGCTCATGCATTTTATTATCAAGCTGTTGCCTGCACAACCCACCTTCACTGTGCCCAGATGGCTTTGTCAACTGCGAGCTCATTGCAGATTTCATTCCTCTCTAAAACTAAGGCTCAGTATTGTCATACAGCAGGTATGACACCTTGTCCAATCTAAACTGAAACCATGAAGCTTGGGTGAAATATCAAGCTGATTCCTGATTATTGGAGAATTCAGTTTTCATTTGCCAATGTTTCCTTTTGTGGTTCTTTCATATAATCTCTTTGCTCTCCCTATTTCTTGTATTCTTCCACAATTTTTTTTTTTTTTTAAATTTTGAGAGGGGTCTCCCTAAGTTATTCAGGGCCTTGTCAAGTTGCTGAGGCTGGCTTTCAACTTGAGATCCTCCAGCCTCAGCCTTCCAAATCCCTGAGATTACAGGTGTGCACCACCATGGCTGGCTTTTCCACAAATTATTACTTTTGCCTCATAACAAGAATATCTCTGCTCTCATTAATAAAGCAGCTACTTATTTAAGTATGTGTTCTCATCCCTGCTTATTGCATATCCATTATGACAAAGTAAATGTAACCCAAGTAAATCTGCTGTCTCCCAAGACTATTCCAAAAATTTGTGGTTAACTTCACTAATTTGTAGTTGAATGGAGTCGTAATTTGCAATAAAATACTTGTAGTGAGAATGTACAGTCATGTGTAGTTGAGGAATTACCTTCTTACTCTGCAGGAACCCACACTCTCCTCACTGAGGCGCTTCCAGCCTCTCAAAGGAAATGAAAAGGGGGAGGGGAAACCAGAGCTGGGGCAGGCTTTTAAAGAATCTAGTGGGTCATGGATGTGCTGACCTTCCTGGAATGACATATTCTTAGTTTCAAAAGGGATATGAGCTGCGCGTAATTTGCAAATGAATGCATCCGCAAATGAATGAATGCATCAAACACAATGACAACATTGTGTCCAAGATTATACCATATTGCCCATTGCAGCAACTTCCACTGAATTTGTTTCTCCACCATCTGCATCAGTTCTTTTCCACTATCAAATACGAGGCCCTGAAAAATGCAAACCACTAAGAATATCTTGAAAGGGGCTGTGTGAACAGTTATTATGCTTGTGTTACTTCCTTAATACTCTTTTTTCTTTTTTTTTAATGAAAAAGAGGAAACCTACATCAGAAGAAGCACTTAAAATTCAGTTTGGAGAGGCTCCTGGCCTCTACTGAGAAGCTTTTCCCCCTAATCTTCTTTTCTTCTTTGTTAAGTAATAATGTGTTTGGGCTAAAAGGGAGCTAAATTCTCACACCCATGACTAGGGGAGAAAGATTACTTTTAAGGGAGTAAGTTGGTAACTTTGCTTCCTAAATTTTTATAAGAGATATTTATAAGCATGATGAAGCAATGCCATTTTAATCTTGACATATATTACCCAAAGGATAATTTTTATTATTCTACCAAATTATTCCTCTCTTTATAACTTTCTTGCTTACAAAATTTAACTACATTCGTACTTGTTTAAAAATTATTTAAAAATTTTATTAAAATTTAAATTTTAAATTAAAAAATTATATATACACCTAATTTTGACAATTGTATGTCCAATCTAGCACTAATAAAGTCAACTCAAATACATAAGACTGGATCTCAATCTAAGTACCTTTCATGAAGATGCAGATGATCTAGATAGTTAATTAGGGAGGTCTCACAATTCATTGTTTTTATCTTTCTTCTTTTAAGAATACTTCATGTTGATTTGCTACAGAATAATAGACTTAAACTCAACAGACTCAGTTATCAAATCCTGAATTCACATCCTTGAACCTCCAAGTAAAGAATGTAGTGGGTCCTGGATGTGCTGATCTTCCTGGAATGACATATTCTTAGTTTGAAAGAGACTTGAGCTGTAGGTAATTTGCAAATGAATAAATGCATCAAACACAATTTTTTTATGACATCCATGTGTTTCTGTAACAAGATCCATGAGCATCTGCAACACATACTTTCCCCTCCTGCAACACATATGTTCCCTTTAAGATATGTTTAATAGATAAATAATACATTGAAAATTAAAGAAAACACAGAAACAAGGGTTGTCACTGCTTTGATAAAACTTCTCCAGGAGTATGGGAAATGGGCATGACCAACTGTTCAAAAAAATTAAAGGAGGCCATCATTTTGAACTAAGCTTGTATATGGGGACCCAACAAACCAAATGAAAAATCAGAATACAGCCCCCCATGCTAAAGTTCCAGGTCGCCACAATGATGCTAAATTATCTGACCTTTGGAGCAACAGGACAGTGAAAGAGAGCTAAGTTTCCCAAAAAGGCCAATTGACATTACAATGATATCCCCTTTGCTTTAATTCTTATATTATGCATTTATTCATTTGCAGATGCATTCATTTGCAAATTACCTACAGCTCAAGTCTCTTTCAAACTAAGAATATGTCATTCCAGGATTGTACAAAAAGTACCTGAAGTAACATGATTCCTTTGATGGTACAAAAAGTACCTGAAGTAACATGATGTTAAACAATCTGTTATTTTTCCATAATTCTGTTTCCCATTCCTACCTTACAAGGAAAGTAGCTCTGAAATGACCAATCCACTTTTGAGTCATTGCTTCTTCATCACTTTTCTGTCTATAAAACCAATCTCCTCTGCTCAGTCCTTCAGAAAACTCATTCTTTTTTAAGCAAGGAAGCATTGTCTAATTCCAGGATTACAAATACAACCAATTAAGATCTTCAAAGTAAATTTGTTATAATTTTGTTTTCTGACAGCACTATTCAAATACATCCAAAGACTCTCAACAAATCCTTAAACATTTCAAGGAGGTTGAGGATTTCTAGTCAATGTTCCAAGTTTTCATTTATATAATTCATTTATTTCTTCCTCATTATTATTAGGAAAGTAGTTACATGGTAATCAGACCACACTTTCCAAGTAGTGTGATCTGAGAGTTCTTACCAAAGCACAACTTAGATAAATACTATCACCATCATTGTCTCTAAGAGAATTTGTTTCTTTTTTATGGTATAATATACACACGTGCTTACACACACACATACACACACACACACACATACACACACACTTGTTTAAAAAAATCAAACCCTCTTTCTGGCTAGGGAAAAAAAAGTGTGTTTCTTTTCCTACTGACAGTTATTTTCAGAGATTTGGTAAATCATTTGCAATCTGTAGGCCCCAGTTTGGGTACAGAACATGCTTTAAAATTTTCCCAATTTTCTGAAAGTTAAATGTTTTAAACAAGCAACAATAACATAAACAGATATGTGAGTAAACACCAATCTTCCCTGCATTAATCTGAGTTATTTTTTCCTTCAAATTCGGTTTAAAACAGATCTAATTTGTAAATTTCACCAACTCTGAGCATATAGTTCTAACTACACAGAGGCAAAAAAAACTAATAAAAATGTGATTTATCTTTGCTAAATTACTAATGTGACATGGCATTACTTTGTATAAATCAAGCAATTATGACATAATGGCTAAAGAATGCTTCAATGAAAAACTCATCCATTCCTGCTATTTTGTAAATATAGGAACACTTTGAAATGCACCCAACATACAATGTTCTAAATCTGACAAGAAGAATGGTTGACAAAATTGCAAATTAATTTTTAAAGCATGATATATACCCTGCAAGAATTAGGAGATTACACAGGTAAATACATGATTGAACATTTTACTAGTTTTAAAAATATCATACTGAGTGTTTATTCTAATAAGTAACTTATAAAAATTTAAATATTTATTTTATACCACGTTATAAAGTTTCCCCTAAAGTGACCAAATTTCATTATTTATTAGTACAAGAAATTATATAAACTTTGAGAAATAGGACTTATGTAAATGTGATTTTTTTACACAAGAAAACAGAATAAGTTTAAGAAAAAATAATGAGGAAAAAAGGAGAAGATTCTTAATACAAATGGTGTGTTTTTCTTACCTATTCTATGAATATAACAAAAATTTCCCAAACACTTAAACATGATGATTAAGATGAGTTGAAGGTTGGTGATTAAGGTAAAATGTTTCTCTTTCTTTAATGCCTAAGCATTCTTTTCCTGACTGCTGTGAATTGAAATTAAATGTTTAACAGCAAACCCTTTCTTAGTTCATAAATACTGTGATTTTTTTTAAGGCAATTTTGCTTTTTGAATTTTGAAAATTGAAATATATTGCCCTTATATTTCTAACAAATGTTCTGTTCCCTCACGTGGGAATGCAATCACCACATCGCTGTGTGATCAGCTTCATAGGGAGCTACCTGAAAATCCAGAGAAGCTGCTGCTGGGTTGCATACGGAGACACAGGGATAGACCCCCTGTGAGCTGAGAAGAAAGCAAGGTCCCTTTCTCACATGGGACATTAAAGGAATGTGTATACTAGGGCTTTAGAGGGTCCAAAAGACCCCTCTCTACCCACTGGCTGTTAGCCTGAGGATGAGGTTGTCCTTGGGAGCACTAGTTATTCATTTGATTGTTAGCTCCTAAATGGAGTTTTCTTGTCCTTGGTATGTCTTTTATATTAATTCATGCTACTTTAGGATTTAGCTGAAGGATGGCAGAATATTTCACACCAAAACATGCCACTCAAGAATAAGGATTACAGTTAAGAGAAAGAAAGAAAGAAAGAGAGAGAGAAAGAGAGAGAGAGAGAAAGAAAGAAAAAAGGAAGGAAGGAAGGAAGGAAGGAAGGGAGGAAGGAAGGAAGGAAGGAAGGAAGGAAGGAAGGAAGGAAGGAAGGAAGGAAGGAAGGAAGGGGAAAGAGGGAGGGAGGGAAAGAAGGAAAGAAAACAGCAGATGCAAAAAGTGCACTTTGACTCTTTCCCTTTTTACCTGAAAGCAGGAGATGAAATTTCCATCTGGAAGATGCCCTTCCTCCACCAGGAGGAAAGTAACATGGTTATGATGAAGGAATTCTGTGCAAACAGATTGGTTAAAATTGTTCTTGCCTTCCCTTAGCCTTCCCACATAGTTTACTTTTCCACAATTGCCACTCTATGTTCAACTTACTTTAAAAATATTTAGATTTTACCACTTCTTTGGGCCTTCATGTCCTTATGAGGATTCCCATATCACATCAAACTTACGCTAAATAAATGTATCTACTTTTCTCCTGTTAATCTGTTGAATGTCAGTTTAACTCTCAGGCCCATCTCAAAAAATCCTAAGAGAGCAGAAGTAAAATTTTACCTCTACTACACATTTAGAAAGTTACCATACTCTAATTTTGCATTACCTGATTTAAATTTTTTTCTTAAGTATCAAATCTTACTTCTTTATGTCATTATTATTTTTATTTGCTGTAAAGTTTTCTATTTTGAGGGAAGATAACACTGTGATGTATAATCCTTATTATCCTTTATTTTATTTATTCTAAGTATGGTAAGCAAAATTCTGCCAGGAGAATGTCCTGTCCTTGGTAAAGGACAGGGTTTTCTATCAGTCTGTGCAGACTAATAAGTACAAAAACATAATAAATAAGTTTTGGAAAATGAAGTGAAATCCACCACAATGAAAATTTAAATTTGACTGATAGATTTAACAAATAAAACATTACTCCCTCAAATTGTTTTAAAATATATGGATAATCACTCTTAGTTTGTGGTGTGTCTGATCATGGTCTGGTGCTGACAGCTTACAAACCAGTAGCAGATCCTGAATCTGATCTATGATCACAACCATGTGCTGTCTTCTTTCTCTCCAGCTGGCCTTGCCTCCAGAAATTCTCCCTCTCCCAAAAACTTATGTTTGGTTTTCCTATTGTATGTTCTGTATCCATCTCCATAACACGCGCGCGTGCGCGCACACACACATACACACACACACACTAATGAATATATGTCTGAATAGTATTTTAATTTGCATCTGTCTTGCCCAGTAGACACAAGCTGGCTAATGTTGTTTACATAGAAGAAAACAGAGGTAGATTTGCTTTAAGGCTAACAAACTCTCAGGTTCGGATCCCATTTGCTCACAGAGGACATTTTAAGTGGTGGAAGTTGCACAGAATCAGAGTTCTTCAAGAGGAGGGGGCCAGACTGCAATCAGGAAGCATGGCTGTGTAAAATTTTTTTTTTTTTTTTTGGTAAATTGCCTAAATTAGGATCTTAGAAGAAAGGGACCCAAGTCTTGAAGAATATGATGATACCTAACTTAATATTTAAATATCTACCTTCTTTTATTTTAAGTGGATCCTACCAAGTTATGTAAATTTCAGGCCCTACAAACTCTCAATCTGCCTGGTCTTGAACACTGTATTCCCAGGAACTGTGCCTTGCCTACATAGTAGTCAGTCAATAAATATCTGCTGACTGAAAGTGAAAAGAATAAACCATCCACTAACTGGTTTAGAGCCCCTCAGCACAATTCCTGTGAGAAAGTACTATAGGGCCCTTGGCTAGTCTGCTTTCAACTCTCTCCACCAGCCTATTTTCAATAAGAATCTTACTGGGAGAATTTACATTTAATCTGCACAAAGTTCCAGGAGGATTTTTAAAGCAGAATTTTTCAAACTGTGGATTTTAACCTCTCAGTAGCTACTAAGATCAATTTAGTTTGCAGTTGAATCAAATTGTCTTGGGGTATTTTTCCCAATGGATTAGAAGGAATGGAACAGAATGGAAAGTATCAAGAACGAATCACAAGAAGAAAGGATGAGTAGTATTTTTTTTAAAAAAAAATGTGCCAGTGATGTATGTACACTGATATGTGTACTGGATGGTTGTGAGATATATATATATATATATTTTATATGTATAAATATGTATAAAATATATTTTATATGTATAAAATATATATATATATATCAGTTAAAAAAATCTGTAAGTTTAGAGTACACAATTGTCTTGTAGCCTTAAATGATTAAAAAGAAGAAATGGAGTTGTTTAGGACTGAGACTATGTCTAAGAGTTGCCTTTTGAGGTTTGCTTGCTTTGCTTTGTGATTCATATCTTATGCATATACTTCCTTGTTGAATTATCCATGTAAATACAAAGGAACATCCCTGGATTTTAAGATCTCTGAGGAGGGACAGTAGGCTTATGCCATGATCTTAAAACAGAATTTTCATTTGAAGTTTTTTGAAGTGCTCTAATAATCTCTTATACTCATCTTTTTATCTTCTAAAAAATAAACCAATTTTCCATTGTGACAAATTAGAGTTCATTCTCTCTGTATATACACTGTGCCGAATGTCTTCTACAACAATGGCACCCATGAATATCCATGCAGTAATGACTTCCAAGTTGGTATCTCCAATCTTGGCCTCTTTCCTGAGTTCCACACCCTCATAATTACTGTTTGTCAGGTACCTCCATCTGGTCACCCACAAGTGTTTTTACCTCCAGAAACAAAAGTGTTTATGTTTCCAAATAATACTGTTTCTCCTCCTCTTTTTTTTTTTTTTTTTTTTGGCTGATCAATGATTGCAGTAGGCACCCAAGAATTAATTTAAATGCACCAGAGTTATAGTTATTCTAACATTCTCTATCACCTCCAGCCAATAACAAAGACTAACTGTTACCACTCTAGGAAATGTTATAACATTTCCCCAATTCCTCCCTTTCTGGCCTTCCCCATGATTGCTTCTGGCTTACATTCCCTGATCTGCCACCCTGGCTCCCACCACTCCCAGATCTTTTTTCCCATGAACTCCAAATTGACTTAAAATACAAAATTGACCATGCTACATTACTCGGTAAACTTTTTCAACTAATTAATGAAATTGTTCCCAGAAGATCAACCACCAGTAGTAGGTGTGTGACTCTAAGAGGAATCCATTTGACCCAAGTTCTCTGATAATCCAAAATAAGATAAAGAAGCCCAACAAATGCTTTGTCCATTACAGTGCAGTGTGATGGGGAACATATATAAATGATAGACTCAGTATAATATGTCATTCAGAATAAATTCTTTCATGACCTAAGTTGCCCTTAAATAAACCCGCTTAATATTGTCAGGAACCATGGGAATGAAAATAGTCAGAGCACCAGAATTTCTAACCAGATATTTCAAGTGTCAGCAGTTTAGTGTTTTCAATAAGTTTTATTATATTCATATCAAATCTGACACAAACGGACACATACAAGCAGAGGAATGGTAACCCCATTGAATGCTCTTACTCTCTAAAGAGTAGACTTAGGAATGTTTAAGTAAAAACCTCATCATCTTTTAATTGCATTCCTTTGTGATGTAAGAAGAAAAATGTACCCCATCTATTCATTCAAGAAATATTTTTTAACATTGGCATAGCATTAGGTACTGAAAATTGTAAAAATGAATGACACACACTTTGCCTTCAGGAAGCTTACATTGCAGTAATTAAGATATGTAAAAATGTAATCAGCATAGCAAATACATTAATGGCACTTTCTTTTTTTTTTAGAGAGAGAGAGAGAGAGAGAGAGAGAGAGAGAGAGAGAGAGAGAGAACTTTAATATTTATTTTTTAGTTATCGGCGGATACAACATCTTTTGTCTGTATGTGGTGCTGAGGATCGAACCCGGGCCTCACGCATGCCAGGCGAGCGCGCCACCGCTTGAGCCACATCCCCAGCCCATTTATGGCACTTTCTATATCCAGAAATTAGCTTTACATGTATATGTGTATATTTTTTTCATTCTTCACAATAAATCCTGTGAAACATATCCTATATTATCTCTATTTTACTGATGAGAGAAACTATGTCAGAGGTTATCAACTTGCTTAGGGTCATACAGCTACTAAGTAGCAAAACCCAAACCCAAACCCAAACTCATGTTCTCCGGCTCCATGACACTATATTTCTTGCAAATGGAAAGTTTGAAAATAGTAATGTAAGAATAGAATAGTAACATAAAGGAGACGCGTCTAATCCAGGTTTATTAGAGAAGAGCTGGAGTAACTTTTCCAATAATAACAATAGCCAATGTGTATTACATGTGCTGAACATATGCTAATAACTAGTTCACTTATTTACTACATTCTAAGTGCTTTTACATGTGCAGACACATTTCAACCTCACAACCATCTCATGAGGTCAGTACTGTTGTTATCCCTATTTTTCAAATGAGGAAAATGAGGGGTTTGGAGACTTATCTAAGATTACATGGCTAATTAAGTGGCTTGAGCTTCTGTATAGGCAGTGGAGAGCTTGGCCTTCAACATGAAGTGGAGCCACCAGGCAAGTACCAGGAACATAAGCAAAATGACCCTCTGTGCAATGGTGTGTGTGAAGGCAAAAAGGAGCTTGGGCCACAGAGAGAAGTGCAAATGCTCCCAGCACATGACACACTGATGAGCAAGGCACAGAGCGGGAAGAACTGGGCAAAGGAGGACATGGTATGCTGTGGTTATATTTTACCTATGGACATTAAGAAGCCTTAGAAGGACTTTTAGACAATGGACTATCATTTAACCTCCATTTAGTCTAAAATTCAACCTTTGTTGGTTTGTCTGTCTTCAAGCATCCGGACACTAATGATTGTGGACCAACTTGAAAAAGACAAAGATGGAGACTGTTGAAGTTGTCCAGGAGGTGCATTTCTAAAGTAGGCCAGTGGTAGTTGACTAGAAAGGAAGTAAAACCAGTAATATTGGCACATTCACACCATCCTTTCTCATCATTTACCTGATTGCCCTCCCTACCACACATCTGCAGCCATGCTCTGCTCCTTCACTTCTGTTAAGCTCCATAAGTCAATGGATTTGTGATTGATGACTCCACCTCTACTAGGTTCTCTTCAACCCCTGGGTCTCAGAAACTTTGCACTTAATTGCTCTATTCAGTTCTCTCACTGAAAATCATTAAATACTTTTGACTGAAAATAATGTAACATGAGTAAAAGTTTGAACAATACAAAAATGACTGACATTTCCATGGGTTCTGTGATCCCGGCTGTTTCTTTTTGGTGTACAATGAATCACAGGATGAGCTGGTTGTTTAGAATTTTTGTGTTTAAGGAGTTTTCACTAATTCATTTACTTTTATTAGGAGGCAATAACATCAATAATAGTTAAAACAGTCCCTTATGACTCTGGAGTGACAGATATTATGTTAACCAATGGTTACAATACAATGCAAAAACAAAGCAAACAAAAAATACAAAAATACTGAAAGATTAAGCAAGTTTTATGAACATTGGTCAAAATTGGCATGACTTTCTTTGGGCTATAAGTGAGTAAACAAAAATTATAGTGATTTAACCAAAGAGCAATTTTTCTTTTTTAGTGTCATCAGGAAAAATTGAGAGGGAGGCAGATCAATAAGGAAATACAGAGCTCAGATGCTGTCCAGTTTCTGCTTTGCCCTTCAAGGTAAGAGGCCCCCTCCCCATCAAGGTGACTTGTCTACTTCAGGCATCAGATGTGTCTCCTTGGCTTTCTCATTGACAAGAAGAGGAAACAAAATAAGCATATGTCCTTTTTTTTTTTTTTTATAAGCTGGTCCTCTAGGTCTTTTTGTTTTGTTTTGTTTTGTTTTGTTTGTTTTTTGGACAGATCAAACTCAGGGTCTCACGCATGCTAGGTAAATATTCTACCATTGAGCTCTACCCCTGGTTCTACCCTCTAGACTTTTGATTCTATCTCTATATCATTGTCTGGAATTAGTGTCAAAAGAGTCTGAAAAAGAGATTGCATTTGCCTGGACTATGTTTCAGTTTCATCAAAGTCAGAGTTATTTTGGTAAAGAAGAGAAGAATAGATAGTGAATAAGAAATTAGCAGGGTGTTTTACCATAATAAACATCAGCATTTGAGAGATGAATGGAGGAATAAAAGCTTAAAAAGGTGTGTTAGAGGCATGTTGATGGACAGGACAGTACAGTGTCAAAGAAACATCCAAGTTCCCATAAGAGGTGAACAGAAATACAACCCCTGCCTTTGGCATTTAAGATGTCACTAGTGATGTTTGAATATAAATTATATTATTGAAGAAGAACTGAAAGTATTTAATATATTCAAAAGCATGAACACTAAAAAAAAAAATCTGCATGAACATAACCTGATACAAAGATGTACACAGAGGTGATTGAGACAATTCATCATGGGAGACTGGCAAAAATAACTCCATGGTCTAGCCAGAGGGAGACGGAAGTGCTGCTTCCTGTGTTACTCTATATAAGTTTATAGTCATGGTCACTACATTAGAAGTCTGATATGAAAAATAAAATGGAATGTTTTCCCATTCCTTAAGTAGTATCACCATCTATTGCAATCACAGAAGATTACATATTCTGTCACCGTATTTTCTTCTTTTTGCTTCTGGATTAAATAAGTCAAATTAACAGCTATAATTCCAAGGCACCCAGCCAGCATACCAGATAGATGGCTTTTACAAAGTGTATACTTCCTTTTAACTAGTTCTTATCATTTATGCTAAACAATTATTTGTATTTTTTTTTCATATTCTAAAGAGAAATGCAATGGAGACTTCATAGTTCCTGAGAGCATACTGGACATAAATGAAATTGCTTCTGAGTATTTTAATGTCTCTTTTACTTGAAGATGAACCACATCATAACAAGAAGGAAATTTGAAGAAACATTATATTGATTTTTTAAAAAATTATGCTGCACATAGTGCCCTAATTTCTAACACTCAGAGCATCTGCTCTTATTCAAAGTCCAATTTGTCACCTCAAGCATATTTTGAACCTGGAAATCTTTATAAAGTTTCATGTTAGAGATAAAAGTAAACCTACTTTTCCAAATTTCACCTCAGTACAGAAGCACACCCAAGTTCCCCAATTTTGAGTCTGAAAACATGCTAAATGTAGAGCATTGATTTATTTAGCCTTACATGGTAACTAAAACAGAATCTTTTGTCAATTGTTTCCAGAGATACCTATGTTATATACAGTGAATTGAGTTTAGGCTCCTACTTTAAGTAACCTTTGTATTCAGAAAGCACTTTTTCCCTTTATCAAATTTTAAAACAGTTGTTTTGAAGTCAGTGTATTTATGAGGCAATATTCAACTGAGTTTAGTAATCCCTTGGGTAAAATTAAATCTAGTTATGAGAAAAAAAAAGACTTTGGACAAAAAAAAAACCCTATTAGATTAAAACCTATAGAAATGCATATGACATTCATACACATATTTCTTTTAGGAGATCTGAGAAATAGAGAAATGATAAACATACCTGATGAGGATCACACATTCTAGAGGATTCTAAAGTTTCTCCAGGTGCCTAATTAAGTAGAAATATTAAGAACCATAAACAAAGGGTGAGTTTTAGTACATTGTAGAAAGAATATGCTACCCCTAAGAATGTATGCTAGTGAACCCCTTTTCATTTGAAGGGTTCAGACACTTGAAAGTGAACTTAATATTTCCACGATCCATTGAACCATAATCTGATAATAGGAAATCTATCTCCTTGAACAGTCCCTGAATTCATTTTTGTCTATGTAAATGGTTCAGCTCTATGAAATAGTTTTTAAGTCCACATGAAATGATGAGATTAAGGAGGAACTGGGGGTTACAGGAACATAATGATGGGGTAAATAAGAGAACTATGATTAAGAAGGAAGATATACCCCTTGATGACTGCTCAGACTCACATTATAAAGCAAAAGAAACAAGGTAGAATTCTAAGATTTCAAAATTAAGTGACCACAGGGACGGTGGAGTTTTCATTGAAAGGATATTGGAACAGGGAATGACATTTTGGTAGAAGTCAAAAATAAGTAAATCTACCAGATTATGTCATGAAGAAAGCCCCCATGGAAATGGGTATGAGTTTTGTCACCCCAGTAAGACTACATACTTAAAGTCCTGACTCTTCTTGTAACTTTCATTCTGACCTCTACTACAGCCAAGTTTTTACAGTGTAGAATCCAAGTCACACTTGCTGAATTAATTGTGTTTTGCATCATGAATTGGTTTCTCTCAACATACATCTAGCCAGACTCTCAGTGTGTAAATTGCACCATTGGCATGAGAAAAATGCTGGAAACCTGCATTCATTTTTGCCAGTCACTGGGATACTATTCTGAAAATTACAGCTTCCATAGCTGAAATGAGTTAATATCCTGCCAAATAGAAAGAAATGTGTTTTCTCCATGTTGCCAACAGATTAACTTAAACGCTTGTGGCAAAGACCACTGAGCCCATTCAATCAGGATTATATTTGACCAACGTTGCAATTTCATCAGAGGATATTGTAAACAAGGGCACAAGCAAAATTTTTACTAGATACTGAGATCTGCATAGAAATGAAACTTAGATCATTCAAGATAGAGAAAAAAGTACAGAATGTAAAGCTTGAGCTAAATATATAAAAACAGATGCTTCAAATTTTAGCCATAGAGTTGTCATCATTGTAAATGTGTGACAGATACACTAAATATTACTATATTAATTAAGTCAAATTAAGTTCAAATATGTGCCATAGTAAGTGTACAAGACATCTTTAATGAATGGGCATCATCAATCCATTTGATCTGTGAATCCCTACTGCTGATCATAAAGTTTTCTGCTCATTGAGAGATTTTTTTAAATCTCATAAATACATAAATGCATATATTTACAAATTGTGAAAAGCTTAGTAAGAAGAGCCAACTATGTCTTCACTGGGGAAAAAGAGAGTACATATCAGGTTCTTGTTCTAGACCAACAGGGTATTTTATGTTGGCACATAGCTCAGTGCCAGACACACAATAAAATGGAGTTTGGTCTGAAATGTGAAGAGTAAATAATAATTAACCAGATAAACTTTAGGGCTAAGAGTGGGATCAACCAAAAACCCATCAGGACTAAGAGAACATATGGAAGATATCAAGATTATAAGGAGAGCAGTGCATTTGTAGAACTTTCAGAGCATCAGAGTAGTTGGGAGTGGGTGGGGAAACAAAAGGAAAGATAGTAAAAGATGAAGGAGATCATGCATGGCTTTATAGCTCACCTTTAAGATTTTGATCATTATCTTGAGAACAATGGGAAATGCTTGAATGTTTTTAAGGAGTAAAAACTATTATCAGATTTGCTTCTATAAAAGCATCTCTCTAGATGCAGGGTAGAAAATGTGTGTATTGAAGGATAACTAAGTAGATGTAGTTAGGAAGCTGTTGCAGCAAGAGATGATGGTAGCTGAAACAAGGATGGTGAACTGGGAATAAAGAGAAATGAATGACCTGGAAACTGATAAGTAAAATTGCATTGTAGGGGGAAAAAATGCAGTGTAGAATGTAGCAGATGCTTTTTTTTTTTTTTTTTTTTTTGGCTGTTAATATCAACACAAGCATGGAAATTTCTTTTGAGGAGCTTAGATTCTAATTTGGGAAAAAGTACATTCATAAACAATAACATCATAATAGATATGTTTAAATATAGATAAGAAAATAGCAATATAATGGAGAACAGGAATGGGCCAGCCATTCTTTCAGAAAGAGCACTCAAGGAGAGCTTCGAGAGGTGATGTTTGAAACGAGAAGTGAATAGAGAATAGGATATCTCTCTGTGTAAAGCCTTAGAGACAGGACATTCCATGCAGACGGAAGATGAAGTGCAAAAGTCTTGTAATAGAAAATTTCCTGGTTTATTCAAGAATGGCAAGCAGGCCAGTGTAGCTTGAGTGAAGCACAGAAACAGGTTGAAGGGAATGTGGCCAAAGGTCTAGCATTCACCGGGATAGGAAGAACAGAAGCACTGAGTTAGGGACAGAATCCCCAGGGCTCCTGTGAGCAGTTTCAGACATATTGAGTCTGAGGCTCCTTGGAAACATCAAAAATGAAACTTTTAGGATTGAAACCCTCCATGGCCAACTAGAGGAAAACGAGTCTGCATAGGACAGTTATAGCCCCAAACCTAAAGCTTAAAAAGGAAGCCCACATAGCTGTTTTGGACATGAGTGTTTCAAGGACAGTGGCCAAGAGTGTCATTTGCTACAGAGAAGTGAAACACATAGAAATGGATTTAGAGATAAGGATTTCACTGATGGTCTTAGAACCATTTTTGCTGAAGTAAAGAGAAAACCAGAGTAGAGTGGAATGAGGGGCAAGAAGTGAATGGAAATTGATGAACTGCTGCCACTTGGGCACCAGTCTTCTGAGAGTTTCAGATCTAAGGACAAAGTTGAACAGGGTAGGCGCTAGAAGACAAATCAATTCTAAGAAAGGTGTTTTCAATGGGTTTTGTTTGATTTTCTGTTGTTTTTGAACAAGACAAAATTTAAGCATGTCTGGATACTGAGAAGAAAAAACAAAATATATGACTACAGAAATTAAGGAAAAAGTCTTATTAATTTCAAAATGGACATGTGTTCTCAGTCTTGTTATTAACTGATGAATTGGTAAGTTCTCATAGCGAGTATATACAAAATCTAGGTAAAACAATATTTTTCACAAATTCTTTTTTACTTTCATAATTTACTTTTCTTCACCTTGTCAGGATATTCTAACAAAACAAATGAGAAGTGTTAACATTCAATATATGCTCTGCTTATAAATGTATACATATAAACTATGTACCTTCATATGTATGTATGTTTATATGATCATATTTTTATATATTTGACTTTCTTTGCTGATTAATTTAACACTGTGTGTTCATTTAGTATGGCATTTTATTTAAAGTTGCACTCACTTTGAATTTTTTAATTCCTTTCTGACAATTGGAAATTACAGAGGAAAAACTCTATATGTATTTAAGCCAGAAATTTTCACTAAAAAATATTAAATCTAAAAAAAAATTTAATAGATATAGGTACTACACATTCATAATGGTTTTATGGTTTGTACAACTGTGAACAAATAGGAAAAATCAATGAGAAGGAAAAAATTTTATCCAGTTGGCTCTCAAAATGAAATGTTGTAATCTGAGAAGAGACAATTCAAATACCTTATATATGATATTCAAAATACCTCAATCATTATTTTTTTATACCTTTATTTTATTTATTTATTTTATGTGGTGCTGAATATTGAACCCAGGGCCTTGCATGTGTTAGGTGAGTGCTCTACCACTGAGCCACAATCTCAGTCCCTCAATTATTATTTTTTAAATGTACTTTCTGTACATTATTCCTATATAATAAGTATTTGACTTAATATTAAGTTTTTTTTTGTTTTCTCTCACGCAAGGATAAGATTGAAATTGCAAATTATTTTGAGCATTGGCTTACATAAGGAGTTTAAATTTCATGCTGAAATACAATGAAAATCCTCTAAAATGTTTCACCAGAAAAGAGAAGGCACCTGATACAGGGTAAGGTTGGTTGAACCATTAAAGATTAATGCAAGTCCAATCATTCAAGAAATATTTAATGTATGTTTTCTACATACCAGACAAAATTTTAAAAGGTGAATCATGTAACAAATTCCTGTAACCATTTCTTTGGATCACAGAATTCAAACCAGTCCTTTCCATTCTGACCTCTATCCAGAAAGGAATACTGTAAGTACTTCTCAAGAACATTCTAGAAGACTGTAGGAGTCACCAGAGATAGAACCATCAGGAAGAAACATGATGAACTTGAAAATAAAGAAATTGTAAGGCACTGGAATAAATATCTAAATCAAAGACAGGAAAGAATATGTTTGTAAGGACATTTCTCTAAGATACGTAGGCATATGTACACACACACACACACACACACACACACACAGTGTTATCACCTTGCTTATGATAAATGGATTGATACTGTGGAGTTTTTCTCATGTATTCTCCCCACTGACTGGCAAATGCCAAGTGCTAGATGTACAATAGGATATTTGACCAAAGATACAATAGCAATTGCCAGGAGCGGTGACTTCAGTGGCTCACATTCTTGCAGCTAATGGGTAAAGAAATGTCCTTGAAAAGACCAATCAAGTAATAATACCAATTCCTAGAAGGGGATGAACCCCAAATTCACCCTAGCAAACAATGATTGAGCAGTTCTGCTTACTGTGACTACTACGGGGATGTTTGGCCCCAAGACCAGAGGAAACCCCAGATGGTTTCATGTCTGTTGTCAGAAAGTACAAGCAGAATGTCCCCTTTCAAGTTGAAGAATTTTCCTGAATAGTAACTGAGATAAAATCTAAACTTGAAAGAGCTGTAAAATAATTAGACTTAGAGATGAAGTCTGTACAATTCTTGAACTATGTAGAAATGCAGTTAGGGAGAAACAACATGGACTCTGAAATCTCACACACAAAATAGTCTTCAGTTGATGGGCTGTGCCCTTCCAAGTCTGAACACGGACGTACAAACCAAGACTGATAGAGAGAAGCTATTTACCATCATATGCCACAGTGAAAATTTTAATGGCTTCAAAGTGTTTTATGAATATTTCTGAAGGATTGAACTGCCTGTCACAGTGTTGACATGAAGTCATTCAAATGTTCTTCTGTAGTAATGAATACTGGCAAAAGTTAAGCACAAAACAATGAGCTGACAGCACTGATATTTCTCTGTACACTTTCTGTTAATCATTATTCACCAGTTATATTTGCTTTTCTTGTAACTCACCAGCACCCCCCCAAAAGAAAAATTCAAGCACACTTATAGACAATGATGATTAATGGTAAGTTCAGATGTGTGGAAGGCTGGAGAACAAATGATTAACCACTTCATCATTGCCCTGCTGATTTCCAGAACCATGTCAGTGTGAAGGATGCTCCGAAAACAAACATGCTTACATACCGTCAATTGGTTTCAAGCTAGCTGTGGTCCTTCCAAAGCTGTGGTCTTGATTATTGATTTTTTAAAAGGTAGCAGGCCTAACAAGTGACCTCAGAGGACTCACTTACCGTGAACTACAGCCTAATTCCCAGAGTGACCTGAATCGGGAAAATGTCTAAACTCAGGGTAATCTCTAGGTGACAAGAGTTACTTCTAAAGAGCCTGTGCAAAGTGCCTGACCTCAGACTATGATTCTTGTTTATAATCTAAGTAATGCAGACATGACAGCTTCTGATGTCAATGTGCAAGCAGAAAAAGAAAGCAGAGCTTATTTCAAATCTATGAATCTATGAAGAAAAAAAGACAACAAACTTTAATGTTTATGGAATCCTAACAGTACCACTGCTTTATGAGAAGTCTAATTCTTCTATACCAAATACGCATCTGTCTTTGAAATTATCTCATATATTCAAGATACTTTCACACATGTAACACTTCCATGCTGTTTTCTGTAGTTTGTTTTATATTGATTCCAAAATTCTTAGCCCTTTGCATTGAGGATTAAAACAATCTTTTTAAAACTGCTAGAGGCACCCATTCCAGCCATTTTCATCACAGTCAGTGTTTACCAAAAACTTATGGTTATTCATTCTCTTTAAAATTCTAATCTAGTCTTTAAAACACCCTAAATTTTAAAAATGATGTAATCTTCTTGTTGAAGATCTGACTAGGTATCTATAAAATTACCCCCAAAAATACATAACGCCTAATTTTTCACTTTCTTCTAAGTTTAAAGTTTGTTTTTTTTTTATCTTACAAATATTTCATCTTAACAGGCTGCCATCCTCCTCAAGATTGGAGGACTTTATTGATCTTTACTCAAAATACTTCTGAAATTCTTAGGATTAAGAATGATTGCTCTAGATCGTAGTAGGCCGAGTTAAGCCGTATAAGGTGTAATTTTATTTATGTTTATATTTCTGTTCCTATTGCTGCCTGGGAGCTCTGGCAGAATAAAAAGGTGTTACAGAAGTATAATTTATTAATAATAATCTGTTTCAAAACTTTTACAGTGAAAGGGGAAGAGGAAAAGATCTGTGAAAAGCTTTAAAATTCCCTAAGAAGGTGGTTTGCTGGTAGTGTGAAGTATTTAGAGCAAGAATAAAAGTATAGCTCTTAGAATTGTTTTTAATGACCAGATGACAACATTATCACAGCCAGGTTGACAGCTTTTTCAGAAGTAATTTTCCATGGTACAAGTTCACCAGACTTACTTTCTGCCTCATCCAACAATGGAAGATTGCACCAGCACTTACCTCTCAAATTCCTCACTCTCCCTTACTCATACGACTCCTTTTAAGATAAGAGGCAATTGGATACAAAGATGATTTAGAAATAGTAACTTGAACTTGGACTACTCATCTAGTTGAAGAAGTCATGCAAGGATCGGGAAATATTTAATTTCAATGTATCAGAAATAAGTCAACAGAAAAAAAAATAACAAAGAAAGAAAGAAAAGAACAAGAAATTAGTCAGATCTTTGTTGATGAAGGATATCCAGATTAAACAGGATATGATGAATGGCAAAAATGTAGAAAATATTTCCTATGAGAAAATTTTTAAAGAATTGTGGTTGCTTAGCCAAGGGTAGAAAAACTTCAAGAATTTACCCAAACGTAAGTATAGAAATAGTTTCATTTCCGGGAGAGGGAAAGGGCATTACTGAACTTTGTTTTTTGGGTTTTTTTTCCCCTTCTTTTTTTTTTTTTAATTGGTTGTTCAAAACATTATAAAGCCCTTGACATATCATATTTCATACATTAGATTCAAGTGGGTTATGAACTCCCATTTTTACCCCAAATACAGATTGCAGAATCACATCGGTTACACCTCCACATTTTTACATAATGCCATAGAACTTTGTACTATTCAGTTACAGCCATAATTCTCAACCTTGGCGGCACACAGATTACCTAGAAAGCTTTAAAAACACCAGCACCTAAAGTCCATTCCCAAAGAGCCCCTGATGAGTCTGTGGTGGTGAGGCACCCATGAATTATCTATGTTTTAAAAGTACCCATTTCCATTGGGTAGCTCCAGTTGAGAAATGACAAAATTAGAGAATGACAAAATTGAAACCTGCTGAGATTTTCAGAGAATTAAGGAAAATATTTGAGCCAGTTTTTCACAAACTAGGTCATTGATCAGCATCAAAATCATCCAACTTGTCCAAAGCTCCAACTGACATTCTGAAAATAGCTCTCTCCACAACCTTAGGCTCCTCTGAGTCCTTTCCCAACCAAGTCTCAGCCTTATCCCCCAACCTTGCCAGGCCTACAGAGGACAATTTTAGCAGGAAACATATGAAGCTAACTAGAATTAATCCCTCATGACTGTTACCAGTCCCTCTTACTATCTGGCCATAGTCTGCATATCCTATCATCTACCCTTAAAATCGAATTACCCAGCCTGCCTTTAGCAAGAATCCTATTAGGCCCATAGCAAGAATTCTCCTGTACCTGACATCTCCTCTTAGTATTTTTCCATTCCTTACTTTCTCCTTCTCCCAACCTGTTCGTGGGCTATAAATGTCCACTTGATTTTGTTGCATTTTGAATTGACCTCAGTCTCTCTTTCCCTTTCTGCAATGGTCTTGACATTGATCTTGAGAGTATTCCAAACCATTATGACCAGTGATGGAACAGCTCTTTCTTCAGTGCATGAAATTCTGAGACAATAAGATTGGTAGCCTTCTTCCTCCTACGTCCCCATTGGGAACCACTTTTATATGCCACCTGGGTGACACCGCTCTAAAATGCACTATCACTCAAATATTATGAGCTTAGACAGCATCAAGCTCCCAGGGGTAGAGTGCAATAGGAAACTGTATATGTAAGGAAAGGATATGCTATTTTTTCCCCAAAAAAGATAAGATAAATAAGTGTGGCCCAACTGTAAATATTTTAGAAATAAAATCCCTTTAGGATCACAGAAATGCAGAACTATAAAAATGTACAAAGGATTTGATTGATGGTTTTGTTAACAACAAGGTGCAAATAAAGAGAGAGGGGAGAAAAAAAGAGAAAACAAAAATAGGAAACAAAAACATAGCCAGTATTTTAAAGAAACTATGATTTCACAAAATGAAAAGAATGTTAAAGCTCAGATTCAAACTTGCAGTGAGACCTGTGGAGAGAAAGCCAGGGGAAAGTTTCCTGAATCAGGACCTGCAGGCACTCACAGCTCTGATGAAAGTGGGTTACCTTACTTTAAATATGTTCATGATTGACCTTGGAATTCAAGATGTAGCCAAGCTGCAGCTACAAATATGTTCACCTCTGCAGCAGACATTAGCTAGTATTTCATTTTCCCATATGATGTATCCTTATCATACTTGGAAATCACTTTGTAATGTTTTTCGTGTAAAATTGTATAAAAAAATTAAAACATATGAAGCACTTCAAAATCTTCAAGAATAATACAGAGAAGGTGACCTTCTATCCTTTTGAAATT
The DNA here is from genome assembly GCF_048772815.1 of Callospermophilus lateralis. Taxonomy (NCBI): domain Eukaryota; kingdom Metazoa; phylum Chordata; class Mammalia; order Rodentia; family Sciuridae; genus Callospermophilus; species Callospermophilus lateralis. The sequence continues at coordinate 142,123,073 of NC_135309.1, forward strand.
AATGTACCTCAAAGCAGAGGGCTTAACCAAATAACCCTGCAAGGTCTCTATCATTTCTGAAACTATCTTTCTTCACTTCATCAGAAAGTTTATGGAGAATCTATTTATAGACTTATTTTATAGATGGGAAAATAGAGGAAGTAATGGTAAATGGACTTCCCAAGGTGCTAGAGAGGATGTCTATCTGAGTTAAAATTATAATTTACGGTCCCTTAATTGCCCAACTAATTACTGAGCCTGCTGTTAAAAGCACTAAGTTATACTTTGTGAATATAAAGTTTGATACACATTTCCTCTGATATCAAGAGAATTGCATCAAATAGAAAGCCTACTTCACTTTTATGGGTATTTAGAATTGAATGTTGCATCAATTACATGTGATTGTGAGAGATATGTTACTCATAATATGTAGAATAACTTGCACAGACACAATGGACATAATTGTCAATTCTTTGATCTTAGACCTTTCTGTGCCTCTCAAATTCTCTTTAGCATGTATTAAAGATACAAGATATATGTACATCAACAATGTAAACCAGGAGTTTGGAAAACCATTTAACCTGCATGATACAGAAAAAGTCAACAGAGCTACATTTTATGAAATATATCTTGTACCAGTTTGAAGTTTCAAAAGCACACAAATGTCCATTCGTCTTTGTAACATAAATTTAGTGCTCCTCCTATTCTAGACACTGATGAAGGTGGTGGATGGGAACATGCAAGAAGACAGCAGGAACTGAGAAGTCAGCTAATCTGACTTGTATTCAGAAAAGATCAGTCTAACTGCTGGTTTCCAAAGAGACTTTGGGGAGTGTTAAGGGGTAAACATAACTGTGTAATGCTCAGAATTCATTTGTTGAAATCCTAACCCTTAGTATTTCAGAATGTTACTGGATTTGGAGATAAAGTTTTTAAAGAGGTCATTAAGGTAAAATGAAGGTACTAGGGTGGGCCTAATATTATGTGACTGGTGTCCTTATGAGAAGAGGAGATTAGCACTGAAACATACAGGTAAAAGGCCAAGTGAAGACATAGGGAAAGGATGGTCATGAACAAACCAAAGAGAAAGGCCTCACAACAAACCAACTTTGCTGACATCTTGATCTTGGACTTCTGGCCTCCAGAACTGTGAGAGAATAGATTCCCTTTGTTTAAGCCCCCAAGTCTGTGGCACTTTGTTATGAAGGCCTTAGCAAAAAAAGACCGACCTAATGGAGGCACAGAAAAAGTCAGAGTGAAACATTCCAGGGGCCATTTTAATTATTCCCAACCTGAAAAGGGAAGGTTGAAATCTTCCCATCTTTAGTTAAAATTCTCTAAACTAAACATGGTCATTATACTGCAGAGGCATCATAGTGTCGAAACACTCAAAAGAATATCCATAATAGGATCATTATTTGCTTTTGATCATTTTATACATGGGATTAAAGTGTTCTACATAATAACCATTGCATAAATATTTTGAGAAAAGTCTTAAAACTTGGAGAAGAAAATAATGAAAATGAAAAATACTAGGACAGAGAGTTGCAAGAAATTTTTAAAGAAAAGTCTAGGAACATATTTTTGAGTAAGCATTTGAAATAGTGTGCCCAAACACTGCACAGTTGTAGTTAGTAGTGTTAGTAGTGTTAGTCGTAGTTAGTAGTTTCTTCCCTCTTGCTCCTTCTGAATTCTAGGACCATGGGGTTTATTAAACTAAGAGGTTATGGAATACTATGAAGAAGAAAAACTGTCCCAGCCGTTGTTGTGGCTTGCAATTTTCTGTCTCACCTTGGTTTTGTTTCAGTTTTTATCCATAATCTCTTAAATTGAGAGCTTTAAAATTGGTGTTATGAAGGTGGGAATTAAGAAAGTAGGTCCTAGAATGACTTTTCTATTTGAAGAACTAAACCCTCCAATGTGTGTCTCCTTTCTCATTATTCCCCCCACTCTCCAATGAGCAAACTCACCAGGAAAAGGCCCCGGGGTGGCAGAGAAGACATCTCCCACACAGCTGGTTATACATTGATAAACAATGTGACCCCTGGGGATCTTCCCAGTAATACATTAACCAACTCTGTCTTTATTGAAACAAGGCAATGAATAACAAGGGAGGATTTGGGCTCTAACCTACATCCAAAAACAAACTGGATGAGTCATGATAATTCACGAGGAAGGAGATTACTGACCCTTCTTAGACTGGCAGGTCTTTATGGTTAAGATGACTCCTAAGAGAAAAGGTAAAGTTCTTACAGGTCAGGCAGCTGGCTGTCTCATTAAAATTAAGGTTGAGTATTTGTCCACTGAGTTTTTAACGAAAACAAAGCAAATATAAATGAGGAAGAACAGAATTCTCAGAGTGATACAGTGGAGCATCACACAATCAGACAGACTTTGAGCTCTATCACTCTTAAATTGTCAGACTATGGAATATTAATGTTTTTAAGCCCTAGATTCCTTTATATAAATAGGATAATAATATCCACTTCCCAGAGAGATTGTGAAGATAAAGTATAAAATGTAAATCATTTAGTACCACACCTGACACAGAGAGGGTACAGTAAATAGTGTACTTGTATTTCTTCTTTATGCCTTTACCATGAGTCTATTTATGGCATTGCTTGACCTCTCAACTAATATTTATCAAGGAATATGGAAGCCAGACATGCTTTTAAGTTTATTGCAGTGTTCTTCAAACTCTCTCTTAGGAGGCCAAAATGGCCTGGTAAAGATTTCTAATATTCTCTTCCTCCCAGTTCACCTTCATTGCCATTCCTCTCTTTGCTGTTTGCTACTATAATTTTCTAGAGTAGGAAATGAGTCATTCCAATGGTTGTGTGAGCAGTATGGAAGAAAAAAGAAACATTAGTAGTTATACTTGAAACATTAGCATTAATTTTATAAGACATATACCTAATCATCAGATAAATATCAAAATGAAAAATAAGATGGATCAAAATTACTTGCAGTTTGTCTTAGTTCGGGACTCCATAACAAAATGCCGTAGATAGCATGGCTTAAACCTCTCACAGTTCTGGAAGTTAGCACATCCAAAATCCAGCTGCCAACAGACTTAGCTTTTGGTGAGGGCTCTTTTCTTGATTTGTTGACAGCCATCTTGACGTTCTTACATGGCCTTCCCTCATGCATGCATGTAGCAAGAGGACCTCTTTCTCCTCCTCTTTTAAGTCCACTAATTCTCTCTTGACACCTCACCACACTCATAACAAACCTAACTTAACTACCTTGTAAAGGCCCCATCTCCAAATTATCACATTCAGAGTTAGGGCTTCAATGCATAAAACTGAGGGAGATATAGTTCAATCCATTAGCACAGTTTAAAAGCAAGCATATATTTTATGTATTATTTATATACTTATTTTGTGATGCAAAAAATCCAACCCAGAGTCACATAGGCAATAAGCAAATGCTCTATGCTAATCTGCATTCTCAGCCCTCTTTAACTGATATTTTGAATAAATAGAAGCATCCCTCCTGAAAACATTCTGAGAGTCTTCTGTATAAGTTACCAATCCCCATTAATGGAACTTCTAAAAGGTAGATACTTAGAAATTATTTCAAATAAAATCTAAATGAGATTAAACAAGAATGTGATTCATTCAAAGCAAGGAGGAACCTTCAAATTTCAGATAATCTATATTTTGATTTAGAAAGGTATTCCACATAATCTCAAAGAACAAATCATGATAGGTTGGAAAGTGCTATTTCTAAAATAGAAAAATGGCTTTGGAGAGAATAAATATTAGTAAGAATGTAAAATCCCATCTAGATTCAGATCGCTTAAGAAATTATGATTTTACCACTGGATTAGGAGTGAGAAAGTTTCAAGTACAAAGAATAAAATGATGGAAATAAGAGAGAAAAAGCCCCAATTAGAGGTCAACTAGGGCAAAAGGCAAAATGCATATGGAAATAAAAATGTCAAAGGAGGTGAGCTAGGCAGGAGGAAATTCAGGGAGAGATCTGGAATTGAGATTGGCAACAGAGGCAGATGGAAGACTGTGAAGCTTGCAGCGGCATGTCACTATTCTGGGAAAAGACAATATTACTGAGAAGGAGATAGGGAGTGTCTGTGGTTATGCCAGGGTGATAGCATGAAGCAGGACAAGAATTCCTGACATGCCATCATCTCCTGGCAGTCAGGAGACAAAATCATGACCCCAGTACACACTGGGATAGTACCCAAGGATGTCTTGGCCATCACTCTCCTTAAAGCTTCCTTCTGGAGATGGTTACAAAATTTGTGGTCCTTGCTAGGAGCAGGGAAGTCAGTGTTACCTTTCTGTGGCTCCAGCACACAGGTATAGCCCAACACACATGACATCCGTGTTGGGATGCACTTAGTAACTGGTTAAGGAATACAGATTGCATATGGTACTGCTAGCCTGGAGAAGGGAAAGCCTTATTTCACCCTGAGACTCGGCGAGGCAATTGCCTAACCCTTTCCTTCCCTATATCAACATATCAACATATAAGTCACTTCCAGAGGCAGAGGGCATGGGCAGAATGCAAACGTTTCCTACCAATGTAACCCAGGGTACAGCAGCAGGAGTCCCTGAACTGCAAGGCTACAAGAATTAAAGACTCCAGTGCATGCTCTATTTTTCCACTAGGCCTCATTTATAAAACTCAGTTGCAAGGATAAAATTATTAAGAATTTCTTGGCTACAACTGCAGAGCACTAAAACCCAAACGGGATTCTTCTGAGCATGGGGCCCTGAGCAATGACACTATCTGCAGACCATCCAATGTCTGGTTACAATCTATTTTGCTCCCAAATCCTCCTATCCTAGAATAATTGCCTCTATCTCCAGCACCCTTGCCAATCATCCATTCCTGATTCCTAATAAAGCCTCTTCTTCCTATTTGCTTTGATCTGTTTCAATTGGTTAAAAAAAATCTGAAGCATCTATAAAATTTTAAAAAGAGAGAACTGTTAAAAATTGTTTTATGTGCTTCCTTGACCCAGTGTCAAAGACATGAGATTTACTCTTTTTGAAACTAGTTATTTTTATCATTGTTATCATTATAAAATGATACACTGAAAAACTGAAAGAAATTTCAAGCAATTCAGAATAGAAAAGCAAAACTCTCATCAACTTCTCCTGTCCCTAGAATCACTTCCCAGAGTTATCACTAGTAAAATGACTTCTTTTCAGTTCCATTGATAGTTATTGATGTAGAGTTAAAGAAAATACTTATATCATCAGTAATTCTTGCATTGTCAGCAATAACAATGAAAAGTAGGACTTCAAGAATTTGTGGGCCACTTCCCAACTCTTCCGCTAAACTTTCTCCCCATCAAATTTGGCCACTGCTCTCTGTGACGACTCATTCATCCTCTCTTCTCTTGTCTTCTATCCTGAGTATCTGCTAGGAAATTTTCTCACACCGAGTATACGCAATGTTCTGGGGTTTTATGTGTTCAAAGTGTAAATTTTTAGATAATATGTAATAGATAATATGAAGTATAATCCAGAGTTTTAAACTTTCATTTTTTTGCTGTAATTTTAAGTCATTTCTTCATTGTCTTCTAGCATCCAGAATTGCTGAGACAATTATTCTTCTTTCTCTTGTAAACAAATTATCTCCCTTCTTCAGAAGCTTTTAAGCATCTTTCTCTTCCATTGAAATTTTGAAGTTAAAATGATATTTCTATACTTTTTCCCATGGATTCTTCTTAGTACTCAGTTCACCTTCAGGCACTCCTAAGGACCTGAATTTCCTACTATTTGGGAAGAATGTCTCCTATTAACATGTATAATTGCTTCTTCTTCTTATAGAACTTTATTAAGATTTGTTAAGTA